>NC_140593.1:1083762891-1084487891 GCF_964204655.1 Triturus cristatus
ACAAAGTGTTGCAACCTATTTTGAATCTTCGAAACGTCAATCTCTTCCTCAAGAAAGAGAAGTCCAAGATGCTCATTCTGACTGCATGGTGGCATGGGACCTGCAGGATGTGATTTTCACATCCACATCCAACTGGGCCACAGGCGTTACCTGCGGTTCAAGGTAGGCCGCAAGCACTTTCAGTTTTCCATGCTCCCCTTCCGCCTTACCAGTCCTCCTTGGGTTTTCAGCAAGGTGATGGTGGTGGTCGCAGCTCATCTGCGCAGGTTAGGGGTGTCAGTCTTCCCCTACCTCGATGACTGGCTGTTAAAGGCGTCCTCGCCCCAGGCAGTCGTCTCCCACCTTCAGACTAAGGCCGACCTCCTGGATTCGCTGGGGTTCTCTATAAAGGTGCCAAAGTCACACATGTCTCCTTCTCAGACGCTCCCTTTCATTGGAGCAGTTCTAGGCACAGTGCAGTTTCGGGCCTATCCTCCCAAGCAGTGAGTCCAGAATATTCAGGTTATGATTCAGATGTTTCGGCCTCTATCCTGGATTTCGGTGAGACTAACTCTGAGGCTGTTGGGCCTCATGGGCTCCTGCCTCCTGTTTGTAAAGCATGCCAGGTGGTGTATGCAAGCTATTTAGTGGGACCTGAAGCTCCAATGGGCACAGCATCGTGGAAATCTCACCAACCTCATCCAGATCTCAGAAGGAACTGTGAGAGATCTGCAGTGGTGGTTGACAAACAGCGATTGGGTCAGTGGCAGACCCCTCTTCATTCCCCAACCAGATCTCACTGTCGTGACAGATGCGTCACTTTTGGGATCGGGCGGCCATCTGGGAAAGGTGGAGATCAGGGGACTCTGGTCTCCGGCGGATACGGGGCTCCACATAAATTTGTTGGAGCTCTGGGTGATTCGGTTGGCATTGAAGGCATGTATTACCTCTGTCAAGGGGAAGCTGGTGCAAGTGTTCAAGGACAACACCACCGATTGCTGTACTGCCACAAGCAGGGCGTGGTGGGGTTGTGGACTCTTGTCAGTAGGCCCTGCGTTTCTGAACATGGCTGGATATGCAGGGTATAACCCTTGTGGTTCAATACCTGGTAGGTTCTCTGAACGCCAGAGCGGACAAACTCATCCGACGATGCCTAGCAGATCACAAGTGACGCCTCCAGTCGGAAGTAGTGCAAGGTCTCTTTCAGAACCTTGGCTAGATTTGTTCGCCTCCGAAGAGAATGCACAGTGTCAGAAGTACTGCGCGCTGGAGTTTCCAAGGCGGCTATCACTCGCCGACACCTTTCGTCGCAAGTGGAGCTCAGGCCTGCTGTATGACTTTCTGCCCATACCACTCCTGCCCAGGGTTCTGAAGAAGATCAGGAGCGACTGGGGCCAAGTCATCCTTGTGGCTCTGGACTGGGCAGTCTGGTATCCAGAGCTTCTGAGAATGAGCATCAATCCTCCGATCAGGCTGCCTCTCCGGGAGGATCTTTTGTCTCAGCAGTAGGGAAGGGTTCTACACCCGAACTTGTCAACTCTTTGCCGCCATGCGTGGAGATTGAGCGGTGACAGCTGATAGCTTTTGACCTTCCTCCCGAAGTCTGTAACGTTATTCTGGCAGCCAGGTGGCCCTCCACTAAGATGGTAAACGCCCGCTTTAGCTAGAACCCCAATAGCACTTAAAAATATTATTGCTGACTACACGGCCTCTATGTCCAACCTGGACCTCCAACTAAATAAAACTAAGACCTTTATTTTGGCAATGGGGGTGCTAAAAAGAAACCGCTGAGTTTTTATCTCTATGGGGAAAAAATAGAACAGGTCACAAGCTTTTACTGCTTAGGGGTGGTCTTTGATTCTAAACAGTCTTGGAAGGTGATGGTACAGAATAGGGCCGACAGCATGGGCAAGCGTATAGCCGCTATTTTCCGTTTTTAAAACAAAACTGGGCAGTATGCACCTTTTGGAAAGGATTAAAATCGGTCTGGCTAAATCGTGATCTATTGCCACTTATGGGGCGGCTATCTGGGGGATAGCGGACACCACTGCCTTGCAAGTAATAGAAGACAACTTTGTTCAGTGGCTGTTATCAGTTCCAACAGCCTGTAGAAATGTTGTCGCCCACAAGAAAGTCGATCTGCCTCACATTAGTGATGTTATTAAACTGGTCCCGCTTTCCATGTGATTGTTACTGTGGAAAAGGAATAGTGTTGACTTGAAACAAATGATCCCGAAAGATATCATGTCTTTAGACCATGCCCACAAAATCCCATGGCTATCCTATGTAAAACACACTTTTGCTTCACTGGGGCTACCGGAACTTTGACACTCCTAGTCTCTGTGAAGGTTTCCCTAAATCTAGGTTAAAGGAACTCTTAATTACGAAAACTGCTTCTGATAGGTGGGATAGGTGCAGGCGGAAAATTTCTGTTTTGGCCTATAATGGACTATCACATTCACAGCAAGGGGTTCCACAATATCTCTCCTTTGTTGAGAGCATTCAGCACCGGTACATTTGAATCAAATTTCAATTGAATTATATACTGATTATGCTTGGGTATCCAATTAATGTATTTTCAATTTCCCAACCCCCCCCTTGCCCATGTAATAACAAGTCACCTCAGTCGACCTTGCATATATTGTTCTTCTGCACTTTCTATGTAAAAGTGAGGAAGCAATATATTATTCCATTGTTAAAAAAATTTAGTCACCGCTCGGCCACATTGGCATTTGCTATGTTACAAAATCTAGAAACCCCTTATGTCTGTCTCACTATGGCCTCCTTCGTACAAGCCGCGTTAAAAATCCTTAAGGCTTCTAATGGACCGCCCCTTTTACCTGAATAAATTTATATCTGGGGCACATCGTGATTATAATTGGCCATTGAGTCAAGTCTTTAATGCAGATAGAATTGCACAGTCATATTTGTACCTACAAACCATTTAAATGCTTTTGGCTAATGTGCTGTACATCCAGCACATATGAATTTATTAATTGTCTTTTGGTTGCAATGAACTTTGTTTTTAATTTCTGTTTTTATCCCCATGTTTTATCAATTTCTCGTATTTAATCATATTGATGCAGCATATGACATTTTGGCTAATGGTTTTATTCATCCATATCATATTATTAATTTGCATTGTATTTTGACCTGCACTGTAATTCTGCTTGTATTTCGTGGTTCGCAGTATGCATTATACAAACTATTTTATTTATGTACTTTTATGTATTTAATCAAATGCGAAATAACATTTTGAATTGACATCTGCCATTGGCAGAAATTTGTATTATAATGTACAGAAAGGTCTATTGACACTCTTTCTGCTTCTCTTTCTACTGTCCTTTCGTTCGTTTTGACCCTTGCCCAACAGGGCTCTGCTTTGGGAAATCTCAAGGGTTACCTTTTTTGCTCTGTCTGCTTTTTTGTGACTGCCAGACCAGCCCTCTCTCTTTAAATCTCCCATTGGACATAGATTTCTGTAAGGGCTGGCTTGCCTGTTTCCACCTACGCCCTTTGTTATGCCGCAGTGGGACCTTAATTTGGTCCTCACCTATCTGATGTGTGCTCCCTTTGAGCCTTTGCACAATTTTCCCCTCAGGCTGTTGACCATCAAAACATCCTTCTTGGTGGCGATCACATCACCCCGGAGGGTGAGTGAGCTGAGACGTTATCTTGCGTGCCTCCTTATCTTATGTTCTTTCTGGACAAGGTGGTGCTTCGCACCTGGGCATACATTTTACCAAGGGTTGTGACCTCTTTTCGTCTGGGTCTGTCCATCATGTTGCCCACCTTCTTTGCTCCCCCGCATCCTACTGAGGAAGAGGATCATCTCCACCGGCTGGACCCAAAAAGAGCGTGGTCGTTCTACCCTGACTGTAACCAAAAAAGAGGGACGTGGGGGCCTTTATCCACTCCTGCAAGAGTGGGAGGTCCAGCATAAACAATCGGCCCAAATGAAGGTTATCCAAATGGAAGTTATGCCGTTCCTCTCTAGTAAAAACGTACAAAAGTACAGAGTCAGGGAAGACAGGAATCCCAGCTGCCTCAAGGACTGGGGTCAGTGTGGGGAATCCATAATTCGGATAATAATGCCCTCACACACCCTTGCAGGTGTCATGCTTCATCATCTGGGCTGCTCCTCGTCGGGTCGGCTGTGCAATACCTGACGGGCACCCTATAGTAGGGGCCCAGACATTTCTCTAGAACCTCATTTTCTGTTTCGTTGAGTACTCTCTGAGACAAATTGACCACTAGGGTCTTTTTTTGTTGTTCGTGTGGCTTCGGATTTCGTATATCCGCTGTTGTGGATCCTCCCACTGGACCCGCTTTTCCTGCTGATTTCCTCTTCTTCGCCTCGCCCTCTGCCCCAACCTCTGCCTAAAAAAGGCTGACTCATGCATGGGGGTGCGAATTGGGGTGGGCATTGTGGGAAAAGAGGATATTGCCAAAAAGCAGGTCCCTGATATTGGGGTGGAGGGGGATAGGTATTGTATCCTTGTCTGCCCCCTCTCCTAGATTGGTTAGGTTGCCAATTCTCTCCACTAGAATCACTGTTGTTCGATGACCCTCTTCTGGTAGAGTTGGAACTAGTGTCTGATAAGTAACCTGTTCCAGATGGTACATAGTCGGCTTTAAGATAAGGGTATACCTTTTCTTTGTCGAAGCATCTTATGTCTTTCTGTAGTTTAGTAACTTTCTGCTTCATAAGGTATTCTTTGTGCTCCGTGATTTCAGTGTTGAGCTCTGTTAATTTAGTCTTGAAAGAAGGGCCGGGTGCAGCGCTCTTCAGACTGCTTTCGGCTATTTGAATACGGGTGAGGAGGTCATCGGCCAGTCTCTTGGCAGTATTAATGATCAGTATCAAGAGGTCCCTGGTACATTTCCAAGAGATCTGCGACCATTCAACCTTAAATTGTCCATCTTCCTAAAAGATCCTTGGAAAGTTTTTGACTATAAGGCCGTTGGGCGAGATGTTGGCCCTGAGGTCCTCGGTCATCAGAGCACCATGTAAGGTGATTTTGACCCATTCCCTCTTCATGGTTGATAGAAACTGCCAATCATCTGTGTGGCTCCCCATGGCGCCATCAATGTCGGACGTAAGAATAGAGAGTGTCCTTAAAATTTCTGCTGCTTGTTCCTCTCCATAGCTCAAACCCTGGCCTTCCATGGTTAAGTTAGTAGGGGAGTGTCTGGAATTATTAAAAGCAAAGCGTCGTAGACGGAAACCACTCTAGTGTAGTGGAGTAGAATTAATAAACACGGATAAGGGGGATATAACAATATTTACCCATCAAAGTACAGGTCCCACGGTGTTGAAGCCGTGCTGAAAGCTGTAACCAAAAAAGAGGGACGTGGGGGCCTTTATCCACTCCTGCAAGAGTGGGAGGTCCAGCATAAACAATCGGCCCAAATGAACGTTATCCAAACGGAAGTTATGCCGTTCCTCTCTAGTAAAAACGTATAAAAGTACAGAGTCAGGGAAGACCGGAATCCCAGCTGCCCCAAGGACTGGGGTCAGTGTGGGGAATCCATAATTCGGATAATAATGCCCTCACACACCCTTGCAGGTGTCATGCTTCATCATCTGGGCTGCTCCACGTCGGGTCGGCGGTGCATTACCCGACAGTCACCCTATAGTAGGGGCTCTTTGGCGGAGATCTTTTTATCCGAATGCCATATGGTGAAGTGCGGGTATAGGGGCAGAATTGTGTAGAATAGTGAAATAAATTAAAATAGGGTTGGGAGTGCCGAAGTAAGCAAGTTTTATTCTGGGGGTCTCCTGCCCTAATTAAAAATAAACAACAAAATACAAGGCACTAACCCGAGTGTAATGTCTCGTGTAGTGTAATTCCTTGTTTCACTTAGTGTGGGTCAACATGTTTCTCGCTCTTGGATTGTTATCCTCGCGATTCTTCAGGACCTAAACAATAGTAACTATCTACACCTAAGCTGTGTGGTGGATTGTCTACTCACGATAGTAGTGTCAAATGGTTATAGTACCTGGATCTACCTATTGGGGGAGACAAAAACATATAGATATCATTCAGGTTGAGGTGGTACAATAAGCATAGGCACGGTCTAACGGTGACTCTGACTTCTAATCAAAAACACTTGTGAAGTGAACGTTATTACGTTAGAGGATTAAAATAATTAAAAACAGGTGGTGGGTCTCCATAGTGAGCTAATGTGACTATAAGCCCCTATAGAATACAGTGATGCAGCAGAAATATTATCAGGTACTCACCCTAATCAGTATGATCCCCAGACATCAACAGTACCCGGTGGGATATGCATAGCGCTTGATTCCTAAAAGTTGTAGGACTAAGCAGATAGACAATTTATATGTCAAAAGAAAAGCAACAAGTAGAAAGTCTCTCTTGAACAGTAGTGCCCTTGTAGACAAAGTCTTATATGGTTCCCTGTATAAGCCCGAGGAAGTCATAAGACTGCGAGATGTACGAAGCAAGGTTGGTTGGGGGATTGGTATGGGGGAGGAGAGGATAGAGCGTAAAGTCGGCTCTAGTTAATGTGGGTTACTATTGGTATACCACATGGAAGGATTATTGGAAGAAGCGGGCAGATCAAGGTGCAATACAGGTTCTCAGACATACTCTAACAGAGTGCTGTAGAAATTATGACTGCTAGCGTCAGGGAACAGGTGTGTAGTCCGTGGTGACAAATACGAAGAGGGCGTAATTATGCCAAAAAAAAAAAAAAAAACATCTCGACGTTAGCGCGAGTTACACGGAGGTGTATATATCTCCCTGTCTGCAAAGATGGTGTTGTTGCAGAAACTGTGGGGGGGGAGGGGGCGCAGGGGCCAGAGTACAGTGGAGGTAAAGGGTGGTGGGTGGCTGAACGCTACTCAGTTGTGAGGAAGTACATCAATAGTAATGAACCTCGCTAATCGTCAGTCACACAAAGAGAACACAGGAAGTTAGTTAACGCGTAGCTTCGAATTAGGGTAGGAGACCCCCAGAATAAAACTTGCTTACTTCGGCACTCCCAACCCTATTTTAATTTATTTCACTATTCTACACAATTCTGCCCCTATACCCGCACTTCACCATACGGCATTCAGATAAAACGATCTCCGCCAAAGAGCCCCTACTATAGGGTGCCCGTCGGGTATTGCACCGCCGACCCGACGAGGAGCAGCCCAGATGATGAAGCATGACACCTGCAAGGGTGTGTGAGGGCATTATTATCCGAATTATGGATTCCCCACACTGGCCCCAGTCCTTGGGGCAGCTGGGGTTCCTGTCTTCCCTGACTCTGTACTTTTGTACGTTTTTACTAGAGAAGAACGGCATAACTTCCGTTTGGATAACGTTCTACCCTGACCACACAAAAGAGTTCTGGGTGGATGACCAGCTCTTTGTGGGGTATGTGGGAGCAAAGAAGGGAAGGGCAGTGCAGAAAAGGACCATCTCTTGCTGGGTCGTTCCCTGCCCTGGTGAAGAAGCAGCCCCCTGAAGGATTAATGGTCCATTCCACCAGGGGAAAGGCTGCAACTATGGCCTTGGCTCTGGGTGTCCCTTTCCAAGACATCTGTCAGGCAGCAACGTGGGCATCGTTGTACACGTTTGCAAAGCACTATTGCCTGGATGGTCAGGTCTGCCGAGCCAGGCAATTTGCCCGCTTGGTTCTGCAGGACTTTCTAGTTTAGGATATTGGTCTGCAGCCCACTGCCGGGATGGTATGACTTGGGTATCTAATTTAAAGGTAAGGAATCTGCAGCTAGAAGTCTCTCAGATAAACAAGTTACGTATCTTCGGTAACGCATTATCTGGTAGACACTCTATCTAGTTGCAGATTCCTTACAGCCCCACCCATGCCTCCCCACTTTGCGGACTAATATTGTAAGGCTACGGTTATTACCCTTTTCAGGGCCCTAGCTTTGCACACAATACATCAGTTACTTCTTGGCTCTGCGCTTCTGATGTTGGAAAAACGAAAAGTACTGACGTCTGCGCACCTGGGTGCCGCCTATAAAGGCACCGCAACGTCATAACCGGTGCTACTGACGTCACGCGTAGCAGAATGGAGCCAACTGACGCTGCGTGGTAGGGAAATTGCTCAGCAAAAGTTTCCGGATCCAGACTGACACCTGGAAAATTCGAAGGTAAGCAATCTACAGCTAGATAGAGTCTCTACCAGATATTTGCTCGTTAAGGAAGATATAGAGGCTCTAGTCATAAAGTAGCTTAAAGGAAGAGCATACTCCCTATTTGCTTTAGTAGATTTGCCCTGCTTGCCAGAGTTAACAATTTCTAATAATGTTATTTTACCTAACAACCAAAGGCATGTTTATTTCAGCATTTCCTCCTAGTGTGTGAAAATAGAAGTACTACTAGCAATGTAAGTAGGTAGCAAACCAAATATACCCAATACATGGTAACTACTACACAAATCTTTGAGTGAATAATAAAAAAAAGAAACTAGGATGACATAAGCAGCTAACATGTTCCTTTGAGTTGTAAAACATTTAAATCATAATACCAGTGGCCATTCAAATCCAATCTGTCTGCAGAGGGACTGAAGGGAGTTCCTTTCAAACAGCAGAATGACTAGTGGGTCCAAATGAAATCAAATAGTTTATCCCAGAATAAGCATAACCAGTTAATTAGATTAGAAATATTCAGTTTTCTGTCTTTCTCACATTTCTGTTCGTGTTGCCTTATGTGAAGGTTTCTTTCTAGCCCCTCACTACTTGTGCTCAGCTTTTCTAACGTTCTTTCGTCATTGTTGAAAGTCTTAGAATATACAATTAACAGAGAGTGTTCTAATGCCCTTTAACTTATTTTCGTTCGGTGTGTTCACTTTTGATTGCTAATTACATGTAACTCAAGAAGGGGAATTCATATAAGAGAACAGTCATAACAATCATGACACCTGCACTTTATAGAGCAGCAATGTGGGTAGAACTACTCTCTGATGGCTATCCCCAGGTGCCAGACTGTGTCCAGAAAATTCAAAGCAGTGCCCCTGCACACCAGCAGGTAGTGTTTGGGACTCCTTTTCCACGCCATTCCGCTCTGAAAGTTACAATTGGATCCCAAAAAAGCACCATCCATGCATGCTGATGTCGGTTTTCTTTCCATGCCTACAGAT
Source organism: Triturus cristatus (assembly GCF_964204655.1). Taxonomy (NCBI): domain Eukaryota; kingdom Metazoa; phylum Chordata; class Amphibia; order Caudata; family Salamandridae; genus Triturus; species Triturus cristatus. The sequence goes on from NC_140593.1 coordinate 1,083,771,988, forward strand.
GTGGATCCAGAGCATAGTTTCTTCTTTTTCTTTACTAATGAATATAATGTTTCCCTTCAAAATGTTCTAGTGTGCAAGGGATGTCAGACTACAGGGTTTAATCCTTGTAGGGACTGTCGCAAACAGATGTCTTTGACGAATCCCCATAAGATGTGTCTTTGGTGCTTAGGTTCATTGCACAACTCCAAGGTCTTGAACCACAGTGCCCAGATGAACCTAAAGGGTATGCAGACTTTACCATGTTATCTTTACCCCAAAGGACATTACCACACAGGTAAGTAGCACTCAGGGCCCTTTTTAATACTTTACCTCACTGTACTTCACCACAAGGTAAGTATTTTTTAGTAACATAAATGTTAAGTTGTTAAAAAACAAAAGGGAATTTAAGAGTTATGGGATTGGTAAGGTTAATGGAGGGTAGAGGAAAAGGCAGGTAAGTAGTTATAAATCAGGGAAGGATAGAGGTAAAGGGGAAAAGGTTTTTTTAGGGTTCAGGGGCAGGTTGGTGTAATGTTAAGGGTTTTTTAGGGTTCAGGAATGGGCAGAGGTAAAGAAATGCAAAAGTGTATTTTTGGGTTCATGGAAGGGTAAAAGTAAAGGGTAGTGGAATTTTTTTTAATGGGCTTTTCAAGGGTTGCACCCCAAAAATGAGAAAGGAAAAAAGCGGGTAAAGGCATGCTGGGGTAATGACCTGCCTTGTTAAGTCCGATATTCTGTTAAAACCATCCAAAATTGCGCTACGTGGTGAAGTACCGGAAAGCTCTGTGTTGGTCCTCCTCCAAGTCGAAATAAAGAGCACGGATCCACTCTGGAAGTCGTTCCCAAAGTCAAAGTCTTTGGGTAAGTCGAAGAAGAAACACAAGAAGTCCAATTTGGACTCTCCCCCTTCCTGTCACATTTCGTAGAACTCTGCTCAGAGCCAGTGATATGGAGATGATAGTGGCAGGGAAATCTAAGAACTAGCCCCTTTTAAGGATGTAGACGATTGGTACATGTCATTACAGGAGGCCAGTGGACTGGTACCTCACATGACTCTGATGTGTTTCCCACCCTGGACCAGCAATAAAGGAGAGAACTTCCTTTGTCACAATAATTATAGGGGCTGCTGAGGTGCTTGACCTTCACATCTTAACTATGGTGATTAAAGTTAATGTTATCACAGAGGACTTTCATCCTGACCGTCACTAACATGAACCTCTTTTGTCCCTTAATGACACCCTTACTGAGATACTGTTAGGCACTCGGGCTAAACCATGCTCTGGCATCCCAGTCAGATGAGCCAGATTTTTTGACCCAGCATCGTTCACCAGAGGGCATGGTAATAAAGGCGTCCATCAGAAAAGTAAACCCTAACACATTTCCAACCACTCCCTTTTATAGGAAGTCTAAACCAAGTGGACAAGTGTCAAGCATATGTTCTGCTCTGCCAGCCTTACCCTGAGGTCAGTTAATGCAGGTGACTACTGGGTCATTATACCCTCATACTTTGGGACATTTTAGGTGTGATTTTTCCTGTGGTCCCTGAAGAATAATGAACTTTACCAGCCCAAACCTAGAAGATGGTTGTGATGTAGCAAAATTCATCATATGCTTTGGCCTAGACACCAAAGATTGTCTTGGAAAGGTCATGGAACTAGCGTGGGCTTTGGTGCCATGCATGAATTGATGTTCATGCTAGAGTGATGACTGCAAAGCCTCTTTAGCACACTGTTAGCGGTACACTGCCATCCAGCTGGCCTCAGGATCAGCCACTTCCTGCAGGGTTGGCAGAACATTGTTAGACATGGGTCCTGGGGATTGTCCAATGGGATTGCACTGTGCCATTTCTTTCTGATAGAGACTTCTAACAGCAGATTCCTCACCTTAGAATAGTCACCAGGGTTCAGACTGAATCCGTAAAACTTTGAAACAGTACTTCTGCATGCCGAGAAGTGGTGCCTATGACTCTGCACCAATGTCGATGTGACACGTGCAGTTCTATATATGGGTGCCACATATGTGCACTGACATCAGTTCCTTTCTTTCTGCTCAAGCAGACGCAGTGCCGAGCTACTGCTGGTCTCTTGAGACCACTTTTTCGACAGAATGTTTTACCAGTGTGCAAGGGACATGTCCCTCAACAGGTCAACACGGTTTAAGCCTTGGGGGGAATGTCACAGACAGCTGAAAGTAACTGATACCCACTAAGGCTACCTGTATTGTCTGGAGTCGCCCCATGACTACATAGCCTGTAGCGACAGTGCCCAAAGGCCATTCAGGAGCAAGAATTGAAGTTGTTCATTGCCCAACACTGAAAGACCTCGCGTCAGTCAAAAGTCACCAGGTTGACGGCCCTGCTTCTGAAAACGCTCTTGAAACAAGTTGTTGTAAATCGAAGAAGGAAAAAGTCCAAGAGGGATTTGACCTCGTTGTACCCCCTCAAAGATTCGTAAAAGCTATTTATTCCTCCCAGCACTGTCAATCCTTCTAACTGACACTATTCCAAGGCAGGGAGCTGTTTATTTACTACATAGTTGGTAACAACTCTGACAATGGCACCTATGATGCAGGGGATAACATTGCTCAGCTATACCAGGACAACAACTGGTATGATGAACTCCTAGAGGCCAGTGGCGTGGATACTTCTCTGGGTACTATCTGGTTCTGCCCTCCAAGGCTGGCTATGGAAGGGAGTACATCATTCGCCATGGGGCTTTGTAGAGCTGCGTAAGTGCTTGAACTTCAGCTCCCTACACAAGTCAAGACAAATGTGCTGACTAAGGTCCTAATGCCAGCATTGCTCTCCTGAGAGTCTGGTTGTGCAGGCTGCAGCCAGTAAAGTCAACCCAAGTGCTTTCCCTTCCAGCCCTCCGGATAGGGAAACAAAAAGGATCAGCACTTTTGGGCATAGTTTTCTCATCCATCAGTCTTGTCTTACATTCTGTGAACAGCACGTCTCGTGGGCCGCTACTCCCATGCCTTATCGGACTTTGTGGCACAGATTTTACAACAGTCACCTGAGGAAGCCCGGGCTATCCTCTCTCAAGCCATGCAGGAGGGCCATCACGCAGCTAAATCCACAATTTGGTGCAGCATTGACACTACTGACTCATTGGGCGAGCTGGACGCATGGTTGCGGTCCACTGGTGTTCTGGTGGTGTCTTATCAAGCCTCATGGATATTTCCTTTAACAGTTCCTGACTTTTCAGGGACAAGGCACATTCTCCGCTAGAGCTTAGGGCCACAGCATCTCCATTGGAATGGTGATCGCTCCACATCAGCCATTCTCGCCCCCTCAGTAGCAATAATATGGGGTTTCAGCATTGTTAGCAGATGTTACCATCTCAGCAGCCGCCCCAGCCCTACTCTGGGCCATAGTTACCACAGATCATATAGACAACAGGGGCAGCATGCAGTCCACCCCTTCAGCCCCTCTGGCTGCAACATCCCTGAAGCCTCTTTAATGTGTCTTTAGCGACACATGATCACCCTGTTGGCGTCTGAATCCAGCACTTTCTGCCAGGGTGGCAGACCATCAACTTGGACAAGTGGGTGTTATAGTTAGTTCAGCGGGGTTATATTCTTTTTATTCCTGGATACCCCGCTACTCTTGCCACTGTCTCAGGAACATCTGATGGGGACCATCTGCCCCTTTTAAGATTGCAGGCTGTTTTTGCCAAAAGAGCCATAGAGAGGGTGCCAGCCTCAGAAGTAGGGTGGATCATGAATGGCAGTTGCACCCGAAGGTGGCGTAGAGTCTCTCCCACCAATTGGAAGAACCTTGGCTTGATCTGTTCGCCATCATCCGAGAACACGCAGTGTCAAGCAGCTCTTGCTCTGTGACTCATTTCACGTAGAGTAGAACTTGGGACTCACGTACGCCTTTCCACCTATACCTCTCCTGTCCCGAGTAAGATCAGGACTGACCAGGCCCAATTAATTCATCCTAGTGGCTTTGAATTATGCACAGAGTATGGTATCCAGAACTCCTGTTTTGAGAATCTGTCCTCTGAAAAGCCGCCTTCATGGAGTATCCCTTGTCGCAGCAACAGAGAAGAGTCCTGCACCCCAACCTTCACATGCTCCACCTCCATAATTGGAGATTGAGCGGCAGCCGTTAAGCGCCTTTGACCTTCATCCTGAGGTCGTATATGTCATTCTGGCAGCCAGCCCTCCTTCAACCAAGTCTGTATACACCTGCCGTTGGGTCAAGTTTGTGGCCTGGTGCACTACCCAGGAGATGGAACCACTCCATGTCAAGCTGACCGAGGTTTTATTGTTTGTGTTGTCCCAAAGCCAGCAAGGCCTTAGTTTGGGCACAGACTCACCTCCAGTGGGATTGAGCCAGTTCACTGACCCACCACCTAGGAGGTATTGCTTATGTATCAATTTTAAGGTGAGGAATCCGTGGTTAAAACTATTAATCATGTGTTGGCTGCAGAACCACATGCCTTGCATACTCCTGCCATCTTGTGTTGGGCCCACACTTAACGCCTCCTTTGTTAGAAAGTTTTTTCCGCCATCGGGCAGAGACGGACTGCGTCAGAGCTCTGCAGCATTCGATGCCCATGTGGCCTACGATCACGAAAAAACAACTCTGGAGATCCAGTAGACAACACCTACGGATCCTAGGAGCCAGGGACCGCTTAAGCAGCACCTAATATACTCATGCCCATCGAGAATGACCATCTCCAGGTGGTGGAGACAAAAATAAGGACCTCTTCCGACGGTGACCTTGGTGTGGGGCCAAATAAGCACACTCTGACACATACAAGGTGTGTAGTTTGAGCCTATCGCTGGAGCACAAAGAAGATGAGTGCATGACTTACGCATTGTTCAAAAACAAGAAAACACTTTGGACCCGTAGGGATTGACGCCTGGCACACACCATTGAACAGGTGGCAGAGGCGGAGTTCTCTTGCATGGCAGTGACATGGAAAGCGAAGCAGCTGCGCGGTAGGAGGTGGGGTGGTCATCTCCAGCCCCCACTAAGTCGCTTCTGATTCATCCTCTAGGGAAGAACACGCTTTGGTGCTTGACAAGGGGCCCACATCGCCGAGGCGGATTCCAGGATCATGGCCAAGGAGCAAGACAATGCCACTTACTGTGAGTACTATCGACTTCTGTTTAAAGAAGATCTTCCACTCACCTTCACAACCCCCTCCACGCCATAGTCCGCCACAGCCATTGGGCTCAGGGAAACACAGTGAGCACACCTCGGAGCCGTGAAGGGACGAGAATGTTCTTGATCCCAATCCGGCAATAAGGTCACAGCACGGTGACGGCTCAGGTACTACGCCGGCACCTAAACACAAGTTGACACTGACTGAGCCCCCGGCATCAATGCATAAGTTGGCACTCGCAGACACATCGGCACCGAAGGGTGCAAAGCAGGGTGTTACCCCAAGAAAATAATTGGATCCCAAAAAGCACTAGGGCTCGAGAGTATCTGAATCGAAACAGTCCTCAGTTCAAAGGACTGAATAACAACACAGACATTCTTCTGGCCAGAAGAAAAGTCTCATCTCTGGGGTTCCGAAGCTGCATAAAGTTTCTGAGGACACACCACCGGCTCCAAAGAAACAAAAGACTCCGAAACAAAGAGGAAGTGAATACCAAGGCATTGTCTTTGAAGGACTGCAACAATTTATGCAGGAAAAACATCCCAAGAGACAGGCTCAGGAACAATCCTTGCTACAGCCTTCACCAAAAACAGTGGCATAAGAACACAGGGCCACAAGCCCACTGACCTTTAGCCCCCGAAAGTCACCACAAACACACTTACCCTCTCCACAAGAGGAGTAAGAGGGGGAGATAAAGGACACAAATTCCAAAGGAACAGAGGACCCCCACCATACCCTTGACCCATGGGATAATTATGATGAAGTCCTGCGTGACCCAGACATGGAGCCGCCAGTGCCTACTAAGGTGTCGCCTCCAGATGACACATTCTCATACCACAGTGTCATCCAAAGAGCAGTGGAGTACCACAAACTCCCCATGCACACTACAGTGGAGCCAACTGACTTCAGAGTGAAAACAAAATTGTGCACAGGGTGCACAATTCAATATCTGCCAATGATTGGATCCGTTGTCAATGTATCCAAAGACATCTTCAAAGACCCGGTCAAATCCAGGGTCCTAACTCCTCACTTAAAAAACAATACAAGCCATCTCCAACTGATCCTATTTACATACGGGGACATCCCCGAGCACATCCCCTTGTTTTCACCACAGCCAGGAAAAGTGCTGCAACACCAGGTACTGGAGAGGTCCTCCTCCAGACAAAGATAGTAAAAGAATTGATGCAGCAGGCAAAGGGGTAGCATCAGGGCACACAAACCAATGGAAGATCGCCAGTTCAGTTGGCCTACTCTCCCGATACAGTACGGCTACCTGGCATGAGATGCAAGAGCTGATGAAACATCCACCAGATGAATACAAAAAATGAGGGGAAGACCTGGTAAATGAGGGGAGGCAGATAGCAAATGCAGCAATCAAATGTGCATTAGACTGAGCAGACACTGCTGTAAGGGCCATCAATCATGCTCTGTAAAAATGCGTGGATACGCATATCTGGGTTCAAACCAGAGTTGCAGCAGCATACTCTTAATGTCCTATTGAGTGTGGAAAACCTTTTTAGGCCCACTGTGGAAACAGTTAGAAAAAAATATCAAGCATTGGCATAGCCAATAGGTCTCGCCTTTGGGACCTTGTAAGTGTTTAGCCAAACAGGTGAGGTTGTTGCTCCAAGGATATTGTGCTGGACAACTAAACACTTATAAGGTCCCAAAGGCGAGACCTATTGGCTATGCCAATACTTGTTCTTTTAGGTGGGCATAATGTTTTGCTAGTAGCTCGGTGGACTGATGCACATGCACAACGAATCTTGCCTTGTCCAATCAGCCTATCATCATTACAAAGACAATTATCTTTGAAGAAGGCAATAAAAAACATAATATTTCTCAATAGCCTAAGAGACCCCCTTGGGGCGACACTTATGACCAACAAATTCTCACGTTTTAGCTTACATTTTGCCAAGAATTGTAACCAGGGTATCTTCCCTCATTTATATTTGTAATATTGATGGTATTTTTATAGCGCAGTTTGCCTTTGGCATGGCATCACTGAGCTTTTCCGTACATGATTTGAAACAAGTAATCCAAAAGAGCAAACATCTGAGGCCATTAGCTCAGATTTCTATAGAAATATGAAAAGAAGTCCATCTTTGAATACTTTATATAAGCCTGAATGTTGCATTTTATTATTATTTTGTTTTATATTATTTAATTTAGGCAGAACGTGTAAACACCAAGGGTTTGGTGGCGCTGAAAATTAAGACTGTGGATTTACCTACGCTGACAAATGAAGAGATACGTTTGCAGCGTCTTGCTGGAAGAGAGGCCAAAGGGGTGGGGGGGGGGGGGGGGGGCGCGCAGAGTATTTCACATGGAAGGAGCAAGCAGCCAGAAGGGTCTCCCCCAGGCCCAGTACGTGAACACATAGTTGCAGTTCCTAGAAGTGCAGAAAATGGGTAGGGGAATAGCCAAAGCTTATTTGGGGGGAAATTAGGGCGAAATGCCACACGCTGCAGGAAGCACTGTACAGAAGGCCTCAACTGTAATGCGGCGGTGATTAGGAAGATAATTTGAACAGGCATTGGCCACGAAAGTCATCGCGATTGTTGCGCGTTCTAGCAAGCTGGCTAAAAAGCTGGGGGGAAAAATGCTACCGCCGGCCACAGCTTGCGCGCGCCCGAGCACATGCACTGTAAGCTGTAACCGGCGGTAGCATTTTTTGAAGCCCTCACTTACTAAAGTCTCTCCGAGCAGTGCATGGCGCTGACTCAGCGAGACCTAAAAAAGGGCACTGACACAGCCAGATCGATGGGTGCCTTACAGACAACATCTCAAAAGCAAAAGCCCTGTTGGCGTTACCAGGGGCAGCAAAAGCCTCTACTCTAGAAAGCAATACATATCAGCTCCAGCAACCGCAATATCGCCAGAGCGTAGATTCTATTGTGGAGGCTACAAAAACAGGGGCCGAGGTAGAGGTACCCCCAACAAGGGCACCTCAACACCATCAAGTAAATTACTTGCCCACACTTCGCCCCTGAGCACAAAACCCCTGTAGGGGGGAAGGCTACAATAGTTTTCACCGCTTGTAGCCAAACGTCACTTCAGATCAATAGGTACTACAAATAATCAGGCAGGGATATTGCCTAGAACTCAGGCAGGGATATTGCCTAGAACTAACTCAATAGCCACCAAATATCCCTCCAAAACAGCAGATGTTAAATCCACAACATCTACATCTGCTAAAGGAAGACGTAAAGGCATTACTAATAAAAGGGGCCATAGAACTAGTCCCACTCAAACATCACAACTAAGGAGTCTACTCCTTTTATTTCTTCATACCAAAGAAAGACAGCTCACTACGGCCCATTCTGGACCTGCTACCGCTCAATCGATACATACTACCCGAACACTTCCATATGGTCACATTGCAAGATGTAATACCACTACTACAAAAGGGTGACTTCTTGACTGCATCAGGCCTGAAGGACGCATACTTCCACATTCCGGTCATTCCCAATTCAAGGTGCTACCGTTTGGGGTAACAACAGTCCCAAGGACATTAACTAAATGCTTAGCTGTAGTAACAGCAAAATTAAGAAGAGAAAACATACAAGCCTTTCCCTGTCTCAACGCTTAGCTGATAAAGAGTACAAATAAAGACAAATGCCTAATAGACACTCAAAAACACGATCAACCTACTTCACTAATTGGGCTTCACAATCAATGCAACAAAATCACATCTCCAACCAATCCAGGTACAACCATACCTAGGAGCGATACTCAATTCAATATTGGGAACAACTTACCCCAATCCCCAAAGGGTTCTCAATCTCTAGAACCAACAGTTTTTTTTCATCCACATTGTTACCCGCCAGTGAAAACAGTAATGTGCCTATTAGGGATGATGGCATCATGCATAGCGATAGTGCCACATGCACTACTACACACAAGACATGTCCAAGAGTATTATAGCATCGCAATGATCACATGCGGGGGAGAACATGAAGATCTAGTGTTGGCTTCACCCTAGGTCTATCAGACACTACAATGGTGGAACACCTCAAACATACTAAAGGGAAGAGCCTTCAAGGACCCAGTCCACAGGTGACAATCCCACCAATGATTCACTCATGGGGTGTGGTGTTCATATGAAGGGCATTACGGTTCAGGGACACTGGACCTCACAACAACAGACAATGCACATCAACATGCTGGAGCTTCTAGCCATCTATATGTCTCTCAAAGGATTCCTAAAAAACATTACAGGGAAAAATGTCCTTCTATGAACAGCCAATATAACTGCAATGTATTACATCCTAAAAAGGGAGGCGGGCCATTCCATACAACTGTCACAACTAGCACAGACAATATGAAAATGGGCAAACAACACACAAAATGCTCCTCCTGGCACAATATATACCAGGGCGGAAGAACTCCATTGCGGACCTCCTCAGTAGGACACAGCAACAAGTTCACGAGTGGGAAATATACACTCCATTACTGCAACAATACTTCCACCGGTGGGGAATCCCTACAATAGACCTATTTGCTACAGCCGAAAGCTTAAAATGCCAAAGCATCACATCCAGATACCCACAATGCAAAAGGAATGCTCTATGGAGGAACTGCTCAGGGAAATTTGTTTACACTTTTCCTCCTCTCCCACTCGTTCCATACATGGTCAGATAATTCAGGAAGACTTCAAAGACCCTAATACTCATTGCTCCCACATGGGCTGGACAGCCGTGGTACACAACACTCCTAGAGCTATCCCTAGCACCTCACAAAAAGCTAGCCAACTATTCAAATCTTCTCACTTACAACGGAGGTAGGGTGAGACATCCCAATACACAGAAGCTCAATCTCGCAATCCGGCTCCTGAGATCATAGAGTCGGGATAATTGAATCTACCTCCAGAATTCACGCCTATTCTAAAGGAGGCCAGAGATCAACTACAAGGGCTTGCTATGCAGCAAAATTGAAACATTTTTCCCACTACTGTGTCCTTAAACATCAACCCTTCTTCACCAACAGAACAAGAACTAGTCTGTAACTTGTTATATTTACAAAAGGCACATTTGGCATATACCTCAATAGGCTTACATTTAGCAGTCATTGTGGCATACCTACAAAACATCAATCGCTTTTCCGTATTCCTGTCATCAAAGCCTTCATGAAAGGATTAAAATGAGACATTCCATCACGTACTCCTCCAGTACCCGCGTGGAACCTAAACATTGTTCTAACATGACTTATGGGGCCACCATTTGAACCACGACATAACTGTCAAATACAATTTTTAACATCGAAGGTGGCCTTCCTTGTAGCAATGACATCTCTACGAAGGGTTAGTGAAATACATGCACTCACTGTGGAAGAACCATATTTCCAAGTGTTACCAGACAAAGTGCGTTTAAATGCAAACCCAAAGTTCTTACCTAAAGTTATATCGCACAGCGTGCTTTTCATACAATTGATGTTTAACAGACACTTCTGTACTACTTGGAATGTACAAAACCCTTCAGGAAAACACAACAACTATTTGTTTTGTTTTCAAATCCACATAAAGGAAAGGCAATTTCAAAAGCAGGAATAGCAAGATCGATTGTTAAATGGATCCAAATCTGTTACTCTAAAGCAAAACTAACATTGACAATTATGCCAAGGGCTCATTCCACATGTAGAAAAGGAGCAAACATGACTTTTTGGGAAATATCTCTCTTAGTGACTGTTGCAAAGCTGCAACATGGATGAACCCACATACAATTACAAAACATTATTGTGTGGATGTTAAAGCAAGACCACAAGCTCTAGTTGGACAAACAGTCCTTCAGACATTATTTCAAACAAACGCACCTTCTCATGCCTAAAGCCACCACGAGTAGGATACTGCTTTACAGTCAATGCATTGCATGTGTATCTGCAGCCAACATGAATGGAGTATGTTACTTACCCTGTAAGCATCTATTCGTAGCGTGTAGTGCTGCAGATTCACATGCACCCTCCCTCCTCCCCGGCAGGTATTAGATGGTGAGAAGAATACACGCAAATATAGCATGTTCAACAGCAAATTCTAACCTAGCAGAGTTTATTCTCACTCCATTTATGATAAGGGGAAAAAACATTATCTAACAAAGGAGCCACTGAACATGCACAGTACATCGAGGGAGAGGAGCAACGCCAATACAATGCCATCATAAAACCTCCTAGAGAAAAACAACTTGTAGAGTCCGAGCTCAACACTAGATGGCAGGAGTATGCATAGCATGTGAATCTGCAGCACTAAACGCTACAAATAGATGCTTACAGGGTAAGTAACATACTCCTTACTTAACTTTGTTAAAGTTTTTCCTGTTGGATAATCTATCTAACTCCACATTCCCCACCACCCTCCCACCTCACTTTCTTTGGTGTGAGCTCTTTATCTAAAAAGATCCCATGCTAGAAATCTGCACACTGGTTTGTTGAATCTGCTGAGAGGCTCTACATCTGAGGGCGCAGAAGAGTTCATGAAACAAACTGACGTCAGCCCTAATGGATGGGGCACTTAAATGCAGCTCAGTTCTCCACTTCTGGCAGAATGGCATTGACATGGAGTCCTATGGCCCCTTCTGGCGTGTACAATAGCACTGGTTCGAATTTTCCGGATCCAGTCTGGCACCTGAAGATATCACAAGGTGAATAATCTGCGGTTAGCTCGAGTATCCACCAGAAAGAACATTACTGACGGTAACTAACTTTTTTGTTTAGTTGATGACTGCAGAACAGAGACACAAGTGATCAAGTCTCTCTCTGTGAAACCTATTTGGTTAGGTTTCCTTTCTCACTTTTGTTGTGCATTATTCTGGATTATGTGCCTCCTAGTGTGGGGGAATCAGCTTGTTTTATGTTCTGTTCATGAATAGCAATGAGTGTACCAAGGTGGCAGGGAAAGTGTACTTGTATTCTTCGTGCTCCTTCATGGGACTAGTCTGATAATAAACAATCCTCCAACCTCAGTCGAGGACAAGAGAATGAAAAGATGTATAATCGATCTGGTACATCAGAAATAACTGCTTGTCATTACAAAACACTGTATATAACCTAGGCAGCTCTCTGCTCTGTAATAACAATACAGAATATCAGTCTTGTGAGGCAGCTGTCTATATGCCACCACTATCCTTATGTTTGGTGTTAAAACATCGACTAAAATGAATATCGGCCCAGTTGCTTGAATAATGTTATCTCCTTCTTTAAAACAGTTTATTTTGATCATATCCATCTTTTGTCCTACAGTGACACAATTATCACATCAAGCAATAGAAATAAAGAAATGATACAAATTAGCATACTAATTTATGTTATAGAATCAACAAACTTCGCAGTATAATTTTCCTTCCCTGTTATAAAATGTGATAACTTCTAAGGGTTCTAATGTGTATTAAAAAGAACTTCTATAATCAGCTGTGACTCCATATATATAATGTTGTTCCAAATAGTCTCGGCCTCATATCAACCCATAGAAATATTAATTGAGGAGAATTCATCAATGGTGAATTCATAGCCAGTTGACAAACCAGTGCCACTCCACAGATCCTGATGCCTAGTCAATGTAGAACTGGGCACAGAAACTTTCTCTTACGTACTTGATCAAGGTCACAGAGGAATAAAAGTAGCATGCGAGTCTGTATAGATCATTGGTCACACAGACAACCAGTGTCTTTCTCATCTGCAATCCTAAATTTTAGTATGCTGCGAACAGACCCATCCATAAAAAGTGGAAGAATGTTAAACACCCTTGACAGAATCACACACGTTTTCACTCTCTACCTTAGATATTGGGTATATCAATTGGGAGAAATCCCTGATTTACCTCCTCTGCTGGGATGCCCCGATGGCTGTGCCACCCTCATGGCTGTGTAGGGTTCCTCTATTTGGGAATATATATCACTGCGGAACCGAGTGTTTTCCACACTAATAACCTGAAGCCCCCATTGGCGCGTCTTCAGAGAGATGTTGAGCATTGGAGAAGGGCCGCCTTATTCAAAATGATGGCATTGACCTGATCCCTATATGCACTTCTTAATATGCCTTACCTGATTCTAGCCTCCTATTTTCATGCTGTAGTTCGTGAAATGTGCACGCTATTTTGGGAGTGGGTCCCGCACAGAAAGCTACTAAGATACTAACCCAGAACTAGTACTATAGGGGTACTGCTCTGCCAGATATACGAAATTATTATTGGGCAGCGCAACTAGCAGACATCAACCCTTGCGTTTATCTTACGGACTCGGAGCTGGCCTACCGTATGAACCGATATGCCATGCAGCTGGAAGGCCACCTCAGGACACTCTATAGGGGGAGCTGTCCCACATCCTTCCCGATCCCCACAGCTGTTACTATCGTTGTGTTCTCTGTAGTGGTGGGACAGGATCACTTGGGCCACTCCCCTATGGGATACTGTGCGACTGAACCCTGTGGGTACTTAGTCAGTCGGGTTTACACAAGTGGAATCTTTTTGGAATCGCAAAAGTAGGTGACCTGTGGCTGCGGGGCGGGGTTATCCCATTCACAGATTTTTGCAAGCCGTATATCAGCTGGCACCTACTGATGAGGATAAAACATCAAGCTAGGTATGGATGTGTCCCCTACATTTGAACTCCAATCCAGATATCCGCTTACAGAGGTTATCAATAACTTATAGAACTTTCTTCCTGCATCAGAAAAGAAGTACAATAATCAAATAATTGTGGATTATCTCTCAAAATAATCATAGATAGGTTCCCAATATTTACCGTACATCCTGAACTCCGTGTAGTTCTAGCTATACATAGAAGTGATACATTTTCCAAGGCAGTGGTTTCCTGTAATCTAAATATAGTTACGTTTGCATAAGGGGTTAACCCACACAGATATCTGCTGATCTTATATTTTAATGGATAAAAACACAGACCATGCTGTCCTTAGATATACATCTGTTTAAATGATATGTTCAGCAGAAATGTTTCCCTTTGAAATAAGTGTTCTGAGATCCCACAAATGGGTATAGCTCTGCTTCATGTATGAATTAAGTTATGGTTTATAAGTGAGGTATTTTGGCTGTGGCACATGCTGAAGATGTATTCTTTCTTTTTATCAATTTGTTTCCTTTAGTTCTTCAGGGGTTGATTGAAGCAAAGTCGCCTTACCTGGAGGAGCTGCTGACTGTCCTACTCTCGATCACCATAGAGACTGCTTCTAGGTTTCCTGCTTCTGGTCCGGTTGCAGTAGTTAGTTCTTTACTGCTTCAGGAAAAAGAGGAGAGCAAGGTGAAGAAGGAAAATGATAGTGCTTGGTAAGTGGGGAGAGGTTTGACCCAACTTTGACAATGCAACGTAGTACTTATCAACATAAGAGAGGAAGGATCCAGTTGAGTACTCAGAAGAGCCAGCTAAGGGTATTGCCTCTGCCTAGGGCTATAGGGGCTGTGGATATTTTAACATAAGACTTTTGTACTTGTTTTTGCTTTAATGTAGTTGTCTCTTGCTTTCTCTTTCCAGTATTGATGCAACCCTAATGGGACATTCTTCTGGTCTCCTAATTGACTGGTTGGACTTACTGGATCCTGAGGTGATCGGGATATGCCCGGATATTCAACAGAGATTATTATTCTCCTTGAACAAGGTACAGTTTGCTGAACATCTGCTGCCTACAATATAATCAGTGAATGTTTGACCATTTCTAATTTAATGTGGACATCCTGTAGTGTGTTGAGGGCATCATTTTCTGCACACTTAAAGAATATTGTGAACGCATGCACCTAAATGTTTTCCATATCACTGAGGTGTGCTTAGCTGATTAAAAGGTAAAAGCATTACTTACCTGAATCTTTACTGTCTTTTCAGTGAGAAGTACTCACAGTTGGAAGTGCTAGCAGAGTACCTCTTTATTAATCAAAATGTATGTGTTACATACATTTTAACAATATGCAAGTATCCATACTGTTTCCCATTCTCCTGTAATGCTTCTTTTAAATATTCACATGCTGAATCGTTCTTCGCCATTAGAGTCCTGATGTGATAGCCGAATGGGTTTCTTTTTTTCACATGAACACGAAGGCAGCGTACAAAAAGTGGTCTCCATGATCACCTGATCACCACAGATTGAACAAGAACAATGATAATCTTGGTGATCCCATGGGAATTAGGTTGGTAACAAACAAACTAAAATGCAGGAAGAATGAATAAGATAGAAGTGGCTTGTTAACCTGTGTGCTACTGGTGAAGAGAATCAGAATCTTTGGCACAGTGTGTGGTACATGATGCCTACTGTATTTCCAAGGGCTGCCTATCTATCAAGAAAAAATCGTAACCTGTGACGTTTGGTTTCAATGATCCTTAAGGCATGCTGAAGCCTCAGCCTTTGAAGCATTGCCATAACGTTCTTAATTTCTCAACTCAGTATCCTCATCCTGCTTCCACACGCTCCGCCTGCTCCGAAAGACATTGAGATGGATCCCCACAGAATCCAGAAAGACCGTCACCCATGCCCTCATCATCAGCAGACTTGACTATGGCAACGCACTTTATTTGGGCGTCACCCAGAAACAGCTCAGGAAACTACGGAACGTTCAAAAAGCTGCAGCCAGACTCGTCCTCGACATCTTCCGCTGCAGCCACATAACATAACACCTCTGACAACTCCACTTGCTTCCAATCAACAAGAGAATCATCTTCAAGCTTCTCACACGTGCCTACAGAGCTCTCCATGACGCAGGACCAGAATACCTGAATCACCGACTTGCATTCCACACACCTCGCCCTGGCCTCTTCCCAACAGATCCACAGGACCAGAACCGGAGAAAGGTCCTTCTCCTACCACGCTGCCAAAAGCTGGAACACCCTGCCCCTCCACCTCAGGCAATCTAAGTCGTTGACCCAATTCAGGGAGGACCTCAAGACCTGGCTCTTCGTCTGAACCCAACACTCCCTCCCACCCCCTGTGCATTGAGACCATCAGGGGAGAGTAGCCTCCCTATACAAATTCCTGATTGATTGATTGAACGCTCTGTCTTCATGTGTGGAGATTGAGTGGCGAAATTAGACAGCTCTTGACCTCCCACCCAAAGTCTGCAATATTATCTTGGCTGCCAGGCATCACTCTACCAAGACAGTATATGCCTTCCGTTGGGGCGGATTTGTCGCATGGTGTGCAGAGAAACAGGCTCACTCTCTTTCTGCTCCCCTTTCTCAGGTCCTCCTACTTATCCTTTCTCTTGCCCAGCAGGGCTCTGCTATGGGCACCTTAAAGGGCTATCTTTCTGCCATCTCAGCCTTTCTGTGGTTGCCAGAACAACCTTCCCTTTTCAAATCCCCTGTTGTGAACAGGTTTTTGAAAGGTCTGCAACACGTTTCCTCCTTCACTCTTTATCATGCCTCTTTGGGACTTTAATCTAGTACTCACCTTTGTGATAAGTGCTCCCTTTGAGCCACTGCACACTGTCAGGTTCCTCACCATTAAGATGGCCCTCCTAGTGGCAAAAACATCTGCCTGGCGGGTGAGTGAGCTTTAGGTTTTGTCATTTAAGCCTTCATATCTAAGCATCTTCCAAGACAAGCTGGTTCTTCTCAATAGAGCTTCCTTCGTGATGAAAGTTGTCACTGCCTTTCATGTAGGCCAGTCCATCACCCTGCCTACCTTTTACACTCTGCCACATCCCTCTAAGAAAGAGGAGCCACTTCACCGACTGGACCCAAAAAGAGCTTTGTCGTTCTACCTTGACCGCACTAAAACGTTCTGGGTGGACGATCAAGTCTTTGTAGGGTATGTTGGAGTGAAGAAGGGAAAGGCTGTGCAGAAACAGACAATCTCCCGATGGATCATGCTCTGCATTAAAATCTGTTACGCATTGGCCAAGAGGCAACCTCCAGCTGGCTTGCATGCTCATTACACCAGAGCCAAGGCAGCGACCACTGCGTTAGCACCTAGAGTTCCAGTACTAGGCATCTGCCAGGCAGCAAGGTGGGCTTCTCTGCACGTATTCACCAGGCGCTACAGCCTGGACAGTCCGGTCCGTGATGACGAGCACTATGATTGTTTAATCCTGCAGAGCTTTTTATTGTGGAACGGTTTCGCAGACCCACCTCTGGGGAGAAATCGCTTGGGTATCTATTCTAAGGTAAGGAATCTGCAGCTAGAAGTCAAGTTACTTGCCTTCGGTAATGCCTTGTCTGGTAGAGTCTCTATCTAGCCACTGATTCCTTACTGACCCACCGTCCTCTTCATTCTGTGACCGGATTTCTAGGGACAGGGTTGTTTGCCTTTCAGGGCCCCCTAGTCTTACACACTAGTGGTCAGTTTTCTTTGTGGGTCCACACTCCTGCTTTGGAACTTTGCAAAAAGAAACTGACGTCAGCGTGCTGAGGTGGCGCTTATAAAGGCCCGTGTGCGTCACTTCCAGTGCTGACAATGCCACACGGAGCTGAACGACACCACCTACCAGCGTGCACGGGTATTGCTCTTGAAAATGTCCGGATCCAGTCTGACGCCTGGGGATCATTCTAAGGTAAGGAATCTGTGGCTAGATAGAGTCTCTACCAGATAAGATGTTACCAAAGGTAAGTAATGTGCTCTTTAAGGAGAGAGCCCAGAGATTCCAGGTAGAGGTTGAAAAGGATGGGAGGGAGGACAAAGCCTTTGGGTACTCCCTTTGGACGTGGCATGTTTTTAGATGTTGAATTGAGCACCTACCTGACGACATTGTTTTAGAAACTGCGACTCGAGTTAGGTAAGTCCAAAAGTCTTTATTCTGGCCATCCGCTCTCACAACAATGAAAGCATCAGCATCAACATTCTAAGTTCAACTCCCCAGGGTCGTACCATTTGCAGGACAGGGAGGGGGAGGTGGAACATACCAACCCAGGACACTTTTACTAAGATTGCAACACATCTCCCCCTGAAGGGAATACAACTAGGAACAATAATTCACGTAGTGTTCACAACTCTGTCCTTGCTCCATGTTTGTCCATTTTCCAAACGGACTATGCTTCTACCTGCTTTTTCCACCCTAAGAGGTACCCCATACTTACTCAATCCTGGTTGCACTTTGCCAGGTTTTTTGATCCAAACAGGAGAGTTTGCTTTTACCTCCATATCTTTTGCTCCATGTTTCTCGTCATACCTCAACTTGTATTTCTGTTGATGTGCCTCAACTCTCTCTTCACTTTGGCTTAAGTCAGGTACCACACTCTTACCCCCACCCAACCATCTCGGATTGATTTTGGTGCTGGGTTCCCTTCCTCTGAGAAAAACAAAAGGGGATATCCCCGTGACCCCATTGGGCGTGGTGTGATATGCCCAAATGGACTCTCTCACTGAATCCTCCACATTGAACCCATTGGTGATGGCTAGCTGTATGTGTTCCTTGATCATGCGATTCACCCTTTCTACCAACCCGTTAGCCTTGGGACAATAGAGAGCAGTTCTTTCATGCTTTATGTTGTGTTCCTCCAAAAATTCTTTCATCGTCTCCGAAACGAACTGCACTCCATTGTCAGTTACAAGGGTGGCAGGGATGCCTTCATACACAAAGATGTTCTTAAGAAATGAGATAAGACTGTTCGTTGTGGTGGACGACGTAAACTTAAAGTTTACCCAATGGGAGGTGTAATCCACCAGAACGAACATGAACCTCTTCTGAGGCCCTAGAATTTCCATAGGGCCCACAATGTCCATGGCCAGTTTAGTCCATGGAATCACTGGCACACTGACAGGAGCCAATGGAGCTTTGTGAATAACTTTGCTCTTGTCGCTTCTCGCACAACTGACACACTCTTTTACTTTAAGTTCTACCTTGGAATCCATTTTAGGGAACCAAAAACAGCTCCGCACTTTGTTTTTAGTGAGGCTCCTACCCAAATGTCCTTCATGGGCCAAATCTATAATCTTGTTCCTCAACCCTTCGGGTGGAATGATTTTGTCCCCCCGATGCATGTGACCAGACATGAAAGAGAGTTCCAATCTCACCTCCCAGAAGTCTCTAACCTGGTCGGGAACTTCTGAGATCTTCTCTGGCCACCCTTTGACAATGAGATCTTTTAACATGTCCATGGCCTTATCTTCCTTCATGCCCTTGTCCCACTCTGCATCCGTTAGAGAGGGTAGATGCACTGCTAAAATGGGTACATCTAGTGCTTCCTCACTTGGTGTATCTTTGAGTGGCAACCTTGATAGGCAATCTGCAATGACATTTTCTGGACCTGGTAAGTACTCAACTTTGAAGCAGAAGTTTTCTAGCCCTAAAACCCACTAGCTTATCCTTGGAGACACGTTTTGTGCCTGTCTAGGCGAAAACATAAAAGTTAAAGGTTTGTGGTCCGTATGAATAGTAAACTTTGTTCCCCACAAAAAAATTTTTAAATGATGTACCGCCCAAAAGCAAGCCAGCGCCTCCCTTTCAATGACTGAGTAGTTACATTCTGACTCACTCAAGGTGCGGGATGCAAAAGCTATGACTCTTTCTTCCCCTTCTCCTTTTTGGGATAACATAGCCCCCAATCCCTTGCTTGATGCATCCGTGGTCAAAATGGTTCTCCTTTTGGGATCAAACGACCCCAGTGCTGGTGAATCCAAAATGCTTTGTTTTGTCACTTCAACCATTTCGCTGTGTTCTTTCTCCCAAACAAATGCAGTGCTTTTCTTTAGAAGGTCACGTAAACCAACACACAAATCCGCAAAATTTTTGACAAATTTAGACATGTACTCCACCAACCCCAGGAACGATTTTAGCTCCTCCTTGTTCGATGGATGCGGGGCATCCCTGACTGCCTGAATTAAGCTGTGCTTGGGTCTAAACCCATCTTTGGAGATGGTGTGCCCCAAATAGTCGACTGACGTGACCTTAATCTTACACTTGTCTAGCTGTACCGTTAACCCTGCATCAGATAGTCTACGACACACTGCATTGAGGGTGACATCATGTTCTTCCTCTGTCTCCCCATACATTAGAATGTTGTCCTGGAAACAGAGAGTGTTCTTGACACCCTTAAGCACCTGCTGCATTATTTTTTGAAAAACTGAGGCCGCTGAGGCGAGCCCAAACGGCATCCTTGCAAACATAAATGCCCCGAAAGGCGAAGTGAATGCCGTCAACGGTCTCGACTCAGGATGCAGCTCCACCTGATGGTAGGCCCTGGACAGATCGATTACTGAAAAAAAACAAGCCTTGCCCATGGTACTTATCATCTCATTTATATTGGGGAGAGGAAATCTCTCTACCCAAATATTCTCATTTAAGGAACGAAGGTCCACACATAGACGAATACCTTTACCATTTCCCTTAGATGCCAAAACCAAAGGCGCAAGCCATTCTGTTGCTTCAATGGGTTGTATGACTCCTATCTCACACAGTTTATCTAACTCCATCTTAAGTTGCTCTCTAAGGTGGAAAGGTACTGACCGTGTTTTGTGAACCACAGGTTTGGCACCCTGTCTGATTTTAATTTTATGCTGGAAATCTCGTAACTTGCTGTTGTAGTTCAATGAAGACACGTGAGGCAATCTGGACAAGGTAAGCTCGAACTTTATTTCCTGTCATCCGCTCTCCAGAACTAAGGCTCTGGTGCCAACGTTCTACTGTCACCTCTCGCGGGCCGTACCAAGTGGCACAAACGGAGGGGTGTGCGGACCATACCAACATGTAACTGAAACATAGATTACAACACTTGCCCAGATTCTCAGTGAAAAGTTCAGGGATCGTATCCTGTAGATCTCTCTCGCTACTGGATCTGTCAACCATAATGACCTGGTCCTCTTTATTGGGATCTAAAATAATTCCCAGCTCTCTTTGATGTTGCCATCCAAGAAGATTGGCACCTCTCTCTATGATGTACACATTCCCCACTGTGGTCCTTCCTCTGAAATCAATTTGACTACTCAACATGCCAACCAGGGGAATGGGATCTCTCGTGTATCCTTCTGGTGTGATATCGGGCGACTCTAATTCTTCTCTGGACCCGCCCAGTGACTCCTCAAAATCATGCACATTTACTAACGTGAAAGGAGAAAACGAATCTGCAAAAACTTCCAGCGGTCTGCTATTGAATTGTACAACACATTTAGGATAGTTTTGTTTCCCACCCGCAGCAGTACTTCTTACTCGGAAAACATACTTTGCATGAGATTCCTCGCAAGTACTAACCACACTAACAGTGTTGCTTACCCCTTCTCTGCACACCCTTGCTAGATGTCCCCTCCTGTTACATTTTTTACACAAGACGCCTCTAGCTGTACAAATCGGATTATTCACAAGATGTTTGCTACTGCCACATCTAAAACATTTTTAATTATGCATTTCCTTGTTTGATTTATGGACTTGAACATCTTTATTGCTCCATTTGTCTGATAACTTAAGTACATCCTTACTCTGCTCCTCCACTTGTACTGATGCTACTATTTCATCTCTAACTTTCATTTCTTTTACACATTTCGGGGTATGTTCAATGGATTGAGCAATCACCACTGCATCCTTCAAGGTAGGATTTTTTGCCAGAAGTTTTTCTTGTACCCTGCTATTGTTTGTACACCTAACTAATTGGTCTCGTATGAGTGAGTCATTTAGATCCCCAAACTCACACAGCTGAGTAAGACCCCTTAGAGCTGCAATGTAGTTACTGATCGACTCACACTTCCCTTGCACCCTGCTGAAAAACTTATGACGTTCCAGAACTACGTTGATCTTATCTCCAAAATGTGTTTCAAGCTTCATCAATGTGACATCAAATACATCACCCTCATCCTCATCTTCCAATTCAGGTTCAGGGAGAGTTTCGTATACTTTGCGCCCATGAACGCCCAAATTATGCAGGAGAATGTGCTGTTTCTGCAATGCTGAGAACTTCTCACCACCCATGGCAATTAAATATGATTCAAAAAGCTTAGCCCAATCTTTCCAGTGAATTTCTGGATCCCCACAGTCATTTAAAAAAGACAGGGTTGACTCATGCCTGGCGTGCCCATCGTAAATAGACTGCGTAAGAGTTTCACAGTAAAATAAAGCACTCTCCCTAAACACACTGCACAGGCGCAGAACTGCAAAACCCTCCTGGAATACCCCAGATAGCTCACTGACACGTCTCCACGTTGAAGTCCACAAAATTCACTTCAAGAAAACCGCTATCCCACAATTATGCTCAGATTAAGTGGCCCAGGATGTCCCCCAACATTAATTTTACTTAGCTGCGCCAAATCTTGACATGTCCCCAGCATCGATTGGTGCCCCGACTGTCTCCTTCACTGTAACACCAGAATAGTTGCGTGAACTCTCCTCAGTACACACACTACCGCTCTGATGCAGCTGAGATGTCAGGTACAGGCTTTCCACAGGATTCGCGCCGAGTAGACTCACTGTACCGCCACTGCATACGACGCGTTCATTCCTCTTGTGAAGTATGCGTTTGACGGCCCACACACGGCTGGAGCGCCGGACCCCTAGGATGCACTCGAACTTTCCTCGTAGCAGCACGGCCCTCAGAAGCTGGCGCGCCGGCCCTTCTGAGAGGAAATTGCCTCATCGACAGGAGCGCCGGACCCCCAGGATGCACTCGAACTTCCCTCGTAGCAGCACGGCCCTCAGAAGCTGGCGCGCCGGCCCTTCTGAGAGGAAATTGCCTCACAGGATGTCCGCCTTCGACAGAAACACCAGCCCACAGCAGAGAATACCAACTGGAACACGGCTGCGCACCCTGCACTCTCCACAGAACGGGAGACCGACCTCGTCCGCAGAACTGGACCTCCGCAGCTAGCCTCTGACTGGGACGTGGCTGCACTTACACATTCATGGACCACTCGGCCTCCTCAGAAGCTTCCGTTAAAAGCAGGGAGGGTCCGAATGCGAATTCTCCTCACTCCAGCGTCCTCCGGTATCAGCTGACTGGAATGTGGCCAATGTGCATTCCACCTCCACTTGAGCAAGGATGACTCCACAGACAACGGTCTTCCACCACGATTGGGATATGCGTGCAGGATCTACTTACGTCCGCAGGTTCCCAAAAAATTCCAAAAGCCTCAAATTACACCAGGCGCTTGCCTGGACTAAACGAGAAGGCTCGCAGCACAGCACCCAAGATGCGTGATAACAAGATGGTCACAGAAGAGAAATTTCCTGATGTTGAGCCACAATCTGTCTTCTGCTCAGAGAGAATACACAGAGGGGAGATGGCCAGCTGCCCCCTTCACAGCTCGTCGCCAGTGTTGAATTCAAAAGAAACTGCAACTCGAGTTAGGTAAGTCCAAAAGTCTTTATTCTGGCCATCCGCTCTCACAACAATGAAAGCATCAGCATCAACATTCTAAGTTCAACTCCACAGGGTCGTACCATTTGCAGGACAGGGAGGGGGAGGTGGAACATACCAACCCAGGACACTTATACTAAGATTGCAACACTAACCATGGTGGCAAAAAAGGGGGGTGACTTGTACTATTAGTGGGAGCACCCCCCACCAATGAGATAAAGCAGTCTCTTCTTTAGTACATTTGGGGAGCATGGATTCACCTAATATCTTCACATCCTGACTCTGTGATTTCAGCCGCTGCCCACCACAGCTCAGGCTTTGTAACACAATGGAATAAGGATGGAGTACAGAGTTGCGCCTCACTAAGAGTGAGGATGGAAGTAACCTATTTCTTCAAATAGCACAGGGTGGTGGATAGATTTGCACTCCTGAATCATAACTGTCAGGAGTGCATATAATGTATAGACTCCTCGATGTATGTATACATTTATTATTTATTACCCAGTGCTCTCATCCACTGGCTATCTGAATTTATTTGCACATTTTAATCAGTGAAAGTTACTGACTCTATTTAACAGTTGAGTATGTGTTCTGCCTCCTATCGGCATCTTTGTAGCTGATTGGGTGTAGTGGTCTGCTGGTGGTAAATGCGTCAAGATTGGGGGGTGGGAGCGAGGGGGAAAGGCAAAGAAAAAAGAGGAGAGACACGCAGAGGGCCAGCTTGTCTGATAGCCATGGACGTGTATGTATATTGGTCAGTGTGGGTCTCGTGAACCTGAAGAAGCCAAGGGTCCTATCCTGGTAATCGGGTCTAAGAGGGAGGGTGTGTTGTGGACAATTTGGCCTCAGTCAATGTCATGTAGTCTTGCCATTGGGTGGGATCCAGTCGTGGGTTGCTGACGCTCGCACTGCAGTCGCCAGCTGGTTCGTGTATTCCAGAGCCCTGCGGAGATCAAGCATCCACGAATTTATGTTGGGACCCAGTGGCGCTTCCCATGCCATGGCTATTCTACGTTTGGCGAGGCCCAAGGCTAGGTCTAAAAATGTATTCAGACCTTTACGACAAGCGCTGCGTTTCGGAATGCCCAGTTGGAAATTAATAGGCTCAACCTCCCCTGGGTGTCTGCTGCCTCCGTGAGTGTAGCGGCTACATCAGTCCTGGATGCCGGTAAAGGTCCATACCATATGTGTGAATGTGGCTCTCTGGTCCCGGCACCTGGGGCATATATCGACAGTATTGGTATACATACGTGCCAATCTATGGGGTGTGAGATAAGTATGATGTAAGTAATTAAATTGGGTATACTTCAGTCTGGCGTTGGTCGAGATAGTTTTTGGGTGGTTAAGACATTGCGTCCATTGCTTGTCAGAAACGGGGTTGGACAGCTCTGCCTCCCAGTACTCACGGAGTGTTGTCAGTGCGGGTGGATTTCCAGTCCAAAATAGGTGTAAATGGCTGTTACGGCATGTCTACCCTGTCCATGTGTGAGCAGCGTTTGCAATAGGTGTGATGTGGAAGGTACAGCGCAGTCGTTATTTCAAGCTTGTAGAGATTGTTCATTTGTCAGTTAAATCTATTTTTCCACATGAAATCTTATATACTGAAATAAGTTCAGACAGCCCGGTGTTTTGAAATCTGCGCTCCAACATCATATGGGGTGATATTAACGTCTTTAATAAAATATTATAGATAAAAGCTAACTGTATGGATTTTTTGTCTTTGTTTCTCTACAACTTATCCAGGGCAGCCCAGGATGACTCCATCTTTTTCTGTGAACCTTGAGCCCATTGCTAATGGTGATAGGAGCCTCCTTGATGCCACTGCCTTCCTGCATGTTCAGAGACATAAAGCAATTGGAGTGGTCTGGCATGATCGGTTAGTCCAGTTGCCTGTTCTTGTGGTAGGCAAATGGTAATGCCATCAAAAGCCATCTTCAGGCTGCACTGTGGCATGTGTCACATTGCTTCCAAATGGTTTCAAAAAGATAATAAATTCTTAGTCTTCATCGCCACGATGTGTGAGCTGAAAATAATGTTAATCAAAGACCTCGCATCCTGGGCATAGGCCTCTCTATAAAGATCCAGGCATGCATGAAGTCTCTAGTCATGAAGCAGGAGCATTGGTAATCATAATAAAGGAGTATTTGGATGATATATCCTGCTAAGAGGATGATTTTATCCTTTTCTAGACATGCAAAGACCAATTCCTATCATCTGGTGATGTTTTCGGGTGCAGCCTATGTTATGTAATGCATTAGTGTAGTAGATCTATAATATTTGCTAGATCTTTAAGGACTTTCTGAATCTAGCTAGGTAGAAGTCATCTGTGAGTAAAGGTCCTTTTTGCAGGATCACTCCCATATTTACTGCCCCCTCTTTGCTAGATTTCGTGCTGGTTTATGGACTCTGAGCACTGGGGCACTGGCATCCAGCTCCCAGTGTATCTGCTCTGACCCAATTGTGCAATTGGCTCATAACTGACTGACATATTTAACCTAGATATAAGTCCCTAGCAGTCGCGGCCGGCATGACTTGCTGGTTGCGCGGGCAGGGTGTCGCGAGGGGTTGGGGTTTAAAAAAAAAAAGATTTAACTTACCTTCGCCGGCCCGTCTGGTCCCGCGTCGCGTCTGCTTCTCTCTCTGCTTCTCACAGAAAGCAGGCAGCCTCCCTCCCCTCCCCTAAGCCAATCACAACGCTGCAATGGCAGCATTGTGATTGGTTAGGACGCCAACAACACAGACGTCTATGGGGAGGCCATTTTCTCCATGTAGGCTGCATGCAGCCTACATGGAGAAAAGGGAAAGTGCATATGACTGGTTTGGTCAGCCCTGGGGCCGACCAAACAGTCTGAGCCCTCAGGGTGGGTAAGTCACTCCTCCCCTGCCCTAGAGCAGGACCGCCCACCCGTCCCCATCCAAACCCTTCTGCTTTCCTGCAGTGCGAGAAGCAGAAACAAAATGGTACTTATAAATAATTTTATGTTTTTGCTTCTCACTCTGCGAGAAAGCAGTGTGGCGACGCTTCTTCGCCCACATGGAGTAACCGCCCCTGGTCCCTAGTAAATGGTACTCTGTGTGCCCAGGGCCTGTAAGTTAAATGTCACCAGTGGAATGCATCACCGATTGTGCCACCACTACAGTGACTTAGTGAAAATATGCCTCTAGGCCTGCCACTGCTGACTAGCATGGCAGTTTTAAGACCATAAAATAACCTTTTTATCAGACCTAAATTTTACTTTTTAATACTTAAAAGTCACCCCTAAAGTAGGCCTTAAATGCCCATAGGGGAGGATGCATGGTATTAAAAGGAAAAATCTCCAAAGCAGTTTATCACTGTGGCAAGTCGTAGCTCTCCCATGGAAAAGCACTTGGTTACATTATAACTCTTTTTATAATGTATAATTTCAGTTTGGGAATAGCTAAACCCATGGTTCAACCACTCAAATTAATAGTAATTTAAAATCAAAACTGATTGTAAAGTCGAATTTAAAATTACTATTTTGAAAATGCCAGTTTTAGAAAGTTGGTATTTTTCTGCCTAATGCCTCTAGTATCCCTTTCAGAGATAATCCCCAACTGTCACCTGTCAGCCTGCTGGAAGGTGTGAAAGGCTCCCTGGAAAAGCAACAAAAGGCCTTGTCAGAAGTGTGACTTCCTCCTGACCGGATGGTCTAGGAGATGTGACCGCCAACTGTACAAGCTTCTTAGGAGCCGCCTGTGTCACACACAGATGTAACTTACACCTAGGCCTGCCCCTAACAAGTACCCAGAGTGGCACCAATGCCAGTAGGTGGAAGCTCTGTCCCAGAACTGGATTTTCTGTGGGAGTTCCTCATTTCCCTAGACACACCTCAGGGGTGTGCCCAGATCTCTGACCAAGGGAAGAAAGATTCCGCCATGTTGGTTTTTGGCAGAGCAGGGCACTATGAGTTTGTTTAGGACCACCCCCAAGGAAATGATGCCAAAGTGGGTAGGGTTTCCCCTGGGAACTTGTTCTCTGTTGGTTAGGGAGTCACCCCACCCACAAGCTAGTGCCAGACATAAGTCACACCCCTGCTTACCCTCTTCAGAACACTGTTGAACCTGTGCTAATGAAGGACCCCACCTGCTGAACCAAAGAATTGGCACTCAGGAGAAGGACTTAGCTATAATGTGTCTTTCAACCTTCTCTCTCTGTCTCTAGGTTGAAGAGGTATTTCACACCTTTAATAAAAATCCAATACGTCGATTTTTCCTCAGTAATGTCAAGTATCTTGGTGCTCTGTTCAGCTTTTCATCACCTTTGTGATTTGCAAAAAACAGCTTCTTAGGTCATCATTCTATTGTGCATAAAGTCCTGTACCAAACATTGATGTTATTTGGATGGATCATGTACATCTGCAAATATGTGTCCACTCAGTCTGCCAAAACCAAAGTGGCTTGGGTTGCCTTTTCCAAAAAGTTCCCTTCATAGACATCTGAAGGAGTACTGTGTGCACAACTCAACCTGCAAATACTATCCTCTCAGCCCTTGGTCTAGGAGCAGTGCACAGCTTTGGTCAATAAGCTGCAAGACAACAATTTATCTTGTGTATTGACCACAAATATGTTCCCTATTCACTTTTCTCTGTAAATGGCTGTTGTCTTAGATTTTAGCTAATTCACAAGCCGTTGGTTTGTCATTGTTTAACAACTTTTGAATAATACAATATTTTTTCAGTAAAAATTAAAATGTGCTTGTCGTGAATGTACAAAAATCTGTGTTCAAGGCATATGAGCTGCAGATCACACACTTAGCATAGATCTCCATCTGGTGTTGGGCCCGGATGTTTGCACTTGTGTTTGTCCTGGAAAGTCTTTGGAATTCACGAGGTAGGTGACTCCTCCTTTGGATCATAGTGCGCATGGGCATCGGCTCCATCCTCAGATTGTGTTTTTCTGCCATCGGGCTCGGATGTGTTTCTTGCGCTCCACTTCAGAACCGTTACTGATTCCATTTCGCCGCGCAATCCTTCACCCTTTCTAAGGTATTGTCTCGATCACGAACCCTACTCGTCGTGCATCTCTCCAAGTCGAAGTCTTCGATTCCGGTCGTCAACGAAGGCCTTCGGGCCTACCTGGGCCTTAGCATCTGGCTTATAGAAAGGACACCATTCAAAAAGTGTCCTCGATGTGGGTCGAAGTTTCCCCACACCTATCTGCATGAGGTGTGTAACCTCTGCTTGTCATCGGAGCACAAGGCCAGAGACTGTCCAGCTTGTGCCTCTTTCCGCTCCAAGAAGACCATTCGGGATCGGCAAGCTCGGAGGACCATGGCTCACTCGTCGACAGCAATCTCCGACGACATCTTCCAAGAGGGCGTCGATGTACCGGAGCCGGAGCGGATTGAAGAAGGCCTTGTCAGCACTTCCGAAGCCGATGACTCCGACGCCGAAGAAATCACTCCGTGCAGAGGGTCATAAGTAAAGACGTCGACCTCGACCCCCTCCATACAAAAAAGGCTTCGGTCACACCTTCGGCTTCTGGCCCAGGTGCACACTGACACACCACTTTCCACGTCCCGCCCTCGGGCCCGGCAAAGAAGCCTACCAAGCCTTCAGGCGACTAGGGCTCGAGTCAGCCTGCGTCCGGTGCCGAAACTCAATCTTCGGCACCGAAAAAGAAACTGCCCTCCTCCTCTGTGTCGACCGCTTCTTCCACCTCAAAGCCCTCGACACCGAAAACAACAAGTACCGACTCGCCAGCACCGAAAACACACTCTGAGCCGACCAAGAAGCCACTCCCCAAGAGTTCGAACTCGCACTCTTCGGAGCCGAAAAAATCATCGGGACCGAAAAAGCATACAGAGACTGCAGAACAACACGGGTCCAAACCCAAGGACACTTCTGAGCCATGCCGAAAAAGCCCTCGGAACCGAAACACTCGGTGCCGAAAAACCAACCTTCATCAGAAGAGCTTTTTCGACCAGACCCTGCACAAAAAACTCTGGTTAAAGACCCCCTAACTGGTCAATTGACACTCAGCTCCAGGGAAAGACCACTGGACAAGCCTACACCTGCTCCACCACCTAAGAAGAGGGACATTGCTACATCCCCTCTTAGAGTCCCTTCTCCACCTCCTCCTCCACCACCTTCGCTACCCCTCCTCCCCCTCCCCCACCACCTCATTCTCCTACACCATCTCCTACACCAGTAGAAGATGACACCTCTGATGACACGGGGGGGTGCGGAGGATGTGCCACTAGGGGATCCTAGCCCACCTGGTTCCCCTGACCATTGGGATGACTATAATACACCTGATGTCCCTAACCTCCCGCAAGACGACATCTACCCCTCTAGGCCTTCCCCACCAGAGGACACCATGGGCTTTCATCAGCTCGTACACCGAGCTGCCCAGTACCACGGGGTCGACTTACACACAGACCCCGTCGAGGAGGATTTCTTGTTGGACACTTTCCTTTTGACACCACACAAAGGTCAACATCTACTTTACCCATGCTCAAAGGAGGTATTAAGCATGCTCCTGATGTATTCAAAGATCCTGTTACGCTCGAGTCATCGACCCTCACATAGAAAAGAAATACAAAGCTGCCCCTACAGACCCAGCTTACATTAAGGGCCCTGTTCCATTCGACTCCATGGTGGTATCCAATGCCAGGAAGAGAGCTAACACTCAGACATCAGGTGACGTAGCCCCGCCCGATAAAGAGTCTAAACTCTTGGACGCCTCCGGCAAGAGGACAGCCTCACAAGCGGCTAACATATGGCGCATCGCCAACACTCAGGCCCTGCTAGCCAGATACGATAGGGCACATTATGACGAGTTAGTCCCTATTGCAACACATCCCAGACAAATATAAAAACAAAGCCATCAACCTCATACAGGAGGGTAAACTGATAACCAATACCTCCATTTGTTGTGCTCTCGATGTGGCAAATATCGCCTCCAGAGCTGTAAATACCAGTGTCCTTTTGCGTAGGCACGCTTGGCTACGCATTTCAGGCTTTAAACCTGAGATACAAAGTTCGATCCTGAACCAACCATTCGACCAAGAGCACCTCTTTGGCCCTGATGTAGACTCCTCCCTGGAGAAGATGAAAAAGGACACGGACACAGCCAAATCAATGGGAGCCTTGCAATCGCAAGCTCCCAAACGTTCTTTTCTTCGCTCCTCCTACAGAGGCAACCCCAGAGGCTACTCATCAGACAACCCTTCCATCTCTTACAAGGCTTCCACCCAGTCAACCTTCACCAGAGGTTACCAGAGAGGAGGATACAGAGGCAACAATAACCAGGGCAGAGGCAAGACTAACAACACCCGCTCTGCCTCCACCCCTACCCAATGACTTCCCTCCGCTTCCCCCGGACCATTCCACTCCTGTCGGGCGAAGACTACAACAGTTCCTTCCTGTCTGGACCAACATCACCACAAACAGGTGGGTGCAACAGATTGTTCAATCAGGTTACTGTCTCGAACTTACCTCTACCCCCCCCAAACATACCACCCAAACAGCGTCCAATGTCACAAGAACATCTATCACTGCTAAAGCAGGAGGTAATCTCCCTTCTACAAAAAATGCAATAGAACTGGTTCCCCTGCGCCAACAAAACACGGCAGTCTACTCCCTGTATTTTCTCATACCAAAGAAGGATGGCTCTCTGAGACCTATTTTAGACCTCAGACCCCTAAACCTATACATACACTCAGACCATTTCCACATGGTCACACTTCAGCAGGTCCTTCCTCTTCTTTCACAAGGCGACTTCCTTGCTACCATAGATCTCAAGGATGCCTACTTCCATTTTCCCGTTCCCCGAAGCTCACAGAAAGTATCTCAGATTTGTAGTGGACGGGCAGCACTATCAATTCAAAGTGCTCCCGTTCGGAGTCACAACAGCACCAAGGGTATTTACCAAGTGCCTAGCGGTAGTAGCAGTCCACTTAAGAAGACAGCAAATTCACGTCTTCCCATATCTCGACGACTGGCTCATAAAAGCCAGCTCATACAACCAGTGTGTACACCACACTCACGCGACTATCCAACTACTCCACGACCTGGGGTTCACAGTAAACCACACCAAGTCTCATCTGCAACCATCCCACACACAACAATACCTCAGTGCCACCATAGACACCTCAAGAGCGCTAGCCTATCTCACTCCAGCCAGGATAGAAAGCTTGCAGGCTCTCCTTCCCAAATTTAAACCTCAACACTCCCTTCCAGTTCGAGTGTTCATGCAACTCATAGGGATGATGGCCTCTTGCATATTTATAGTGCCTCACGCAAGATTTCAGATGCGTCCACTACAAGAGTGTCTAGCACGCCAATGGAACCAGGCTCAAGGTCAGCTAACAGATCTGGTGTTGGTAGACGGTCGCACTCATCGCTCTCTGCAGTGGTGGAACACCAAAAACCTTTCCTAAGGGTGACCGTTCTTAGAGCCAGTTCCGGAAATTGTCATGACAGCGGACGCATCGCTCTCCGGATGGGAAGCTCACCTATTACATCACACCATGCAGGGCAGAAGGACACCTCAACAAATGTTACTCCACATCAACCACCTGGAGTTACTAGCCATATTCTTAGCCTTAAAAGCATTCCAAAAGCAAATATCCGACAAAGCTGTCTTAGTCCGCACAGACAACATGACAGCCATGTACTACATACAGAAACAAGGCGGGGCACGCTCTCTGCAGCTCTCTCAGCTAGCATAGAGCATATGGAGATGGGCTATACCACAGAATATATTTCTCCTAGCCCAACATGTCCCGGGAGTCCAAAACACCATAGCCGATCTGTTAAGTCGTCAAACACAACAGATCCGCGAGTGGGAACTTCATCCGCAAGTTCTTCAGCCCTTCTTTCAAATGTGGGGGCAACCACACATAGACCTCTTCGCCACCCACGAAAACGGCAAATGCCCGAGCTTCGCCGCTAGATATCCACACCCATTGTCCAAAGGCAATGCGATATGGATGAATTGGTCAGGCAGATTTGCGTACGCTTTTCCGCCTCTCCCACTCATTCCACTGGTGGTACGCAAACTACAGCAACACTCGCTAACTCTCATTCTAGTTGCTCCAACTTGGGCCAGACAACCGTGGTGCAGCACATTACTGGAACTGTCCATAGCGCCGCACCAAAAATTACACCTCTCACCACGCATCTTTACCCAGAACCGTGGAGAGATCAGACACCCGGACCCAGCTCAACTCAACCTTGCGATATGGCTCCTGAGGTCTTAGAGTTTGGTTACCTTAATCTTCCCCCTGACTGTATGAACGTCATTAAAGAAGCTAGACGTCCCACCACTAGTGCCTGCTATGCAGCCAAGTGGAAGCGATTTGTGATATATTGTCATAACACCATCAATCCCCTAGACGTGTCTGTCCAACACATCATAGGGTACCTGCTACACCTCCAAAGGTGCAACTTAGCCTATACGTCTATTAGACTGCACCTTGCTGCCATAGCAGCATACCTACTAAATAGACAACACTTATCACTTTTCAGTGTACCTGCCATCAAAGCCTTTATGGAAGGCCTTAAAAGGATAATTCCTCCCAGAGTTCCACCCTCACCTGTGTGGAATTTAAACATCGTTCTCACGAGACTAATGGGCCCTCCTTTTGAACCTCTACATAAATGTGAGCTACAATTCTTAACATGGAAAGTTGCTTTCGTAGTGGCTTCTCTTAGGAGAGTTAGTGAGCCACAAGCACTAACTATCCAGGAACCTTTTTTGCTAATCCATCATAATAAGGTTGGTCTACGAACTAATCCTAAATTCCTTCCAAAAGTCATTTCTCCCTTCCACCTCAATCAGTCTGTGAAGTTGCCCGTATTTTTCTCGCAACCGCAGACAGTCGAAGAAAGAGCTCTTCATACTTTAGATGTAAAAAGAGCATTGCTTTATTACATCGAGAGAACACAATCTTTTCGTAAACAACTTTTTGTGTCTTTCTCACCACCACACAAAGGCAACCCCATATCAAAGTCTGGGATAGCTAGGTGGATTGTCAAATGCATACAAAGCTGCTACCACAAAGCAAAACGTACTTTATCTGTTCCTCCAAAAGCCCACTCTACACGAAAGATAGGGGCTTCTATGGCATTTTTAGGGTACATTCCCTTGGATGATATCTGCAGGGCAGCTACATGGTCTACACCGCACACATTCACAAAACACTATTGTGTAGATGTGCAAACAAAACAACAAGCTAGTGTGGGCCAGGCTGTTCTCAAAACACTATTTCAAACTACTGCAGCAGATACTGGTGGTCGCCGCTAAGGATGGTTACTGCTATACAATCTATGCTAAGTGTGTGATCTGCAGCTCATATACCTCGAATGGAAAATGCTACTTACCAGTATGCATCTGTTCTTGGCATGTAGAGCTGCAGATCCACACACGCCCACCCGCCTCCCCGGCTACCTTTATCTGTTCCAGTACCATCTTATTTAGATGCAGCATACATGGGCATCTTTCCTGTTTCTTACAAAGCTCTATCATTTCCCTGCTGGCGAAAAACAATCTGAGGATGGAGCCGATGCCCATGTGCACTATGATCCAAAGGAGGAGTCACCTACCTCATGACTTCCAAAGACTTTCCAGGACAAAAACAAGTGCAAACATCCGGGCCCAACACAGGGTGGCGATCTATGCTAAGTGTGTGGATCTGCAGCTCTACATGCCAAGAACAGATGCATACTGGTAAGTAGCATTTGCCTTTTAAGTTATGGCAGTGGATGAAAATGAAGAAGCAAAATGTTGTGTTATGTGAATTTGTAGAGTGCGTCTAATCTCCCATTAGGGTATCAGGCGTTTAAACGTTATTTAAAAGTGACAAAATAATTTGGGCCAAAATAAAAAAATAATACAGCATGATTGTGAATTGACTGAAGAATGCATTGAGCTGATTGTATGCGAACAGACCTACATGAATTAAAGTGGCTGAAATAAAAGAGCACCTACTCTAAATTGGTTTGTATTTTCCATAGCTGTTATTCTTCTGGGTAGTTTATTTGTATACCACTGATCTTAGTTGTGGAATTATACACTAAAAGGGAAAGTTTCAGTTATTTATTGAGGACCGCATCTTAAGTTTCCCTTTGTAATTTTCCTAATAACTTATTTTGTTTTAAGGTGAAAGGTACCTCAGGATCCCAGGTACTTTCTTTTCGCCCTTATCTGCTGACGGTCCTGACTCACCAATCCAACTGGACAACTTTGCACCGGTGCATCAGTATTTTGCTCAGCAAGCAGAGAGAGCTGAGGTGCGTACCTGCTTTCAAATAGAGTGAGAGAGCGTCGTATTTTTCTTTTTTTAATTGAACATTGCCAGTGAATATTTGCCATTTGGCAGCCATTGTGTATTGACTATTCAATTAATGGGCAACGGAGCAGTTTTCTCACATGATTAGCTGAGCAATGGAAGACGTTTTCTCTTCCAAGGTCTCATCATGATATAAGGAGGGAAAGAACGGAAATGCATCCCCAAGAGGAAATCGTATTCTCTGTAAAACTCATTTTCTCCCACATGCCAGTAGCGTGTGAATTATGTTCATTTTGTGAAATTCACAGGCAGAATGGATAATCGCAAACAGGTGCCAATTGCTTTACTGATCACAGTTAACCTCCAGCTATTTGACCTTTAACTCTTCTAGCATATTTAGAAAGTAGGCTTTCTTATTGCAGATTCCTCCTCTAGAACCGGTTGCTAAACTAGATTTGGAAAATGTTCAGTGATCCACACATCAAGCTCAAAGTAATGACACAGTTGTGTCAACCAGAACTCCCCCAGGGTGTCCTTACCAGAGGTTATGAAGCAGATCCAAAACCGCACCATCCACTGTGCTGTCAGTCATTCCTTTTTTTAAAAATTTACTACAGTTAGGATTCTCCAGCAACAAGGGTTTGCCTCAATGTTTTGCATGTGTTTTTCAAAAACATTCCAATTTCTCTAATGGAGTTTTTCACTTTGTCTCATACTTTGTCATTGCCTTAGTGCAAGAGGCAGATGCCAGTGTCTGACGTGCATGCTTTATGCTTGTGGTGTCTTGTGCCTGACTATGATGTATGACATGCTCACCGAGGTGAAATATTAAGCCTTCATACTTCTAACTGAAGATTCCTTGTGAATGCCATTAGGCGTCAGACTGGATCTGGAGATTTTTCACCGCAATTCCCTCATGCGCTGGTACGTGGCGTGATGCAGCTCTGCATTGGGTCTGTCCAGCCCCAAAGTGACAATGGGGGCACATAAAAATGCCAGCTCTGTGCATCAATGTCAGTTCCTATCTTTCTTTGCTTTCTGATGTGGATGTCGGGCTACTCCCTCATTTTCCTATCTGCGGCAGAAAGTTCTCTGCCACATTTTTCACAGTGTGCAACTGAAAATATCTCCCACTAAATTGACCGACTTTAAACCCTCCAAAGACTGCCATCAGCAGGTGTTGGTGACTTTGCTGCACAAAGTTTGTGTCTGGGCTCCTCACATGACTCGAAGTCGTGCCGCAACTGTGCTTTGGTGAAACTGAGACCTCAAGGTCATGCTCTATGTCGTTGAACACCGATAGAAAGCAGACAAGGGTGGTCTTGTTCGAAGTGTAGCACGCAGATGCGTTCTCACACCCTAGAGAGGCGAGCTTCCAAGTTGTCAGGTAAGTCAAAGACTAAAAAGAACCACAAGAAGGTAAAAGGTAATACCCGATTCTACTTCTTCCAGCCATTCTTGTCAAGGGAAGTTGAGCGAAATTCAGGGTGCCTTTTAATCTTGGTTCGGGTCTCTGACTGCGGAACCGATTCTGCAAATCGTCCCTATCCAGCCTGAGTTTCAGGCCCATCAATGCCTCTGCAACATCTCATAGCCTTCAAAAAGGCCATGTTGCCAGTTTACGACACTCTTTACTCTGTCGTGCTTCAGGTTTCCAAGGATCTGAGGAGGCTTCTAGTTCATCCCAATTGTGGCTGTCCCTCTTGACCCTCCTCCGGTTCCCATACCAATGCCTGCTCTGACTTCACACCCGGCACTGATATCCTCACCTGTTCCCTATCTATTGATGCTGGAGGAAGAACTAATTGTCCTTTCAGAAACAAGTCCGCTGTGACCTAGACATAAGTCACGCCCACTTTAACCTAAACACAACCCGACCAGCCTCATGCGGATTTTGGACACAGAAGAGGCACCTTTGTTTTTTTTAACCACATTGGTTCTATGACCCTGAACCCTATAATGATGATGGAGATTATAACTCCCAAATTTATGTGTAGATTTCCAAGATGCCAGTGGTCTTGATATGTCACCTGATACCAGCCTCTACCCTCCACCTGGACATCCCACAGAGCAATCTGCAACATTTGCCATGGTTATCTCAGCTGCCTTCAGCCTTGATGGAAGTCTTGCAGCCAGGGCAGACCTCCTCAAAACACCTCTCCCATTCAGTGAAGCCCATACGGACACCTTAATGGGCATTTGGGCCCACCCTGGTTCTTCCCCTTTCATAATCCGTTAAATCGCATGGTGACATAGACTTGCCCTGGGGATCCATCTTTCCTACATTAGCACCCCACCACTGTATGTCTTGAGGTGTAAATGACACCTAGCAGACTCAACCCTAACTCTTTTCCTACCACTCCTCCAGATTGGAACCTTAGGTTAGTCAAATGTTGCTTCTTCGGAAGTTATTCCCACATTCTATGGGACATGGTGAGTGAAATATTGCCCGCGGTCCCAGGTGACACATGTGCAAATTTGTAGCAAATAATACAAGCCAGGCAAGATGCTGCAAAGTACATTCTCAGGTCGGCACTTTACACCACTGATTGCTTCGGTAAGGCAGTTGGTACAAGCATGGTATTTTGGTGCTGTTCTTAAATAAGATACATGGGCTTCTCCAGTCACGTTCACAGATCATTGATGAATATGCCATTCGATGGCACCTGTGTCTTCAGGGACGTAGTGAACTTGGCACTGGGGCGCTTTAAGTCAAGCAGAGCAACAGCGCTCTCCATTGGCCTCTCTAAGCCTGTGTGGCAGTATCCCCAACAATATCACCCTTTTTGAGGCTTCGGAATTGTCCTACAGCAGAGACAATGCCTAAGCCTGCATCAACAGCAACAGACCTCCCAGCCCTTTTAAGAGAAAGGTCAGGGATCCATCAGACACCATCTAGGTCCTCAGGGGCAACATACTACCCAGTCTCCAGCCCCTCCTGCCACTGCTTCATAACACTTTAGTTTGCCCTTTGGTTCACAGTGGCACCCTGTTGTATGCAGGATAAGTTATTACCTTCTAGGGTAGCATTACATCAGACTGATGAGAACTAGAGATTGTCAATAATCGCTACTCCCTATCTTTTCTCTCAATGCCTCCTTATCTGCCACTGATACCTTAGTGACCATTGAAGGGCCTCTTGTCCATCCTCCAAAGTTGAAGCCCTCTTGGACAAGGGGGTGATCTAGATGGTATTGGCACCAGAAAAAGGGGCTAGGCGCTACTCCCAATATTTCCTGGTGCCAAAGAAAGGTGGAGGACTGTTCCAGACCTTCGCCCTCTGAACGTCTTCGTCAAGAATGATCATTTCAAGAAGCTTACCATGGATCAAGTTTTGTCTTCCCTGGATCTAGGAGACTGGATGCTGGCGATGGATTTGAATGGAACATATTTCTACATCCCCGTCCTGCAATCCCACAGACCTGCGGTTACAGGTGGACCATGACTGCTTTCAGTTCTCTGTGGTCCTCTTCAGCCTCACCAGTGCCCTTTGGGTATTCATATAGGTGATGTTTGTGGTTGCAGCGCATTTACGGAGGTTGGAAGTACCAGTCTTCCCATATTTCATTGACTGGCTGCTCAAGGCAAGCTCGCCTCACACTTGTAGACCACCTTTAGATGAAGATGAACCTCTTATGAGGTCTCAATCAACGTGCCAAAGTCACACCTCACACCTTCGCAGCACCTCCCCTCAATTGGGGCCATTCTGCATTGGTGCAGTTTCGGACCCTCACTCAACCTCCCGAGTCTAGGACATTCAGGCTATGATCCCAATGTTTCGACCTTTGACCCGAATCTCTTTAGGGTAGGGTGGAGTATTCTTGGCCACCTGGCCTCCTGCATCCTAATTGTGGACCATGAGAGGTGGCACATGCAGTCTCTGCAGTGGATCAACACCAAGGACTGTCAGATTCAATCCAGGTGTCTGAGAAGACCACAAAGAATCTGTTCCGGTGGTTGCTAGACCTCAGTTGGACCTGTGGCAAACCCCTCTACCTACCTCACCAAGAACTAACCGTTGCGATGGATGCATCATTGCTGGGCTGAAAGATCTGGGAGAGCTGGAGTTCAGAGGAATCTCAACTCTGGTGGAAACCTGCCTTCACATCAGTGATTTGCTTGGCACTAAAATCCTTCACTTTATCTGTCAAGGTGGATTGATTGCAGGTCCTCACAGACACCACCATGTGGTACTGCAACAAGCAGGGTGGAATAGGATTGTGGATCCTGTGCCAGGAGGCTTTATATCTCTTGGAACTTCTTGAGTCGTCACGGCAGCTTCCAAGTAGTACACCACCTTCCAAGATCTTTAAACACCAGGGGATACAAACTCAGTTGGCAGTGCCTAGTTGATCATTAACAGCTATTATACTCAGAGGTGGTGCGGGGCATCTTCTTGCTGGGCATCTTCCGTCAGGGGGGAAAACGGTGGCTTGATCTTTTCACTGATGCTGAGAACACGGTTGTCCAAAATTTTGCACATTGGAGTTCCCCAGGCAATTGTACCTCAGGATGCCTTTGACCTGGAATTGAGATCTGGACTCCTGTACGCCTTCCTGCCACTAAATCTCCTCCCCAAAGTATTGAAGATCATCAGAAACAACAGGACCCAAGTCATCTTATTGGTCCTGGATTGGCCCAAAAGAGATTGCTACCCAGAACATCTGGCCATGAGCACCTGTCCTCCGATCCAGCTGTGGTTTTGGTAGAGCTTTCTGTTATAGCAGCAGGGCAGAGTTGTGCATCTGGCCCTACACAACCTACACCTCAATGTATAGAGTTTAAACTTCAACAGTTAACTGCTTTTGACATTCCCCCTGAAGTGGGGAATATTGGTGTCCAGCTACCAAAACCATCTATGCTGAATGCTGGGAAAAGTTTGTTGCATGGGCCATTACAATCTTTATCTGCCCAGTTGTCTGATGTTTTACTGTTTGCTCTCTCTCTCTAACCCAGCAAGAACTTGCTGTGACTACTGTAATAGGTTACTTGTTGGCCTTATCAGCGTTCATACGTTTTCCTGGTCAGGTATCATTGTTTAAATGACCTATTGTGATGTTTTTAATTTTTATTAATAAAAGGACTGATTCCCATGTGTGAGAAAGTGGCTCTGTATATACTGTTC
This sequence comes from Triturus cristatus, assembly GCF_964204655.1. Taxonomy (NCBI): domain Eukaryota; kingdom Metazoa; phylum Chordata; class Amphibia; order Caudata; family Salamandridae; genus Triturus; species Triturus cristatus. The sequence continues at coordinate 1,083,811,675 of NC_140593.1, forward strand.
CCTAATAGGGACAGGGTGTACAGAGTCCACAGTCCCCCAGGGGCTGATAGAGGTTAAAGTTAGGTATGACCTTACTCTCTAAAGTGGTAGCTTGGTCGAGCAGTAAGGCAGTACCAGAGGGCAGTGTAAAGCACTTGTTGTACACACTCAGTTAGCAAATGGTCTCACACACTCAATAACTGAACTCTAGGCCAATGGTTTATATATATAAAATATATGCTTGTTATATTTTTAGAACCACAAAGGGAATAAAAATATACTTTCTCAGAATGAGAGGTTGAATATAAATACTCTTGCAATAAGCAATGGATTTTTGTAAATAGTCACAGTTGGTTGCAATAAACAATCCTATTTCCTAAACATAACAATGCATTGAGCTCAATGATAAATTCAGGTTATTTGTAATAAATTACTTTTCAGATTACTTTTGGAATTCCAGGTCTGGTTCCTAAATCCAGCCCTGGGACAATATTCAGAATCAAGTGGTGAAAGTCGACTTAATTACTGTACTGATTTTTAAATAATACTTCGCTATTTCAAAAGTTGACACTTAGAAAATATTTCAAAGAAAACATTCAATAGATCTCTATGGCAAGAAATTCAAGTTGCAGGTAGAGTACTTTATCGTTACTTTTGTAATCCAGGTCTGGGTACCTAGACTCAGCACTGGGGTCTTTATCAGAAACAGGTAAGTAATTACGTTTGCAGAAATTGTACGATTTTAAAAGAATATTTCAAGATTGCAGAAATCAACACTTAGAAGAAATTTCACAGAAAAGCAGTCAATGGTTTCCTATGGAAGAAAAAGGAGTTAAAGGTAAGTGTAGTTGTGGGTACATTTCAGAGTCAGGGCTGGGCACCAAGATCCAGCACTGGGAGCTCACCTAAGAGCAGGTGAGTAAATTCGTTTTTGGTACTCGGTTCATTTTTGGTGAATATTTTGAGTTTTGAAAAGTTCACACTTAGAAGAATTTCCAAGAAAAAGCCAGCCAATGTTACCCTATGAGGAAAATGAAGATCGCGGTTTAAGGGTAAGTTCTCGACTGGCAGAGTTGAAGTTCTGGGCATAGACTCAGGGGTCTCCCAGTGTCAGGTAGGTACAGTCAGTTCACCCTCAGCGGTTTCAGGACGGCCGGGTGCAGAGAGAGTTAGGCCCAATGTTAGCCTATGAGGAATAGGGGGGCCTGGTTTGGTGGCTGCTGACTAGCAGGCCATGCGGCTGTGGGAGCTGGGCTCCTAGTCACCCACTCAGGGCAAGTGGGGAAGTAGGCAAGTGTAGAGATTGCACTGCCAGGGCCACTCGGGCGGCTGGGTGCAGGGTGCTTTTGAGCCGTCGGGCGCTCAATGGAAATCAATGGGAATGTTCCGGTTTGGAAAAAGGCTGCAAGCTCGGGGACGAGGATGCTTCAGGTGCCACCACCACTTCGAGAGGTAAGTTGGGTAGTTGTAGGTTAGGTGGGTACCCCGGGATTGGGCACAGGGGGCCGCAGGGCGCCGGGTGCAGGGGTGCCTTTTGATGTCGGAAATCTTACCCTCTTGTTGATCGCGGTTGGGGTGGCACTCTGTTCTGAGGCGGCAGGCTTCTTCCGGAATGTTGAGGGGGGTCCTTGGGTGCCGGACTCGGGGTCACAGTCGCCGTGGGGTCGTCCTCAGGGTCTTTGTCCACTCCGGCACTGGCCAGGCTTGGCTGGTGCAGAGTGTGCTGGGTTCGCGGTTCCGGGCTGCTGCCAGGGGTTAGGAATAGGTTTCTGAGTAAAGCCTCTACTCATGGGAGTCCCAGGGGCTTAGAGCCAAAAGGTAGCCAGGTCCTCCGGGGTTTGGTGAGGTTGCTGGCCACTAGAGATGCCGCGCTGGTGCAGGTCCGGGAGTCGACAGGCCGGTAGGGCTGGGGCCAAAGCAGTTGGTGTCTTCTTCCCTTTTTAGCAGTTGCAGGGCAGGTCTTTGTTCTTCTTGCTCTTCTTGTAGTTTTTCGAATCTGGAATCTGGGGAAGGAAGGTTCAGGGTGCCCCTAAATACTAGATTTAGGGGCGTTACAGGTAGGTGAAGGCCAGGAACCAATGGGTCCTTGTCCTGGGGTGGGTACACCCCCTATCCTGCCTCTCTCCTGTGGGAGGGGGGCAGTAGCCTAATCCTGATAGGGTAGGGCCCCCCATCTTCAAGATGGTGGGAGCCCGGAGATGTGCTTCACCTCGCCTCCCCCACCTGAGGGGTGGGGTGGGCAGGCTGGCACATCCCCTGTCCTTGTATGGGGTTTCCGGCCAAGCTTCCCGCCAGAGTGGGGGGTTGTAGTGGCCTGGGGAAACTCCAAGAGGCGGCATGCCTTTGAAGCTTCCCTTTGCTCATCCTGGGGGAGGAGATTTATCACCTCACCCAGGATGTGCATTGTTGCAGGCCCGGGAGAGCAGGGGCTCTCCCACCCAGGGGTCCAGCAACGTGTCTGCTGTGTGGCAGCCTGGGCAGCCTCAGAGCAGACGTGGATTGTAGGTTAGCTGTAAGGGGGCATCTCTAAGATGCCCTCTGGGGTGCTTAGTACATTAAATCCCACACTGGCATCAGTGTGGGTTTAATGTGCTGAGAAGTTTGATACCAAACTTCCCAGTCTTCAGTGTTGCCATTATGGTGCTGTGGAGCTCGTGTTTGACGAGCTCTCAGCACCATGTACTCTTAAATGGCAGCACTGCACTTACAGTGCCCAGGAATGGACCCGGGTACTGTAGGGGCACAGGGCTCCTGCTCCTGTGCCCACACCATAGGCGTAAGGCACCCAGCTAGAGGGGTGACTGATATATGCCTTGGCAGTGTAGGTGATGGGCATGGCACACAGAGATGTGTGCCATGTCGACTCTTTGTTTTGCCTTGCACCCAGACACTCAGCCTGCAAAGGCAGTGTGTGTGTGTGTAAGGGTACAGGGCCTCTAAGGGTGGCACAACGAGTGCTGCAGCCCCTAGAGGCCTTCCCTGGCCACAAGGCCCTGGGTACCTAGGGTACCATTTACCAGGGGCTGACATGTGGCTAGGGTTTGCCAATTTGGAGTTGGTGTGTTTTAAGGAAGGAACATAGGCCCTGGGCACCTGATTGGCAGGAGTCCAAGGTACACTTAATCAAAGTACATTCAGCAATTTAGCAAAAAGTGGGGGCATACCATGCAAGAAAGATGGCACTTTCTCACACAACCCCCCCCCCCCCCCCCCCCCCCAAACGAGAGGTGATGAGACTAACCTTGTCCTATGGAGTCTTCATTGTCTAAGTGGAAGAACCTGGAAAGTCCATCTGCATTGGCATGGGCAGTCCCTGGTCTGTGTTCCACTTCAAAGTCCATTCCCTGTAGGGAGATGGACCACCTTAGTAGTTTTGGATTTTCCCCTTTCATCTGCATTAGCCATCTGAGAGGTCTGTGGTCAGTTTGAACTAGGAAGTGGGTGCCAAACAAGTATGGCCTCAGCTTCTTCAGGGACCAAACCACAGCAAAGGCCTCCCTCTCAATGGCACTCCAACGCTGCTCTCTGGGGAGTAGCCTCCTGCTTATAAAAGCAACAGGTTGGTCTTGGCCTTCATCATTGGTCTGGGATAGGACCGCTCCTATCCCTAGCTCAGAGGCATCAGTCTGCACTATGAACTGCTTGGCATAATCTGGAGCTTTTAGAATTGGTGCTGAGCACATTGCTTCTTTTAGGGTGTCAAAAGCCTTTTGACAACTAACTGTCCAGTTAACTTTCTTGGGCATTTTCTTGGAGGTGAGTTCTGTGAGGGGGGTCACAATGGACCCATACCCCTTCACAAACCTCCTGTAGTACCCAGTCAAACCAAGGAATGCCCTGACTTGGGTCTGGGTTGTTGGAGCTGTCCAGTCCATGATGGCCTGGATCTTGGGCTGTAAGGGCTGTACCTGGCCTCCACCTACAAGGTGGCCCAAGTACACCACAGTGCCCTGTCCTATCTGGCATTTGGATGCCTTGATAGTGAGACCTGCATTCTGCAGAGCCTCTAAAACCTTCCCAAGGTGGATCAGGTGATCCTGCCAGGTGGAGCTAAAGACAGCAATATCATCAAGATAAGCTGCACTAAAGGACTCCAACCCAGCTAGGACATGGTTCACCAACCTCTGGAAGGTGGCAGGGGCATTCTTTAACCCAAAGGGCATCACAGTAAACTGATAATGCCCATCAGGGTTGGAGAATGCTGTCTTTTCTTTTGCTCCTGGGGCCATGCCAATCTGCCAGTACCCTGCAGTTAAGTCAAAGGTACTGAGGAATTTGGCAGCCCCCAATTTATCTATCAGTTCATCTGCTCTTGGGATAGGATGAGCATCTGTCTTGGTGACAGAGTTGAGCCCTCTATAATCCACACAGAACCTCATCTCTCTCTTTTCACCCTGTTGATGAGGTTTGGGGACTAGAACCACTGGGCTAGCCCAGGGGCTCTCAGAAGGCTCAATGACCCCTAACTCCAGCATCTTGCTGACCTCAGCTTTGATGCTTTCCTTGACTTGATCTGACTGTCGATAGATTTTGTTTTTGACAGGTGCACTGTCACCAGTGTCCACATCATGGGTACACCAGTTTGTCAGACCAGGGGTCAGGGAAAAGAGGCTAGCATATTGTTGCAAGACTTGCTTGCAGTCAGTCTGCTGTTGGGCAGAGAGGGTGTCTGAGAAAATCACACCCTCTACTGACCCATCTTTTGGGCTGTAGGATAGGAGATCAGGGAGTGGTTCACTCTCTGCTTCCTGTTCTTCATCAGTCACCATCAGCATGGTGGTGTCAGCCCTATCATTGTAGAGTTTAAGGCGGTTCACATGGATGACCCTTTTGGGTGTCCTGCTAGTGCCCAGGTCAACTAGATAGGTGACCTCACTCTTTCTTTCTAGGATAGGGTAAGGGCCACTCCATTTATCTTGGAGAGCCCTTGGAGCCACTGGCTCCAAAACCCACACCTGTTGCCCAGGTTGAAATTCAACCAGTGCAGCTTTTTGGTCATACCAGTGCTTCTGGAGCTCCTGGCTGGCCTCAAGGTTCTTGGATGCCTTTTCCATGTACTCAGCCATTCTGGACCTTAGGCCAAGCACATAGTCCACTATGTCTTGTTTGGGTTCTTGAAGAGGCCTCTCCCAGCCCTCTTTTACAAGAAAAAGTGGTCCCCTTACAGGATGACCAAACAGAAGTTTAAAGGGTGAGAAACCTACTCCCTTCTGTGGCACTTCCCTGTAAGCGAAAAGCAGGCATGGTAACAGGACATCCCATCTCCTTTTGAGTTTTTCAGGGAGCCCCATGATCATACCTTTCAATGTCTTGTTGAATCTCTCAACAAGGCCATTGGTTTGTGGGTGGTAGGGGGTAGTAAACTTATACTGCACCCCACACTCCTTCCACATGTGTGTTAGGTAAGCAGACATGAAGTTGGAACCTCTGTCTGAAACCACCTCCTTAGGAAAACCCACCCTGGTGAAGACACCCAGGAGGGCCTTGGCTACTGCAGGAGCTGTAGTAGTCCTAAGGTGAATTGCTTCAGGGTACCTAGTGGCATGATCCACTACCACTAGAATAAACTTGTTCCCTGAGGCTGTGGGTGGCTCAAGTGGACCCACAATGTCCACTCCTACCCTTTCAAAGGGGACCCCCACCACTGGTAGTGGAATGAGGGGGGCCTTTGGGTGGCCACCTGTCTTGCCACTGGTCTGACAGGTGACACAGGAGCTGACAAACTCCTTCACCTTTTGGTGCATCTGGGGCCAGTAGAAGTGACTCACTAGCCTTTCCCAAGTTTTGGATTGCCCCAGATGTCCAGCTAGGGGGATGTCATGAGCCAAAGTTAGGAGGAACTCCCTGTACTTCTGTGGCACTACCACCCTCCTGGTGGCTCCAGGAGTGGGGTTTCTTGCCTCAGCATACAGTAATCCCTCTTCCCAATAAGCTCTGTGGGTACCACTGACATCTCCCCTGGCTTCTGAAACAGCTTGCTGCCTCAGGCTTTCAAGAGTGGGACAGTGTCGCTGACCCTGGCACAGCTCTTCCCTAGAGGGTCCCCCTGGGCCCAAGAGTTCAACCTGGTAAGGGTCAAGCTCCATGGACTCAGTTCCCTCAGGGGTATCCAAATCCTCTCCCTGGGGAGAGGGGTCCTGAATGGTTTGCTGTGTAGAAGATGGTTCCCCAGTCTTCTTTCCTTTTCTCTTGGTTGGCTGGGCCATTATTCCAGACTCCAGACCTACTTTTTCACCCTTCCTCTTGCTCTGTGCTCTGGTTTGCACACTCACCAATTCAGGGATGCCCAGCATGGCTGCATGGGCCTTCAGTTCAACCTCAGCCCAGGCTGAGGTTTCCAGATCATTTCCAAGCAGACAGGCAGCTGGCAACTTTGGAGAGACCACTACCTGTTTCAGGCCAGTAACCACCCCCCCCAGCCTAATGTTACCATGGCCATGGGATGAATAGTGGTGACACTGTCAGCGTTGGTGACTGGGTAAGACTTCCCAATCAAGTATTGCTCAGGGGAAACCAGTGTGTCTTTCACCATAGTGACACTGGCACCTGTATCCCTCAGAGCTTCTACCCTAGTTCCATTCACCCAGGGGTACTGTAAGTATTTCTTTAGGTTGGGGGGCCACACAGCTACAGTGGCAAACTCCACTTCTCCCAAGGAGACTAAACTTGCTTCAGTGTGTTCCCAGATTTGCTCAGGGTACACCTCTGATCCCATTTGTATGCTTGCTGCCCCAGGAGTAGCTGTACTGGGTGCCTTAGGGGCTTTGTTTTGGGGGCAAGCTACAGTTAGGTGTCCCTGCTTTTTACAGGTATTACACCAGGCCTTTAAGGGATCAAAGTTCTTCCCCCTATATGGTTGGGGCACATAGGGAGTAGTTTGGGTCCCACCCACCTGAACAGGTTTTTGGGGCCCTTTGGAAGACTCAGACTTTTTATCTTGGGGATTCTCACCACCTTTCCCCTGGGCAGGTTTTGTGACCACTTTCTTTTGGTCACCCCCAGTGGTTGTCTTGGTCACCCTAGTCTTGACCCAGTGGTCTGCCTTCTTTCCCAATTCTTGGGGAGAAATTAGACCTAGGTCTACCAAATGCTGATGCAACTTTTCATTTGTGCAGTTACTCAAAATATGTTCCTTCATGAATAAATTGTACAATCCAGTAAAATCCTGCACACCATGTCCAGCTAACCAACCAATCTGAAAGAAACACGTTAGTTAGATTCCTCACCTTAGAATATCCCCAGGCGTCAGACTGGATCCGGAAGATTTTTCGTCAGCAATACCCCTTGCGCGTCGCTAGGCGTCGTCTGCGGCTTCGCGTCCGTCATCGGCGTCGTGCGCCGGAATGACGTCGTCGGAGTACTTAGACGCCGCCCTCGCGCGCTGACGTCAGTTCTTCTTTTTTCCGCGCCAGTAAGCGCAGATCCGGGAGAGCTACCCCTTTAGTCACTTTTTGACTAACTTTTTCGATCCTTTTTGATCCTGTCTCAACTCCGGTGCCGGTAGGATGCCTGGTTTTAAAGCCTGTGCTGACTGTAGCCGCTTGATGTTGGTTACGGACCATCACCGCCGGTGCCTTTACTGCTTGGGCCTCGACCACGACGCGGAGTCGTGTTCGGACTGCAAGGCCCTGACCTCGAAGGCTAGACGGGAGCGGTCCCGTAAGCTTCTCGAGATTCGCCACTCGGCTCCGCGCCCCTCTCGATCCCGGTCCAGGAGGAGGTCCAAGGATCGGTCGCGGAGCCGCAGCCGACGTCATCATCGGTCGTCGGGATCCAAGTCTTCGGGTAAGTTGAAGCACTCCAAGAAGTCCAAGAGGCGACACCGCTCTTCGGACTCCCCTCGCCGGTCGCGCGACTCGGCCGAGGGTCAGGGTGGTTCCACCCCCGCGGCTCCGGCGGTGCCGCAGGCGCCGCGCAAGTCCCCATACCCACCGGTCCCTGGGACTGACGCGACGCCGGCGGAAGTCAGTGCCTTCCTCTCGGCCATGAGGAACCTGGCTCCGCCGTCGACGCCCGCTGGCGCGCCTTCGGGCCCCGCGGACCCGACTGGGCAACCTTGCCTGCCGGCGGCTCCGGCCCGGCGCCGTTGACGGCTCCGGCCTCGACGCCGCAAGCGCCCGAGGGACCCGTTACCGAGTCCCCGCCGACGCCGGTCGACCTCGTCACGCCTCCTCCGCCGGCGTCGACACCGGTACCACCTCCGACGCCGAGTCCGCTCGGCGTCGAGCCCCGGTTCAGCCCCACTCCGGGCCCGGCGCCGATACGGCGTCGATGGACGCCGCGTTCGGCGCCGCTGGAGACACATTTTGTCTATCGCCCGGCTCCGATCCTTCCTCCTGCATACCAGGAATCGGATGATGGGGACAACTGGGAGGGATCCGAGGATCCTATGGCCGTTCAGGCTCAACTGTCACAGGACTGGGCAGATGAACTGGGGGAGGCCAGTGGCCTGGATACCTCTCCAGACACTGGATTCATCTCTCCTCCGACTGTGGCTTCGGAGGAGGGTGCTGCTTTCTCTGTGGTGCTGCGCAAGGCGGCCGCAGCCCTTGGGCTCGAGCTACCTGCCGTGGCTGTGAGGACGAACGTCCTCACTGAGGTGCTTCAGTCTGCAGCAAGCTCCACTGAGCCTCTGCTGCCATTCAATGAGGCCCTCACTGACGTTCTGCAGGGCACCTGGTCCAAGCCCTCCACAGTTCCTCCTGTGGACAGGAACGTCGCCAGGCGCCACCGCCCTGCTCCGGGCGACCCCAGTTTTCTGTCCCAACACCCTACCCCCGAGAGCCTGGTTATCCAGGCCTCTACCTCCCAATCCTCCTTCCCGACCGCTCCGCCGGACCGGGATTCCAAGAGGCTGGAACAGTTTGGCAAAAAGCTGTTCTCCTCCCTTAGTTTGGGCCTGCGGTCTTTGAACACCGCCTGCCTCTTGGACCGTTATTCCCACTCTCTGTGGGATACGATGGAGGACGTGCTGCCCCTGTGTCCGGAGGAGGTCCAGACACGACTTACCCAGGCTCTGGCCGATGGGAGGGATGCAGCGCGACATGCTATCCGATGTGGGCTTGACACTACGGACTCGCTGGGTAGGGCGATTTCTACCTCAGTGGCGCATAGACGTCACGCCTGGCTGCGGTCCACGTCCTTTTCGGGCAATGTCCAGAGCACCCTCATGGACATGCCCTTTGATGGCACTCGCCTTTTCGGCGAGAAAGCGGACAGTGCGCTGAATCGCTTTAAGGACTCCCGGGCTACGGCCAAGTCCTTGGGCCTCTCGGCCCTGCGGTCGCAAACTTCCGCTTTTCGCCCCTTTCGTGGCCAAGGAAGGGGTGCCTCCTCACGTACGCCTAGCCACCAGCCGCAGAACCAACCTGCGCGCGGTCGCGGACGTGGTTTCCGCCGAGGCGGTTCTGGAGGACGACGAGGTCAGCCCACATCCACCCCGGCAGCATCCGCCTCAAAGCCTTCCTAGTCCGAGCTTTCAGGCCCATTCATCGCCAGTGGGAGGCAGAGTTCGCCATCACCTGCTCCACTGGCGGTCCATCACATCGGACAGGTGGGTGCTGCAAATCGTCCGAAGGGGCTACTCCCTCCCCTTCGAGACGACCCCTCCAGCCATGCCACCGCAGCACCACCGTATCTCGGGGGATCATTTGCATCTTCTCCACGAGGAAGTTTCGGCCCTCTTGGCCAAGGGGGCCGTCGAGCGCGTTCCGAGCCCAGAAGTAGGTCGTGGTTGTTATTCCCACTACTTTCTGGTTCCCAAGAAGGGCAAAGGGGGCCTACACCCTATCTTGGACCTCCGGAACGTCAATGCCTTCCTCCGGAAGGAAAGGTTCAAGATGTTAACTTTGGCTCAGGTTCTAGCTGCCCTAGACCCTGGAGACTGGATGGTAGCGTTGGACTTGCAGGACGCATATTTCCACATCCCCGTCCTGCCGGCCCACCGGCGTTACCTGCGGTTCACGGTGGGCCAAGAGCACTTTCAGTTTACCGTGCTCCCCTTCGGCCTCACCAGTGCCCCTCGGGTGTTCACGAAAGTGATGGCGGTTCGTCGCAGCTCATCTGCGCAGATCAGGGGTTCCAGTCTTCCCCTATCTCGACGACTGGTTGTTGAAGGCGGGCTCGCCCCAGACAGTCATCTCCCACCTCCAGACTACGGCGGATCTCCTGCATTTGCTGGGGTTTTCCATCAACGTGCCGAAGTCACACTTGAGTCCCTCTCAGAAGCTCCTCTTCATCGGAGCGGTTCTCGATTCGGCGCAGTTCCGGGTCTATCCGCCATAACAGCGGGTCCGGGATATACAGGCCCTGATTCCCATCTTTCGGCCTCTATCCTGGGTTTCGGTCAGGCTAGTGTTGCGGCTTCTGGGGCTGATGGCCTCCTGCATCCTACTAGTGCATCACGCCAGGCGGCGCATGCGGGCTCTGCAGTGGGACCTGAAGTTTCAGTGGGCCCAGCATCACGTCAACCTGTCCGACCATGTCTTGATCTCGGAGGGCACTGCACAGCAGTTGCAGTGGTGGCTCACGGACCGCGATTGGGTCAAGGGCAAGAGCCTCTCCCTTCCCCAACCGGAGCATGTCGTAGTGACGGATGCGTCCCTCCTGGGATGGGGTGGCCATATGGGAGAGGCGGAGATCAGAGGCCTCTGGTCTCCGGCGGAGTCTCGTCTCCACATCAACCTGTTGGAGTTGAGAGCGATCCGACTTGCACTGAAAGCCTTCCTTCCCTCTGTCAGGGGAAGTGTCGTGCAGGTGTTCACGGACAACACCACCGCCATGTGGTATTGCAACAAACAGGGCGGGGTGGGGTCGTGGACCCTTTGTCAGGAGGCTCTGCGCCTCTGGACGTGGCTGGAACACCAGGGCGTCACCCTAGTGGTTCAACATCTGGCGGGCTCTCTGAACGCCAGAGCAGACGAACTCAGCCGCCGGTGCATGATGGATCACGAATGGCGTCTGAACTCCGAAGTGGCGCAAGGTCTCTTTCAGCAGTGGGGAGAGCCTTGGTTAGATTTATCCGCCACCGAAGAGAATGTGCAATGTCAGCAGTTCTGCGCGTTGGAATTTCCAAGGCGGCACTCGCTCGGCGACGCTTTTCGTCACGAGTGGAGTTGCGGTCTGTTGTACGCCTTTCCGCCTATACCACTAATGCCCAGAGTGCTGAAGAAGATCAGGCACGACCGGGCCCAAGTCATCTTAGTGGCTCCGGATTGGGCACGAAGGTACTGGTATCCCGAGCTACTCAGTATGCTGACCGATCCTCCGATACGTCTGCCCCTTCGGGAGGATCTTCTGTCGCAGCAGCAGGGGACGGTCCTCCACCCGAACCTGTCCAGCCTCCACCTCCATGCGTGGAGATTGAGCGGCGGCAGTTGATGCCATTTGACTTGCCTCCTGAAGTCTGTGATATCATTCTGGCAGCCAGGCGTCCCTCCACAAAGACGGTATACGCCTGCCGGTGGAACAAATTTGTGGCATGGTGCACAGCAAAGGCTGTGGATCCCCTTTCCGCCCCTCTTTCTGAGGTTCTACTGTTTCTTCTTTCTTTGGCCCGGCAGGGCTCTGCCCTGGGCACTCTGAAAGGTTATCTTGCTGCCATCTCTGCCTTCTTGCGGCTTCCTGATCAGCCTTCTCTTTTCAAGTCCCCTGTAGTTACACGCTTTCTAAAAGGCATTACTCACACGTTCCCTCCTGTCCCTTTTGTAATGCCTCAGTGGGACTTGAATCTTGTCTTGACATTCCTGATGTGCGCTCCCTTTGAGCCTCTTCACAATTGTCCTCTTCGTCTTCTGACTCTTAAGACTGCTTTTCTGGTAGCCATCACCTCGGCTAGACGGGCGAGTGAGCTCCAGGCTTTATCTTCAAAGCCTCCTTTTCTCTCTGTTCATCCGGACAAGGTTGTCCTTCGGCCTCGTCCCTCCTTTCTTCCGAAAGTGGTGACTCCTTTTCATCTTGGGCAGTCTGTCACCTTGCCCACCTTCTTTCCGCCTCCGCATCCTTCCAAAGAGGAAGAGAGGCTCCACCGTCTGGACCCAAAACGTGCGCTCTCCTTTTATTTGGACCGCACAAAGCAGTTCCGGGTGGACGACCAACTTTTCGTTGGATACGTGGGTGCTAAGAAGGGGAAAGCTGTGCACAAACGGATCATCTCTCGGTGGGTCGTTTTGTGCATCAAAATTTGTTACTCCTTGGCAAAAAAGGACCCTCCTGTTGGGCTGCGCGCCCATTCTACTCGGGCCACAGCGGCTACTACTGCTTTGGGACGGGGAGTCCCGTTGCAGGACATCTGTCAGGCGGCTACGTGGGCTTCGCTACACACGTTTGCCAGACATTATTGCCTTGACAGCCAAGTCCGGAGGGATGGCTTCTTTGGCCGTTCTGTCCTCCAGGACGTTCCGGTGTGATCTTGGTTCGCGGACCCACCACCGGGGATGGTATTGCTTGGGTATCTATTCTAAGGTGAGGAATCTAACTAACGTGTTTCTTTCAGATGAACAAGTTACTTACCTTCGGTAACGATGTATCTGTAAGAAACATTAGTTAGTTCGATTCCTCACCGACCCACCCATCCTCCCCGTTCTGCGAACTGACATCTAGGGTTAAGGTTATCCTTTTCAGGCCCCTAGATTTTATTTTTGGCACCAGTGTCGGTCTTTGCATGGCTCTGCGTTCCTGGCGCGGAAAGCTATGTACAAGAACTGACGTCAGCGCGCGAGGGCGGCGTCTAAGTACTCCGACGACGTCATTCCGGCGCACGACGCCGATGACGACGGACGCGGAGCCGCAGACGACGCCTAGCGACGCGCAAGGGGTATTGCTGACGAAAAATCTTCCGGATCCAGTCTGACGCCTGGGGATATTCCAAGGTGAGGAATCTAACTAACTAATGTTTCTTACAGATACATCGTTACCGAAGGTAAGTAACTTGTTCTCCAGTGTCTTCACTGAGAAATCTACAAAATCAATCCAGGACTGGGTCTGGGTTTTGTGAGCCCCCCTGAATCTAATTCTATACTCCTCAGTGGTGAATCCAAATCCCTCAATCAGAGCTTTCTTCATGAGGTCATAGGATCCTGCCTCTGGCCCAGAAAGGGTCAGAAGCCTGTCTCTGCAGTTACCAGAGAACAGTTCCCACAGGAGTGCCCCCCAGAGAGTTTTCTTCACTTTTCTGATATCACAAGCCCTCTCAAAGGCTGTGAACCATTTGGTGATGATATCACCTTCCTCAAATTTAGGGACAATCCCTTTGGGGATTTTAAGGTCAGAAGTTTCCTCCCTATCCTTATTTTTGTTATTGCTGCCACCATTGATGGGTGCTAAACCCATCTCTCTCCTTTCTTTTTCTAGAGCCAGGAGCCTGGACTCTAGCTCTAATCTCTTGGCCAGCCTCACAAGGCTGTCCTCTTCACTGGGGGGGTCCCCCAGTGTTCTCTCTGGGACCAGAGCCACCTGTGTAGTCTCTAGGTTCCCAGATGCTAATTCTTGAGAGGGAGGGTATGGGTGCCCTCTCCTCCCTAGGGAATAGCCCAGGGGGGTTGTTGTCAACCTCTTCTGCTTCCCTTTCCTCATCTGACTGGCCATCACCATGTTCAGATGGGTGGTCCTTCGCATACTCAGCCAAGAGCTCCTGGAGCCCTAGTTTGGTTGGATGCAGACCCATTTGTAATTTTTTAAGTTTTACATAAGGACCTCAATTCCTTGAAAGACAAGTGTAAGTAAGGTGTGAGGTCGAGCTCCTCCACCAGGTCCATGTTATTATTATCTCTAATAGCTGGGTTTGTTTGAGACATTCTAACCTGACGGTTCTAACCCTCTACCCTGACTATAGTGACTTTTATTGTTCTAAATTCTAATGGGACTTAAGCAAGGCCCTAGCAAGACTTTTAGTAATTTTGGAAAGACCAATCAGAATTCTAAAGGCAATTTTTAAGAGTTCTGTCGTGTGATCAGATGGTAACCAAGTAGTCCAACAAATGCAAGTTTGTATCCCACCGCTGATCCACCAATGTGAGAAAGTGGCTCTGTATATACTGTTCCCTAATAGGTACAGGGTGTACAGAGTCCACAGTCCCCCAGGGGCTGATAGAGGTTAAAGTTAGGTATGACCTTACTCTCTAAAGTGGTAGCTTGGTCGAGCAGTAAGGCAGTACCAGAGGACAGTGTAAAGCACTTGTTGTACACACTCAGTCAGCAAATGGTCTCACACACTCAATAACTGAACTCTAGGCCAATGGTTTATATATATAAAATATATGCTTGTTATATTTTTAGAACCACATAGGGAATAAAAATATACTTTCTCAGAATGAGAGGTTGAATATAAATACTCTTGCAATAAGCAATGGATTTTTGTAAATAGTCACAGTTGGTTGCAATAAACAATCCTATTTCCTAAACATAACAATGCATTGAGCTCAATGATAAATTCAGGTTATTTGTAATAAATTACTTTTCAGATTACTTTTGGAATTCCAGGTCTGGTTCCTAAATCCAGCCCTGGGACAATATTCAGAATCAAGTGGTGAAAGTCGACTTAATTACTGTACTGATTTTTAAATAATACTTCGCTATTTCAAAAGTTGACACTTAGAAAATATTTCAAAGAAAACATTCAATGGATCAGGTAGAGTACTTTATCGTTACTTTTGTAATCCAGGTCTGGGTACCTAGACTCAGCACTGGGGTCTTTATCAGAAACAGGTAAGTAATTACGTTTGCAGAAATTGTACGATTTTAAAAGAATATTTCAAGATTGCAGAAATCAACACTTAGAAGAAATTTCACAGAAAAGCAGTCAATGGTTTCCTATGGAAGAAAAAGGAGTTAAAGGTAAGTGTAGTTGTGGGTACTTTTCAGAGTCAGGGCTGGGCACCAAGATCCAGCACTGGGAGCTCACCTAAGAGCAGGTGAGTAAATTCGTTTTTGGTACTCGGTTCATTTTTGGTGAATATTTTGAGTTTTGAAAAGTTCACACTTAGAAGAATTTCCAAGAAAAAGCCAGCCAATGTTACCCTATGAGGAAAATGAAGATCGCGGTTTAAGGGTAAGTTCTCGACTGGCAGAGTTGAAGTTCTGGGCATAGACTCAGGGGTCTCCCAGTGTCAGGTAGGTACAGTCAGTTCACCCTCAGCGGTTTCAGGACGGCCGGGTGCAGAGAGAGTTAGGCCCAATGTTAGCCTATGAGGAATAGGGGGGCCTGGTTTGGTGGCTGCTGACTAGCAGGCCATGCGGCTGTGGGAGCTGGGCTCCTAGTCACCCACTCAGGGCAAGTGGGGAAGTAGGCTAGTGTAGAGATTGCACTGCCAGGGCCACTCGGGCGGCTGGGTGCAGGGTGCTTTTGAGCCGTCGGGCGCTCAATGGAAATCAATGGGAATGTTCCGGTTTGGAAAAAGGCTGCAAGCTCGGGGACGAGGATGCTTCAGGTGCCACCACCACTTCGAGAGGTAAGTTGGGTAGTTGTAGGCTAGGTGGGTACCCCGGGATTGGGCATAGGGGGCCGCAGGGCGCCGGGTGCAGGGGTGCCTTTTGATGTCGGAAATCTTACCCTCTTGTTGATCGCGGTTGGGGTGGCACTCTGTTCTGAGGCGGCAGGCTTCTTCCGGAATGTCGAGGGGGGTCCTTGGGTGCCGGACTCGGGGTCACAGTCGCCGTGGGGTCGTCCTCAGGGTCTTTGTCCACTCCGGCACTGGCCAGGCTTGGCTGGTGCAGAGTGTGCTGGGTTCGCGGTTCCGGGCTGCTGCCAGGGGTTAGGAATAGGTTTCTGAGTAGAGCCTCTACTCATGGGAGTCCCAGGGGCTTAGAGCCAAAAGGTAGCCAGGTCCTCCGGGGTTTGGTGAGGTTGCTGGCCACTAGAGATGCCGCGCTGGTGCAGGTCCGGGAGTCGACAGGCCGGTAGGGCTGGGGCCAAAGCAATTGGTGTCTTCTTCCCTTTTTAGCAGTTGCAGGGCAGGTCTTTGTTCTTCTTGCTCTTCTTGTAGTTTTTCGAATCTGGAATCTGGGGAAGGAAGGTTCAGGGTGCCCCTAAATACTAGATTTAGGGGCGTTACAGGTAGGTGAAGGCCAGGGACCAATGGGTCCTTGTCCTGGGGTGGGTACACCCCCTATCCTGCCTCTCTCCTGTGGGAGGGGGGCAGTAGCCTAATCCTGATAGGGTAGGGCCCCCCATCTTCAAGATGGCGGGAGCCCGGAGATGTGCTTCACCTCGCCTCCCCCACCTGAGGGGTGGGGTGGGCAGGCTGGCACATCCCCTGTCCTTGTATGGGGTTTCCGGCCAAGCTTCCCGCCAGAGTGGGGGGTTGTAGTGGCCTGGGGAAACTCCAAGAGGCGGCATGCCTTTGAAGCTTCCCTTTGCTCATCCTGGGGGAGGAGATTTATCACCTCACCCAGGATGTGCATTGTTGCAGGCCCGGGAGAGCAGGGGCTCTCCCACCCAGGGGTCCAGCAACGTGTCTGCTGTGTGGCAGCCTGGGCAGCCTCAGAGCAGACGTGGATTGTAGGTTAGTTGTAAGGGGGCATCTCTAAGATGCCCTCTGGGGTGCTTAGTACATTAAATCCCACACTGGCATCAGTGTGGGTTTAATGTGCTGAGATGTTTGATACCAAACTTCCCAGTCTTCAGTGTTGCCATTATGGTGCTGTGGAGCTCGTGTTTGACGAGCTCTCAGCACCATATACTCTTAAATGGCAGCACTGCACTTACAGTGCCCAGGAATGGACCCGGGTACTGTAGGGGCACAGGGCTCCTGCGCCCACGCCATAGGCGTAAGGCACCCAGCTAGAGGGGTGACTGATATATGCCTTGGCAGTGTAGGTGATGGGCATGGCACACAGAGATGTGTGCCATGTCGACTCTTTGTTTTGTCTTGCACCCAGACACTCAGCCTGCAAAGGCAGTGTGTGTGTGTAAGGGTACAGGGCCTCTAAGGGTGGCACAACGAGTGCTGCAGCCCCTAGAGGCCTTCCCTGGCCACAAGGCCCTGGGTACCTAGGGTACCATTTACCAGGGGCTGACATGTGGCTAGGGTTTGCCAATTTGGAGTTGGTGTGTTTTAAGGAAGGAACATAGGCCCTGGGCACCTGATTGGCAGGAGTCCAGGGTACACTTAATCAAAGTACATTCAGCAATTTAGCAAAAAGTGGGGGCATACCATGCAAGAAAGTTGGCACTTTCTCACACCATGTTTCTGCCAAAACCTTTTGTAATGTCACAATGGAACGCTAATTTTGTAGGTACGCTCTTGATGTGCACTTCAATCGAACCGGTGCACAGCTGCCCTCTATGTTCTAACTCTAAGGACAGTGTTTCTCATAGCGATCACATTAGCTCATCACGTGAGCGAGTTACAGCCATTTTCGGTCAAACCACTGTATACCACCTCCTCCCAGACAGACTAGTGCTCAGGGCTAAGGAGGCGTTTCTTCCAAATGTTGTGATGCTTTTTTCACATAGGACAGTCTATCAACCTTTTGGTGTTCTTTGCTCCACCTCGCCCATTCAAAGAGGAAGAGACTCCATTGCTTGGACTCCAAGAGAACCTCGAGCTTATATATCGATTGCAGCAAGGAACATCGGGTGAACAAGCAACTCGTTATGTGGTTTGCAGCTACACATAAGTATTTGGCGGTGCAGAAGAGAATAATTTCAAGGAGGATAGTCATCTGCATACAGTTCTGCTATGCATTGGCTAGGAACGACCCTCCATAGTTTTACCAGAGCCAAGACTACTACCGCTGCCCTAGCACATGGACATCTGCCAGGCTGCGACATGAGTGTCAGTTCAATGTTCACAAAGCACTACTGCCTTGATAGCCAGGTCTGATGGAAGGGGCACTTTTCCCATTTGGTCCTGCAGGCCATTTTTTATCTGAGCTGTTTCACAGACCCAACACCTGGGGAGGTACTGTTTTGACATCAATCCAGAAGTTGAGGAATCTGCGGTTAGAAGTATCCATCAGAATAATAGGTTGCATACCTGTGGTAACGCTCTTTCTGGTGGATAGTCTGTCTAACTGTGCATCCCTCACCGACCTTCCCGTTCTGCACACTGGCAAATCTAATTAATGCACAGCTCAGCTTCCAATGGCACGGACAGATAGAATGAAACTGACTTTGACAAGCAGGGGTAGCATTTATATGTTGCCTCAACGTTACTTCTGTGGTGCGATGGACCCCACTCTGAGCCATGTGTCGCTACCTACCGGCACACTAGGAAATTGCTGAGAAAAATCTTCAGATCCAGTCTAGCACCTAGGGATATTCACAAGATGAGAGGAATCTGTGGTTAGATAGAGCATCCAGAAGAAAGAGCGTTGCCAAAGGTAAGTTACTTATTGATTATGTACTTAACCTGGATGGGGTGATGTTAAAATATAAGTCTGCTTTTGTTATCAAACCATTCACCATCACAGAGGGAATCTTTGGACCATTTTAGGAAACAGAAACTTAAAATGAATGAGGCATTCTTTTTTATCTGCACACAGAAGTTTTCCAGAAATGATGACACTTTCTGGTCCAGTGGAGCTGCTCTCCAATCTATTAGTCTGATTCACCATTGAGGTCTGTCCCTTTCCCTGCAGATCTCCAGCTAAAAATGGGCAAAATTCCTAAGTAATTCTCCATTCCATATCAAAAGATGGTATTAAGAAATTGTGCTAAAAATCCTAATTACTGCTACCATTTTGGGTGGGACCTTCATGCCTGGAGTACCAGCTACTGAGCTTACAGTTCTGGGAGTGGCAACTTCCTTCTCCCTGGCAGCGACATATATAGCTCCTTTGCCTTGCTTGACTTCAGTGGAACCTATACCAACACCTCCAAGGTACCAGTTGGCACCTTTACCAAAACCTTTTCGTTTATGGTGCATTTTAAGGTAGAAATATTTGTATTAATGACTGTTGCAGATGACTGTGGTGGCACCAACTCTTTATTTGATGCCTGTTAGATGATTCTCATGGCCGCTATATTCAGGGCTGATGACGTTTTTCACCTCAAGGAACACCTGTGAAAATATTTTCAGGGACCTGCTTAGAGGAACTGGTCAGACCAGATGCTGTTTCTTTTAACATTCACGATCCATACAGGGAAAGAGAGAAAGAAGAGGATGACTAGGCTGCCCAACTCTTGCCTCTATCTAATTTGGACATCGCCGTTGGTGAAGCTTTCAAATGCTTTTGGAGTCGAAGGATCTCCCATGGGCAACTTTTCAGTCCTGTAGAAATTAGTTATTCCAACTTAATATCCAAGGTGAGAACTAATGCATTTCCACTGGTTCCTTCATAGTAGACAATTAGAAGCAAATGGGCACAATACTCTTGTGGGAGGGTGGGTGTCAGGGTTCCTGCTGAGGTTGAGATAGATTACCTCTAACCAGTTCTGGTCATCTGATATTTGGCAATGCCTCCAGTAGTCCAGGGATCTCCAGCACATCATCTCTGCCATTACCTATCCCCACACAAACATCTTGAATGGGGTGGTGGCCTTGATAAAACAGTTATACATGAAGTCGAACATTTGGAAAGAGCCAAATACAGGTACTCCTGCTGCTTTCTGTTGCCAAAGAAAGAGTATGGCCAGTGGCCAAGTCTAGATATATCTTCTTTAAACTGGAACTGACTGGTGTTCGTATCGATGGCCGGTTTTCTTGCTTGATATTGGAAGTCTATATTATAGAGTGCATATTGCCAGGATGAATCTGGGATCCCTTTATCAAGAGTTGAGAAGACTATCAGTATGAAGGAACTGAAATTCTGAAGCCTTGAAGACGCAAATTAATTTTGCGAAACGCATGTTGGCTTGGCTGTTCTGTACCACTACTATGTGAAGAGAATTTTGTGATCAAGCATATGATGTACTTCAAATGTTACTTCTACCAAAGTTGATGACAACTTGTTTCGTGTCTGAACAAAGATGGACAATAATAAAAGAATTTTGCATGGACACTTATGATGCAAAGAGTGTGTTTTTCTCAGTGCATAACCTAATATATATATATTGCGCAACATGTCATTGGTCCTTTGAAGCATAAAAGGTAATAAATGTTTAATTTTACAAACGTAGGATTCAAAGGAACTATTGAAAACACCGAAGTTTTGATCACTTATCCTTTATAACCAACTCCTTTTTAGAATTTTCTTCTTCTTCTTTTTGAAATGTATCTAACGACTCACCTTCGTGCCCTAGTGCACAGATTTTTGTACAAAGACCATTATGTTCGATTTCACATATTAATATAAGCATCTTCTGTGATAATTACATTTACAGCCTTGAGAAAGTTACATTACATAACGAAACACGTGTCGTGTACACTGTGTTTTTCAAATGAAACAATGGAATACTGAGTGGCTTTCTTAATTGTGTATAATTGATTATTCACTTTGTACATTGTGCATAGCAAATGAGAATTTTCTGTCATTAAGAGCTGACAATTGTTTATAATTTTCTTTTTTTGAAACAAGTTATGACTTATTAAATTACATGATTATTAATGAGAAAAATATGTTGGGACATTACTGCTTTTTCTTGTGGATTACAAAAGTGTCAAAGTACATTAATGGTTGGTAATTCAGGGGACAGCAATGACCATTTGTATAGTTACTTAGGGTTGTATGTGATCTAACCTAGAAAATATTTGGCTGACATTGCCACCTTAACGATAGAGTGCCGGGGTAGTACCCAGAAAAAGAAAAAAATTAAATAATGTGGGACTGTTGCAATGCATTATGGACAATAAAGTCCGTCAAAGTGATGTTACTGGGGCTTTGAACACTATTAGCTCGAACACTATTAAGTAAACGCAGTAGCGATAAATCACTTTGAGCACTGGTATCAAGAAGAGTGTTTCAGCCCCGAACTGAAAGAAAAGAAACACAGAACTGAATCGGATGGTATTCCTTTAAGGTGGTGCTCCCATTAGGAGTCCTTCCTCACTTTCTTGAGAACTGAGTATATTTAATCCCGAGAGCAATGGACCCTTGCTTTTTACATATGATTAAGACAGAACTCCGGTCGAAACGCGTTATGTGGTATGCTTTGAGGCATGGTGTGCCTGCTGGAATAAAATCAGTTTTTACTACTCCTGACAGGACGGGCTTGTTCCTCACGTAGCACACAGATGTGTGGTTTCTCAGGAATATTTAGGCAGCGACGTTGCCAGCAAGCCCCGACCTGAGAGGCTGGGCGTCCTCTCTTCAAAACTTCATTTGGATATATATATATATATATAACTGCTACAATTGTTTTATGATATTAACGAGGTAACAGAACACAAGTGGGGCATTGTGGTGTGCATTAACATAAGCGTATGCTCGTAACATGTGTAGCTGCAGATTCACATGCTGTGCTACTCCTGCCATCTAGTGTTGTACTCGGATGTGTGCAACTAGTTTTCTTCAAAGAAGTGTTTTCGAATCACAAACTGTAGTGACTCCACCTAACTCTGGTAATACGCATGGGCATCGGTTCCATTATTCAATAGTTTTTTCTCATGAAGGGTGAGGATGTAGATGGGGCAAAGAGATACAGAAACAATGACGTTGCAAAGAAATAAGAGGAAGGTAATACTGTGTACAACAACCACAGGCGACCCAGTAGTAGGTGTGGGCACCTGCAATAAAGTCTCTTTCAAAGTAAGAGGTGATGGCTACAAGAAATGCCACCTTCCAGAAAAGGAACTGTAAGGGACAAGAGTGAAGTGGTTCGAATGGAGGGCCCATTAGCCTAGTGAGCACTATGTTGAGCTTCCACACTGAAACTGGGGTGTCTGTGGTGGTATAGCCCTTTTGAGTCCTTCCATGTAAGCCTGTGTAACAGAGATTCTGAACAGCAAAGTGTGTTCCCTATTCTGTAGATGAGCGGTCACAGCAGCTAAGTGAAGTCTTATGGAGGTATAGGAAGGCCCACTTCTGCAGGTAGAGAAGGTAACAAACAGTGTCCTGCATTTTGCTTCTTGGGCGGTGATGAACAGGTCTATCTGTGGGAGTCCCCTACAGTGGAAGTACAGGAGTAGGACTTGGAGGTGGAGTTCCCAATTGTGGACTTGTTAATGCGTCCGGTTGAGCAGGTGTGCCAATTCGTTCTACATCCCTGGATTATACTGCATTAGGAGATGGACTCTGTGATTTATCACCCACCGCCAAATGATCTGGGCTAAAAAAGACAACTGGAGTGAATTTGTACCCCCTTGTTTTTGCAAGTAAAACATGGCAGTCAGTCATGCTGTCTGTTCGTACTAAGACAACCTTTTTGTTGGGTGAGTGGAAGGAAGGCTGGATAGCTAGTAACTCAAGGTAGTTGATGTGGTGTCTGTGCTGGGAAGGAGTCCACGCACCTTGGATTGTCAGGTTCTGTAAGTGTGTTGCCCAGCCAGTAAGCAAAGTATTCATGGTGATGCTCTCTTGCGTAACTGGGTCGAGAAAAGGCTGTCCCCTCAGCAGGTTGTTGGCACTCCACCACTGCAGAGTGGGATAAGTAAAACCCCAGAACAACACTTGATCCTCCCAATGACTCTCCACTTGTGACCATTGTGCTGCTATGCCCTGCAGCAATGGACGCATGTGTAACCTGGCCTGAGGAACTGTGGCGATGCAGGACAGTTATTTGCTTGCTTTGCCATTATGCAAGCAAATAACTTTTCTGACTGTTAACTGTAGCTTGGAGTGCTTCTACCCTTGCTGGGTTGGGGTATGCTTTCCTCATGCAGGAGTTGAGTATGTGGCAGAGGAAAAGCTGTGCCTTGAGAAGTTGTAGGTGGGATTCGGTTACATTGATAGTAAAACCCAGACTCTGGGGAAGAGTTATGGTGGTCTGAGTCCACGTCCAATGGGTTGAATTGTTGAAAATTGTCAGAATCCAGTGTGGTACACAAGGATATTTCTAGGTAAGAAATCAGTGATGACATAAGTGTAGCCATCATGTTCTTCATGGGATTAGGTTTGTGAAAGGTTTCTGAATTGATCCTCAGATATTTGCTTCTTCTCTGCTGCAACTAATGGCCTGGAAATAGATGTGTTTCTAAAACTGTGCTGCAGTAGTCTTACTCGTCTGTTCTTTGTTTGTAATATCCATTTTTGGCTTCTCAGGTTTGATCCATCTGCCTCCCTGGATTTCTTGTGGGCCTGTATCCACATTCCTCGCATCTGGCAAGGCAGGGATCAGAGAACACCTCAGGTAAGTGAATATATTTATTTCCAGATTAAAATACGAACTGTAGGTAGTGCATGTTTGCAGAATGTGCTACTGTAGATCACATGCTCTGCATTCTCCTGGCATCTAGTGTTGTGTGCGGATGTTACAAGATGTTTCTTTTGAAGAAGAGTATTCAGTTTTAAGGCGACTCATGATACCTGCCCTGTAAACCGCACTATACCCATTGAATTTCTTAAACTCCCAAGGGAGCACCTGCTGTAGAACCCATGCAAGGTTCCATTGCAGGAGGTCAACTGGATGCCACACAGCTGTAGCGTAGGCCGCTGAAGTGGGATTTTGCAATGTGGAATGATACTACAACTTTTTTTTTTTCTATGACCAGGACACAGACTCCACCTTAGATTGTTTTATTTTCTCCCATCGGGCTTGGACATCTATTCAAGTGTTCCGGAACTGTTGTTTTTACAGACCTGGAAACTTCAACATCAAGGCGCTGGAAAGCCAATTTCCAACACGAGAACCTTGTGAGATCTTGTGAGACTTCTTCTTGTGGAGAGTTTATATAGACCCTGTCTCAGGCCACATATTTACACAGCCACCTCCAACTGGCCTGTCATTTGCAGAGAAATGCACCTTACTTTTGAAGATGCCATTTCATAAGAATTTCAGGCTTACCCTATACAGAGGAAAAAAGAAATCCAAGGAAACCCACACCACCAATGACCTCCCTGATGTGAGCTCACAGTGAGATGTTTTTTGGTCTGTTTTGCTGCATACATTTTTCTCTAGATTCATTTTTCTCTACCATAACACAAACAATTTACTGCTTTACATCTGTACATCACTTACTCCTACCCTTAAGGGAGAAAGACAATCAGAGGTGGAGTTTGTGTTCTGGAGTGTGGTGGGTTTTGGGGAAGGTATCAAGTCACCTCAAAACCACCTCCTTTTTAAGAAAAACAACATGCACACTAGAGGGCAGTAGTATGCAGCAAGCGAATTTTCAGCACTATAAGCTCCAATCTGATTGTCACAGACAAGTAGCATTTTAGTTACTGAGAATTTGAAAGGACACACCCATGAGTGCAGAGTCTAGATGGCAGCGTTTCTGCCATCCTTTTGGAGTATTCACTCAGAATCTAGCCATCAAAACTCTTCCACCACCAAAATCTCATGTAATGTAATCTCTTTTTGGCACTTTGTGGCATTCCCACCCTCATTTACTTGCCCCAAAACTGCTAGAGATGGAGGTAAATTAACATAGTTCAACTAAAAGTGTGAAGTACTTTTTGCAAAAGTGACATAAGGTAACTCAATACATTTTATCATGATTAGGCAATTATGATGTAGATCTCTCTGTCATTGTATTTCATAAGAAGTGTGACTGTCATTTTACAGAAACGGCGTGATGAATTTGTGCTACAACTAAAAGCACCAGAATTGGTCTGCTTGGTGGAATTGATCCTGACAGAGTCTGAAACCAGAAGTCAAAGCTCAGAGGAGGATGCAAGTTCTCTTATCCAGTCAAGGCTGCCCTTATTGCTCAACTGTTGCCATGGAGAAATTGAAAATATCAAGAAAGTTATGGAGTACCTCATTGGTTGCATTCGAAAGTGGGGAAACAGGTGAGGATAGATATTGCTTCAACAGTTTGACTGAAATCTGATCCCTGTAAGTATTTCAGAGGAAAACTATATGTGTGAGGCATATGAGCTGCATATCACACACTTAGCATAGATCGTCATCTGGTGTTAGGCCCGGATTTTTGCACTTGTTTTTGTCCTGGAAAGTCTTTGGAAGTCACGGGATAGGTGACTCCTCCTTTGGACTATACTGCGCATGGGCATCGGCTCCATCCTCAGATTGTTTTTTTCCGCCATCGGTCTCGGATGTGTTTGTCACGCTCCAGTTCGGAACCGTTACCGATTCCACTTTTGACGTGCAGTTCTTCACCCGATCGCGAACCCTAATCGTCGCGCATCTCTCCAAATCGAAGTCCTCGATTCCGATCATCGACGAAGGCCTTCGGGCCTACCTGGGCCTTGGCTTCTGGCTCATGGAAAGGACGCCGTTCAAGAAGTGTCCTCAATGTGGGTCAAAGTTTCCCCACACCAATCTGCATGAGGTGTGCAACCTCTGCCTTTCACCAGAGCATGAGGCCAGAGACTGTCCAGCTTGTGCCTCTTTCCACTCCAAAAAGACCATTCGAGACCGACGCGCTTGAAGAACCATGGCTCGCTCGTCGACACCAATCCCAGACACGACCTCTTACAAGAGGGCGTCGACGTGCCGGAGCGAGAGCGGGTTGAAGAAGGCCTCGTCAGTGCCTCAGAAGCCGATGACTCCAACATCGAAAAGATCACTCCGGCGCAGAGGGTCGTAAGTAAGAACGTCGACCCCGACCCACTCCCTACAACATCGAAAAAGGCTTCGGTTACACCTTCGCCTTCGGGCTCAGGTGAACACCGAGAGACTGCTTCCTATGCCCGGCCCTCTGGCTCGGCAAAGAAGCCTACTAAGCCTTCAGGCAGCTCGGGCTCGAGTCAGCCTGCCGTCGGTACCGAAACACAATCACTGGCACTGAAAAAGAAACAACCCTTCTCCTCCATGCCGACAGCTGCTTCCACATCCAAGCACATGGCACTAAAACCCACAAGCACCGATTCGTCGACACAGAAAAGACATTCGGAGCCGAACAAAAAACCACTCCCGAAGGGTTCGGATCCGGAGCCAAGGAAAGCCTCGGAACCGAAAAAAAACAAGTTCCACAGGCCACAGAGACTGTAAAAACGCACGGCTCCAAACCAAAACAACACAGAACCACTACAGAGTCGGTGCCGAAAAAGCCTACGGAACCGAAACGCTCGGCACCGAAAGACCAACCTCCAGCAGGAGAGCTGTTCACACCAGACCCTGCTCAAAAGACTTTAATAAGGGATCCTAAAACTGGTCAAGTGACTCTTAGTTCTAGGAAAAGACCACTAGATGCGCCTGCACCGGCTCCACCACCTAAAAAGAGGGACTTTGCCACATCTCCTCTAAGAGTCCCTTCTCCAACTCCTCCTCCACCACCTCCTCCTCTGCTTCCCCCACCACACCGTTCCCCTACGCCATCTCCTACACCAGTAGACGATGATGACACCTTGGATGACATAGGGGAGGGTCCGGACGATGTGCCACTAGGGGATCCTAGTCCACCTTCTTCCCCAGACCCCTGGGATGATTATAAAACGCCTGATGTCCCTAATGTTCCACAGGATGACATCTACCCCTCCATGCCTTCCCCTCCAGAGGACACCATGGCCACAGGGGTTGACTTGCATACAGACCCCATAGAGCAGGATTTCTTGATGGATACATTTGACACCTATTAAAGGTCCACCTCAACACTGCCTATGCTTGAAGGTGTTATTAAGCATGCACCTGAAGTCTTTAAAGATCCTGTTAGGACTTGAGTTATTAACCCCCGGATCGAGAAAAAATGTAAAGCTGCCCCTACTGACCCAGCTTACATTAAAGGCCTTGTACCTTTAGACTCAATGGTAGTTTCCAATGCGCAGAAAAAGGACCAATTCTAAGACATCGTGGGGCGCTGCACCACCCGACAAGGAGTCTAAACTCTTGGACGCCTCTGGCAAAAGAACAGCCTCACAGGCGGCTAACATATGGCGCATCGCCAACACTCAGGCGCTGTTAGCCAGGTATGATAGGGCACATTATGATGAACTAGAGTCCATAATGCAACACCTCCCAGATAAATACAAAAATAGGGCCAATGAGCTCATACAGGAGGGTAAGCTTATCACCAACACCTCCATCCGTTGCGCTCTCGATGTGGCAGACACCGCCTCCAGAGCAGTAAACACAAGTGTCCTTTTGCGTAGGCATGCCTGGCTACGCATCTCAGGTTTTAAACCTCAAGTTCAAAGTTCCATCCTCAACCAGCCATACGGACACAGCTAAATCAATGGGAGCCTTGCAGTTACAAGCTCCCAGACGTTCCTTTCGTCGCTCACCTTACAAGGGCACCCCCAGAGGCTACTCCTCAGACAACCCCTCCACCTCTTACAAGGCTCCCGCACAGTCTACATTTACCAGAGGTTACCAGAGAGGAGGCTACAGAGGCAACAATAACAAAGGCAGAGGCTAGACCAACAACACCCGCTCTGCCTCCACCCCTACCCAATGACTTTCCTCCACTTACCCCAGACCATTCCACTCCGGTCGGGAGAAGGCTACAACAGTTCCTGCCTGTCTGGACCAACATCACTACTGACAGGTGGGTGTGACAAATAGTTCAATCAGGTAACTGTCTGGAACTTACTTCTACCCTCCCCTCCCCTCACACATACCACCCAAACAACACCTAATGTCGTCACAACACTTATCTCTGCTAAAGCAGGAGGTGATCTACCTCCTACAAAAGGGTGCAATAGAACCAGTTCCCCTGCACCAACAAAAAACAGGAGTTTACTCCCTGTATTTTCTCATACCAAAGAAGGACGGCTCTCTCAGGCCTATTCTAGACCTCAGACCTCTAAACCTGTACATACAATCACACCACTTTCACATGGTTACGCTCCAGCAGGTCCTTCCTCTTCTTTCACAAGGCAAATTCCTTGCTACTCTAGATCTCAAGGACGCCTATTTCCATATTGCCATTCACGCAGCTCACAGGAAATATCTAAGATTTGTAGTGGATGTCCAACACTCAATTCAAAGTACTCCCTTTTGGAGTCACAACAGCACCACGGGTATTCACCAAGTGCCTAGCAGTAGTGGCATCACACCTAAGAAGACAACACAACCAGTGTGTGCAACACACTCACGCCACTATCCAACTAGTTCACGACCTGGGCTTCACAATAAACTACCCCAAGTCCCATCTGCATCCCTCCCATGTACAACAATATCTCGGTGCCACCGTAGACACCTCAAGAGCGTTAGCCTACCCCAGCCCTGCCAGGATAGCAAGCATACAAGCTCTTCATGCCAAATTTCAGCCACAAGGGATGATGGCCTCTTGCATATTCATAGTACCTCATGCAAGACTCCAGATGCGTCCTCTCCAAGAGTGCTAGCACACCAATGGAACCAGGCTCACGGTCAGCTAACAGATCTGGTGTTGGTAGACGGTTGTGCCCATCGCTCTCTGCAGTGGTGGACCAAAAAAACCTTTCCAAAGGGCGACCGTTCCTAGAGCCGGTTCCTCAAATAGTTCTAACAGCGGATGCATCGCTCTCCGGCTGGGGAGCTCATCTACTACATCACACCATGCAGGGCAGGTGGACACCTCAACAAAAGTTACTCCACATCAACCATCTGGAGTTACTGGCCATCTTTCTAGCCCTAAAGCCTTTCAAACACATGTTTCAGGCAAGGCTGTCTTAGTCCGCACAGACAACATGACAGCCATGTACTACATCCAAAAACAGGGCGGCACACACTCTCTACAGCTCTCTCAGCTAGCAAGGAGCATATGAGTTGGGCCATACCTCAAAACGTTTTTCTCCTAGCCCAACATGTCCCAGGAGTCCAAAACACCATTGCAGATCTGTTGAGCCGTCAAACACAACAGATCCACGAGTGGGAACTTCATCTACAAGTTCTTCAACCATTCTTTCAAATGTGGGGGCAACCACAGATAGACCTCTTCGCCACCCACGAAAACGCCAAATGCCCAAATTTCGCCGCCAGATATCCACACCGATTGTCCAAAGGCAATGCGATATGGATGAACTGGTCAGGCAGATTTGCGTACGCTTTTCCGCCTCTCCCACTCATTCCATTAGTGGTGTGCAAACTACAGCAACATTCCCTAACTCTCATCCTAGTTGCTCCGACTTGGGCTAGACAACCGTGGTAGACCACAACTACTCTCCGTAGTTCTGCACCAAAAGTTACACCTCTCTCCACACCTCTTAACCCAGAACCATGGAGAGATCAGACACCCGGACCCAGCTCAGCTCAACCTTGCCATCTGGCTCCTGAAATCCTAGAATCTTCCCCCTGACTGTATGAACGTCATTAAAGAAGCTAGACGACCTACCACTAGAGCTTGCTACGCAGCCAAGTGAAAACATTTCGTGATCTATTGTCACAACAATAACGTCAACCCCTTAGATGTGTCTATCCAACACATCATAGGCTACTTACTACACCTACAAAGATGCAACCTAGCCTACACGTCTATTAGACTACACCTTGCTGCCATAGCAGGATATCTACAAAATAGACAGCATCTATCACTCTTCAGAGTACCTGCCATAAAAGCTTTCATGGAAGGCCTTAAGAGAATAATTCCCCCCAGAGTGCCACCCTCACCACCTAAACATCGTTCTCACAAGACTAATGTGGCCTCCATTTGAACCTCTACATAAATGTGAGCTTCAATTTTTAACATGGAAAACTGCTTTCCTTGTAGCCATTACTTCGCTCAGAAGGGGCAGTGAGATACAAGCACTCACCATTCAAGAACCCTTTCTGCAAATGCATCATAATAAGGTTGTTCTCCGCACTAATCCAAAACTCCTTCCTAAAATCATTTCTCCCTTTCACCTCAATCAATCTGTGGAACTGCCAGTATTCTTCTCGCAGCCACAAACCATTGCAGAACGAGCTCTGCACACCCTAGATGTCAAAAGAGCTTTACTCTGCTACATCCAGAGAACACAACCTTTTCGTAAGATCAAACAACTATTTGTGTCTTTCTCACCACCACACAAAGGCAACCCCATCTCCAAATCTGGGATAGCTAGGTGGATTGTTAAATGCATACAGATTTACTACCACAAAGCAAAACAAACTCTATCTGTTCCCCCTAAAGCCCACTCTACACGTAAGATAGGGGCTTCCATGGCATTTTCAGGGAACATCCCCTTAGATGATATCTGCAAAGCAGCTACATGGTCTACACCACACACTTTCACTAAACACTATTGTGTAGATGTGCAAACTAAGCAACAAGCTAGTGTGGGCCAGGCTGTCCTCAAAACACTGTTGCAAACAACTGCAGCTCATATGCCTTGAACGGAATATGCTACTTACCGGTATGCATCTGTTCTTGGCATGTAGAGCTGCAGATCTACACATGCCCACCCGCCTCCCCGGCTACCTTTATCTGTTCCAGTTTATATTATTTAGATACAGCACACATGGGCATCTTTCCTGTTTCTTACAAAGCTCCATCATTTCCCTGCTGGCGAAAAACAATCTGAGGATGGAGCCGAGGCCCATGCGCAATAGGATCCAAAGGAGGAGTCACATACCTCGTGACTTCCAAAGACTTTCCAAGAGAAAAACGACTGCAACATCCGGGCCCAACACCAGATGGCGATCTATGCACAGTGTATAGATCTGCAGCTCTACATGCCAAGAACAGATGCATACTGGTAAGTAGCATATTCCTTTCTTCCACCAGTCTGGCCGTCTCATCTGTTAACACCAGCTGTTTGATTGCCCATTACTCCCACACTCTTTGGGATTCAGTGGCACACATACCCCATGGTGTGCCTGAAGACCTTTCACATGTTCTTGCTCAGGCGATTCAAGACAGCCAAGATGTGGTCAAGTTCATGATTCATTGTGGCTTGGACAACAGCGATTCCTTTGGGTGGGTCATAGGCACCACTGTTGCCATTCGCCTCCATGTGTGACTGCAATCCACTGGATTCTTAGGCAATGTACAGGCCTCCCTGAAGTAGAAGCCCTTCGACGGGATCTCGCCTGTTCGAGGACAAGCTGATTCCGCTACAAAGTGTTTATGGAGTGCAGGGCTACTGCACGCTCTCTGGGCCTTTCCAATCCATCTCGCAAACTGCATCACCTCTCATTTCATGGCTTTGGCCGAGGTGCTCCCTACCACCAGCCTGTGCAGTCTCCACAAGGAGCCCAGACGTTTTGCGGTCGAGACCAAGGTGCCCCCCGCAGCCAAGATCAATGGGCTGCTCAGTCTACTGCCCCCCCCCCCCCCCCTGCAGCCCCACCTACCAAACCTCTTTAGTGTGCCATTACAGGCAAACAACCACCCAGTGGGAGGCAGAATCCACTGATTCTGCATGCCGTGGCGGGTTGGACAATTAGGTTCTACAAATTGTTTGCTACAGCTATTCCCCTTCCAGCATCCCCACAGTGACTGAGGGGTGACTATCTCTTCATTTTGCATCAGTGCAGACTCTTTTGGCCAAAGGGGCTATCAAGGGGGTACCTGTGCTGGAAGTAGCTTGTGGGTATTATTCTCGTGCCCAGAAAAGATGGAGGCCTTCTGCCTATTTTAGACCTGCGGCCTCTCAGCACCTTCCTCCAGAAGGAGAAATTCAAAATGCTCAACTTAACCCAGGTCTTTTCTGCCCTTGACCCTGGAGACTGGATGGTGACATTGGACCTGCAGAATGTTTATTTCCATATATCAGTCCTGCCGCCCACTGGCGCTACCTGTGATCTGTAGTGGGATTAGAGCATTTTCAGTTTGTGGTGCTTTGCTTTGGTCTGACCAGTGCTCTTCAAGTGTTCACGAAAGTGATGGCGGTGGTTTCAGAACAACTTTGGATGTCAGGGCTGCCGGTCTTCCCTTATCTCAACTCCTGTCTGGTGAAGGTGGGTTCCCCACATGCAGTCGTCATCCATCTCCAGACTACTGTGAACTTCCTGTCACCCTCGGGGTTCACTAGCAACGTGCCGAAGTGCCACCTGACTTCTTCTCAGATGCCCTTTCATTGGAGCTATTCTGGATCTGGTTCAGAATTGTGCCTTTCCGCTGGGAATAGAGAGTCTAGGACATTCAGGCTATGATTCTGATCTTTCAGCCTCTGTCCTGGATTTCAGTGGAGTTGAATCTGTGACTGATGGCCTCCTAAATTCTGCTGATCGAGCATGCAAGGTGGCTTTTGCGGGTCTGCAGTGGGATCTGAACTCTCAGTGGGCCCAACATCTAAGTGACTTCTCCGATCACATTCATATTTCAGAGGAGACTGCGAAAGACCTGCAGTGGTGGCGGCTTAACTGCGATTGGGTCAGATACAGACCCTTCTTCCTCACCTTTCTAGAGGTGACAGTGGTGATCGATGTATTGCTTCTGGGTTGGGAGGGCCACCTGGGAGAGGTGGAGATCATAAGTCTCTGGTCTCTGGTGGAGTCACAGCTCCATGTCAAGCGCATGAAGCTGGGGACATTCCTCTTGGTGTTGAAAGCCTTCCTGTTCTCCATCAAGGGGAAGCTGGTATAGGTGCTCCCGTACAACAACACCGCCATATAGTTTTACAACAAAAAGGGCAGGGTGGTGTCACAGACCCTGTACCTGAAGGCCTTATGCTCTGGAACTGACTGGACTGCCAAGTAATTTTGTTAATGCTGAACCACTTGGCAGGATCTTTGTATGCTTGGTTGGACTGGCTCAGCCGTCGACGCTTAGCGAATCACGAATAGCAATTACTCCCGGAGGTGGCGCAAGTTCTCTTCCACAAATAGGAGAAACTTGGCTAGATCTGCTGTCCACCACTGAGAGTGCAATGTCAGCACTTCTGCGCGTTGGAGTTCCAAGAGTATCTTTCACTCGGAGATGTGTTCTGCCTTCAGTAGAACTCTGGACTCCTGAATGCCTTCCTGCTGCTACCACTCCTGCCCTAGGTTCTGATGATCAGGACCAACCGGACCCTGGTCATACAGTGGCTCCAGATTGTGCACAGAAAGTGTGGTATGGAGAACTCCTGGGCTTGAGCATATGTCCATCCTGCTCGTCCAGGAGGACCTCCTGTTGCAGCAACATAGCTGGGCTCTGCACCGGGGCTCTACAGTCTCCACCTTCATGCTTGGAGATTGAGTGGCGACAGCTGACAACCTTGGACCTTCTCCGGAAGTGGTTTTATTTTTCCATTTTTTTTAATAAACACTTTTTATTGTAAGCAGAACAGCAATAGTTTAGTTCTTACAGATGGACAATTGTGACAATACATACAGAAGCAAAGATTACCTTCCCACACCTTCAAGACTACAAGATAAGTTGTCAATACATGGGCTCTAACACTCCCATAAATAGTCACTCTTCTTCCAGCTGATCAATTATCTGGATGGTTGGACATAGACATTTATAGAGACACCCCCACTCTCATAAACAACACGTTCCGCTTGCATAGACCAATCCATGTCTTCTTCCCAATCCCTCAGGGTTGGTCTAGAGTTCGCCCCCCACTTTCTTGCTATATTGTCTTTCGCGACCATGAGGCCGAGTGTAACCCATCGTTTTCTTCCCCTTGTGAGATCTTTTGTTCTCCATATATTCAACATGCATAATCGGGGAGTGAAGTCTATTTTCTCCGCCCAGGTAATTGCCACCTGTGATTTCACTTCTCCCCAATATTTCTGGATTACAGGGCAGTCCCACCATAAATGGAAGAAGGTGCCCTCACGTCCAAATCCCCTGATGCATTGCAGCGAGGTTCTTTTCCCCATGTTTACAAGAGTGGTGCAGGCATAATAAGGTCTGTGTAGAATTTTCAATTGGATTAGTCGGAAGCAGGAGCGTATGGCAACCTCTTTTGGGGATGCAGTCGCCTCCAACCATTCCTAAACTTCTAAATGCCCAATTTCGAGGTAGTCAAAAAGGCAACACTAAAAGGCTAATTGGCCCAGTTCTAGTGTGGCACAGCGTCAATATAAGAATCACTATCGATCTAGTGACTCCTCCTTCAAAATGTCTGTCGACATGACCACGTTTCAGCCTTTATTCCTTTTGGCCTCTTCAGGACAGGTGTTATACAAAAATGATCACACAACTGGAGGGCGCTAACTCTCTTGCGCTGCAAAAATGACAGCGCTCCTCATACACTGCCTCCCCAGCAATATGAGAGCCCACCAGCTTCAACGCTATACTTCAGATTGATCCGTCCACCGGGTTCCTGATTTAAACTAGGTAAACGTCGGGCCGGTCCGCTAGCTATACCTCGCTGCACAACAAACTCCTTGGTCGCTCGGGTGTGTGTGTGTACCACCTGTAATGTTGTTCTATGGGGGGAAAACATGTACGGCTTTCGGGCACTTAACAGCTACTTACGTGACTATTCTTCTGGACCTAAGGTGTATGGGCCAGGTCCAAAGTCGCACCAACAGGTCCCATTCAATTTTATGGGGAATGGTTCAGTCGGAAAGAGGCTGCAAGCTGGGACTGGGGGACCAGTCTGGGGGAACCTACACGGGTGCTTGACCCATAAGATGCTTTTGCACATAGCAACACCATTGGTCCACTTCTCCTCGGGCAGTGGGGCTCGGTTCAGTGGTGTCTTTTGGAGTCACTTGCGGTTGGAGAGTGCCTGCAGAAAGAGGCTGCAGGCAGCGACTGGAAATCCAGTGTGGCCCAACCCAAAGATAGGCTCTGTCACCTCCTCCTGATTCTGGCTGTGGGGCGCAGGTGCAGAGGTGCTTTGAGGTGTCAGCAGTCAGGGCTCACTCTTTGGCTCGGGTTTTGCAGAAAAGGGACAAACAGGAAAGCTGGGCCACTCTCTGTGTGGGTCTCACTGTCCCTGAAGTCCCTCAATGTTCAGGTCAGTCTTCCTTGAACTGGACAGAGCAAGTTTTGGTTGCTGCAAGAGGTCCAGTACCCCATGTATTAGTGTTATGCGGCTCCGGTCAGACCTGGCGTCCTAATATTTGGAGGGAGGACGGAGCTGACCGGTAGGAGTACGGCTACCTCTTCCTGGGCAGCTGCTGCGTTGGTAGTCCTGATAACCTGCAGGTCGGTGAACCAGGTTTTGCTTCTTTGGTGCCTGCGGCTGTAGGGGAGTAACTCCTTTACTCCAATAAGTTTCTTTGGCAATTGGAGAAGCACTGGAAGCCCTCCAGGTTTCTTTGAATCTGCACAGCGACAGGACGAGCCAATTGCTCCATAAGGATCAAGTGCAGCATGCAGGCTGGCAGGGTTGGTGCTAAGTTGTCATGCTCCTCCGTTCTCAGGTCAGCAGTCTTCTTTGTCAACTCCTTCTTTTATGTCCGTCGAAATCTGAAGTACTGGTATCAGGGACTCCCCTGATACCAGTACTCAATTTAGGGACGTTAATGAGAGTGAGGGGTAGGAGTCAATGGGTTACTTAACCTTGATGTCCCTACACCCCCTTAGATGACCACTGGCTCTAGGAGTGGGCATCACCTTGTCCCAGAATTCCTAATTCC
Organism: Triturus cristatus; assembly: GCF_964204655.1. Taxonomy (NCBI): domain Eukaryota; kingdom Metazoa; phylum Chordata; class Amphibia; order Caudata; family Salamandridae; genus Triturus; species Triturus cristatus. The sequence goes on from NC_140593.1 coordinate 1,083,846,959, forward strand.
ACTACTCACAAGATGGTGGAATTTCTAAATTTGTGTTCCCTTCAGGCTGTTACCCTAGAGGTGTGTGCAACCTGGCAGTGTAACATGCCTCCTGCATAGCTAATTTACCCACCTGTCCTATTGCCAGTTGGACCCAGGGCAGGAGTGGCATATCCCCTGTATGGGCAAGCCTTGGGTCGAATATCAAAGGCGGCAGAGGCCTTTGAAGTCTCCTGCCTAGATATGTAGATAATTAGTCATCCTGCTTGGAGGAAGTGCAAGAGCAGGCATTGTTTCTGTCCTCTAAGAGCGGGACTCTCATCTCCTAATGGGGTCATAAACTCTTCTGTGGTGGCAGACAGGACTGGACCAGTCAGCTGGCACAATGGAGGACTAGTTGGGTTCATGGGGTACCTCTAAGGTACCCTCTGGGTGGATGTATTAATAAATCCATCACTGGAATCAGTGTGGACTTATTAATACGAGGTGTTTGACACCAAACACCATAGGTTTCAGTGAAGCCATCATGTAGCTCGGTACCTCTTTTTGACCAGCGTCCAGTATGTAGCTTAAGATGGCTTCCCTGCTCACTTGCATTATCTAGGAATAGAACTAGATATCGCAGCTCATGCTGATATGTCCTCACATAAAATATAATCTACACTGCCTTAGGGCTCAAAGGCCTACTGTAGGGTTGACCTACATGTATTAGATGCTGGTCACTGCCTCTGTGCAGCTGACCTATCCCAGCAGTTACAGGACCCATTGTACAATGCACTAGATCTGTGTCTTTTTCTCCTTTGCTTGGGGTTAGAGGTGGCTACCTCTGCTAACTCCGTCTATTCCAGGGCAACCCCCGGTTTACCTAAAGAGGTTATCCACAACTAGAGTAACCCCACCATGACCAACAGAGTCAGGGGGGCCTAACTTGCTATTTGACATGGGGTCAGTCCACCGTGCCAGGGACAGTCCAGCAATAAAGGCTAGCATCCAGCAGAGGCTACCGACCGCTGTCAGTACCCAGAGCCACACCTTTAGCTCTTCAGTTGAAGTGGCTAGCTTAGAGGTTTCTTCGTGTTCAGGGGGCCGGTCTGCTGTTTTTGGATGAAGGGTTACTACATCTTGTAGTAAACACCCTCCTTCCACTCTCTCTTCCGTTAGCTGAGGAGACACCATCTCATGCTGCCTGATTAGTAAGGATTTCTTGTGGGGGGCAGGTAGGGCTTCACTAGTGCAAACTGTAGTGTCCTCTCCAGCTGGAGCAGGATCTCCTTGGCTCACTGGAAATTTGGCTAAAACTTGCCTCCATTTCCTATACCTTCTCCTTCTTGTCTTTCTTTGGGGCCTACTTGTACTAACAGCAGGTTCAGCACCTCCAGAATCCTTGGGAGAGGACTGGTACTGAGCCAGTACCTCTTTTGGGCTCAGACCAACCTCTGGGAGGTCATTTCCATGGAGACAATCAAGGGAGAGGTCTGAACTGACTACCACCCTCTGGCAACTAAGGGACCCAGCTACCTTTAGTTGTACTAAAGCCACAGCCCTATCAGTAACCTCCCCTGGGATGACCCTTACTCGTCTAGTCGCTTCTGGCAAATACTGGTCTGAGGATACCAGCCTGTCATGCACAATGGTGTGATTGGCACACATATCCTTCAGGGCAGTGACTGGGATTTCATTCACCTCAATGGGATGGAAGTGTCTGCTTCCCTCTGGAACCTCACCTTCTGGCCCAATTTCCCAGTTAAACGCTACAAGGATGCCCTCATCTGAGGAGAAATTCTCAAAGGTTACACTGGTGCCTACCCTTTTCTTGGGGCAAGCTAAGTCCCCTATGTAGTGCCCATCCTGCTGGCAATCAAAGTAGGGCCTACAGTCCATGGGTTTTTCTTTTTAGCTTAAGGTCCCCACTACTCTGCTTACCAATAGAGGTGGGGTGGGATGCACTATCCATCTTTTTAGGGGCCTGAGTCTCTGAAGGAACCTCTTTGAGGGACTTACCACCTCCTTCTTTTCCCTTCTGTGGGCCTGAGCTCCATTTCTTGTTAATTTTTACAGGTTCAGGGTATCCTTCATGAGGTCCTCCGCTGTAATAAATTAGAACCAGGGTTCAGGCTTTGACCAGGAGAAATGCCCTAATTGCAATTTGTCTCTCACTAATGAAGTTACTTGAGACATACAATGTAATACAATGTAATAATCTTGATTTAGCCCCTCAACTTACACCATATGATGTCTTCAAATGCTCATTATTGAAGCAAGGTCCCTAAGTAAACATAAAATTGTTTGCAAAATTTGTAGACACTCATAAGTTGGATATAATTTTTATTACTGGAACATGGGCAAACAATACTTCTGGTCCAGACCTGGTTCAAACAATACCAGCAGGTTATACAATGGCTAAAATAGATAGGCAAAATAAAAGAGGGGGAGGGCTGGCCATTGTCACTCGTGATCACTTTGTTACATGCTATTTTCCAGGTGTAAGTAGTCCCAATTTGTGAAAATGTTTCCTTCTAAATAGAACTAACAAAACATTATTTGTTCAGAGGAATACTACTTTAGGACCCCCAGCACTCAGAGCAAACTTTGTACCAAATCTAAGTTCACAGTATTAAACTGATGGATTTTTCAGTGCTGGATGACTTTAATTTCCATTTAGAGAACACAGAGGTCAAATATACTATTTTGTTGACGGATAATATGAGGAGTTTAGGGTTGCATCAAATAGTTAAATCTGCCACACATTCTGCAGGACACACGCTGGATGGTATCTTCTCCAGTAACCCTTACCTGATGATAATAGAGGTCTTATCTCTAGTGTGGTCTGCCCATAAAGCTGTGATGTTTTCCATCAATCTACCACAGCCTCCACCCAAGATGGTTTTAAATCCACAGGCCACAAAGATTAGGGCATTGCAGAAGATCAGCTCCTCAGATCGTGTCTGTTTTATTAGAAACCTTACCTGAATCTAACCTCAGTCCTATGCATGATCTGTATACAACTATACAGAAGTATTCGGCCTGGATTAATAAAGCAAATAAACATTCTCGAACCCGAAAAAGACTTCACTAATCCCCAAAAAACCCCTTTAGAACCATGGTTTTCTGAATGTTTAAGAACCAGAAACAGTTGTGTGGAAAATGGAGCGAGTTTGGAGATCTAAATACGATTCCCAAGATAGAGAGGTTTATAAACAGTCAATAGCAGAATACAAAAACATTATATCAGAAGAAAAAAATAAATATTTTACAGACAAGATTCTTCAATATGGAAACTCGGTAAAGGAGCTTTTTATTACTGGAAAAAAAAATACCTGTGTTCAGCAACAATAGTTGCAGCCAGACATTCTGTAACATTCTTGCTAATTTGTTCCAGAAAAAAGAAAAGGAAGTCTTTGACACTTTTACATCCAGTAATCAAGGAGCGTCTAAACCTCTGACGAATATAATACAACTTTCACCTATCATCTTTGATCACGCCCCCCAAAGATTGTTCTTTCTTCTCCTGAGATTTTTGGCACTCAATTGACTAGGATTTTTAACAAAATTATCAACACTTGTTATTTTCCCACTGAGTGGAAGAAAGCCTCCATTCTACCTTCGTTGAAAAAAAAGATTTGGGTCCTCAAGAGCCTAGTAGCTATAGGACCATCTCAAGACTGCCCTTCCCAGCCAAATTATTAGAGAAGGCTTTGAACTGTGAGCTCATGTCATTTATTGACAATAACAGCCTTTTGTATTGCACTCAATATGGTTTTAGAAAGGCACACAGTACAGGGACATTACTGATAGCTGCATCAGAGGAACTGAGGTGCATTCTAGAAATGTGAAGGTAAGGCCGCTTTGATATTATTAGATCTCTCAGCGGCCTTTGATATGGTCAGTCATAATATCTTAATTGACTGACTTGCTGAGCTAGGAATAAGTGGCCTAGCACTCTAGTGAATAACATCTTTTTTAATTAATAGAATGAACCATGTTGCTTTTAGTGAACCCATTTCCTAACATTTCTGTCTGCCATGTGGGGTACCCCAGGGCTCCTCATTGAGCCCTACTCTTTTTAATCTCTGTTACTCCACTGGCAAGACTGATAACATTGTTGGATTTCTTGGTGGTGGCTTACGCCGATGACACCCAAATTGTGGTATCCATATCAAGCAATTGCTCAAAAGTATAGTTCCTGAATGTCCCAGGTAAAACGCTGGATGAGATTAAATTGCCTAAAGCTTAACTCCGGGAAGACTGCAGCTCCTTTTTTTGGCCAAAAACAACTCCTTCTGATCACCAAGCTGGTGTCCGCAGGATATGGGGGTTCCACCCACACCAGTGCGGAAAGTGAAGAACTTGGGCATCATTTTTGATGATAAACGAAATTTTCAGGTCATTGCTCTTGCCTCATCAGTATTCTTCACTTTAAGATTAATTAGAAAGATCTGCCCTTTTATCCCCTCGGAGCTTAAAAAAATGGTGGTTACAAACTTAGTCCTAGCGAAACTGGACTATGGGAACGTCCTTTTCATCGGCGTTTGAAAAAAATCCTTCTTAAAACTCCAGATAGTGCAGAATGCCTCAGTTTGGTTTCTTGCAAGCGTACCAAAATACCAATCAGCATCACAGGCCTTCATCAACCTGCACTGACTATCAGTGGCAAAAAGGATTGAATTTTATGTGCTCTGTATTGCTTTTAAAGCACTGCACAATATTGGTCCTTACTATCTGCGTGAGAAATTTGTCTGGTTCACCCCACCTAGCACACTCAGGTCCTCAGATGCTAAGTTCTTAGTTTTACCTAAGTTTAAACGAGCTTCATGGGAATGTAGGAGTTTTGTCCTGAAGGCTGCAAGATCATGGAACTCCCTCCCTATGTATCTAAGGAAGTGTCCAGATATCCTGTCTTTTCGAATCCCTGAAGACTTGGCTTTTTAGTCAGTAGAGCTGCCTTGTTTTGGTCTCACCATCCTCTTCTCGTTTAAAACAGCAGCAGCAGTGCCAAGACACCTCAGGGCATTCGAGCACTATATCAAATTATAAATCAAATCAAATGAGGTCATGGGACTCAGCCTCTATCTCTCTGTGTCACTTACCTGAGAATAGCTCTCAGAGTAGAGAGCCCCAGTGTTTCTGGTGTAACCTCCTCATTCTACAAGCTCTCTCAAAGGCTGGTAACTACTTGGTTATATTGTCACCTTCAACATATTTGGGGACAATCCCTTTGGGGATTTTAGGGTCAAATGTTTCTTCTCTCATCCTATTTAACTTGTTGCTGCCACCAGAGGTGGGTGCTAGGCCTATATCAATTCTTTTTTCTTCTACAGCTAAGAATTTAGCTTCTAAAGCTAGCCTCCTGGCTAGTTTGTGAAGGTCAGGATCCTCCTCCTCAGCTTCCTCTGGGTTACTACTAGGAGTACTCCCAGTAGAGGTACTGTCAGTAGGTGAACTGGAGACTTCCTCATCACCCTCACTGGCATCTCCCGCTAGTGTTTCATTTGTATTTCCTCCCTCAGCCATGTCCGTATAATGTTTAGCAAGCAGGTTCTGCAGGTGAGCCTTTGTAGGTTCAGGCCCCATGATAAGGTTCCATGCTGAGCAGAGCCCCTTAAGTTGCACCAACTTAAGTCTCTTGTTGGGAGTCAGGTTGAGCGCCTGGGTACTACCCTCTGCCTCAGACATGGTGTTTTAGAACAGTTAGGAATTTTTAGTAAGTTAAAATAAATCTACCAAATTATACTTTTAAGATCGCCTAGCTGCAGGTGTGTGTATCTCAGTCCAGGGCGAGCTGCTGGTGGAGGAGGAAGTGTTTGGAGATGAGCAGTATTGATAGCAGTGCTGGAAGATGGTGAAAGACGGCGGTGTGCAAGTGTTCCGAGGCATTCTCATCTTTGGAAATGTGATCATTGCGATGGCTGGGATGGCACTGATGGCAGCGTGCATATTCTTTGTTTTGGACCAGAGCCGCCTTTATCCCCTTCTTGAAGCTACAGAGAATGACCACATCTTCGGCGCGGCCTGGATAGGCCTCTGTACCGGCATCTGCCTTTTTGTCTTGTCCATAGTGGGCATAATGGGAGTTATGAAGTCTAACCGGACGATGCTCTTGGTGTATCTGATTCTCATGTTTATCATCTACTGTTTCGAAGTGGCCTCTTTCATTACTGCTGCAACACAGCGTGACTTTTTTTACTCAGAACCTCTTCCTGAAGCAGATGTTGAAGATGTACCACAATCCCAACCCAATCAACAATGACCAGGCCATTAAATCTGATGGTGTTACAAGGACTTGGAATCGGTAAACGGCGTTTACTTAGCATGCGTTACTTCGCATGCCATTACTACGCGGACGTTAGTACGCACGCGTTTTTAGTTCGCATACATTTCCTACGAAAGTCGGAACAGCGACTTGCGTTAGGGGGGGGAAGGTGTTGGATTTAAAATCCAACACCTTCCCTAGTGTCCGCATAGACTGGAGTTGGAATAGTAAATTATACTATTCCAACATCCAGCACCCCGTACTGCAATTCGTTGTTCCGAATTGCGTAGGAAAGGTATGCGAACTAAAACGCGGTCGTACTAACGACCGCGTAGTAATGGCATGCGTACTAAACGCATGCGAAGTAACGTCATATATTCCTTGGAATCACCTTATGCTGTTCAATCAGTGCTGCAGTGTGAACGGCCCTTCAGACTGGCAGATGTACTCTTCTGCTTTTAGGATGGTGAATAGTGATGCCGACTTCCCTTGGCCACGACAGTGCTGCGAGATGGATCCTTTACAACTGCCACTTGATTTGAATGGCTGCAAGCTGAGGATTCCAAATCTTTACAACAGTGTGGGATGCTATGATCAAATCGCTGGTCCATTGATGCGCCATGCCTGGGGTGTTGCCTGGTTTGGGTTTGCTATTCTGTGCTGGAGATTCTGGGTTCTCCTTGGAAGCATGTTCTACTGGAGCAGGATTGAATACTAGAACGTTTGGACTGGTTTCTTTTTCTCAAAGACTATAAGACTGCCTTTTTGTCTTGGTTGCCTTAACCAATATGGAGGGCATGCCCTAACCAATATGGAGGAGAATGCCTGTTCAAAACTGTGAATTGTTGGTCCTTGGGACACTTCTGAGAAGGAAAGCTGTCCTTGCGAGTACCTCTTCAGGATGCATAGCTTATGTCTTATACCCAGTCTTTGTATAGCATGCCCCATCTTGTGACCTATATGAAGGAGCGCTGTATGTAACGCAGTTGTTTTGTAAGTAAACAACACATAGTTTAGTTATGCAATCCTGAAATTGGGTACATCTGCTCAGACTGTTGCTCTCATGAAAGATTGTATAGTGTTAGAGATTTTAGAACTCCACAACTTTCCTGTGAAGCACAGATTGTAGTTACGTTTCTTTGCAGAACTCTACTTTGCGTATTAAAACACCTTGGTGGTATTGGCACTTGACACTACCTTTATAATATCTGCATGATTGTTTTAAAGCGTGTGTATCGACTCAGTAGTTGATTCCTGCAGTCACTTGATAAACTTTTAAATATATTTTTTTAATTGTCGCATTAAAGTGTATTGTTTAACATGGAAAAAGAAAGAGCGCCTAACTGTCTAGGATACTTTTTACATTTCTAAACAACAAGTACTGGGGGACTTAACCAAGGCCCTAACAGACCAGATTAGAAATTTGGGGAACAAATCTATAATTTGGAAAATATTTTTGGCAACTAAATTCAATTGTGGATTCCTCTGTGGAATCACACCACTGACTGAGTGGTACAGTAAATGCAACGTCTTACATCCCACTCTGGTAACACCCATGTAGGAAGCTGGCTCTTTATATAGTGGAGCAAAATGAGGTACACTGTGTAAAGAGTCCAAGCAACCCCCAAATGGTTTACAGAGGCACAAATAAAACCCCAAATGCTCTCTCTTGTGGTAGTGGGGGCGAGCAGGTAGGCATATCAGAGGATAGTGCTAAGCATTTATTGCACACACAAAGGCAGTAAGTGAAACACACTAAAAAAAAAAATCCAAAAATAACACTTACTTTTATATGAATTTAAATGCCAAGATCATTAGAATCAGGCAAGTACTTTTCGAGTTATTCTGTTAGACACTGCCTTTAGGGCTGAATTGGGAACAGAAATTGCTGAATTTTTACAAAGGAAAATAGACTCTGTTGCACATGTGGGCACGGTATGGGAAGAGTTCAAAGTTATGATAAGGGGGTCTTGCATTGCCAAGAGCTTTGGTGTATTACGTGACATCCGACACAGTTTGCAGGCACTTGAGGGGAAGCTGAAACAATTGGAAAGTGATCTATGGGAGGATGCCTCCGGACCTCAACAGGCAACATTTAGAGATAAGCTCTTGGAATACAAGGCTACTGCTGACCGGAGGCTCGATTTCGGTGGAAGTACTTTACAGCACGCAAATACGGGGAGGGCGAGTGCCCTGGCAGAGCCTTGCCGATGGAAGTTCGTCTACCCAGGTTCTCCAACTACGTCCTTGAAATTCTAGATAATACTGGCACACGTCATAGAGACAGTCTTGATATCCTCAATGTTTTCAAAGATTTTTATGCTGATTATTTTGAACTCGTATAACCGAACCTCCAACCCTCTCAATATACTTAAGGGACATTGCTCTGGGTTGGTTGGGCGATGCTCAGAGAGATACGTGTTGCAATCATGCAGATGAAGTCCGGGAAAGCCCCGGGTTCTGATGGCCTCCCCATTGATTTTTATAAAACCTACATCGATCAATTACTCCCCATACTTAAACAAGTCTACGAGGAAGGCCCAGGAACTAGAGACCCTTCCGGGTTCGATGGGGAAGCCCTTTTAACCTCACTCCTGAAACCTGGTAAACCTGCGGACGTTTGTGACTCCTACCATCCCCTTTCCCTAATCAATAATGATGCTAAAATCCTTGCCAAAATATTGACTAACAGACTCAGTTTGCTAATGGAGAAGCTAGTTCTCCCGGACCATTCTGAGTTCATTCCGGGCAGGGCGACATCACATAATTTGCGTGCACTCTTCTTTATCTTGCAATCGGTAGACCCTCAGTTGGCTTTGGTGGCAGTCTTTCTAGACGCCACCAAAGCCTTCGACTCCATTGAATGGGATTATCTCTGTGTCATACTTCAATGCTTGGTGCTACCTAAGAGGTTTCTGTCCTGGATACGCCTTTTGTATGCTGCTCCGGAAGCAAGGGTTCTGATCAATGGGCACACCTCTCCCCCTTTTCCATCACACGGGGCACCCGGCAGGGATGCCCGCTCTCTCCTCTACTTTTTGCACTGGCTATTGAGCCCTTTTCGGCCAAAATTAGGCATCATCATCATGATAAGGCATTCTGCTGCTTTTTCCGTCCAATACTCATTTCCCTCTATGCGGATGACATCACTCTATACGTTAGGGAATCGCAACACAATCTCAATCCATTACTGCAGGAGTTTGTGCGATTCCGGGGCTCTCTGGAATTCATATCAACTGGGCGGTCTCATATTTTCCCTCTCATCCTGTCGGTGACAGCATTTACCCCTGATTTTCTAATAGAGTGGTGCACTGCTGAAGTGAAGTACCTAGGGATACACATCACAACTGATCGGGAGGAGTTGATGCGTCTCAATTATGGCAGGGCTCTGGAGAGCTTCACAAGCAGTATCACGAGGTGGATTGCTCTTCCTCTTTCTCTGGCAGGACGCACTTCCCTCATAAAAATGATTGTCCTCCCCAAATTACTCTACCTCTTTTTAAATATTCCATTTGACCCAGGTAGACATTTCTTCTGATGGATACATCTGCCAGTGGATTCCTCACCTTGTGAATATCCTCTGCGCCAGCAACATTCGGAAACTTTTGTAGCAGTCCACGCGATGAGGTCGAAGGCGACGTCACAGAGACACGGCTCCGCTCGCGACTCCGCTGACGTCACCGGCTCCATAAGAAGACCTCGTCGGCGTGATGACGTCAGTTCCCTTTTTTCTGCGCCGTCGATGCCAACGGATTTCGGGAATCTCTCTCTGTAGCTATACTGGTTACTTTGTTTTCTGCTGGTTCTTTGTCTTCTTCTGCAGAATGTCGACTAAGATGTCAGGTTTTAAACCCTGTCGTGAATGTGGGAAACACATGTCCATAACGGATCCGCATGACGACTGCGTGTGGTGCCTGTCGTCAGATCATGACGTCGATGGATGTTCTTGCTGCCACAAGATGAGTTCCAAGGCCCTCAAGGAGAGGGAAACAAAGCTCTTTATCGCGAAGATGAAGAAAGAAAAAAGAGTCCGGAGAGAGTCGAGATCAAGGTCAAGATTGAGGTCGAGGTCGAAGCAGACTTCGGGTCATGCTTCCAAATCCAGGAACACAAGAAGAAGAGGAGGCATTCATCTCGACGTCACTCGGATAGGGATGCGGCTCCGAGATCGGCATCGCCCTCCTGACGCCGTAAGGACTTTGTGTCTCCCTCGCCCATTCCGGATTCGCCTACTGGCCTGTTGTCACCTGGGGCTTCACCGGAACATTCTCCGGCACTGGCTTCATCTCCGACGCCGGCTCCATCTCTGGCGTCGTCCCCGGTTCCGTGTGAGGAGCCTCCGGCCCCGAGTGAACCTTCGGCTCCGCTGAATCCACCGTCGGCGCACATCGGCCCGAGTCCGGTGATGCCTGAGCAATATCCTGCGTTTCCAGGACCAGGTGAGGACCCTACGCATTACCTTAATGCGATGTACGGAGTATTCTCCAGAGCTATGTACCCCTCTGGTGCACCTTCGGGTCCTATGGGTCCTATGGCTTTCAGTTTGGGGGTTCCCCAAGCCTATCCTCAGGCACCCTTCATGCCATTTTTTCCGGCGACTCCGTCTTGGCATCTACCGGCGCCGAGGACGTCAACGCTGCTCCCTTCTTCTCCGGCGCCGACTCGACCCCGTTCGACGTCGGCTGTCCCTTTGGAGCCACGTTCGACTCTGGCGCTGTCGGATTCGGTCACGGCGCCGCCGACTCCGGTTGTCAGAATCCGGTCTAGGAGCGAGGTTCACAGAGTGTTGGATGAGCAAAGATACCTGATGGAGGAGGTAGAAGAAGGGGAGCTCATGGAGTCGGACAATGTTTTTGAGGAGTTGAAGGAGGCTAGTGGCCTGGACTTATCTCCTGAATGGGAGATTACTCCTCCTTCTGATGCTCCAACAAAGGATGTGGCACCGTACCATGCTGTAATAAGAAAAGCAGCTGAACTTTTAGATCTGCAGTTGCCTTCTGCTGAGTTCAAACCCAACATTTTAACGGAAGTCCTGCATTCTCCCTCTACTGTTTCTGAGCCTTTACTCCTACTTTTAACGACGCCATCTTGGAGCCAGTGGTGGAGGTGTGGCGTAAGCCCTTTTCTGCTCCGGCAGTTTCTAAAGTCATTGCCCGAAGGTATAGGGTAGCTCCGGGGGATCCAGAATTTTTATCATCTCACACGTCTCCTGAGAGCCTGGTGGTTCAGGTGGCATGTTCAAGAAAGTCATCAGGATCGTTTCCACAGGTCCCGAGTAACAGGGAAGCAAATAAACTGGATTACTCGGCCAAGAAGGTCTTTTCTTCGGCCAGCATGGCTCTTAAATCAACGAATGCCACCTGTCTCTTGGGACACTATATTCATGCTCTCATGGACTCAGCGAAGCAGCTAGCCCCAAAACTATCAGAGGAGGATAGGGTTGGTTTTAATGAGGTCCTTTCGGATGCCCAGGCGGCGGCGCGTCAGGTGATCCAGAGTGGATTGGACACGGCTGACTCGGTGGCAAGAGTCATGGGATCTTCTGTTGCCACTAGGAGGAGTGCGTGGCTTAAATCATCGGAATTTTCCCCTGATGTTCAATCAACGCTGTTGGACTTGCCTTTTGATGGCTCCGGACTCTTTGGCAAGGAAGCGGATGCTGCGCTTGAACGTTTTAAAGAGAGTAAGGCCACGGCTAAATCTTTGGGCCTTCAATCCCAGTCATGGGGTTTGTTCAAGAGGTACAGGGGCTTCGGGAGGTCTACCTTTCATACTTACAGGCAGCCCCAGCAGCAACAGCAACAAGGCGCTCTGTATAAGAGCTACAGAAGCAGACTCAAGGGTCGCTCTCGAGGTTGTCAGCTCTCCTCCTCTTCCTCCTCTTCCCCTCCCTCCACCGCAAAGCAGCCCTAGATCCACCATTCTGGATCATGTTGGTCCTGTGGGGGGCCGGCTTACCCATTTTCTACAAGATTGGGAATTGGTACTACAGACCTTTGGGTTCTGGATCTTGTAGAAAATGGGTATGCCCTTCCCTTTCGGGAAATTCCTCCAAATTACCCTCCTTGTCAAGGTGCTTGCTCGGAGGACCACCGTCTTCTCCTGCAGGAGGAAGTCCTGACGTTACTAAAAAAAGGCGCGATAGAGGTGGTTCCAGAGCAGGAGAGGGGTCAGGGGTGCTACTCCCGGTATTTCCTGATTCTGAAAAAGGACGACAGGTTGCGTCCGATATTGGACCTTAGGATCTTGAATCTTTATCTGAAGCAAGAGAAATTCAAGATGCTCACCCTTGCGCAGGTTCTTCAGATGCTGAATCCGGAGGACTGGATGGTGTTGATCGACTTGCAGGATGCGTATTTCCACATCCCCATTCTGAAGTCGCACAGGAAGTATCTCCGGTTTACGGTAGGGTCGCAGCTTTATCAGTTTGCGGTCCTTCCGTTTGGTCTTACTACTGCACCTCGAGTCTTCACCAAGGTGATGGCAGTGGTGGCAGCCCATGTCAGAAGGTCGGGGATTTCAGTCTTCCCCTAGCTGGACGACTGGCTGATCAAAGCGGAGTCGCCAGAGAAGGTGCTTCATCATCTGAAGCTTACAACTCAGCAGTTATACAAATTGGGTTTTTCGATAAACGTGCCCAAATCTCACCTAGTGCCCTCTCAGCGCAACCTGTTCATAGGGGCAGTACTGGACACTACTGTGTGTCGAGCATTCCCACCTCCACAAAGGATTCTCGACATACAGGAAATGATTCCTTTGTTTTACAATGGGGCGGTCGTTCCAGTCCTGAAGGTCCTTCACCTGCTCGGTCTGTTTGCTTCCTGCATTCTGTTGGTCAACCATGCACGCTGGCACATGAGGGCGCTCCAGTGGTGCCTCCGCAGGCAGTGGTATCAGCACAAAGGAGATCTCAGGGAGTCTGTGAGGATCTCCAGAGAAGCTGCGGCAGATCTGTCTTGGTGGAGTGTGGGGGGCAATCGGTCTCAAGGAAAGCCCTTCCATCTACTTCCATCGGTGGCCACAGTAATAACGGATGCATCCACTTTAGGGTGGGGTGCTCATCTGGGGGATCTGGAGATCAAGGGTCTTTGGTCTCCAGAGGAAAGGTTGCTTCACATCAACCTTCTGGAATTGCGGGCGATACGTTTGGCGCTCAAGGCCTTCCTCCCTTCCCTTCGCGGTCAGTCGGTTCAAGTCCTGACGGACAACACTACCGCAATGTGGTATGTAAACAAGCAGGGAGGAGTGGGGTCTCTTTGTCTCTGCAGAGAGGCTCTGCGTCTCTGGTCCTGGGCTCAGGATCATCAGACTTGTCTGATGGCAAATCATCTGGCCGGAGTTCTGAACGTGCGTGCAGACAGTCTCAGTCGGCAGTTCTCCGCCGACCACGAGTGGAGGCTTCATCCAGAGGTGGTTCGTCATGTTTTCCGGATGTGGGGAACTCCTCGGGTGGACCTGTTTGCCACTCACGAGAATGCTCACTGCCCGTCTTTCTGCAGTCTCCAGTACCCGATGCAGGGAGCATTGGGGGACACATTTCAGTTGAGTTGGGGCTCGCAACTCCTTTACGCATTTCCTCCCATACCCTTGATTCCTCGGGTTGAGGAAGATTCGCCAAGACCGGGCCCAAGTCATATTGATCGCCCCGGATTGGCCAAGAAGGGTGTGGTATATGGATCTTCTCCACCTCTCCTCGTGCCCTCCGCTCCGTCTCCCTCTCAGGGCAGACCTCCTCTCTCAGATGGAGGGGCAGGTTCTACACCCCCACCTCCAGAGCTTACACCGTCATGCCTGGAGATTGAATGGGGCAACCTGAATTCTTTTTCTCTCCCGCCTGACGTGGTAGACGTAATTTTGTCTGCCAGACGTCATTCCACCAAATCTATCTATTCCTATAGGTGGTCTAAATTTGTGCTCTGGTGCGGGGAGAAATCTATTGATCCTTTGAGGTCTCGTTTATCTGACATTCTTCAGTTTGCCCTTTCTCTTGCACAGCAAGGTTTTGCTGTAGCCACTGTAAAGGGGTATCTTTCAGCCTTGTCGGCATTCCTTTGTTTGCCGGATCAACCATCACTGTTCAAATCGCCTATTGTTTTACGATTTCTAAAGGGCCTTACAAATAAGTTTCCTCCTACTCCTTTTATTGTGCCTCAATAGGACTTAAATATGGTCTTAACTTATCTGATGGGTTCTCCCTTCGAGCCCTTACACAAGTGTCCCTTGAGACTGTTGTCTTGCAAGACGGTTTTTCCTATTCCTATTCCTATTCCTAATTGCAAGTTCCAAACCCCCGTTCTTGACCATTCATGCTGAAAGAATGGTACTCAGGACCAGGGCTGCCTTTCTGCCTAAGGTGGTAACTCCCTTCCATCTGGGGCAGTCCATTACCCTCCCTACTTTCTATCCTCCCCCTCACCCTTCCAAGGAGGAGTAGCGGCTGCACCGTCTGGATCCTAAGAGGGCGGTGAGCTTCTACCTTGACAGGACAAAAGACTTTCGAGTTGATGACCAGCTCTTCGTGGGCTTTGCTGGCTGCAGGAAAGGCAGAGCGGTGCACAAGCGCACCCTTTCCAGATGGATTGTCTTGTGCATCAAGATATGCTACTCTTTGGCTGATAAGGAACCCCCAGAGGGTTTAAGGGCTCATTCTACTAGAGCTAAGTCTTCCACTTCTGCTTTGTCTAGAGGTGTTCCTGTGGAGGACATTTGTAGGGCGGCAACTTGGGCCTCCCTTCACATTTTTGCGAAGCATTACTGCTTGGACTCTGAGGTGAGGAGGGACGGACATTTTGCTCGTTCCGTCCTTCAGGACTTTCTGGTATAGAAGGGTGGACACCCTCCTCCGGGAGTGGGACTGCTGTGGGAATCTTTTCACAAGGTGAGGAATCCACTGGCAGATGTATCCATCAGAAGAACAAGTTACTTACCTTCGGTAACGCTTTTTCTGGTGGATACAGTATCTGCCTGTGGATTCCTCACTGACCCACCTGCCTCCCCGTTGTCCACCCTTGTATACCTACAATTCTGATGTTGATGTTCCAAATTATATTTGTTTCTGTCAAAGGTAGTGTGTTATTTCTTTTGCCTTCCTATGTTATCTTCACACTGTGTGTGCTGCTTTTTTTTATATTATGTACTGTGTATACTGTGTATATATTGCTGTCAGTCCGTCCGTGTGCCTCGAAGGCACGGAAAAAAGGGCGGAACTGACGTCATCACGCCGACAAGGTCTTCTTATGGAGCCGGTGACGTCAGCGGAGTCGCGAGCGGAGCCGTGTCTCTGTGACGTCGTCTTCAACCTCATCGGCGTGGACTGCTACAAAAGTTTCCGAATGTTGCTGGCGCAGGGGATATTCACAAGGTGAGGAATCCACAGGCAGATACTGTATCCACCAGAAAAAGCGTTACCGAAGGTAAGTAACTTGTTCTTCTCCACACTTCATTCGGAACGGATACCGCTGACTTGGGGTGGCAAACAACCCCGGCTGCAGTGGGGCACACTCACTAGACCCTATTCCCAGGGAGGGTTTAATATCCCTAACTTTGAGCTCTATTATCTTTGCGCACAGGCCCCTTATGCTCACTTCTGGTTCCATCGGCCCTAATACATGCTGCAGGTGGCAACGGAGCATTGGTTGTCTGATCCAATACCACTAGAGGGTGCCATTTTGACTGCTACCATGCCATGAGAGGTTGCCCCGACACCGGTCGTCTGCACTGTGAAGACATGGCAATGTATTGACAGAGGTTTACAAGCCCCCATGCTTTACTCCCCATCACTTCCTCTGGTGTATCACCCTAAGATGCCTGTCTTACAGGAAGGCATTTTTTTTAAAACTAAAGCTAAATACGATATCACTTGCTGGGGGATCTCTATTTAAATGGTAAATTCCGTACACTACAACAGCGGTTTATAAAACAACCAGCCTCTCCCATGGACATTTTTCTATATGTCCGATTGCAATAAGGCATTAAAGAGCCCACACCTGCATACCCTCTGGAACCTCCAGAGGTCGCCCCTCGGCGCACGATATTACGCGCTGACGCTGCCTCGCATTTGGTTTCTACACTATATCTTAGCCTATACACCAATCCGGATTCAACCCATTGCGCTGCTAGAGATAAATGGATAGCTGAGTTGGGACATGAAATCACTGACAAACAATGGACATATTGTTGCACTCATACAGAACAAATCTTATCTAGTAGTCCATTGCGCATCACTCATTATACATTTTTACACCGCACTTACTACACCCTAGTCAAAATGTGTAGATATAAATTGCGCGATAGTGATAAATGTGATCGGTGCGGATTGGAGGCGGCTGATTTCCTGCACCTTACCTGGGATTGTAGCGTTGTGCATGCATACTGGCGGCAAGTGCTCACAGCATTGGAGCAGATGACTTCACTGCAGCTCCCGTTTTCCCCTTGCTGGCCCTATTGGAGAACTCCTCCACCCCACATAGCGCCCTCGAGATATTTGGGACCCCTTAAAGGCATATCTACTTGCATACCCAGTTGATACCACGAACACCACGCGTGACACCGGCGCTGGAACGAGCTGTCAGTCCTCTGTTCGCCCCTACACGTCGCATACACATAAGCAGAGATTGCAGCTTCCGCTTACACAGATATGTTCCCCGATTACAGTTGTGGGTCTGTCACATATGAACAGTGTTACAGTGATTACTGCTCTGTAGGTTGATCTGGACGAAGTAATGTATCTTTTCCTTTTGTAACTATGTCTCTACCTGTGCATTATACATACTGTACTGGACATATGTTCTTACATAACTAAAAGTTTAAAAAGAAAAAGTACTTTTCAAGTTATGAATTTTTACAGTTTTCAAAAGTTGACACAGTGCAATTTTTGGGAGCAGTAAGATTATCCTATGGGGGAAAAACATGTACTGCATTCAGGCACTTAACAGCGACTTAGGAGTCGATTGCTCCATGAGGGTCGGGTGCACCTGGCAGGGCTGGCTCCAAGTCAGTTGTGCTTTTCGGTTCTCAAGTCAGCAGTCTTCTTTGTCCATTACGTTCTTTTGTGCCCGTCAAAATCTGAAGTACTGGTATCAGTTTAAGGCCGTTTAAGGAAGTGAGAGGTAGTAGCCAATGAGCTACTTACCCCTGGGGTCACTACATCCCCCTAAATGACCTGTTCCTTTGGGGAGTGGGCATCACCCTGTCTCAGAATTCCTAATTCTACCACACACAAGATGGTTGAATTTCTAACTTTGTGTTCACTTCAGGCTGTTCATCCTAGAGGTGTGGCCAGCCTGGCAGTACAACACGCCTCCTTAATAGCTAATCTTCCTGCCTGCCCTAGTGCCAAATGGGCCCTGGACAGGGGGTGGCATTTCCCCTGTCTGTGGAAGCCTTCCATCACATATCAAAGGCAGCAGAGGACTTTGAAGCCTCCTGCCTTGATATGCAGATCACCAGTCATCCTGCTTGTAGGAGGTGCAAACACCTTCTGCCACAGCAGGCATTGTTTCTCTCCTCTGAGAGCGGGGCTCTCACCTCCTAGGGGGTCAGACTCGTCTGTGGTGGCAGGATGGACTGGACCAGTCATCCAGCACAATAGAGGACTAGTTGGGTTCAGAGGGTACCTCTAAGGTACCCTCTGGGTGCATGCATTAATAAAACCATCACTGGTATCAGTGTGGGTTTATTAATATGAAGTGTTTGATACCAAACACTTAGGTTTCAGTGAAGCTATCATGTAGCTGGGTAACCTGTTTTGACCAGTGTCCAGTACGTACCTTAAGATAGGTTCCCTGCTCGCTTGCAATATCTACTAATAGAACTGGACATCACAGGGGCATATCTGCTCATGCAGATATGTCATCACATAAAATATAATGCACCCTGCCTTAGAGCTCAAAGGCCTGCTGTAGGGGTGACTTACATATATTAGATGCAGTGACTTTGGCATGACACAAAGGAGTGTGTCATGTCATGTTTTCACTCATGGTTTGCACCATGTCAAGCAGCCTGCAATGGCAGTCTGTGTGGAATTTGTATACGAGTCCCTTTGGGTGGCATAAGATATGCTGCAGCCTTTAGGGACCCTCTTCAACACCCATGCCCTATTTACCAGGGATACTATTTACTAGGGACTTACAGGGTGCTAAAGTCCTTGGCCAATTGTAGAACAATGTTCTAGGGAAGGAGCACTGAGGTCTGGTTAGCAGGCCTCAGTGCACTGTCAGTCTAAACAATTTGCATCTAGTCGCTAGAAAGGTGGCATAAAGTATGGGGGAAACTGCAACAAAGCTTCCCAGCTTCCCCTTACAGCTCCTTACTATCAAGACCGTGTTCCTCATTGCCATCACCTCGTCATGGTGGGTGAATGAGCTTCAAGCTCTTTGTGTTAAACCACCATGCACGCCCTTCGCAGACACACTGGTTAAGCGGACTCTGTCATCTTTTCTACCAATAGTTGTGACACCATTCTAGTTCGGTCAGACCATCACTTTACTGGCATTCTATGCTCCGCCTCACACCTTTAAGGAGTAGAGACTCCATTGCTTGGACTCCAAGAGACTGCTGAGTTTCTTTGGTACAATCTATGTAGAACACCGGGTGGACCGTAATCTCTTTGTGGAGTTTACTGGAGCGCGAAAAGGCAAGGCTGTGCAAAAGAGAACCATCTCCAGCTGGATAATGCTCTGCATTAATATCTGCTACACATTGGCTAAAAAATAATGGAAGGGCCATGTGCTTATTCTACCAGGGCCAAAGCTGCTACCACTACGTTGGCACATGGAGTACCTTTCTTAGACATTTTCCAGGTGGCTATGTGGGCGTCCCTCCGTTCGCAAAGCACTATTGCCTGGACATTCAGGTTACCAATTAAAGCCATTTTGCCCATTCAGTCCTGCAGGATTTTCTGGTTTGAGTCCATTCACAGTGCTGCCTCAAAATAGTTTTGCAGCGTGAATCTTTCTGGATTCACTATGCTGTGCATTATTCCGCCATCTTGTGGTTGGGTCCGGAATTGTAGTCTTTTTTTCTCTCTTTTTTTTTCCGGGGCCCAGGTGGGCGTCGACATACCACCATTTGGTGTCCTTCGTGATGTCGACGCGCTTCCTCCGGAAGCTCCCACCTTTGGTCCCCATCTTCAGATTATTTTTTCCGCCGTTGGGTCTGGATCGTCACCGAAGAGTTCCAGAGTTTTGGAGAAAGAATCGACGAAAATTGGAAAAATCAACGAAATCACAGTTTTTATCACACATGACTATAGGTCAGGTAACCGAGACTATGAAGGAGGAGAATTTCTCACAAGATCTCGACGTTCACCGGAGAATGCGCACACAGGGGGCTTCCTGAGCACACGAATGGACAAAACACCTTTCAAGTTTTGCACCAATTGACACCACAAATACGCCCAGAAGGACCAGTATCCAGTCTACAACCTCTGCCTGCCTTTCGACCATAACAGCGAGGACTACAACGCGTGCGCGGCGTTCACACCCAAGACCCTCAGAGTAAGAGAGTGGCAGAGAAGGGTGAACCACACCATGCAGGGGCAGGGGCCGGGGCCACCAGCATCGCTCCAAGACTTGGGCCTCTCCGGTGGAGAGGAGGACAACATCGCCGAAGGATCAGAGGACTGCACTGTCGTCGAAGTCCAAAAGAAAACGTTGAAGGAAGTAAGAGAACCGTCGACCCCCAAACACTCGACGGACACTCCTAAGAGTGAAACAAAGTCCTCAAAGGGAGCATTGCCGTCGAAGCACTCTGCGAAAGCAACAGCACCCAGGGGCAAAGAGCCCAGCGGATCGTCGAAAAGGTCTCCCAGACGGCGAAGACCCATGAAAGACGTAGGTCATTGAAGGAAGCCCCGAAAATGACTCCTCGACACCGAGAAAAGAAGGGTCAACAAATACTTTGACGACGGCGTCGACTACCTTGAAGCGAAGCGCTCAAACTCTCGACGCTGAACAAGCTGTCGGAAAAAGGACTGCGATGAAAAGATGAGCCAGTACACCGTTCCGGCGAAGCCAGCGGCCGAAAAGGGCGACGAAGACCCTGAACCGCCGAAAACGCCTGAACCGGTCGAAGAACAGGAGGAAGAGGCCCTTTATTACTTCGAGGGAGAGTCGACGAGGAGCGGCAAACCTACCAGGACTCGACGTCCTCGGAGGCGCAAGACTTGGAGTGGCATGACCTTAACTCCAAAATACCGGAAGAAGGAGTAGACACATACCCTTCGAGGCCTTCACCACCAGACAATATAGGGATCTATAATATGGTGGTCAAGAATGCTGCAGAGACATATGGAGTGAAATTGGAGGAGGAGAAGCCCACGGCTTGTCATCTCCTGGAGACTCTTTTGCCTACACAAACAAGGAGTCAATTCCTGCCCATGCTCCCTAGTGTGCTAGACCAGGGCAGAGAGGCTTTCAGGGAGCCAGCTGTATGTAAATCGGTGACCCCGAGAACAGAAAAGAAGTACAAGCACTCCTCAAAGAACCCTGCATACATTCAAGGATCAGTGCCAGCTGATTCAATAATTACTGCAACAGCTAGGACAAGGGCCAATGTTCCCACAAATGCCGGACCACCTCCTGACAAGGAGAGTAGAAGAATGGACCTTATGGGGAGAAAAGTAGAACGGAGCGCGTCGATTCAATGGCACATCGCCAACTCAAACGCCCTAATCAACAGACACGCATACCAGCACTGGGAGGAAGTGGGGCAGCTCCTGAAGCATCTACCCGATCAGTACCAGCAAAGGGCAGCCCACCTGGTAGAGGAAGGGAAAAAAATGGCGAACACATGTTTAAAGTCTGCCTTGGACGCGGCGGAGACGTCCAGCTGGCAGATGATGATTGGGGTGACAAAGAGAAGGCACGCATGGCTTAGGATTTCAGGCTTGAAGCCTGAAGTACAGAACAACATCCTGAACACATCCTTCTACGGAGAGTAACTCTTTGGCACACCAGTTGACGGAAAGTTAACCCAACTCAAGAAAGACAACGAAACTGCAAGGTCCATGGGAGCACTGCAGTTTAGAGGAATGAGAAGGGGTACACCCTCAAGTAGGCCAAATGGTAAGGGAGGCAACCAACCGAGTACCTCGCACCAAACTTTCCAACAAGGTTACCATGGAAACGGCCAGGGCCAGCAGCAGCAGGGACAGCAGCAGCAGAACTGGCAGTAACAGCCACGAGGCCAGTTCTTTCGAGGTCGCTCAAACGGACGAGGACAGACACGGAGAGGAGGGCAACTACCCACCTCCAAGTGACTTCGCCGTAAGGCAAATGCCCACCCAGACAACACCTCTAGGGGGCATCAAACCAGAACACAAACACAAAAACTAAGTTCACAAAACAAACAGTTTCCAGAACATATAACACCAGTAGGAGGCAGAATAAGGAACTTCCTCCAGGAATGGAAGATGGTCACAACGGACAAATGGATACTAAACATCATACAATACGGCTACTGTATAGAGCTAGAAAAACAACCTCCAAACAAGAGGCCAAACAACAAGGCGCACTCGGCAAAGGAACTTTCGCTCTTGCTGTTAGAGGCACAGGAACTGCTCAACAAGGAGGCAATAGAGAAAGTGCCGTACAAGGAAAGAAAGAAGGGGGTTTATTCCAACTACTTCCTCATACCAAAAGTGGACGAAACGCTAAGGCCTATTCTGGATATAAGGTTCTTAAACAAGTTCATAAGGACACAAAGATTCAAAATGACATCTCTGCAAGAAGTGTAATACCCCAGGTACAGGAAGGAGATTACATGGCAACTATAGACCTAAAGGACGCTTACTTACACATCCCCATCAACAAGAAACACAAACACCTACTAAGATTTGTGATCAACAAGACTCACTACCAGTTCACAGTGCTCGCATTCGTACTCCAATCCGTTCCAAGGGTGTTTACAAAGTGCCTAGCAGCGGTAGCAGCAGACCTAAGGAGGCAAGGAATACATGTATACCCCTACCTCGACGACTGGCTCATAAAAGCAGGCTCCTACAGCCAGTGCAAACAGCACATCCAGCAGGTGATACAACCACTAATCCAACTGGGTTTTTCCATTGGGGAAAGTCTTCAATAGAACCGGAACAGGTGAAGATATTCTTAGGGGCAGAGATCAACACCATACAGGACAAGGTGTTCCCCAGCACAAAGAGAACTTTAGCAATACTGAAGGAGACACGTCTCTACCGCAGGGGGCAAGCTCTGACAGCGAGGACAATGAGCAAGCTAATGGGAATGATGGCATTGTGCATACACCTGGTCCCAAATATTCGCCTACACATGAGACCATTCCAGGAATGGATACAGCAGCAATGGTCACAGGCAACAGGGAGTTGGGAAGATCTTGTGGTTGTCACACACGCAGTGCATCAGGAAATAGCGTGGTGGAACAAGGAAAACATATCACAGGGGAAACCATTCACACAGCCAACTCCAACAGTGACCATCACAACAGACGCCTCCCAGCTGGGGTGGGGCGCGCGCATGAACAAACTCAAAGTGAGGGGGTTATGGTTGCAGCAGGATGCGGTCAAACACATCAACTACCTAGAGCTAAAACAGTGTTCCTAGCCTTAAAAGCCTTTCAGAAGGAGCTGTACAGAAACAGGGTGTTGATCCAAACAGACAACACAACCACCATGTTCTACATCAACAAACCAGGAGGAACACAATCTATTTGACTATCAGGGCTAGCACAGGAAATATGGACATGGGCCATTCCACTAAGAATAGACCTGCTGGCAATACATCTCCCAGGGAAGGACAATGTGGAAGCAGACAGACTCAGCAGACAAACGTCAGCATCCCACAAATGGAAGCTCAATCAACAGGAAATAGAGAAACTATTCCGGAAACGAAGCATTCCCCAAATAGACCTATTTGCAACACACCAAAATGCAAAATGCCAACACTTCGCATCCAGATAACCAGACCATTGGTCCCAAGGGAATGCGCTATGGATAAGTTGGTCAAATACATTTGCATATGCTTTTACCCGATACCACTGATACACAGGGTACTCAACAAATGCAGAATGAGCAACATGACGCTAATACTAATAGCACCTTCGTGGGCCAGACAGTCCTGGTTCTCACAAATAGTAAAAATGGCCCAAGCACCAGCACACAGATTCCCAAACAGAAGAGTCCTGTTAACAATACAGAACGGAAGGGTGCTACACCCAGAGCCAGAGAGCCTCAACCTAGCAGCATGGCTCCTGAAGAGCTAGAATTTGCATTCCTCAAACTACCAGCAAGCACAATGGCGGTGCTCAGGGAGGCAAAGAGACCTACTACAAGAAAGTGCTACGTAGCAAAGTGGAAAAGATTCTCTGAATGGTGCATTAGGGAGAAACTACAAAGGAAAATTACAAAGGACTCAACAGTACTAAAATACCCAACACATCTACTACAAAGTAAACTAAGCTACACATCCCTAAGGGTGCACTTAGCAGCAATAGTGGCTTACACAAGAGGCGAAACAGGAAAGAGTTTCTTCACCTCCCAAGTAGTAAAGAGATTTCTAGAAGGGGCAAAGATAATCGCACCTCCAAACAGAATGCCAGCACGGAACCTCAACGTAGTGCTAACTCAATTGATGGAGGCACCATTTGAGCCTATGCTCAAAGCTTCACTGCACATGCTCACACAAAACCAGCCTTCTTAGTGGCTATCTCCTCGCTACGAAGGGTGAGTGAATTACAAGCGCTAACACTTCAAGAGCCCTACCTGCAAATACACAATGATAGGATTGTAATGAGAACAGACCCACACTTCATGCCAAAAGTGGTGTCACGGTTCCACATCAACCAGACAATTCAAATACCAAATTTTTTCCAAAAACCTACCACAAGCACAGAAAGGGCGCTACACACACTGGACGCCAGAAGGGCAGTAATGCACTATATGGAAAGGACAAAGAGGTGCAGAAAGACAAAACAGTTCTTTGTATCGTTTGCCAGCAGTTTTTGGGAGGACCAGTTACCAAAAAAACCATTGCACAGTGGATTCCACAAACCATACAACTCTGCCACAAACAAGCAGGACAACAGTTACAAGGAGCAGCTCATGCTCACTCAACAAGGAAGAAAGGAGCAATAATTGCGTTTCTAGCAAACATACCTATTCAAGACATTTGCCAAGACGCAACATGGTCTTCAGTGCACACGTTCACTAAGCACTACTGTGTAGATATTCAAAAGAAAAAGGAAGCGCAAGTAGGAAAGAAGGTCTTACAACACATATTCAGTAACCAGAGCTCATCTTCCACCCAGCCACCACAATAACGAGAAACCGCTACAAAGTCTATACGCAGCATAGTGAATCCAGAAAGAGTCACGCTGCAAAACGTATAGTTTCTTACCCGTCGGTGTAGTTTTGCAGCTTGAAGACTTTCTGGATTCACTAGCGATCCCTCCTTCCTCTGCCAGAAAGATGAGACAGGAGGAAGAGGATTAAAACAGGAATACGACTGTAAGAGTAAAAAGAAGAGAAAGAGTAACACAAGACAAGAAAAAAGAATCTGAAGATGGCGACCAAAGGTGGGAGCTTCCGGGGGAAGCGCGTCGACGTCACAGAGGACACCAAATGGTGGTATGTCAGTGCCCACCTGGGCCACGACAAAAAAAAGAGAGAAAAAAGACTACATTTCCGGACCCAACTACAAGATGGCGGAATAATGCACAGCATAGTGAATCCAGAAAGTCTTCAAGCTGCAAAACTACACCAACAGGTAAGAAACTATACGATACTGCTTTTGGTCTATTCAAAAGGTGAGGAATCTGTGACTATAAGTCTCTATTAGAAGAACATTTTCCTTACATTTAGTAATGCTCTTTCAGGTAGACTCAATTTAGCTGCATATTTCTCACCGGCTCTCCAATCCTCCCTGTTCTGTGATTGGACTCTCTCTATTAATGAGATCCCAAGTCTAGAAATCTTCACACTGATCACAACCAATTTGCTCTTGGGGCTTCGCGTCTGGGGGCACAGACAGCCTCAAACAACAGACGTCTGCACACAGGGTTGGCACCTATATTGTCCCCGCTCGTGATTTCCTGAGTAGAACAACTTCGGTGCTGAACCACTCGGAGCCACCTGCCAGTGCACCGAGGTACTGCTGAAAATTTTCCTGATCCAGTCGGAAGCCTAGGGCATATCCAGTGGGTGTTGAATCTACAGGTAGATAGAGTCTCTATCATTAAGAGCATTACTTGAGGTAAAGTTACTTGTTCTTTTAAGTAATTTTTAAAGATAATTAGTTGGAAAATATGTAAAATATTAACACAGTTAAAATATAAGTTTATTTCTAAATAGGCACACAAATATACTATACATATATTTGCTAAATACACACACGTGTGTGTGTGTGTGTGTGTGTGTGTGTTCATGTATTACATATATTCAAAACTCCTGTAAATCCATTTGTATCCAAAATGACCAGGCATAGACACCTTCTGTACTCTCCACTCGTGTTTAATGAATCAATTTACCATGTTTAGGGCACATGTTTGACCATGCTCACACACGCGCCATTTTATCCCATTTTTATAGTGCACATGTGATTTAACAACATGAAAGAAATATTATGCAAATTACAGTTGTTGATCAACGCTACATAGTACAAACTGATATTACAGTCAATTTAAACAATGTATCTGTGTTGATATTAAATTCGATAATATTTCAATTATTATGCTGAATACATGTTAATATCAATGCTCCCATATTATTTTTATCAACCTTTCATTCAGGGATTTTATGATAAAAATCACTCTGCCAAAGACAATCCTGCCTGTTCGCGATCAGCGCCAGGTACCCTGGTCCCCCGACCCTCCTCCATTACGACTCCAGTACCCTCCGCTCTCTCAACCTCGGACGCAGCAACAACTGCCAGCTTTCGACACCGATTGACACCTAAGTCTCCTGCCGACACTGCCGCTGCACCTTCACTGACCTCCAGACCCCAGCAGCAGCACCCAGCCTACCGCACGTCATCCCACACAAACCACTGAACTGCATCCACTTCAACGCGCGCTCCCTCACAGGCCCGCCATAGAAATTTGAGACCTCCTCAACACCCACATGCCCAACGTCACCTTCCTCTCAACCTGGACCAACACCAACTCTACGCCCGACGTCGCAGTCGTCATTCCAGACGGATACAAGATCCTGAGAAAAGACCGACCCACCTGCTCTGGAGGAGGCATCGCCATCGTCCACAAAAGCTCCTTCCGCTTAACAACCACTGACCCAGACAATGCTACGACCCCCATGGAACATCTCCACTTCCAGATCCAGACCAACCCCAAAACAACTCTCAGCGGAACCCTCATCTACAGGCCACCTGGCCCCCCGGTCTCCCTTCACCGACACCATCGCTGACCTCATTGCACACCATGACCTCGCCTCCACAGACTACATACTACTCCGAGACATAAACTTCCAACTGGACGACCACGATGACCCCAACACACCGCCCTCCTGGAGAACCTCGCCAACATAGGACTGAAACAGCTTGTCAATGTAAATAATAAGGACCCCCTGCAGTAACTTGAAATTCCTATGGCAGGGCAATTATGCAATTGAAGGAAAACCCCTAGGCAACTAAAGGTCTATAACAATTAACAGACCATATGAGCTAGCAACATGATATAGTCAACTCAGTGTATACGGAAGTAATATTTAAAAGTTCATTTCTTTAATTCAAATTGGTTAAAAACTTATCAAAACATGTATCATGGAGACAGATACATTTAAACATATTCTAATCATAGTACAAGAGGACACCATATACAATAATACAGTTGGACAAAATACAAATATGTTTTGATTAGTGCAAATCTAGAAAGACATACACAACAATAATAAACATAAGGTGGCTACTAGAAGACCCATCTAGTAGCCACCTTATGTTTAATATTGTTGTGTATGTCTTTCTAGATTTGCACTAATCAAAAACTATTTGTTGTCTGTATCTTCTATGTATGTACCAGTTTCTTTGTATTTTGTTCAATTGTATTATTGTATATGGTGTCCTCTTGTATTATGATTAGAATATGTTTAAATGTATCTGTCTTCATGATACATGTTTTGATATGTTTTTAACCAATTTAAATTAAAGAAATGAACTTTTAAATATTACTTCCACGTACACTGAGTTGACTATATCATGTTGCTAGCCCATATGGTCTATTAATTGTTATAGACCTTTAGTTGCCTAGGGGTTTTCCTTCAACTGAAATAGCTTGTCACCACCCCTATGCACACAGCGGGACACACACTTGACCACATCTTCACAGGAGGAATCAGCGTCTCCTATAGCCACACCACGGAACTTCCTTGAACCGACCACCACTGCATCCATTTCTCCTTCAGAAAACACACCGTACACAGGCACGTGCACTGCTATCTCTCAGCCCCCACCCCCGCAGAAGCTGGTACAAAGCAACCGAAGAACAGGTCACCGCCCCACTCACCTGCACCCCACCTCCAACGACACCCACACTTACACCGCGGCATGCAACCACCACCGCTGGATCACCAACTGTGTTAACACTCGCTCCCCTCAAGAAAGCCACAGGGCGACACATCATGAAAGCAAGCTAGTTCACTCATGCACACCAAGAAGCCAAGCAATCCTGCCGATGACTCGAAAAGACATGGAAGAACAGCAAAACCTCAGAAACACACACCGCCTACAGAACAGCCACCACAGCACACCACCAACTCATCAAATCCACAAAGAAGAACTTCCTCCAAGACAGAATCCTCACCCACAACTCCAAAGAACTTTTCTCCATCATCCAGGAATTTGCCAAACACAGCAGCGAAACATCAGATGTCCCTCCCTCCCAAGACCTCTGCAACAGACTCTGCACCTTTTTCCACCTCAAAATTAAGACGCTGTAAGATAACTTCGACAACCAGGACATCTGCATCGCTTCAGCTCCCACCCCAGCGACACCACCCAACAGACCCTGCTCACTTGGATCCCACTCATGACAGTAGACACCTTGAAGACCATGAAGAACATCCACTCCGGAGCACCCTCAGACCTATGCCCTGCCAACCCCCCCACATCTTCCACAGAGCTTCCACGGCCATCGCACCCGAACTTGGCCGGACCATCAACTCTTCTCTCGAGACCGCCACATTCCCTGACAACTGGAAACACACCAAAGTCAACCCCTCCTGAAGGAACCCCCCGCCGACCCGACAGACCTCAAGAATTTCAGGCCCATCTCACTACTTCCATTTGCAGCCAAAGTCATCGAAAAGGCCGTCAGCGCCCAGCTAGCAAACTTCACCGAAGCCAACAACGTCCTGGACATTTCCCAATGCAGATTCCACAGCAACCACAGCACCGAGACCGCCCTACTTGCCGCTACCGATGACATCTGCGCCCTCCTCAACCAGGGCCAAACTGCAGCCCCCATCCTTCTGGACATCTCAGCTGCCTTCGACACCGTCTCCCACCGCACACTAGACCCCAGACTCCACAACGCCGGCATCCGAGGAAAGGCCCTCCACTGGATCTGCTCATTTCTCACAGGCAGAACACAGCGAGTCAGACTCCTACCCTACCTCTCAGAACCCACAAGACCAAATGTGTGGAGTACCCCAGGGATCCTTCCTCAGCCTCACCCTCTTCAACATCTACATGCCCCCTTTTGCAACCATTGTCCGAAACCACAGACTCACTATAGTCTCCTACACAGACGACACCCAGCTCATCTTCCCCCTCTCCAAGAACCCAACATCATAAGACACAACTTCCATGAAGGGATGAAAGCCGTCGCCACCTCGATAGACAGCTGCCTGAAACTCAACTACGTGAGAACAGAAGTCCTCATCTTTGGCTCCACCCAATATGCACGGGACGACACCTGGTGGCTGTCCACCCTCGGAACCCCCCACCCCGCAGACCACACACGAAACAACATTATACTGGACTCATCACTCACTATGAACCAATAGATCAACGCGGTATCCTCGGCCTGCTCTGGAAAATGTTCAGATGAATCTCCTCCGAATCCAGAAAAGTCACACATGCCCTCATCACTAGCAGATAGGACTACGGCAACGCCCTCTACACCGGAATTAACAAAAAACTCCTTTGCAAGCTCCAGACCGTCCAGAAAGCCGCAGCCAGACTGATCCTAGACATCCCCCGCTGCAACCACATCACCCAACACCTCTACAACCTCCATTGGCTCCCTATTGAAAGAAGAATAACCTACAAGCTCCTCACACGCATACAAGGCCCTCCACAACATCGGACCAGCATACCTAAACAACTGTCTCTCCTCCCATGCACCCAAGAGAAACCTCTGATCAGCCGACCTCTCTCTGGCCACCATGCCTTGCCACAGTGGGAATTGGGAAAGTCCTTCTCCTACCTCGCAGCCAAGACCTGGAATGACCTCCCGCTCCACTTCCAAAAAGCCCAACACTGCTCCAGTTCAGGAAGGACCTAAAGACCTGGCTCCTCAGATCTCTACAGCACCTGGGGAGCCACACCCCCCCCCCCCCCCCCCCTTCCCCCCCAGCGCCTTGAGACCCTCGCTTTACAAACCCCAGATTGATTATCGGTCAAATCATCACCAATTAAGCCCTAGTGGGCACACCAATTCAAAACAAAAATCTCTAGTTTACATGATTTACTCATCATTCAATTTCATTGTTCAAACTTGTTTTCAATATGCACATAGCTAAATGAAACAAAGGTAAATAAATAATTACGCCCAAGTGGGCTTTCAACAATAACTAGCCTCTAATTGCATAAGCGTTCGCTAGCGATTACCACCTCTATAATTACACTGAACTGCAGCTGACAAAATATTGTAAATGTTTCTCATCATTGTTGTGCTGCTCACTAAAGTGTCTGGCCAGTAGGTAGGAAACATCTTTATTACTTTTAGCCCAAATGCTGCAAAATTCTTTTGTGGTCCTGCAATGTCGCACTGCCAAGATATCTTAGCCCAAAATTGCATGTCAGTTTATAAACTGCATATCCTGTTTTGCAGTTAAATGAACCTGATATTTCAAATGGTTTGTCATGGAATGGAGTCATATATTTATATGTATGTATGTATGTATATATCAGTGTGTGTGTATATTTAAAAAAAAAAGCAGGAGGACTTATACCCCAAAAAGGGAAAAAATAAATAATAACAAAATAAAAATAAAAGGAGAGTTTAGGGGTAACAATTCAAAACAATAGAAAGTAATTATTAATGGAACAAATTGCAGAAAATAGGAAGAACATATAATTTTTTTTAAAAAAGGGGGTTTTATCCTCCCCCAAAAAACACACACATATTTAAAACTTTAAAATAAGTTAATCTGGAATTCAAAGTAAAACTCTGCTTAAGTAATTACAACAATGTAATAGCTCCTGGTGTATTGGTATGTGAAGTAACAGCTGATATTCCCACAGACATGAT
The DNA here is from genome assembly GCF_964204655.1 of Triturus cristatus. Classification (NCBI taxonomy): domain Eukaryota; kingdom Metazoa; phylum Chordata; class Amphibia; order Caudata; family Salamandridae; genus Triturus; species Triturus cristatus. The sequence goes on from NC_140593.1 coordinate 1,083,877,641, forward strand.
GAAGAAAAGCCTTTGGAGTAGGCCTTGGCATAGTTCGTGGAGTTTTGCTACGTGGAGCTCCGCGAAGTTACAAAACTCCGCGAAGTTCCGCGAGTGGCGGAGTGCAGTGCCAACTGCAGTTTGTGCTGGTATTCCTGCCGCTCGGGTAAAAATTCTACCCGAGGAGCAGCTTGCGCTCCGCGGGCAGGGAAAAAACACCGCTGCACATCGCAAAGCAGAGTTTCCTGCACTCCGCGAGCTCCGCAGAGTGGAGAAAACTCTGCAAACGGAGCGAAGTTCACCGCCCAGGCCTTCTTTGGAGGCATGTTCAGGCTCACAAGAAGAATCTGAAATAGTCCAGAACCTTGCAGGTAACTGTCGGGGACAGGATGTTGAGGTCATATCTGAAAATGTGAGCAGTTTTGATGAGCTTGCCATTGTTGAAACACCGAATTACAACCTTTCATATGTAGTTCACCAGGTAGCTTATGTGCCTAAAAGGGTATGTTTAGCAATGCTTTCTGCCTCAAAATCAAGGCCAAAAAGAAAATTTGTGATGGTTTGTTTTCTGGTATCTTCCTTTTCAGTGTTCATGCTAAAAATTTAAAACAGAGACTGATAACAGCCGTAGAGTGGGCATTATAAGAACATTAGACCAAATCAGTTTAAGAGCGTTGTTCAGCTAAGCATTATACCTGCAGATTCAAACTCCTGCAATTGATAAACAACTCTACCTTCCTTCCTATAAAACAAGGGATTCGTGTTAGGTTAAACTATTGATCTTAATTTTACATTAATCAGATTGCCTTTTCTTTGCCGATATGTGAGTTCCACTAACACAATATGAAATGGATACTCATAAGCGACACTTATTTTGTCATTTTTTCACCTTTAAACTTTTTTTTTTCTTCTAATAAGTTAACTGTTTTCTAAATTAAATGATGATTGCATTCCTTCTTTTTGTATTTAATGGCCTTATACTTGAAATGTTGAGTGTTTTTTTTAATAATGAAAAAGTCTTTGAAGTTTTTCTTTTTATTTGGTTGTACTTGCAATGCCCTTATTGTTGAAAGCCTAATTCCGAGAATGCTTAAGGAGCTTTAGTTGGAGGTACATTAGAGAACTTTCTGCTCATAGTACTTATTCTGATAAAATAACAAGTCACTTCTTATATGATGAAGATTATTTTTAGTACTCCCCATGCTTTCCCTTGACACTGTGGTTTCCTCTCTTGCAGCTCTATGGGGAAACACTGCCGTAACTTTCTCTTGCAGCTTTATCTGCAAGCGCCTGATCTTATTGTACCTGTTCCTGAAATCCTCCTGACCAGTGAGGGTGCCACTGAGAGCAGTACCTGTAAGGTGAGCACAGAGCACTGTTGTCTGCTTATTGAAAGGTGTGAAATGGTTTGTAATACTGTGAGTACATTAGTCTCATGGGCGCTCATAGCTTTTGATTTATAAAGTGATTTCTTATATTTAGAACTAATTAATTCCTCATTATTATTTTAAGAATTTTAGATCAGATCTGTCCTGGGGTCTTTTTTGGGCCTACAAAGGGTTTCCACAGGGTCGTGGACCAGGGTCAAAAACAGACTCGATAATTCTCGCCTCGGTACCTACTCTAACCAGGAACACACTCGGCAACTCTGGGCATTAGCTTGCCTCATCTCCACAACGGCCCCCCACATTCGCCGGGGATGCCTGGTTTCACCTTGGAGATACCCTTGAGGGACCATCTCACAGGGATAGCCAGGACGGGTTCCCCAGCGGTCTACAGCGCCAGGACGCCTCAGGGCAGCAGTGCGCTTTACAAGACACATACATTTACATTTACATTTACTTTCCAATACTCTTTAACAAACCTGCATTGTTTTCAAAATAAAAGATTTCCTAGGAGCTTACTTAGATGAACACCCTGATCTACCGACCCCCGGGACCACGGGACCACGCACACAATTCAGCGAGGACATCGCCGACTTCGTCAGCCCGCATGCCCTCCCCTCCGCCGACTACATCCTCCTGGGGGACCTCAACTTCCACCTGGAGAACAACAACGACCGCAACACCAGCACCCTGCTCGACAACCTCACCAATCTTGGACTCAAGCAGCTGGTGTCCACCCCCACCCACCTCGCCGGACACACACTCGACGCAGTCTTCTCGTCCTGCACAGACATCGACTTCAGCCACGCCACAGAGCTACAATGGACGGACCACAGCTGCGTCCACTTCACCTTCAAGAGAAAGACGTCCCACCACCACCAGCAACAGGCCGCCCGCAGAAGCTGGAACAAGATCACAGCAGACCAGCTCGCCACCTCCCTGAACCAGCACCCACCTGCCAGCTCAGCGAACCCCAGCCAGGCCGCCGACAACCTCACGAAGTGGATCAGCAACTGCGCGGACGAACTCGCCCCGATGAGGACCCCGCCCAGCAGACCCGGCAGCAAGAAAGCCCCGTGGTTCACCGACGAACTCAAGAGCTCCAAGAAGAACTGCCGAGCCCTCGAGAGAGTCTGGAGAAGGGATCCCACACCGGACAACAGGACCACCTTCAAGCTGGCCACCCGGAAGCACCACCAGCTGATCCGCGCCGCCAAGAAAACTGCTTTCAAGGACCGGCTGGACAACAACGCACACAACTACAAGGAACTCTTCAACATCGTGAAAGAGCTATCCAACCCCAGCGCAGGAAACAACGACATCACCCCATCGCAAGACCTCTGCAACTCCCTCGCTTCACACTTCCACAACAAGATCGCGGACATACACAACAGCTTCAACAACCAACCAACGCACACCAAGACCGAACAACCACCCCTCACCACCACCCTCCACGCCTGGACCCCGATCAGCACCGAAGACACCATCCGCACAATGAACTCCATCCACTCCGGATCACCGACCGACCCCTGTCCTCATCACGTCTTCAACAAGGCTGACGCTGTCATCGCACCCCATCTGCGAGACATCGTCAACACATCCTTCGACACCGCCACCTTCCCTGAGAGCTGGAAGCACGCCGAACTCAGCGCTCTACTCAAGAAACCCACAGCGGACCCCACCGAACTCAAGAACTACCGCCCCATCTCGCTCCTCCCGTTTCCAGCCAAAGTCATCGAGAAGACCGTCAACAAGCAGATGGCCGCCTTCCTCGAGACGAATGGATCCCTCGACCCCTCACAGTCCGGCTTCCGAGCCAATCACAGCACCGAGACCGCCCTCATCGCCGCCACCGATGACATTCGAGCCCTGATGGACAACGGAGAAACAGCGGCCCTCATCCTCCTAGACCTCTCCGCAGCATTCGACACTGTCTGCCACCGCACCCTAGTACAGCGCCTCAGCAACGTCGGAATCCAGGACAAGGCGCTGAAATGGATCATCTCCTTCCTCGACGGAAGAACACAGAGAGTCCGTCTACCACCGTACAAGTCAGAAGCCACCGAAGTCATCTGCGGCGTCCCTCAAGGATCCTCACTGAGCCCCACCCTCTTCAACGTCTACATGAGCCCCCTCGCGGCCATCGCACGCCAACACAACCTCAACATAATCTCCTACGCCGACGACACCCAGCTGATCCTCTCCCTGACCAACGACCCCGCTGCCGCCAGAGCCAACCTGCACGAAGGGATGAAAGAGGTAGCCGAGTGGATGTCGACCAGCCGCCTGAAACTGAACTCGGACAAGACGGAGGTCCTCATCCTGGGATCCTCACCCTCCGCCTGGGACGACTCCTGGTGGCCTCCCGCCCTGGGCACCGCACCCAAACCGACAGACCATGCACGCAACCTGGGCTTCATCCTGGACTCCTCCCTCTCCATGACTAGGCAAGTCAACAACGTCTCCTCGGTGTGCTTCAACATCCTTCGCATGCTACGGAAGATCTTCTGGTGGATCCCCACCGAGACCAGGAAGACCGTCACCCAGGCCCTCGTCACCAGCCGACTGGACTACGGCAACGCCCTCTACGCCGGTACCACCGCCAAGCTCCAGAAGAGACTCCAGCGGATCCAGAACGCCTCAGCTAGACTCATCCTCGACATCCCACGAACCAGCCACATCTCCGGACATCTGAGAAACCTGCACTGGCTCCCCGTCAACAAAAGAATCACCTTCCGCCTCCTCACCCACGCACACAAAGCCCTACACGACCAAGGCCCGAGCTACCTCAACAGCCGAATCAACTTCTACGCTCCCAAACGCCACCTCCGATCAACCAACCACGCCCTCGCCGCCGTCCCCCGCATCCGAAGAGCGACTACAGGAGGAAGGTCCTTCTCCTACCTGGCCGCCAAGACCTGGAACTCCCTCCCGACCGACCTGCGCCTGACCCAAGACCACCTCTCCTTCAGGAAGAAGCTGAAGACCTGGCTGTTCGAGCAGTAGCGGCACCCCCCCACCCCCAGCGCCTTGAGACCCTACGGGTATGTAGTGCGCTCTATAAATGTCACTGATTGATTGATTGATTGATGAAGTTTTCCCTTTCTCTCTTGTATTACCTGTTTTCCAGATTTTCTAACTAGTTGCCTCTTAGTCGATGTGGCATGGCTCAGCCATGAAGGGCAAAAGCACCTGTTTAGTGTTCTGGTTGGACTTAAAGGGTTTAGGAGTAAGAATCGGTCTTCCTCTGTCCGGTCTCTGATAGACTTGAGAGAAGAGTTGTAGGGAGCTGGCTCTTTATGTGATATATCAAGAATCTGATATTCTGTGTAAAGAGTCTAGGGGTTCCCTTATGAGTGGAGAGGGGCTTGCTATGCAAACCCAAATTGCTCTATTCGGGAGTAGTCTGGTCGAACAGCTGTAGGTTTAAATCAAAGGAGTGCAAGACATTTGCAGATGCACACAATGAGCAATAAATAACACACACGACTCAAGAAGGAGATCCACACCAATTTATAAAAATATCCGGTATCTTTATGTTTAAGCATTTTAGGAAATTGTTCAGGTAAGTAGGTTTTTTAAATATAAATTCTTTAGCCTTCGAAAAGTGGGCACAGTGCAATTTCTGAGTTCTGCAATGTTATCCTATGGAAGGATGAACAAGTTCTGCAAACAGGTATAGTACAGCGACTTATAAGACAAATCTCCAGGTGTTAAGGTGAGTGGAGGATAAGGTCTAAGGCAACACCAACAGTACACCACCAGCGGTACAAGGGCGGCCTAGTGCAGGCTTGCTATACAGCGTCGGGAGCCCAAAACGTTTCTATGGAGATCGTTCACTGTGAGAAGAGGCTGCAGGCTCTGGCTGGAAGGCCAGTCGAGGTGAACCAAACGGGGGAGGGGGGGTTCAAGGCTTGCAATGCTCAGGGACATAGGGACACCTTCTCCATGGCCTGGGCTGTGTGCAGAGGCAGCTGGCGGCATCGGGGAGTCCACGAGGGGTGAGAACACAATGGATTCGAGCTCTGGAGGGCTGAGGGACTTTGTTGACACTGGTGACCCACTTCAACTCAGGTCAGAGGCGAGGGGCACCTTCAGGGGTCCGATTTTGGGGTTTCCGAAGGCCTCAGAGTCCTTTCTTTTGGAGTTGCTGTGAGATGCAGGAAACAGTTCCGCTGTCCCATGAGAGGTCTTGGTTCTTTATCGAAGGCAGGCAATCCTCCCAAGTTTTTGGAGTTAACAGCTGCTGGACGAGTCTCCTTTAGTGCAGTATTTGACAAGGGATGCAGACAGGTTGACGGGGCTGGTACCTGGTCAGCTGCAGCTTCTCTCCTCTCTGCTTTTGTGGCTCTTCGGTGTCCTCTCTCTTAGGTCATCAGGATCTGCTTCTCTGGTGCTAGTGGCTCCCCTAAATACTGGATTTAGGGGCCCTAGGGAAGTGTAGGGTAGTAGCCACTGAGCCACCAACCCTTGGAGTCACTACATCCCTTATATGACCACTTCCTGCGGGAAATGGTCATAACCCTGTCCCAGAATTCCTAAGTATGCCTTCACAAAGATGGCTACTTCTGAAAAATCGTGTCCGCTTCATAGTAGCCCTCCTTAGGGTTGTACTAGCCTGGAGGTGGCACGCCTCCTTGACTAGCTAATTTTCCCACCTGTCCAAGTGCCAAGAGGGCATTGGACAAAAGGGATTGGCTTCTTTGAGGTAGAGCTGGATTTCGCATCTGCCCAAGAAAGGCTAATCAGCAGGTAATCGTCTGGGAGGGGGTGTTACACCCTCCTCCCAGACAGGCTTTTGTTTTGTGTCTCTTGAGAGCAGAGGCTGTTACCCTAGGAAGTCAGAACAGTATCTCAGGTGGTAGACTGGCAGAAACCAGTCAGCAAGGACACCAGAGGCTGGTAGGTTTTCAGGGGGCACCTCTAAGGTACCCTCTGGGTGCATGTATTGGCAAATCCAACACTGGCATCAGTATAGGTTTACCAATATTAGATGTTTGAGTAAATATAATTATTTTGCAAGAAACTCTGTGGGCATGTAGGCAGAGTCATAAGAGGTATTATAATTCATTTATTTACTTTCTACTACTTAATTTGTGTGTTTTCTTTTATTCCACTTGTAGCTGGATGCTCTTGTTCACAGATTTATAACCCTCCTGGCTGACACTACTGACTCAAAAGTAGCTGAGAATCGTATGTCAGATGCTAACATGGCATGCAGGAAGCTTGCAGTGGCTCACCCCATCCTTCTGCTGAGGTAGGTAGTTTTCCTGCTTTAGTATTTCACGCAGCAATATTTAACCTTCTCTGGTACCACAATATAGCTTTATTTTGTGTGCGACAGAACTTCTGGCTTCTGGCTTGAAGATTGGCAAATTGAATGACTTAGCTGTAAAATACATATGTTTCTGTAACTTCTCAGTTGTCCTGCTACTGGATTTTGGAACCCTTTATGCTGTAAATATAGCTACAGCACCTCTGTTGGCCACAGAAGCATATTGTTGATGTTATAGCTATAGACATTTTATCTTGCACAGTCTTGTACAAAATGCTTGCTGTTACTTTGCTTTTCTCCACCTAAAATAGTTTTGTGTATGGTGTATCAAAGTGTAAATATAATGCTTCTGTGCAGGCACCTACCAATGATCGCTGCCCTGTTACATGGAAGAGTACACCTCAATTTTCCGGATTTCCGACAGCAGAACCATCTAACCTTCTTTACACATGTTCTGGGTATCCTAGAACTATTGCAGCCACAGGTATTCAACGCTGAACACCAGCAACCTCTGTGGGATTGTCTCCTCTCTATCATCGGCATTCTACAGGTAAGGAGCCTTCAACTTTGCTTGTCGATAGACATCACATTTTTGTTTAGGAAGGGATTACTCACTCAGTTTTAGTAAGATTTTCGCCGTGACTACTATGTGTTTTTAGCTTGAGCTTTTAGCTAGAACACTACATTTTAATGCCATAAATAGGAATTTCTGTGAACATGAATCTATATGAAGGTGCAATGCGCAGTAGTCTGGGTTGAGAGCCGGCCATGAGAGGTCAAGCTCTCACCTTCAGTATCAACTGCATTGCCCATAACTGATTACCCACCAGTACCTGATGAGGCAGCCTAAGCACTCACCGGAGGTTTAGCTACAAGAGACCATGGTTAGTTTTTGGAGCAAAGGGTATGTAGTAGTGCATGTACAACCGTAAGTCCTGTTAAGCTCCTTTCAAATTGCCCCATGTATATTTCAGGGTGACTGTACAACACAGGGGCACCCCGAAATACGAGTTACACTGGCCTTGAAGGGGCAGACTCCGATAAAGTAAGACTTCAGCACAAGGAGTCATACCACTGAAACCAGGAGATATATGGCCCCCTCTAAGCTCTTCTCCACCACGGCATAAAAGGTTCCTGATGACTGCATTCCCAGTAGACAAATACGAGACCGGATCTAAAACTTAGTTCAGCTGTGCTCCTTCCCACTCATCTCCACCTCAAGAGGGATGGAGAATACTTGTTAAGGCCACAGGTAGACCATATACTAGAAAAATGTTAGAAGGATATGGCCAAGGCCATGGATGCTGTCCAGACCACTAGCCAGAGAGGCGTCTTTCGAAGGCAGAAATACTGTGTGATTTCGAAGACCTCCTCCCCAGACTCAAGATTTTACCATCCGCAGCAGCAAGGTTACCACCCCAACACTCCTAGAGGTTACACAAAAGGCAGGTAAAGGCCAACAACAATAGAGAGAGGCAAGGGAGGCTCTGGCAAGTGGGCCACTATCACCACTAAGCTCTGACTCCCTACAACTCCCACACAACACCTTTTGGGGAAACCCTAGGATTTCCTCCTGCACTGGCAGTACATCATTTCAGACATATGAGTTCTTACTGTGGTCCAATTAGATTACTGTCTAGAGCTTCATTCATACTCTTCAAGCATACCGCCTCACTGGGAATCACATAACCCTTCTAGAGGAAGAGGTATGAGCCCTCCTACATAAAGGAGCCATTAAACCCATTCCCTTACAACACTGAGGGCAGGTTGTTTACTCCCTTTACTTTCTTATCCCCAAGAAGGACAGTTACTCTGATCAATCCTCAATCTCAGGCCTGTCAACCAATATATCCTGCCAGAGAATTTCCACATGGTGAGCCTGCAGGGCATCATATCACTTCTGCAGCAAGGCGATTTTATGACAGCATTGGATCTAAAGGATGCATATTTCCATATCTTCATCCATCCAGCCCACCGATGCTACCTGCACTTCGTCGTAAGTGACCGTCATTATCAATTCAAAGTCTTGCCTTTCGGAGTAAATACCACCCCAAGGGTCATCACTACATGCCTAGTGGTAGTCGCAGCATGTCTAAGATGAGGGGGTATTCTTGTATTCCCTTACTTAGGCGATTGGCTGATCAACAGCTCAAGCAAGCTTCCGTGCCTCGCCCATATATAAACCGCTATACCTCTCCTAGACATTTGGCTTTACCATCACCAATTCACACTTGGTCCCTCTCCAAATGCAACTCTTCCTAGGGTCAATCCTAAATTCAGGAATTGACAGGACCTACTTTAGCTGACAAAGTTGTCTCTTTCCAGCATCATGTCCCTCTTTTTCAGTCAAATCATCTTCTTCAAGTCTGAACGCCTTCTTTGCGTGATGTCCTCCTGCATAGCCATAGTGCCCCATGCCAAACTCCACATTTGCCTGCTCCATCAGTGCCTTGCGGCACAATGGTCCCAACCGAAGGGTCACGTGGAGGATCTAGTGTTGGTGAAGGGCAGTGGTAGAAGAAGCAGGAATATGTTGCAAGACTGGCTTTTCAAAGACTCTTTACCGCACATCACCATCACCACAGATGCATCACAAGCAGGGTGGAGGACACATCTCACTCTCACAGTAGTGCAAGCCTTGTGGACTCTGCAACAACAGGGCTACCACATCAACTACCTAGAACTTTTCGGAATCTAGCAAGCCCTCAAAGTCTTCCTTGCACAGATATAGGGCAGAGTAATGTTAGTCTGAATGAACAACATGACAGCAATGTAGTATCTGCAGAAGCAAGGCGGCCTTGGTCCCCCCACATCCACTTGATAGTGGAGTACCTCTCGGGGTTAGAGAACAACCCAGTAGACCTACTCAGCATGTCACACCAAGAAGTCCACAAATGGGAACTCGACCCTCTGGTTCTAAACAGTTACTTCCAACTCAGGGGGAACTCCACAGATAGATCTGTTTGCCACTCCATAAATCGCAAAATGCCAATGTTTCTCCTCCAGGTTTCCACACCCACAGTCCATGGACAATTCACTATAGATGAACTGGTCAGGGATATATGCTTACGCTTTTCCTCCTCTTGACAAACATCCAAAACACACATCCTCATAGCCCCGATCTGGGCCAGACAGCCCTGGTACTTAGCTGTGCTTGAAATGTCAATCAAACACGATGAGAAGATCGCAACCAGGCCATATTTTCTCAGCAAAATCCCGTGTCAAATCTGCCATCCAGACCCAACAGCTCAGCGACATGGGTCCTGGCTATCTGCTTCTCCCACAGGAGTGCATGAACATCCTCAAGTAATCATGCAGACAACCTACTCAAGCTTTCTATGCAACAACATGGTACAGGTTTGTCCTTTACTGTATTTCACAGCACTTAGATCCATTGAAACCTGCAGTCCTTGACATTATATGCTGCCTCCTTCATCTACAATAGTATGGGTTATCATGCGCTTCTGTCAAACCGCACTTACCAGTCTTACCACTTACATGCAGAATAGAATACACCCTTCCCTGTTCCATATACCAATCATCAATGCTTTCATGGAAAGTCTCAAAAGAGTCATTCCCCCAACGATGTCCCCCAGCCCCTGAGTGGAACCTTAATGTAGTTCTCACCAGACCCATGGATCCCCTTTTTGAGCCAATGCATTCCTGCCAGCTCCAGTACCTGTCCTGGAAGGTTGCATTCCTCATGGCTATAACCTCACTCAGGTGTTTTAGTGAACTGTAAGCATTTACAATACAGGAATCATACACCTAGGTCTGTAACAGCAGTGTAGTACTACAGACCAAAGCAACGTTTCTGTCCAGGATGATTCCCCTTTTCACCCCTTTTCATCTCAAGCAGACCGTAGAATTCCCAGTCTATTTTCCCAAAACAGAATTAGCGGCATAGAGAGCTTCACACTTAAGACGTCAAGCGAGCGTTCATGTACTACATTGATAGGACTAAACATGAACGAATGTAAAGCAGACCAGCTGTTTGTAGCCTTCAGTTAACCCGACCCTGTTTCATGAGCAGGAATTGCCAGATAGTCAAGTGCAGCCAGACTTGCTACCTTAAAGCCAACCAAGTTCTCCCTGTACCTTTCAGCCTTGTGCCCACCCTCCTCCTTGGACATGTGTAACCCTGGTTGCAGATCTCTTTTCTTTCTATACCTAATTCTTTTGCAGTGCACATCAGCACCACTTTTTTCTGCCTCCCCATACTACTGTCACCCTCTGAGCAATTGAACATGGAGTCAGTGACCATACACAATGCCAGCATAAGGAGTCTCCATATACCTTGTGACTCACAGCCCAACGCTAGATGACAGAAGTTTTCGATAGCAAGTGAATCTACAGCACCACACACTATGAACACACGCTTACAGGGTAACCTTTTCTTTTATTGGTGTGCCTGAGAAGCACAGATAAAAATAGAATACCTTCTTTGAATGCATTTTTATCTTTATAAATGGGTTCCCAGTCCACCTGACTTATTGGAAACTAGCAGTCAAAAACTCTTATATTAAAAAAAACCACACACACACACAACATCTTAAAGAGCTTTCGGTGGAGCCCACAGCACTTGCCAATCATGAGGGTTGTGGTGAGGAACAGCCCAATAATGAGCCGTGCCTCCTTGGTTGGGTGAGGCTTTCATCCTTTTTAGGAAAAATTCCTGAACACAACACCCTAGACCTGAGAATTTCTTTAAAACAGAACCTGTTTCAAAATTGCATTAGGTTGTGGACATTGGTCAGACAAGTACCATTGCAAGCAAAATGCTTTACCCCTGATTGTCAGGTCCAGTGTGCATCGCTAAAGAGGAAATAATTGTCATTGATCGGTTTATAGTATTCAGAAAACGTAGCTGTTTAGCAGATCTTTAGCCTGAACTAGATTATGAAATGTTCTGCAAATGTTTTACTTTATTTAGTGCTTGTAAAATGCTGTTTTGTAGTGCTGGAAGGTTTTGGTTACTAATGGTGTATAAATATACTAAAGTTAAGAAATAAATGAATAAACAGTGGACTCTCTACGGCTGAGACGACAGGTGGATTTCCAGAAATAAATGAATGTATAGATCACTTGTAAAGCACAATAGCCACCCAAAACGGGCATCCCAGCACTACAGTAAGTAGGAGAAGGCACAATGAGGGTATGTGAGCTTTGGTTAAACAGATCTAAAGAGCTAGGTTTTCAATTGTTTTGAGCACATTTTGTTATGAATACCATGTAAGGTAAAAGATCATTCCAAAGGTTTGCAGTCAAAAAGGCAAAGGAACGTCTGCCTTCCCACACTTGCTTGATCCTAGGGCTTGTTAACAATCATGCATATGATGATCTGAAATCCCCGATGGGACAATAATGTTTTAATGTTCATTCAGATATCTTGGACCCATACCATGACAAGCTTGGTAAGTAAGCAGGTCCATAGCTTCAGGGAGGGTGTTTGTGGTGTGACACGCCCCCTAATTAAATACATTCTTGGCTTGGTAGTTGGGTCTAGGGACCCAGGGTCTGATCCCTAGACCCAACTACCTAGACTGTTGGTTTTTCTTGTTATCCTGATTGCACTAAAAGATTTTAACTTGTTAATCTTTCGGATCAGGAACTTAAATTTCAGTGGAGTGGGTCTGGACATGGAACTGGGGAAAGAGTCTTGTTACTATGTTTCCTTCCTATAATGTCAAAGTCACCATTGCAAGTTCAGAATCTGATGGGGCCTGGTCATTGGAGTGGCAAGGGTGCACATGAAGGAAACTTGTGCAATTATCTAATCACTTTGATCGAGAAAGATGCTTCCAGTGTGTCGAGTTTTAAGAACCTTACAGTTCTGGCAGATGCAATGGTCTTGGTTGATGGAGTAACATGACCTTCTACAGGAAGTTCTACAGTTTTGCTGGATGCTGCCATAGCAATGGCCACAGGTCTACTGAAATAAAGATGAATGTCTCTTGGTGCATTGGAGATTGGTGACCTGTGGACTATAGCAGATGTTCCCCATGACAGTGCTGTGCTTGAACACAAAGCCAGACCCCCACCAGCGCAGGAAAACAATGTCACAAGTTAAACAAATAGATGTTTTTTTTTAATATAACAAACATACTGGGATGCTTGTGTTCCGGTTTAGGTGCGACCTGGTTTCACAGTTCGGTATTGACTGTTCCTATTGGAGACGGGTCAAGAATGATTTGCATATGGCTGGGTCCAAACTGAGGTGTCTTGGTGGGTAAAAAAGCGATGGACTGAGATGCAGCCCTGAGTGATTACCAGTGGCTGAGATTAATTCAAGCACACAGCTAACGGTCTTTACAGATGCATTGTTGATGGGCAGGGGTTTTATCTGGTATCAGTGAACCCGGCTCATTGTCAATCTGTTGGAGCTGTGGACCATTTGCTTGGCTCTGAAACCATTCCTCATGACCATCAAAGGGGAAGGGGTGCAGGTTCTCATGAAAACCATGACCACCATTTGGTATTGCAGCAAACGGGGTGAGGCTTTGGGTCTTCGGCCAGGAGGCCCTACCCCTCTTGAAGAGGCCGAACGCTCAGGACATCATCCTGATTGCCCAGCAACTGGCAGGATCGTTAAACACCAGGATCTTAAAGAAACACGTTAGTTAGATTCCTTACTTTAGAATATCCCCAGGCGTCAGACTGGATCCGGAAAGATTTTTCATCAGCAGTACCCCTGCGCGTCGGTAGGCGTCGTCTGCTGCTCCGCGTCCGTCGTGATCGCCGGGATGACGTCGCTGGAGTACTTAGATGCCGCCCTCGCGCGCTGACATCAGTTCTTCTTTTTTCCGCGCCAGCAAGCGCAGATCCGGGAAGAAGCGTACCCTTAGTAATTTTTTGACTAACCTTTTGGACTATTTTGGTCTATTCTTTCGAGTTGACTTCGACTCCTGGTGCCAGTAGGGATGCCTTGGTTCAAGCCGTGTGACGACTGTCACCGCCTGATGTCGGTTACCGACCCCCACCGCCGGTGTCTCTACTGTCTCGGGACCGACCACGATGACAAGTCGTGCCCCGACTGCCGGGCCTTGATGTAGAAAGCTAGGCGGGAGCGGTCCCGCAAGCTCCTCGAGATCCGGCAGTCGGCTCCGCGCTGCTCGAGGTCCCAGTCGAGGAGGAAGTCAAGGGACCGGTCGCGGAGCCGCGGTCATCATCGCTCGTCTGGTTCCAAGTCCTCGCATTCAGGTAAGTCGAGGCACAGCAAAAAGAAGTCGAAGAAGCGACATCGCTCTTCCGACTCCCCTCGCCGGTCGCACGACTCGGCCAAGGGTTCGGGTGGCTCCGCCGGAGTCGCATCCGGCCCTACACCCTCCGGTCCCTGGGCTTAATGCGACTCCGGGCGAGATTCGAGAAATCCTCGTGGCCATGAGGACTCACTTCCCGCCGTCAAGGCCTGCCGGCGCACCTTGGGGCCCCGCAGGCCCGACTGGGGGTCCTAGCAAGCCGGCGGCTTCGGCGCCGTCGACGACTTCGGTCCCGACACCGCAGGCCCCCGTCGACTCCTCCACGGGTGCCGAGCCCCATGGTGTCGCTCCCAGCGCCGTCCTCGGACGCCGCCGTCCCCGGTTTCAGCCCCGGTCTGGGTCCGGCGTCAGAGCGGCGCCGCTCGACGCCGTCTCCGGCGTCGATGGGTGGGGAACTCACCTATGACCCGACTCCGTCATTTCTGCCTGTTTATCAGGACACGGATGAAGGGGAGCACTGGGAGGGGTCTGAGGACCCTCTGGCACAGCAGTGCCAGTTAAGTCAGGGCTGGGCAGATGAGCTAGGGGAGGCCAGTGGTCTAGACACTTCGCCTGACACTGGTTTTATCTCTCCTCCTTCCGTGGCTACGGAGGAGGGTGCTACTTACGCCGTGGTGCTTAGCAAGGCAGCCAAGGCCTTGCGCCTTGAGCTCCCTGCAGCGGCCGTGAGGACTAACCTCCTCATCGAGGTGCTTCAACCGCCAGTAAGCTCTTCGGAGCCTCTGCTGCAGTTTAATGAGGTCCTCACTGACGTTCTGATGAGCACTTGGTCCAAGCCCACCACAGTCTCTCCTGTGGATCGGACCGTTGCCCGGCGCCACCGCCAAGCTCCAGGCCACCCCTGCTTTCTGTCAGTGCACCTCACCCCTGAGAGTCTGGTTATCCAGGCCTCAACGTCCCACACCGCCTTCCAGGATGGAACAGTTTGGTAAGAAACAGTTTTCCTCACTCAACCTTGGGTTGCGGTCCATTAATACCGCGTGCCTTTTGGACCGTTACACCCACTCTCTGTGGGATACGGTGGCGGAATTGCTGCCCCAGTGTCCTGAGGAGGCCAGGACACGCCTCGCCCAGGCTCTTGCTGAGGGGCGAGATGCAGCACGGTATTCCATTCGGTGTGGACTTGACACCACAGACTCGCTGGGTAGAGCGATTGCAACGACGGTGGCGATTCGTCGCCATGTCTGGCTGAGGTCCACAAATTTTTCAGGTGATGTCCAGAGCACTCTCATGGACATGCCCTTTGATGGCGGTCGCCTTTTTGGCGACAAAGCAGATAGCACGCTGGAGCGCTTTAAGGGAGACCACTCCTCAGACACTTTTTGGCAGGTACTGCAGGGGTATCTATTCATAAGTTGAGGAATCTGTGAATAGAAGTATCCATTAGAAGGACAAGTTACTTCCCACTCTAATTCTCTTAATAGTGGATACTAACCGAAGAGTCCTCATTGCCCTCACTCATCCCCTTTCTGTGCAGTGAACTCCTTTGATATAAAAAAGGATGGCTCACAATTATCGCCAGTTTGTCACAGTTGATCTGCTTCTGGCAAAGTGGAAGAATTCAAGATGAACCGATGTCGGCGCACAAGGGGAGCACCTGTATGGGGCTCCACACGGTCACTTCCAGAGTTGTTGCTAGGCCGAACGGAGTCCATTTATGCCATCTTTCCCCATACGTGAGCAATTGGTTGAAAATTTCTGGATCCATTCTGGGGCCTAGGGATATTCAAAAGGTGAGGAGTCTGTGGTTAGATAAAGTATCTGCCAAAAAGAGTGTTACCAAACCTAAGAAACATGCTCTACTGCCTGCCACACTGCCACAGAATTGTGCTTGAAAATGTGGGGCAGAGTCACTAGGGAAGTGGCTGGAAAGGAGCGCGGATATAAAATGCCCCGCTCTGGATGGGGAATAGATATGAGGATCTAACAACATTGGTAGCCTTTAATGAATTGGGGGCTACAGGCATATCTACATTGGAGAATGTCCGGTGAAAAGAAGGGGATCACAACCTTTGAGCAGCTACAAACCGTGTCTATACTAGAGAAATCTTTGGTTTCCAAATACATGCAGCTTAAACATGCACTGTGCTAATGTGTACAAAGCGATGGAGGTATACCGTAAGAGACACCTTTGGAAAGCAGATTATTGGCAATTTACATGGTGAAGATGACGATCTCCTTCATGTAGAGAGCATTGATGATACACATGGCCTCATAGCTACGTTGAGAGCTCATTGGTAGACAGACCTAGGTGGAATAGAAGACTTGATATGGGATGAAGTGTTCACACACTCCAGGTAATTGTCAATGAGAATAGGATTCGGATTGTTCCAAGGTTTGCATAGGATATATTTAGGGTTTTGGTTTTTCAGTTAAAACCAATTATAACAGACAAAACGTGCCCAAAGGGAATATCTGCTTTCAGTAGCCACTGGCTTTGTAGACACTGGCTTTTAAGCAGTATTATGATATATATATATATATATATATATATATGTGTGTGATCAAGGCCGCATGTCTGGCGGCCGAAACGCGTCATTTGGACACTTGATGCTTGAATAAATCATCATTTAACTCTCAACTTTGCCTGTGGAGTCTGTTTCGCCTTTCTTTGGATGGTGGTACAAATCAACTGAAGGTCAATTTCGGCTGATAACTTTTTCCAACAATGTTTCTAGTCTAAGAACAATCTTGAAAAGAAATTGGCATGTGTTAAAATCAGATCCAGTGATTGGATCTGATATTCCGTTGGCCCCCATGATCACGTTAAGGAAAGCACGCTCTTTCAAAGATAACTTGGTCCATGGTCATCTAGATCCAATCCCTTCTAAAAAGGGTACTTTGAAAGAGATGAGAGGATTTTACCCTTGCGGCAAATGCAAGGCCTGTGCCTTCAGTAAAAGAGTACTAAGCTACAATGTGAAAGGTCTAAAAAGAGGGAGGACCATTACCAAATTCTTGACTTGCAAGACTTCACATGTTGTCTACTGTTTGAAATGTCCATGTGGACTCATGTAAGTT
Organism: Triturus cristatus; assembly: GCF_964204655.1. Taxonomy (NCBI): domain Eukaryota; kingdom Metazoa; phylum Chordata; class Amphibia; order Caudata; family Salamandridae; genus Triturus; species Triturus cristatus. The sequence continues at coordinate 1,083,894,560 of NC_140593.1, forward strand.
GGCAGCACTATTCATAATGTCAAGATTAGAATTTTAGAACAATGCGAGCTATAGCAAAAAAAGATTTTAATTATCCTGTCGCATGGCATTTCACCATTAAGCACAAGAGTGACAGGGATCTTTTGCAGTTCTTTGCTATTGATTGTGTTCCAGCACATGCCAGAGGGGGGGGGGATAGAGTGTCAAGATTGAGACGACTGGAATCGAGATATATAATCGATCTCCAGACAAAAACCCCATATGGGTTAAATTCTGGAGAGGAATTAATAGTACATCTAGGGATCTAGAAGTATGTATTCCAGTAGCCATTATTGTATAGCAATACAATAGATTTTCTGTGAATTACTTGGCGTCTAGGCAAATGATTTAGGGTTTTGTATCTTTGATATCTTTTTTGAAATGTTTATTGTTTATCGACATGCAATTTGACTTAGAATCAGTTAGCCGATACACGGCTACTATCTACGTACATGGGAGGGTTTAGCAACCTTTATTTAATTGGTTGCGAACTGCCGATCCACGGCAATATTTTTGAGCAATATGGGTTAATGTGTTAAAGCATATGAATGAATTGACTGTTTTTTTTGCTTTTAGGAAATCCTTTTCCTTTGCTTTTACATGTAACATTAATGAATTGTAAGGATTTGACCTTTGGAAGATGGCGCTTGCGATATGCCGGCCGTCACTCCCTCCCTTTTTACTGTTTCTATGTTTCCAAAGTGACCATCTGTTTATAAAATGGCACTCTGTGATGAGTTTGGTAACAACACTGAAGAAGGACTAGTTCCGAAACGCGTTTGTTGTTTTTGCCGAAATAAACGAGGCTGCGTAAACTACTCCCCCGTGAGTGCTCGAGATTGCTTTTTGTATAATTCGGAGGAATTTGGGAGTGACAATATATATCTATCTATCTATATATCACTGTTCTTTGCACGTTGATGTGTATTGGGCACCAAGTTCGCAACTGAACTCTGAGAAGGATCTTAGTGAAGGGCATCACCATGATGTCATCCTTCACTGAGAGCAGGCTGGAGCATTGGTTTCTAGTGCTCAGCTGGCAACAAAGATTACTGTGCATACAAATACCTGAGATAATACATGTCTTCCAAAAAGCACCTCGCATAGTACTCCGTGTTTTGTTTTTCATTTTTATGGCCTGAAAATCATAACAAAGGAACAACACAGCGTCTTACATAAAGATTAGGGGTAATTTTATGTACAAGCATGAACTTAGAAGGCATCCATTTACTGACTTTTGTGCCTACATCATTTACATTAACCCTGAAAATCTGCGAATTCTAATGTGATCTGCACACAGTGCACCTCAAACACATGAAGAGGCAAACATTCCTCTGTGCTTCCCAGTATGTGATCGATACAGTTCAATTTTAACAAAAAACAGGTGCATGAACCTGTTGCGACTCTGCAGACTGATGTGATGTATAACATGTTCATGATACTGTCCATGATGACCAAGTTCAACATTCATTGTTTGTGTCCCCATACCAAAGTGAAGTTTGGAACTATGGTGTTGAAACAAGGCTTGACACTTGCCAGCATTACCCGTACCTAGCACTGTGAGCGCATTTAATGACACACTGAGCTGTGCTCCCATTTATTGTTATAAATGAATGTTAACTGTTGTACATAATTTGAGTATATTCCAAGTGCACTTTTAGACCCCATAGTTGTTGTTGCGTGTGACAGCACCGAGATGCATCATTTTTTCGGTGGCTGGTGTATTTATAACTTGAATTAAATTAATTTAAATATAGTGTAAAAATGATGAGCAGCATGTTCGCATCCCGCGATGGTCACCAATGTCTGACAATATTGTAATGTACTACTTCTGTTTTCTGCTCTTAGTCGCACAAAAAATCATCCCGTTTCCTGACATTTTTCATCAACAAGTTTGTGCAGTTTATTCACAAGTACATCACATGCGATGCGCAAGCAGCTGTAGCTTTCCTGCAAAAGCACTCGGACCCTCTGCAGTAAGTGGCTTTCATCGCAACTGAGTTTTTACTTATTGTGCTTGTGATAGCTGATTGCCATTTATTTATGCCTGCACCCGGGTAAGTGTGCAGGTGGATTGTAGTTGCATTTGTGGTTCTTGACAGATCCAAGACGTGTAACCTTTGCATCCCAGGTAAATAAATGAAGCTGTTAATCTCAAGTTCCATAATACATCTGATAAATTCTCACTGTCTGACAAAAGAGGCACTTTTTGAAACCTTTAGCAGCTGGTGAACAGCACTGTTTTTTAACAATATTCCTCTTTTGCTTGTGATTTCTTAACTTTCTTAACATGTATCTAAAGTTGACTTCATAATAACTCTACGTGCCTACGAGGGAGGTTCAAGCACTTGGTACCAGTCTCAGACTTCGAAGCAATGCTATCCTACTTGTGGCAGATAGCTTAAAGACACCCCACAGAAGGCGTGTTTTACCTTGGATACAAACTTAGACTTCAAACTTATTTGTGTGGAAGGTCACAGCACCTTGAGAAGTGGATGGAATAATTGCTATTCGGTGAAAATGGGAATTTGTAAGGTGTGCAGTTGCCTCAGTGGGGCATGCATTTGAGAGTTTTCAATCATGGGCTTACAAGTCAACCAGTTCCTGCACTCAGATTTTTCACTGTGGGAAGTTCTTGTGAGGACGGCTCAGGTGGTATGGAATGGGTATTTAAAGTGTGACGTGCAGTCGACGGTGGAGCACACACCTGGTCTGATCGGGAAAGCTAGTTGAGTGGCACATCTTGGATGAAGCAATGCTTCACTTGTAAATTATTACATTGCCAAATGCTATGGTTGTTGAATACCAAGGTTCTTTAGTCTTGATTCCATGTCATCCTGCTTTATTCCACCATCCTACACTTAATGGCTCTCAGGGCTTTATGTGGGATGCAAAAAGTGTGGCGTGGCCTATGTAAGGGGTGTGACTTAAAAATCTAAACTAAATTTCTGCGCTTCCAGTAGTATGCCACTGGGCCAATATTTTGGTTTCGCTCTGAGCTTTGTTATTACCTCCAGATATATAACACAACTGACATACACCTAAAACCAAACAAGGCTATTGGCTTTGTCAGTGGTTATCTGTTTAAGGTAAATGAGTAACCAATTATTTTGTTGTAAATAATTGATATTGAATATGTTTCAATTCTGAAATTGTGAGACTGTAAATTAAACATTACTGAGGCTTGTGGAGCGGGTTATATTCACTCTGTTAAACATGGTTGCTCTTTTGCTCTTCACATCTCGTCCATCTGCACATCTTATACCTCATTTCTTTCCTCTTCAGCACCCTCTTTTCACTTTCTCCTGAATACACGTCCTTGCATCTCCACTTCAACACCCTCCAAATGCACACAATACATCCACTCACATGTAAGCACTATATTTTGTATTACTTTCGCCTTGTCAATATATTGACAACTGTGTACATGCTTCACGCACATTTGCACTCAATCACAGTTGCAACTGGAATAGGTGACCGTTGCTCTGTGCACTCTGCCGAAAGGGCAAAACTGGATGACAATGTGATTCTGAACACCTTTTTTGGCCCTCTGACTGGGATTGTGAGAAACTCGGACTGCCTTCAACCCCTGTTCCAGAGTGCTCAATCGTGGGTGTTTAAAGCAAAATCACTTCACGGCAACTTAGTTCAAAGTATGTACTTTACAAGAGTAATATGCTACACGAAACAAATTCAGAAACACAACATCCTGGAAATAACTAACAGTCTATGGGAATGCAAGAATAAGTAAAACGTGAAATATGAACCCAAACATGCCAGCAGACCAGATTCCTGCAGAAGATTCTTGATTCCTAAAGCCCAACATGGCTTTGTTTTAACTGTCTCTCCCGCATAAAAGTGATTCTGTTTTAATCTTAGTAGGGAAAATTTATTTCCACAGATTCTTTTCACTATCTCCCTCTTTAACTATGTTAGCATGTATGTAAACAGGAACTAAATTGCGGACCAGGATTACTTAAACGCCTTTACATTTATTGGTCAAAAATCATCTTTATTATTTGCCAGTATTGCCAAGAGCGTGAATATAGGGACGTCTTTCAATGTCCGTTTTTTAATTACTACCAGATCTAGGACCTGAGGGACCCGGCCCACTTAAAGCACTCCTGGCTCTTTATCATGGACTTAGAGGCTCTTTCACATTCCTGCTTTTTTCCAATATCTCTATTTTCTCTCTTCCTTCTCTCTTTTTTATTTTTTTCTCTCTTGTAACCACCACCAAATTAAGAACCGTTTCAGAGTTCCACAAGTGGGATCTAAACAGAGACGTTTTTGCACGAGTTGTTGATTTGTGCGGCATTTCACAGATTTGTTTTAACGTCTGCAAACAATGAAGGTTAGGTCTTCTCTGCCACTAAGCCGAAGGGGGCTAAAGTATTCCAAATCTCCTCTTCCCCCCCCCCCCTCCACCAACAGTGCTAATGTTTTGCACCAAGGGCCATAACGTGAATCGAGATCAGACTCTCACATCAAGGTGAAGGTGTTCCTTATGAGAACAGTTTGCCAGCATGTGCATTTGTTGTATAATTCTAGTTGTCCACCAGGGAGTCCATTTCTCTCTTTCCTTTAACACAGATGTTTCAATTTAGCAGCGCTTGTGCCTTTTTAGGTCGAGCCTAGCGGCAGCGCGCATGCGCTGCTCGCTCTACGAGACTGCTGTAGTAGAGTATGGGAGAGAAGCCAGCGCCCACTCTCTACCCATATTTTTCATTGGCTTGTGTCATTGTTTTTCGTAAATGCTGCCTTCAGATACGTTATTAGGCTTTTTAGTCCCTCCTTAGTATGGCCTTTTCTTCATTTGTAAGCTCCCATGGCGACTGTCCCCTTTACTTCTGTTGTTACACGGGACCTGTTATTTAGTCTGTGGGCAATATTTACTTTATTGAGATTCTCTTACTGCAGGCTGGGCATGCGCTGCTTCAGCTGAAACCGCTTGTGTTTTTTTAAGCAGCCCAGCCGCCCCCGTAACACGGGAGCCCGCTTTCAATCACTTTAAAGGCAATATCTCCTGTCTGTTTCAACATTCTAACTAAAATGGATTTAGACATGATTAGCGAATTAAGTCATGTGAATTCCAGTTAGCACATAATCGCGTGCTAATGGCCTGAAGCTGACAACAGCACATTTGTGTTACATGTCATCTACACTAGATCCACCTGACAGGGTTGTTTTCAAAAGCCTGTTTAATTAACCCCACCACCAGCAATACCTCCACCAGCAATACCTCCACCAATACCACCACCACCAATACCGCCACCTCCACCACCACCAATGCCACCATCAATACCACCTCCACAATACCACCGCCACAACCAGTACCACCACCAATACCACCACCAATACCACCACCACCAATACGACAAGTACCACCACTAATACGAACACCACCACCACCAATACCACAACCAATACCACAATCACCAATACCCCCACCACCAATACCCCATCACCAATACCACCACCATTACCAATACCACCACCACCACTACCAGCATCACCACCACTACCAATACCACTACCACCATCACTACCAATACCACCAATAATACCACCACCACCACCAATACTATTCCCAATACCACCACCTCACCACCACCAATACCACTAATACCACCACCACCACCACCACCACTAATACCACTACCACCACCAGTACCACCACCTCCGCGCCTCTCGCTCACTAATAACAGCAGGGGCACTGTACGAGGCAGGAGCTGCAGCCGTGACCATCCATCCCTCCCTCCCTCCATGCCTGCCATAAAGCACAGCCCGCCCTGTACCAGGAGGTGAAGCCAGGGCCCTTCTACAGCTGAAGTGTTTATTAGGCCAAAGATAGCAATGACATTACACAATGCCACACTGCACACTCAAATCACGGAGAGGGCAGGAAATAGCCCCCCCCTCCCACTCTTTCTCCTGAGCTGCAACAGTGTAATCACAGGGCGAAAGGTGTTGGAACGCTTTGTTAGTGTTTATAGCTTGGATCGTATGTAACTCTCACTTCACACTTTGTGTCTGTGTAATTTACAACATTTACACATCATCTTCACTGCACTATTTATCATTACTTTAAAGACGTCGCCGGCCGGTCTCTTCCTCTGATGTTTACAATCTAACAAGCGGTCGAGAAGGCCCTTTATTGCAATGCAATAGGTCTCGCATTTGTGAGAGTTAAGCTATTAGTATTGTAAATGACAATGCCTTTTATTTATGTTTTAAAACCCAAAACATAATAAAAGGCATTGTCATTTACAATGCCAATAGCTCAAACTCGTGTGAATGCGAGACCTATTGCATTGCAGATGCTAGTAATGCATTTGTCTCTTGCCTTCAAGTTATCGCGCATTCTTTCACTGGCTGGATAGGGTCTCAGATAGTTCTCTGTGACAAACCGATTCGTCGACATTGTACACAGTTTTCACTGTGAAAAGAAGTATGTTTGCACTGACACTATAATTTACTTTTTACCTTTTAAAGACATAAGAAATAAGCTTTAGTTAGAAAAACTTTAGTTTGCAGGGTCTGCAGTGCATTGGGTGAAAAGACCTGCTGATTAATGAGCCTGTTGCGTGTCATGATTAATTCACTACATAGAATACAAATCATTAGAAAATATCCAGTAGCCCTGACCTACATTTTGAGTCTAAACTAGAAGTGAAAAAACAAAACCAAGTAAAAGCCTTTGTAGTGCAAAAGTAACACAAAAACGATAGATGATTGAATGTAAGCATTCCCAAGCAGGTGGAATGATACACAAAACAGCCATTAGCTTTTGGTGAGAGAGTTGTTCTTCTGGTGGGTGTAGTCCGAGCTTACTCATGCATATTCTAAATAATTGGTACCAATTGATCTTGCAGACCGCAACCGTGGTAATCTTAGCATGCTAAATGCTAATTCATTAGACTCCTCTTCTCTGGTGTTAAGACTGGTTTAGCCACATGGATCTATTCGATTGGCCTGCTTTGGATAATCCAGTGATTTAGTGGCTTGGTTAGGAACAGTGCCTTTTTCTAACTAGATGAAAAAATTGGCACTCGACCATAACGTAAATGAATGAGGACATTGAGGCCTGATAATTCAAAAAGAGAAATATTGTGTTGCTTGTGTTTGGGTCGGGGGATAAGTGGTCTCTGCTGAGTCCACATGAGCTGAGCATTGCTCCTTCACCGTAGTGCAGCACCGCAGAATTAATGAGTCTGCGTCCGTTTGGATTCCAAAGTTCCAACTCTAAAGATCAGTAGCCGGACTCGTTTGAGGACACATCTTTAAATTTATATAAATATATTTCACTTTGAGCACAACAGAGAGCAATCTTCGGGGCTAAAGTGTACAGTCCATCTAAAAGAAGAGCACATAGGTCTCCACTCAGACCTCTTGAGTCAGAAAAGTACATGTAACAGCACTGAATTTCTAATCCAGTTTTGGGTCATACATCTCTTAGGAGAAAATTTCATGCTAAAAAAAACGCCAGCCTTTTGTCATCAAAGATGAAACTTGAGATTTGGATGCTGATCTTTTCATTGTTGAGTAAGGTTCATTTTCAAAGATGCTGTTGTTAGATCATCAATTCCTGAGAAGATCCAAAAGAGAGAAAAGATGAGGGGAAATCAATGGTCTGACTGGGAACTGAAAGCGGTCCAGGCAAAAATGGGATTAACAGGTTCTGCATCCCAACCTCCAGAGCCTGCCCCTTCATACCTGAAGTTTGAGAGGAACAACTCTAACTCTTTTGTTTTACCTATGAAAGTTGCAGTCAGCATCTTATCAGCACTTCGTCAATCCACCAAATCTGTTTTTCTGGATATTGGTCCTGTTTTGTTAATTTGTGTGCATAGGAGGAAATCAATCTTCTTAAAGCTAATTTTTCAGATGTATTTCAGATCTCTTGCACATCTCGCTGTCCTTATCCTGATAATTCTTAGCATTTGGTACAGTTAAAGGCAACCTTTCAGCCTTTCTTTGTTTACCTGACCTACCATCTTTGTTTATGTCTTCTGTCATTATGAGGTTCCTTTAAGGGATGTACATGTTTCAGCCTTCATCCTTAATAGTACAACAATGATACTTTAACTTGCTGTTCACCTTTTTGATAGTGTCTGAGTTACACACCATGTACAGCATCTTGTTGTGGCTGTTGACAATGAAAACAGTTTTTTCTGATTGCCAGTATTTCTGTTTAGCGAGTAAGCAAGCTGCAGGGTTTGTGTCCATCCTTCATTTAGTGCAATTTTTTTCCAGAAAAACTGGTTTTGAAAGCCGAAGTCTCATGTCTCCAAACACGGACTCTTAGGTCAGGCTATCACCCTGCCTGCATTATACCAGCCTCTTCATCCAACCAAAAAGGAGGAAAGGATCCATTGTTTGGTTACTCGCAGTGTGATGAGCTTCAATGCAGACAGGGCTCTGAAAAACCTGATCAATGATCAGTTGTTCATTGGCTATGTGGGTGCCAAGAAGGGCAGGGGCACTCAAAAGAGAACTTTATTCAGGTATAATATGTTGTTTGTTGTGATTTCCTGTGCTGCTCCCAAAAAGGAGCCTTCCTAGGGCATCAGGGGTCTTCCACAAGATTGAAAGTTGCCTTGTCAGGTGTGTCCAGGTTGTCCCTATTGTGGACATGTGCTGGACTGTGAGGGCATGGGCTTGTGAAGGTACTGTCTTCAGCCCACACCTTCCACAAGACATTACAGTCTTGATTCTGAAGCCTGTAGGGGTGGTCACTTTGTCATATCCGATCTGCAGAACTATTATTAGAACAGCCACCACTTCATATTGTAGTTTGCTCATTTACCGAGTTATCAAAGCCACCACAGACCCTATGTTAATGTCACCTTTTCCTATCACCTAATGCCAAGGGCTGATAAGTAGAATCAGATGCCCAAATTAAAATGAGTTATCTTACCTGGAGACAAAGGGCAGATCTGAATGCTTCTTAACTTTATTTGTAAATAAAACCAATCCACTTTCTAGTTCCTATAGGCGCTACCAGCTGTCAGATGGGAATTGCAACGTTGTATTGGAATGTCTGAACTGTCCGGATAGAAACATAACTAAGAAAATGCTCTAACCTACTGTCTACGCATTTTAAGAACAATTGCTGATGATGAAGCATTAAGTTTCCAAGTAATAATTCTGGTGGTTTTAGACGAGCATCAGAACCTATTTTTATATGATTTGCTCGTCCTCCATGTGCACTCTCAAATCTACATATGTAATCCTTCTGGATAACCAGGAGTGTAATATTCAATGTATATTATGAAAAAGTGAGTGGTGGGCTAAGAGTACTTGAGGTACACCAAGTGGGTTCATTTGTACATTTTGAAGTGTTTGCCATGAAATAGCGTGTTTGTAGCACAACATCTATTAACTAGAAACTCCACACTGAGTGGTGCTTCACAAGAAAGATGAACAACCTTCCCTTGAAAGTTCTCCATATCTGATATTTATGTCATAGGGCTGATTCCCCTGACTAGTTAAGCAGTAGAGAGGTGCTGGAAATATTTCTACCCTGAGTGTTGCTATTTTGACACTCTTCAGGATGCTAAAAGTACCTCAATCATTGTGATCATAATCTTGGTCAATTGTGATGTTAACCTCTCTTATGCACCAATCCTACTCCTCATGCCTAGACAGCGGTTCTATTATCCGGACTTTCATATGCATGTTCTCTGATGAGCTGGTAGTTGTTAATATATCTTCTTGTGTTTCCTTTTCTTTTTTCAGTGGTCTTTCTTCGGAGAACAGTGATCTGGTAATGCTGAAATCCTTATTGGCTGGATTGAGCCTACCTAGTAAAACTGGCGGTTTGGAAAGGACATCAGAAGAAGAGAAAGAAGGTGAGCCTATAGGTTGTTAACCATTCATAAGCCGGTGATTGTGTTCCATCCAACTATAAAGGCTAATTATTTGACATTGTAAACACTGTTATGTAGCCACATCATATCTATAATACAAACAGTTTGTGAGATTTGCAAAGTTTTTCACTGGCGTGTAATGTAAAACATCAAGACACTATTGTAGGCAGTTTGAGCAACAATCTTGCAGTTTCATGATTTTATCTCTAAATACAAATTGTCTTTATCTTCAGATGATTGCAATTTAATCAAGGTGGGTTGGATTTCTTCTTCTTTCTACATTTCCATTTCAGGCCAACTACCAAACTAACCATCTTATAAAAACTTAAAATATATTAAAATGCTTTTACCTTTTTACTTTGGGTCCGAGTTTGATGTAGAAAGTAAAAAAGTGTCTCAGTGAAACGGAGTCATCACATAGAATCTTTTGTCTACATAGTCATCTGCTTGCTGGGCTTTTTCAGAAAGTATGTTTGTATCTGATTTTTCATTTTCTTTTGCTTTACAGATGAGGCTACTCCAGGGTCTCTGCCTCTAGTCAGTATGTCTGTGTTCACTCCTCTAACAGCAGCTGAAATGGCTCCATATCTAAAGAGGATCTCCAGGAGCCAGACTCTAGAAGGTAATGGGTTACCATAGAATGCACTGCATTATGAGAAAGCTGATTTCTCGCGACAAGCTGTAGTGTTTTTTTGTTTCTTCATCACAATTCTGTGGTGTTATTGTCCAGAGTAAGATTAACCTTATGAAAGCTTTAACATTTATAAGTAGGAAACCAATAATGTATCATCCACTACTTACAGGAAATATATGAATAGCACACATACTCCATCATTGTATCTTTTTCTGAAGCGCATGCAGTTTAGCAAATACTTTACTTTAGATGGTGGCTTTTCTAACAGTTGTCAAACATTTATTTAGCCTCTCAACCTCCTTAGGCAGAGGTCACTTCTTCTGTGTCCGACTGACCTTAAGAATCTCCTGTAGCTATGTGTGTAAAATTAATAGCTTGTACTAAAGTCAGGCTGGTGAACCTCGTCTAGTATCCCCCTTTGCAACATAAGCCTTGAAACTGACTTTACCCAGTGCTTACGACCTGTAATAATTACCTGTGTTACTGAATACTTGAACTTCTGTTGACGTAGGCCTCACTTATGGCTGTTTGATACAGTAAACCAGTAGAATAACAGAGAGCAAGCAGCTCTCACAACAACAGTTAATTTGAAAGAGAGAAGGGCTGACAGTGTTTTTGATGTCACTGTTAACTAAGAGTTCCATTTCAATCCGAGTTATGTCGGTTAAAGCCATCCCAAATTGCTTTGTTCATCCATGCAGGAAAAGCCTGCTTTTAAACCCAGGCTTTGAGGTTTTGGAATTTCAGTTTTCTGACATTTGCCTCTTCTTCCTCTGAAGAAAATAGCCAGTATTTTGATTTGAAAGGGTATTTAATTAATTTTAAGTGATTTTTGTAGTGATGAACATGTCCTGTTCTAACAACTGCTGAGCACTTTGGTATATTGACTGATTGATTTGTGTTTTTGACATAAAAATAGCATAACAACGTACACAATTGCATATAAAATCTAACATAAATACATCAAGAATTCAACAAACAGATTTAGCACAGCTTTAGTATATACCTAAATATTAAGAGATCTATCATACCATCATGTAGATCTCAATCACAAAGCACAGACGTTTACAACCTAAATATAACAGAAAATTAAAGAATTAAAGATTTGGAGATTAAAACAGTACTTAAATTGGAGAACATGACACATCACCATACAGACCATCATCGTATTTCATATTTTAAGAATTTGCTGACTCAAAAATCTCAGCAGAAGAAGAGAGCAACTGTGAATAGAAAAAGAGGCTCTGCAATTACTAAAATTTAAATTCTTCCATAGTAGGTTAAGATACATATGAGTGTAACCTGAGGTAGTGCCATCTCATTATTCAGTAGTTCATATGGTAATGAGCAATTATTTCATATCCTCCTAGAAAGGGTTCTCTCCGTGAATGTTGAGCGAGTCTAATGCAGAGCTGCACAAACGATGTAGTGTGAGCGGTTGGTTGGATCAAATGAAAAATTACTCTATCTATACACAGATTGTGGCAGAGATGTAATGGAGGGAGCCTGTCCAGCTTTCTTAGATCATTGTGTCCTTCATGGTAATTCATCAGCTGTTAACTTCGAGCATTTAGACATTAGGTATTTCCTCGTCTGGATGTGGGGAGCTGGATATATATAGCGTTGGGAAGATTTCCAGCATTGTGTTCTTTTGGGATACAACTCGGAAAGTTAAATTAGCTACATGTTTGTCTTGGTGGGCTTAAAGGGCTCAGGAGAGCCTGGTGAGCTTCCCCGTTGGTGACGAGGACCTTTTTCAGCTCACCACAGTATACATTTGCACATAATACAAAACCAGTGCGGTTATGAATTAATACCTCTGTTATTTTCCACAAAAGCTACAGGAAAATTGCATTGTTCTGCATTTTATTCAGAAAGGGACTGTTAAGAACTTGTACATACTTTTTTCTTCATCACGCAAGACTTCAAGAACCAACTCATAAGTGAAGCTTTTAGTTCATTGCCTTGGCCCACTTTGAGGGCAAGATTTTCATTCTTTCAGAAAATTGGCAGCAGTTTGGAAGTGGGCCCTTGTGTCATTGGTTTGGGTTAGGGGCTTCATCCATCTTCCCTTCATTTAGCTTAAAGCCTAGTTCCTAAGAACCAGACACAAGCATAAGAACCAAATTGGTAAACCCAAGAACGTATTTAAGACGGCTCGTTGGCAATCTATGTCGTTTTAGAAGGAGAGCTATTCATTAGGTAAGCAGAGCAGAGTGGTCCCTTATGTCCCAGAGTATCTTGTATTGTATGTCACCAACAAGAGGTGAAAATGCCTTACTTCATGAATGGTGCTACTGTTCTACTGCCCCTCAGTTCACCTTTTCTGTTGTTTAGGGTGGACGTGACACATAAATATATCCAACAATAGTTAGATAATATGGATTGCATACAGTGATCTCTGACAACCGAAAGTACAAGTGGACTGGCAGTGGATTTTTCTTCCGATCTAATCAGTGAACTGCCTGATATGAAGACAAGCTATTTGGCATTAATTTAGGTAATACACCAAAGAAACTGTAGAAATTAATGCAAACCCTATGTTCTGTGAATTAGTCTGCTACTTGGAGACTGTTTGTTTTGTTCATCAGTACAGAATGATGCCTCGCAAATTTTCACCGGCATGTACTATATGTAGGTGTAGGTGGTGGAGAGTACAAGATGAAGACCACTGCTCACCCTCCTGCAGCTCAGGCATCCACTGCCTGAATAAGACATATTTCCTTCTGAAAAGAAGCAGAAGACACAATAAGTGCGGAGGTTTGTCTGGGATTGGAAGAGGCTTATAATGGACCCAATTGGTTTTGCTGCTAAGAAAGTGAAAAGGTGCCCCCTCAAGAGTTTTCTCCTTGGCTGGTTTGACATAGTGGGTGAAAAAAGTCTTATCAGCTGCCTCTGCAAGCTGTGTAGATTCAGAGGGACACCCCCTCTCTCCCCCCCCCTTCTCACACACACCCACAACTCTCATTATGCATGATACGCTTACATATTCAGGTACCAAGCATGAGAAAGGAGTTTGGCTGTTGTGAGACCAATGTTATGAATACAGTTGGCAAGATTTCAGTGAGCTCATTTGTTGGCTTTAAGGCGGATCTGAAAAACATTATCTTACACTTTAAAATAATTAAACTGTTGTAAATCTCTTTGATATTGTTAATACTGCTGTTAGATGTTTCCATTATGTCTGTTCTCTCCTCTGTGCTCTATGGTTGGGCCTACTAAAGTTAAAATAAATCCTAGTTTAAACTAAAAGAGAAGGGAAGCTGATTAAAAGGACCAGTAGTAAGCGCAGTGTTGAAGGCAAAAGGTAATTGATAGAGCGGACTGACACCAGTGGCGTGTAGAGATTAGACTTGGGAGAGGGCAATTGGATGCTGAGTCAATGAGCATAGACCAGAAAAACACACAGAGAAGAAGCAGATATCACAGCGTGCCTGTGGCATGACCCTCCACCGAAGGACTGAACTGGATGACTATGGGTCCCTTTACCTCCTTTATTCATGTTGTACCTTGTTTCCCTGTCTTTCCCGCCTCTAAGGTGTTGAGTATATATTTGAAGACAGTGGTTTGAGTGGGGCTGGGGAGAATCAAGGTTTGGATTCTGAGGGGTTTTCATTTTGAACACCTATATTCTTTAGCAATTGTGACCTCACCTGCTTAAATGATTCAGTGTTTTCCTTGTTTCTTTCTCAGATATCTTACAGATTCTGGGTGATATTGATGAAATGTCTAAACGTAGACCAGAGATTCTCGCCTTCTTTGCTGTGAGTATGCAACATTCTTTTTTTAAAAAAATATTTTTATTGAGTTTTGCAAACAAAGAGCAACATACATTGGCATCAAGTTCAGCAGGAAATCCGCCCATCGGTAGTGCAACGAATCTGTAAGGGCACATTTAAATACATAGATGCCCCATCTGTATCATACAATAGTATCCACCCCATTCTATGAGCAAACGATAGGTTGGCTATTCTTGGTCGCTGAGTTCAGAGTCTGAAGCATCGCGTGGGGGTTCACATGAGTATGCAACATTCTTGAACCAGTCAAGGGTTTACTTCTGCTTCCTGGATGGTGCTGGACTTGACAAAAAGAACAGAAACTACTCTTCCAAGATAATGAATTGTTCATACTGCCAATCTTAGTCTTCACCTTTTTAAAATGTTTTATATAGGTCCAGGTAAAATCAAGAACAGGTGATGTGGGCCATTTCTAACTTTTTTTGACTGCTTAGATCCATGTTTCCAGAACGCCTCTTAAAACTTTGTTCACAGTGTTGGCAATATGAACAGGGAGCTCTGTGTTTTAATTTGATTATTAGTCCACAGATCGCTACTGTTCAAATTTATATTGAGACCTCTGCTCCAGTGAAGTGTTAAAGAAAATCTGTGCACATGGCAGCCATAGTTTGAAAGTATTTATTAACAACAACAAAAAAGTGAGTCTGTGAATCACGTAGCTGGGCAACAAGGGGATGCCCTAGCACGTTGTGAGTGTGTAAGCTATGTAAACAAGGACAGAAGTCAAATTCATATATTTTCATACATGTGGCTCCAATGAACATTATGTGACAAAACAAAAACAAAAAGGATACACAGGATCTGAAGTCATGAAATACTGTATTAAGCAACCTATAACTGTTACAAGAATGTAAACTTTCAGCAGTGAGCAAGCTATTAAAGAATTTCTCACCTATCCTCGGTCTCAAGCTAATGCACACACTATATGTAATCCAGTGAATCAGATGCAACCTTTTTAGGTACTGATGTTAAACACAGTAACAGGCAGGCAAAGCGTATGCCACCGAGGATAGAGTGATGGCATTTCAGAGGCTGCACCCTCTTTATCAGACATCACGTCCTCTAACAGAAAGAACAATTGTTACATTGTTAGGTATGAAAGCTTTGTGCATTGCTTTAGTGCTGCACTCTCGACTGCACGTGTCCATTATAGGAGTGTCTATCCTGGCAATTGTCACAAGTGATGGGTCAATGGGAAGATCTAATATTTGTAGAGCTCAGTGTTCAGCGCAGTTTTAGAGCTGAGGGTAAAGCACAATCTCAAATAGTGGAGGTAGGAAGCTGGCTCTCTGTATAGTGTACCAAAACGAGGTACGCTGTGCAGAGTGTCCAGGCAACCCTGATTGGTTCACAGAGGCAAAAATGATAACACTAAATGCTCTCTTTTGTGGTAGTGTGGGTGAGCCGTTTAGGTTTATCTGAGGGTAGTGATAAGTATTTGTTGTACTCACAGATGTAATAAATGGGACATATACTCAAAAATAAATCAGAGACCAATTTAGAAAAATAAGTCATATTTTTATGTAAATTTTGATGCCAAGACCTTCGTTATCAAGTAAGTACTTTTTTAAATATCGATTTTTACAGGTAAGTAAAATGTTCACTTAAATGCGTCTTTACGCTGCAATACTTTCCTATGGGAAAAACGGCATAAGTTGTATGGTTATTTACAGTTGGTTTCTGGGGTCTCCTTCTGGACTTAGAGTTGTAGGGGGCCAAGGTCCAAAGTACCACCAGCCGTTACTCGGTACCTGCCCTGGGGCATCCTGGTGCAAAGGTCCTGGTTGGACTGGTAACTTTGCACGCTACACCGGTAGAAAGAAGGGGGCCCACCTTGAAACAGGTTGTAGAGAGGGACTTGGGGACAAGTCCAGGAGCTCCCAATGGGGGCTCAGGTCCTAAGGGTCCTGGGAGCAAGGGGGGACAGCTGGGTTTTTTGGTACCTGGCGTGGGAAGTTAGGGTGCAGATTAGATAGGTTAGCCGGGCTCTGTGCATCCAAGGCCCTCGCGGTTGTCAGTCTCGCTGATTGAAGGGGCAGAAATCAGGACAGCTGGGCCATTCTGGAAGTGGGTCTCTACTGTCCTGACGTCCCTCAACAACTGCTCAATCTCGGTGCTATTAGAGTCCCCACTGGACTTAAACAGGCCTTGTTTTCTGAAAGGGTCTGATACTCCAGGTATTGGTGCTGTGTGGCTCCGGTCGGTCCTGGTGTGTCCTCTCTGCCCTTCAGGAGCACAGGTACCTCTTCTCGGGGCTGCTACATTGGGCTAACGAGGGAGTGGCAACACGGTAAACAGTACTCTGCTTCTTCGGTGCCTGCGGACTGCAGGGGAGTAGCTCCTCCACTGCAAGGGAGATTGCTGGCAATTTGCGAAAGGATGGCAGTCTACCTGGGTTCTTGGCAGATACTCAGCTGCAGGATGAGTCACTTGGTCATGACGATCGATGCTGGCGCAGGCAGGGTTTGGAGCCAAACGTTCACAGCAGTTTTCAGTTCTAGCTTCCTGGCGACTCTTCTTTCTCCTCTTCTTCTGGATCCATCAAATCTAAGTTCCTGGCATCAGCTGTGCCTCTAAATACTTAATTTAGGGGCATTAAGA
The DNA here is from genome assembly GCF_964204655.1 of Triturus cristatus. Classification (NCBI taxonomy): domain Eukaryota; kingdom Metazoa; phylum Chordata; class Amphibia; order Caudata; family Salamandridae; genus Triturus; species Triturus cristatus. The sequence goes on from NC_140593.1 coordinate 1,083,911,482, forward strand.
GGAGTGACATGTAGTAGCCAATGGGCTACTTACCTTTAGGGTGACTGCACGCTCTATATGACTACTTTCTGTGGGAAGTGGGCATAACCCTGACCCAGAGAGCCTAATTCCACCAAAAAACAAGATGGGGGCATTCTAGTTTTTGTGTTCACATCAGATAGCCCACCTTAGGGGTGGAACTAGCCTGATTGGGAACACGCCTCCTGACTAGCTAATTTTCCCGCCTGTCCTGATGTCAAATTGGCCTCAGGGCAGGGGGTGGTATCTCCGAAGTCTGGGGGGAAGGCGGTCTGCATATCAAAGGTGGCAGAGGCCTTTGAAGCCTCCTGCCTTGATTTGCTGATTATTTAGCCACCCTGCTTGGAGAAGGTGAGAACACCTCTGGCCGGAGCATGGGCTCTCAACTGCAAGGGGTCAGAAATCTGTCTGTAGTGGAAAGCTGTTCTACACAAGTCAGCCAGTACACAAGAGGTTGGTAGGCTTTCAGGGGGCTCCTCTAAGGTGCCCTCTGTGTGCATGTATTAATAAATCCATCACTGGAATCAGTGTGGGCCTATTAATACAAGTTGAGTTTCAGTGAAACCATCATGTAGCTGGGTAACTCGTAATCACCAGTGCCCAGTACATATACTCAAGATAGCTTCCCTGCTTACTGGCAATGTCCAAGAACCAACATGGACATCACAGAGGCATATCTGCTCATGCAGATATGTCCTCACATGTAATATAATTCACCCTGCCTTAGGGCTGTAAGGCCTGCTGTAGGGGTGACTTACTTATATTACATGCAGGGTCTGTAGGCATGGCACACAGAAGGTGTGCCATATCATGTCCTCACTTTTCTCAGCACCATGTCACACAATCTACGATGGCAGCTTGCATGAGTGTGGTGAGGGGTCCCTTAGGGTTGCACAATACCTGCTGCAGCCCTTAGGGACCCTGTTTAGCCTCCCTTCTCTTGGTACTAGGGGTACCATTTACTTGGGACTTACAGGGGGTGCTAAAGTTATTGCTGATTGGGGGAACAAGAGAGAAAGAGATGTGGACTGGGGACCTGGATAGCAGGAACCCAGTGCACTTCTGTTAAAAGTGCATCAAATACCAGACAAAAAGTGGGAGTGATCATGTCAAAAAGGGGCATTTTCTTACAGTGGAACTCTGAGAATATGTTACAGGGAAGATCGTATGCCATCCCACAAGCGCACGTGACATCACCACAGATGCCTCAATCGAAGGGTGAGGGGGCATCACTAGGCAAATTTGACTGTTCAGGGTATCTGAGTGCAGCAACAGCAGAAAATTCATATCAATTTTGTAGAGTTGACAGTAGTACAGTTAGGACTCACATCACTTTACATGCATCAAGACAGTTCTAGTAAGAATAGACAACACATCTTTGATTGTTATCATCCAAAAAAAGGAGGCACTGACTTCGCTCAGCTGTTGGCATTGTTGCAGTCAGTATGGCATTGGGCCAAATGGCATCACGTCTTGCTCCTAGCAGAGCATCTGCCAGGGATGGACAGTGACATTATGGACGTGTTAAGCAGGACACATCAACCAGTACACGAGTGGGAGATGATCCCCAAGTACTTCCATAAATGGGGGATGCCCATAATTGATCTGTTTGCCACCAAAGAAAACTCAAAATGCCCCTTCGCATCTAGGTATCCACACCCAAAGTGCATCAGCAACACACTATGGATGAACTGGTCAGGGATATTTGCACATACTTTTACTCTATTTTCTTTCTTCCCTTGTGTACCGAGGAAGTTTAGACAAAAGGCCATGACACTAATTTTATGGCTCCTAGGTGGTACTACAGCCATGGTACTTGGTGCTACTGCAAACACCTGTTGGTCCACAAATCTGAAAGAGACACGTTAGTGATAGATTCCTTACCTTAGAATATCCTCAGGCGTCAGACTGGATCCGGAAAGTTTTTGTCAGCAGTAAAATGTAAAATCTAGTATTTGTAAAGCGCACAGCTACCTGTAGGCATCCCGGCGCTGGGGGCCATCAGGAAGATTAAGCGAGCTATTGCCCAGAGTCACATGGTGCTGGGCTGACCTGCCACCGGTGCCGGGGATCGAACCGTAATCCCCAGCCTCCGGTGTCAGTCGCCCTGGCCGCTGCGCCACACCTCTTCCCCCTGTGCGTCGGTAGGCGCCGTTGTACAGTTCTGCGTACGTCACTGGCGTCGTAGCCGCCGAGATTACGTCGTCGTAGCTACTTAGATGCGCCCATGCGCGCTGATATCAGTTCTTTCTTTTTCCGCGCAGCAGCGCCGATCCGAGAGAGAGCGGTACCCCTAGTTAAAAGTTTTAACTTGGTTTCTGACAACTTGTTTTGTCGAGTATTCGACTCCTGGTGCAGTAGGGATGCCCGGGTTTAAGTCCTGTAGGGCCTGCCATCAGAACAGGTCGGTAGCGGACCCGCACGACGCGTGTCTCTTTGCTTGGGGCACGCCCATGACCCCGAGGCTTGCCCCGATTGTCGGGCCATGGCACCGATAGGTTTGTGGGAGCGTTCCCGAAAGTTGTTGGAGGTCCGGCAATCGGTTCCGCACCTATCGACGTCCCGCTCCCGTGGGAGGGCAAGGGACCGGTCGCGGAGCCATCAGCATCGCTTGCTGGAATTGGGGACAGGCAAGTCAAGGCGCCATAAAAAGTTGAAGAAGCAATGTCACTCTTCCTCTACCCCTCACCGGTCGCGGGACGCGCGGTCACTCCCCCGTGGCTCCGTTGGAGCCTCCGTTGTTGCCTGCGGTCTACCCACCCTTTCCAGGCCCGCACGCAACTCCGGACGAGGTACAGGCCTTCGTGTCTTCCTTGCGCCGTATGTTTTCCCCATTGGGTCCCTCCGGATTGCCTTCGGGCCCCATTGGGTGGATTTGCCCCTGTACCGCCGCCTTTGTCCTAGGCTACACCGACACCATACCCTGCGGCGCCGCCGGCCTCGGTGCCACTGCCGGCCTCGGTCCCACCGCCGGTGCTGGGCACGGCATTGACGCCAGACGGCACCGAACCAGGATTGGTCTCTTACCCCTGATTACATTTCTTGGTGGGGAGTTTGTCCCATTTCCCTGGGTACCTCGTCCTTACCGGCCCCTTCAACAACCGATGGATTAAGGGGAGTACTGGGAGGGGTCTGAAGACCCTCTTGCAGCTCAATTTGAGGATGAGCCTGAATGGGAAGGCGACATGGAGGGTCAAGTGGATCTGGATTTCTCTCCACACCCTGGGACACTGTCCCCTTATTCCGTGGCTATGGAGGAGGTTTGGACTTTTTCAGTGGTGTTGCGTAGGGCGGCTGAAGCTCTTAACCTCGAGCTCCCTTCTGTACCTATCCGGACCAATCTCCTGACCGAGGTGCTACAGCCACCATCCTCCTCTGCGGAGTCGTTGCTGCCCTTCACCGAGGCGCTTACTGACATCCTGTTGAGCACCTGGAACAAACCTAACACAGGGGTTCCTGTAGATAAGGGTGTGGCACGCCACCATCGCTCAGAGCCGGGCGACCCCAGCTTTCTCACACAACACCCGACGCCTGAGAGTCTGGTTGTCCAGGCTTCTGCCTCGCCGAGCGCATTCCCTTCTGCTCCTCCGGACAAGGAATCTAGGAAACTGGAGCAGTTTGGGAAAAAGATTTTCACTTCTGCCAGTTCCCGGTTGCGAGCGGTGAATACTGCATGCCTGTTGTGCCGCTATTCCCATTCTGTGTGGGACACCGTGGCACAGGTGTGCTGTCTCAGTGCCCTGTGGAAGCAAGGGCGGTTCTTTCCTAGGCCATTACCGAAGGGAGAGATGCTGCTAAATTTACTAGTGCCCTGCCGAGAGAATCGGCTGTGTCAAGCCCACAACGGAGGAGCTCCGCCGTTACGCTTGGCTCAGAACTACTGGCTTCTCCGTGGATGTCCAGAACACTTTGTTGGACATGCTCTTTTATGGCACACGCCTCTTTGGTGACAAGGCGGATAGCACCCTGGAACGCTTTAAGGACTCTCGGGCTACGGCCCAGTCCTTGGGTCTCGCCACCACGCGTACTTGCTCGTGGTCCGCTTTTCGCTCCTTTCGAGGTCAGGGTTGAGGCGCCCAAGAACGTTCCTTTCAGACCCGCAAGCCTGCGCAGCCGCAGCCTCAGCACAACCGCGGACGTGGGACCCACCGCGGTGGATCTCGAGGACAGCGGGCGGGTCAATCCACCACCGCCCCTGCTGCCGCCGCCTCAAAGCCTTCCTAGTCCGGTCTTTCAGGCCCACCAGACGCCAGTGGGTGGCAGGATTTGCCATCACCTTCCCCACTGACGCACTATCACCTCGAACAGGTGGGTTCTGCAAATAGTCCGAAGGGGCTACTCCCTCTCCTTCAAGTCTACCCCTCCAGCCATGCCACCTCAGTACCACCGCATGTCGGGGGATCAATTGTCATTTCTCCAGCAGGAAGTTGCGGCCCTCTTGGCTAAGGGTGCCATCGAGCGCGTTCTGGTGCCAGAAGTAGGTCGTGGTTGTTATTCCCACTACTTCTTGGTTCCAAAGAAGGACAAGGGCCTGCGTCCTATCTTAGACCTCCGAAACGTCAATCGCTTCCTCCGGAAGGAGAAGTTCAAGATGCTCATGCTTGCTCAGGTCTTGTCTGCCCTAGACCCGCAAGACTGGCTGGTAGCGTTGGACTTGCAGGATGCTTATTTTCATATACCCATCCTGCCGGCCCACCGGCGCTACCTACGGTTCACGGTAGGCCACGAGCACTTTCAGTTCATCGTGCTCCCTTTCAGCCTTACCAGCGCCACTCGGGTGTTCACGAAAGTGATGGCGGTGGTCGCAGCTCATCTGCGCAGATCAGGGGTTTCAGTCTTCCCCTATCTCGACGACTGGCTGTTGAAGGCGGGCTCGCCTCAGGCAGTCGTCTTCCACCTCCAGAATACGGCCGACCTCCTGCATTTACTGGGGTTTTCCATTAACATGCCAAAGTCGCACCCGATTCCCTCTCAAAAGCTCCTCTTCATCGGAGCGGTTCTGGATACGGTGCAGTTTCGGGTTTATCCTCCCGAACAGGGACATTCGGGCTGTGATTCCGATCTTTCGCCCTGGCCTGGGTTTCGGTCAGGAAGATCCTGAGGCTGCTGGGCCTCATGGCCTCCTGCATCCTGCTGATCTATCATTCCAGATGGCATATTTGGGCTCTGCAGTGGGACCTGAAGTTCCAGTGGATGCAGCATCAGGGAAACCTGTCTGACTACGTCCAGATCTCAGAGGGCACTGCACAGGACTTGCAATGGTGGCTCACGGACCAGCGTTGGGTCAGCGGCAGATCCCTCTCCCTTCCCCAACCGGAGCACACAGTAGTGACGGACGCGTGCCTCCTGGGATAGGACGGCCACATGGGAGAGGCGGAGATCAGAGGCCTCTGGTCTCCGGCGGAGTCCAAGCTCCATATCAACCTTTTGGAGCTCAGGGCTATCCTACTTGCACTGAAAGCATTCCTTCCCTCTGTCAAGAGGAGAGTAGTGCAGGTGTTGCCAGACAACACCACCACCATGTGGTACTGCAACAAGCAGGGCGGGGTGGAGTCGTGGACCCTATGTCAGGTGGCTCTACGTCTCTGGACGTGGCTGGAACGTCAAGGCATTTCCTTGGTGGTTCAACACCTCGCAGGTACCCTGCACGCCAGGGCAGACAAACTCAGCCGCAGGTGCATGTTGGATCACGAATGGCGTCTTCACTCCAAGGTGGCGCAAGGTCTCTTTCAGCAGTGGGGAGAACCTTGGTTAGATCTTTTCGCCACCGAAGAGAACGTGCAATGTCAGCAGTTCTGTGCATTGGAGTTTCCAAGGCGGCACTCGCTCAGACGCTTTTCGTCGCGAGTGGAGTTACGGTCTATTGTATGCCTTTCCGCCCATACTACTTCTGCCCAGAGTGCTGAAGAAGATCAGACACGACCGGGCCCAAGTCATTCTTGTGGCACCGGACTGGGCTCGAAGAGTTTGGTATCCCGAGCTACTCAGTATGAGCATGGATCCCCCGATCTGACTGCCTCTTCGGGAGGATCTCCTGTCGCAGCAACTGTGGACGGTCCTACACCCGAACCTGTCCAGCCTCCACCTCCTTCCGTGGATCCATTTGACTTGCCTCCTGAAGTCTGTAATGTGATTCAGGCAACCAGGCGTCATTCCACTAAAACGGTATACGCCTGTCGGTGGAAACAATTTGTGGCATGGTGTACAGCGAAAGCTGTAGATCCTCTTGCTGCCCCTCTTTCTGAGGTCCTATTGTTCCTTCTCTCTTTGGCCCAGCAGGGCTCTGCTCTGGGCACTATCAAGGGCTACCTTTCTGCTCTTTCAGCCTTTCTTAGGCTGCCTGATCAGCCCTCTCTTTTCAAGTCCCCGGTTGTCAATAGATTTCTCAAAGGCATTACTCACCTTTTCCCTCCTATTCCTTTTGTGATGCCTCAATGGGACTTGAACCTGGTTCTCACATACTTGATGTGCGCTCCCTTTGAGCCTCTTCATAACTGTCCTTTGCGGTTATTAACTTTGAAAACTGTCTTCCTGGTGGCCATCACCTCCGCTTGGCGGGTGAGTGAGCTCAAAGCTCTTTCCTGTAAACCTGCTTTCCTGGCGATTCATCCGGACAAGGTTGTGCTTCGGCCTCGCCCATCCTTTCTACCGAAAGTAGTCTCTGCCTTTCATCTCGGGCAAACTGTCACTCTGCCCACTTTCTTTCCACCTCCGCACCCTTCGAGAGAAGAAGAAGCTCCACCGTCTGAACCCAAAACGTGCGCTTTCGTTCTATCTCAACCGCACACAACAGTTCTGGGTGGATGACCAGCTCTTTGTTGGTGACATGGGCGCCAAGAAAGGCCGGGCTGTGCACAAGCGAACTATCTCCCGATGGGTTGTCTTGTGCATTAAAGCCTGTTACTCTCTGGCTAAAAAGGAATCTCATGTTGGGCTACGCGCCCATTCTACCAGGACGACAGCAGCTACTACAGCATTGGGACGCGGTGTCCCCTGCAAGACATCTGTCAGGTGGCCACTTGGGCCTCGTTGCATACTTTCACTAAGCACTATTGCCTTGACGGTCCGGTCCGGAGAGACGGCTTATTTGGCCGTTCCGTTCTCCGTGACTTTCTGGTGTAATCTCACTTCGCAGACCCACCACCGGGGTTGGTATTGCTTGGGTATGTATTCTAAGGTAAGGAATCTATCACTAATGTGTCTCTTTCAGATGCACAAGTTACTTACTTGTGTAACGATATATCTGTCGGAGACATTAGTGATAGATTCCTTACCGCCCGCTCACCCTCCCCATTCTGCGAACTGTTCTCTAGGGTTCAGGTCATCCCTTTCAGGGCCCTAGTTCTATTGCCCCAGTAGTCGGTCTCTGGCATGGCTCTGTGCTCTTAGCACGAAAAAGTTGTGTACAGAACTGAGGTCAGCGCGCGTGGGCGCGTCTAAGTAGCTCTGACGACGTCATCTCGGCGGCTACGACGCCAGCGACGTACGCAGAGCCGTACGACGAAGCCTACCGACGCGAAGGGGTACTGCTGACAAAAACTTTCCGGATCCAGTCTGACGCCTGGGGATATTCTAAGGTAAGGAATCTATCACTAACTAATGTCTCTTACAGATATATCATTACACAAGTAAGTAACTTGTGCATTAAGTTGCCTTTGAGACCAGGCCTACCAACTCAGCATCCGGGTTAGCTGAAAGATCAAAAGTTAATGAACCATGGGATTTAGCACCTGAGGTCTTAGAGTTTGGCAACTTGTAGAGGAATATATGCACTCTTTGCCCGTAGCTCGTTGACATACTGCACAAATTAGGCATGTCGCGAAATGGAAAAGATGTGTACATTGCTGCATGAGTAAGCATATACAACCACTGCAAGCATCGGTTCAGGAGATTATCTGCTACTTCTAACACTACCAAAAAAATAGGATTGGTGTACACATCTATTAGGCATCATTTGGCAGCAATAACTGCTTACTTAACTTCTTACATTCAAAAAAGACAACATAGATCTTTGTTCAAGATCCCAGTGCAGAAGACTCATGAGATCTGAGTTAGAGCCATTGCATACATGATAGATTGATTATCTCTCTTGGAAAGTAGCATTCCTTGTGCAGGGCTAGTAGCTACATGCTGAGGATGAAGCTGATTTTACCATCAAAGGTTGTCTCCCCATTGCTTGTCATTCAGACCATTGACTTAATTATTTCCTTTCCACACACTCAAACAGTGACGAAAACAGCATTGCACAAGAACATGTAAAGAGGGCTCTAATGTATTATATTTACCCTACCAAATCCATTCTCACAACCAAACAATTTTTGTTGCATTTACCAAACCCCACTTAGGAAACCCAAGCTCCAAATTGAAGGCGGAGTCTTTGTCCAGGTGCATTGTGGGTTTCTGGGAAAGATCACGAAACACCTTTATATTGAAGCTTATACTTTAACCCCTCCCCTGCTCATGACGGAACCTCTCCGTCATGAGCCACGGTCGCTCTGTGCTCATGACGGAGTGGTTCCGTCATGCCGCGGCCGTTGGCGGCCGCTCCTCCCACGCTGCGCTGATTCCCCGCCTGTGCGGGCGATTAGCGCAGTGGGCGGAGTCATGACGGAACCACTCCGTCATGAGCACAGCTCAACCGTGGCTCATGACGGAGTGGCTCCGTCATGAGCACAGCGCCACCGCGCTGCCCCCAAACCCCCCCCCAGCGCTGCGGCGGAATTCCCGCCGCAGCGAAAGGGTTAAAGCAAAACAACTTGTTGCGTCCATCCCAACACTAGATGGCAGTAGTGTGCAGAGCATCTGAATTTACAGAACTACAACCTTCAAACACAAGTTGCAGGCTAAGTAACTCTTCCCTTATTTTTTTATGTATCCTCATGCCTTTAATGATACCACACAAACTCGTTTCACTGCCATCCAGCTGGCTATGATGCTAGAGTTTTTGTGTCTTCAGTGATGCATGCCATTGTGAAAGGGGGCGGATAAAGACATGAAGTTGGTGTTTTATTGACGTTTAGTTCTTCACTTCAGACAGATTAGAAAAAATAATATTTACAGAGAGTCATAATAAACCAGCAGGATGGTCCCATAGTCAGTGTAAGTTTCTAGGTCTGGCGGGTCCCAGTGCAATCTAATGTATTCCTCTGCTGTAGCCTTACTTCTATCCACAAGTGTGATTCTTCATTGAATATGCCAATCCGTAAACTACAATCTTTCAACTTTGTACATACACAGTCAGCGATAAGTGCACATTAACCTTCAGTAAAAAGGACCCCTCTTACTCTTAGAAGGGAACACTCCTCCTAGAAGACTTTGTTTGGCAGTAGATACTTTGAGACTGAAGAAATTAGCCACGTTTTCCCTCAATCAAGTGATTCTTTGGGTAACAAAGTATGACATTTCTAATTGATGGCGACCTTACCCATTGGCCAAAATGAACAGATGATTTTAGAGCAAGCACAATGTCATATTGTTGAATATTTTGCAGGGGAGAAAATAGTGACTTCACCCAATCAGGGGGTCATGAAGAGCAGGACCTAGTGTATACTGCATACTATCTAAATAATATTGTTGTGAGACATGTTTGCCCTCCACTGTCTGGAAGAAGCATACCTCCTGTAAGGACAGTTACCTCTTAAAAGACGGAGAAAAGTTATGAAAGAGAACATGATTGGCCTTTAGCAAAGCAGTAGGCAGAGCATGTCACTGGCCAAGCACATATTTCCTCTTCATGGGCACTGCTTTAAAGCATCATATATAAAACTGTGCCATAAACATTATTCAGCTCTTTGTGTCACAACATATGTAGTGACATATACACATGTGCATGGAGGACGTGCGTCTTTTCCTCTGCACATATAACAGGGAATTTTCACATTCAAAGTTGCTGTAATTAAGTAATGTCAATGTTATTAACATTAGAAAAAGTAATCAAAATGATGTTAAGTTGAAAACGTATATTCTCTCTGAGCATCTACACTTCATACCAGTAGGAAAGGACCTCTTTGTGTATGATCACCCCACAGCACCACCACATTTTTAGACTGACACTTCTGGCTTTTGTGACTCTGTAATACACAGGGCTCTGCTGTCCAGGCCAAAGTGCATGTGCTCTGACCCCCAAGGTGTGTGTGCACAATTGGCTAAAACCAAATGTTCGAGGCAAATGAGCTGCAGATTGTACACTTTTGCATAGATCGCCATCTGGTGTTGGGCCCGGATGTTTGCAGTTTGTTTTTCTTCTTGGACAGTCTTTGGAAGTCACGAGTTCGGTGACTCCTCCTTCGGTCCGTACTGCGCATGGGCTTCGGCTCCATCCTCAGATTGTTTTTTTCCGCCATCGGGCTCGGATGTGATACTTCGTGCTCCGGCTTCGAACTCTTCCAGTTCCAGCTTCGACGAAAAATCCTCGTCCATCGAGATTCCTCATCAAAGATCATCTTCTTCATCTCTCTCAGAGGCACTTTTCGGTTCCACACATCGGCACCGGCCTTCGGGCCCTCCTCGACTCCGGTCTCGGCCGATGGAAAGGACTCCATTCAAAAAGTGCCCAAAATGTGGGTCTAAATTTCCCTACACCGACCTCCATCAGGTGTGTAACCTTTGCCTCTCTCCCGAACACGAGGCCCGAGACTGCCCCGCCTGCAAGTCTTTTCGGTCGAAAAAGACTATCCGGGATCGAAGAGCTCGACGCACCATGGCGCACTCATCGACCTCGGCTCCACCGGACATCTTCGGAGACGACACCGGAGCTTCGGGGCAACAACACACCGAACAGGAGGAAGATGTCGTCAGCGCTTCCGAGGCCGACGACTCCGACCTGGAGGACATCACACCGGCGCAGAGAGTCGTGAGTACTCTACCCCCTCCCACCCCCGCGCCCATTTTGAAAGAGACTCCGGTTGCACCTTCGCCTCCGGGCCTAGGGAAAAACCAAACATGCAGCTTCTATCACCCCACCTTCGGGCCCGGTGTCGAAGCATCACAAGTCTCACGGCGGCTCGGGCTCGAGCCAGCCTACTCCTGGTGCCGAAAAACACCGTTCGGCATCGAAGAAATCGACACCTAGTTCGGCTCCAAAACCATCGATGCCGAAGCCGGGACTCTCGGTGCCGACCAAACATAAGCATAAATCCCTCGGCACCGACGCTTCCGTGCCGAAGCCTACCTCGGCACCGAAAAAAACGGAGGTTCCTAAAAAGCATGGCGCAGACAAACCATCCAAGTCCTCGGCCCCGAAAACATCGGCGCCAGCAGACGATTCGGTGCCAGTAGAACTATTTACGCCTGATCCTTCCCAAAAAACCTTAACAAAGGATCCAAAGACTGGACTTTTGATTTTGTCTATCAAAAAAAGACATCTTGACAAACCAGCTCCTCCTCCACCGCCAAAACGGAAGGACTCTGCCACATCTCCTTTCAGAGTGCCCTCCCCAGCACCTCCTCCACCTCCTCCACCTCCTCCACCTCCCAGGTCTCCACCACCCTTACCTCATCATTCCCCAACCCCGTCTCCAGAACCTGATTACGGGGATCCAGACTATGATCCAGCAGACGCCCCGCTGGACCCCACACCCCCAGGGACCCCAGACCCATGGGAGGATTACCAAAACCCTGACATACCAGATGTGCCTCAGGATGACATCTATCCATCCAGGCCATCTCCTCCGGAGGACTCATTAGGGTTTCACCACTTAGTGCAGCGGGCAGCACACTATCATGGGGTGGAACTTCATAGCGAACCAGTTGAGGAAGATTTCTTACCGGATACGTTTGACATTCAGGATAAATCCACAGCCATATTGCCCATGCTTAAGGGTGTTAACAAACATGCAGCAGAGGTGTTCAAGGACCCAGTCAGGGCCAGGGTCTTAAACCCCAGAATTGAAAAAAAGTACAAGGCAGCCCCCACAGATCCTGCATACATTAAAGGACCTGCTCCTTTAGATTCACTAGTTGTGTCCACAGCTAGGAAGCGCTCCAACTCCCAGTCATCAGGTGAGGCTCCACCACCAGATAAGGAGTCAAAACTCTTAGATGCGTCTGGTAAACGCACTGCCTCGCAAGCCGCAAATATGTGGCGTATTGCAAATACGCAGGCGCTGCTTGCGCGTTATGACAGAGCACACTACGATGAGCTGGAGGCTCTCATGCAACACCTCCCAGAAAAACACAAACGTAGAGCTCATGAATTAATACAGGAGGGTAAGCTCATTACTAACACCTCCATTAAATGTGCCCTCGACGCAGCGGACACTGCTTCCAGAGCTATAAATACTAGTGTTCTGCTTCGCCGTCATGCCTGGCTCAGGATCTCAGGTTTTAAGCCAGAAGTCCAGGCATCCATTTTAAATCACCCCTTTGACCAACAACACGTATTTGGGCCAAAGGTGGACGAAGCATTAGAAAAGATGAAAAAAAACACGGACATAGCAAAGTCTATGGGGGCATTACAATCCCAAACCCCTAGACGCTCATTTCGCCGTTCGTCCTTTCGTAGCACAGGCAGAGGTTACTCCACTGATAGCGCCTCTACCTCCTACAAGTCCCCTCCTCAAACTACATTTTCAAAGGGCTACCAAAGAGGTGGATACAGGGGCAACAACAATAAGGGCAGGGGCAAAACCAACACCACCCGTTCTGCCACACCGCCCACACAATGACTTCCCCTCGCTCCCCCCAGACCATCCCACTCCAGTCGGGGGCAGACTACTAAACTTTATTCACACCTGGGAGACCATAACATCGGACAAATGGGTGACCCAAATTATTCGGTCAGGGTACTGTCTCGAACTAACATCTACCCCACCCAATATTCCACCAAGGCATCGTACAATGTCACAGGAACATACCACACTGCTCAAATAGGAAGTACTCTCCCTTTTGCAAAAACACGCAATAGAGCTAGTCCCCATCAATCAGAAAAATGTAGGGGTCTACTCTCTGTACTTCCTAATACCAAAAAGAGACGAGACCCTACGGCCTATTCTAGACCTCCGGCCTCTAAATGCATACATACATTCGGACCATTTCCATATGGTCACCCTCCAACAAGTTCTCCCACTCCTCCGTCAGGGAGACTTTCTCACTACACTGGACTTGAAAGACGCATACTTTCATATTCCAATACACCCTTCTCACAGAAAGTACCTCCGGTTTGTGGTGGACGGTCAGCATTACCAATTCAAGGTTCTCCCCTTCGGGGTCACAACCGCACCACAAGTGTTTACCAAGTGCCTAGCGGTAGTAGCAGCTCACCTCAGAAGACAACACATTCACGTCTTCCCTTACTTGGACGACTGGCTGATAAAAGCCGCTTCCTACAACCAGTGTGTGCAACATACAAACAGCACCATCCAACTGCTCCACCAGCTAGGCTTCACGGTGAACCATCAAAAGTCCCACCTCATACCATCTCACACAAAGCAATATCTCGGTGCCACTATAGACACCTCCAAAGCTATAGCCTATCCCAATTCAGCCAGAATCGCAAGCATACAAGCCTTGGGCCAAACATTCCTTCTTCAGCACTCTCTCCCAGCAAGAGTGTTTATGAAGCTAATAGGGATGATGGCATCTTGCATCTTCATAGTGCCCCATGCAAGACTCCACATGCGTCCACTCCAAGAGTGCCTAGCACGGCAGTGGAACCAGGCCCAGGGACAGCTGACGGATCTGGTGTTGGTGGACTGCCGCACCCATCACTCTCTGCAGTAGTGGAACACCACAAACCTTTCCAAATGGCGGCCGTTCCTGGACCCGGTTCCTCAGGTAATTCTAACAACGGACGCATCGCTCTCCGGCTGGGGAGCGCACCTTCTACACCTCACAGTGCAAGGTCTATGGACGCCACAGCAAAAAGTACTCCACATCAACCATCTGGAGTTATTGGCGATCTTTCTAGCCCTGAAATCCTTTCAGAAGCAAATTTCAGCCAAAGCAGTCCTCATTCGCACAGACAATATGACTGCGATGTTTTATATTCAAAAACAGGGGGGGACACACTCTCCCCAGCTCTCCCGCTTAGCACAGAGCATATGGAGAGGGGCAATCCCGCAAAAAATCTTTCTCCTGGCACAGCACGTCCCAGGCATACAAAACACCATGGCAGATCTGCTCAGCAGACAAACGCAGCAAATGCACGAATGGGAACTGCATCCACAAGTTCTTCGCCCATTCTTCCACGAGTGGGGGCATCCTCAGATAGACCTCTTCGCCACCCACGAAAACAAAAAATGCCCAAGCTTCGCCGCCAGATACCCACACCCATTGTCCAAAGGCAATGCGATATGGATGAACTGGTCAGGCAAATTTGCATACGCCTTTCCACCTCTCCCGCTAATTCCGTTAGTGGTAAGGAAGCTACAGCAGCACTCCCTCACACTCATTCTGGTAGCTCCAACATGGGCCAGGCAGCCGTGGTACACCACACTACTACAGTTATCGGTAGTACCACATCAAAAGCTGCACCTGTCCCCATGCCTCCTAACACAGAACCATGGAGAAATCAGGCACCCGGACCCAGCTCAGCTCAACCTTGCGATCTGGCTCCTGAAATCTTAGAATTTGGATACCTTAACCTTTCCCCTGATTGCATGAACATTATCAAGGAAGCCAGACGTCCTACCACTCGAGCATGCTATGCCGCAAAGTGGAAGAGATTTGTTGTTTACTGCCATAACAATACAATCAACCCTTTAGATGCATCCATACAGCACATCATATGCTACCTGCTCCATCTACACAGGTGTAACCTGGCATATTCATCCATACGTCTACACCTAGCAGCGATTGCTGCTTACCTGCAGAACAGACAGCATTTATCACTGTTCAGAGTGCCTGCTATTAAAGCCTTTATGGAAGGCCTTAAACGAGTAATTCCACCCAGGGCACCGCCCTCACCTGTGTGGAATCTAAACGTAGTTCTTACAAGGCTCATGGGTCCGCCTTTCGAACCAATGCATAAGTGTGAGCTACAATTCTCACTTGGAAAACTGCTTTCCTTGTAGCTATCACTTCCCTTAGAAGGGTTAGTGAAATACAAGCGTTCACTACACAAGAACCCTTTCTTCAAATACATCACAATAAGGTGATACTTCGCACAAATCCTAAATTTCTGCCTAAGTTAATTTCCCCCTTCCATCTCAATCAATCGGTGGAATTACCAGTTTTTTTCTCACAACCTCAATCGGTTGCAGAAAGAGCCCTACATACCCTTGATGTCAAAAGGGCGTTACTATATTACATACAGAGAACACAACCTTTCAGGAAAACTAAACAATTGTTTGTCTCCTTCTCTCCACCGCATAAAGGCAAACCCATTTCAAAATCAGGGATAGCTAGGTGGATTGTCAAGTGTATACAGATTTGCTATCTCAAAGTAAAGAGAACATTATCTATTCCACCTAAAGCCCATTCTACAAGAAAGATAGGGGCTTCTATGGCTTTTCTAGGGAACATACCCTTAGATGACATCTGCAAAGCAGCCACATGGTCGACACCGCACACCTTCACAAAACATTACTGTGTAGACGTGCATTCCAAGCAACAAGCTAGTGTGTGCCAGGCTGTACTGAAGACACTATTTCAAACCGCTGCAATGGATACCGGTGGTCGCCGCTAGGGCTGGGTACTGCTATATAATCTATGCAAAAGTGTACAATCTGCAGCTCATATGCCTCGAACGGAATATGCTACTTACCAGTATGCATCTGTTCTTGGCATGTAGAGCTGCAGATCTGTACACGCCCACCCGCCTCCCCGGCTACCTGTATCCGTTCCAGTCTATCTTATTTAGATACAACACACATGGGTTTCTTACTGTTATCACTACGCTCCATCTTTTCCCTACTGGCGAAAAACAATCTGAGGATGGAGCCGAAGCTCATGCGCAGTACGGACCGAAGGAGGAGTCACCGAACTCGTGACTTCCAAAGACTGTCCAAGAAGAAAAACAACCTGCAAACATCCGGGCCCAACACCAGATGGCGATCTAAGCAAAAGTGTACAGATCTGCAGCTCTACATGCCAAGAACAGATGCATACTGGTAAGTAGCATATTCTTTTTCTGGATTCACATGTTGTGCATTATTCCACCATCTAGTGGTTGGGTCCTGAATTGTAGTTTGTTTTTCCTTTTTTATTTTTTTGGTGGTGGGTGTCGACATACCGCCATTTGGTGTCCTTCTGTGACGTTGACGTGCTTCCTCCGGAAGCTCCCACCTTTGGTCACCATCTTCAGATTATTGTTTTCCGCCATTGGGGCTGGATCGATACGGAAGGAGCTCCAGAGATTTGGAGAGGAGAATTGGCGAAAATAGGTTAAACTTATACAAAACAGCGATAAAAGGCTTTTTCGACGTACCAAACTACTATCCAACAAGCCTGAGTACGCTGAAAACGGAAAAGTACAAAACTTCGACAACACGGAGAATGTCCATGCAGGGGGCTCCCAGTACGTGGTAATGGACAAGACACTTTTCAAATTCTGCAAGAATTGTCATCATAAGTATGCTCAAAAAGATCAGCATCCAGTCTGCAACCTTTGCCTGTCGCTGGATCACTGAAGTGAAGAATCCAACACGTGCTCGGCCTTCACCCCAAAAACCTTGAGGGTAAGAGAGAAACAGAGAAGGGCCAACTACAACATGCAGGGCCAGAAACCACCACCGTCGCTTCGAGATCTGGGCTTTTCCAGCGAAGAGGAGGACAATGTCGCCAATGGCCCTGAAGTCTACGAGGACACAGACGTTCCAGTCGTAGAGGTCAAGAAGAAGACTGCGAAGGAGGTAAGAGCCATCGACCTCGAAAAAACATGATGAGACACCCGAAAAAATGCCTCAAGGACCTCGAAAGGAGCCTCGGCGGTGAAACAGTCGACTACCGCAGCCTCCTCCAAAGAGAAACAATCCGCCCGATCCTTAGACAAGGATTCTGTGACAGCGAAAACTCACAAAAAATCGAAGACATCGAAAGACGGTCACGAAAAAGACGCATCGACGTCGAAACGAGAGAGGTCGGCGTCGTCAAGTACGAAGAGAAAGGCTGAGGGTCTCGACGCTGAAACACACGCGTCTGAGAAAAAGAGGCTATAGGCGGCGATGGCGAATATTTTGCAATGCAAAAAGCAATTCAATATACTGCCGAGAGCTGTGACTGAAGCAGAAAATCAGTCGAGGAAGTGCAGCCGTCAACGACTCCTGAACTGCTCAACGAAGAAGAAGAGGAATTCTTCTTCAAGAATGAAGAAGACTATGAGGCACTAACGTATGTGGGCTTGGCGACCTCGGAGGTTCAAGACCTACAATGGCAGGATCTCGACGCCGAATCATCAGAAGAGGCTGTAGACACATAACCTTTCGAGGCCTTCGCCACCACATGACATTGGGATGTACAACCTAGTCATAAAAAGGGCAGCAGACACACATGTAGTGCAACTGGAAGAGGAAAAGCCACAATCATGCTTTCTACTAGAAACTTTACTGCCTACACAATCAAGAAGCCAGTTTCTACCCATGCTACCAAGTGTACTGGATCAAGGGAAAGATGCATTAAAAAAGAGCCTGCCACTTGCAAGCAGTTACGCCAAGGGGTAAGAAGAAATACAAACATTCTTCAAAGGACCCACCATACATCATAGGGTCGGTGCCAGCTGACTCAATCATTACATCTACAGCAATGAAAAGGGCCAATATACCATCCAATGTTGGACCACCGCCAGACAAGTAGAGAAAAAGAATGAACCTTATGAGGAGAAAGGTCAAGAGGAGTGCATTTGGCGTTATAATACACAGCATTTGAATCCAGAAAATTCTTCAAGCTGCAAAACTACACCGACAGGTAAAAAACTATACGTTTGCTTATTTAACTTACCTATAAATTCTTAGTGTATGATACCATAGATACCTAATGCTAGTAAGTTAAATGTCACTAGCAGACTGAAACACTTTAATTTTGCCACCACTGCGTGACAAGGAGAAAATGTGACGATAGGCCTGCCATTGCAGCCTAGTTCAGCAGCATAAAAACTGCCAACTCAACATGACAAAGTAAATTTGCCGGGTCAAAACCTTCATTTTAATTTTAATAAGTCTTCCCTAGGAAAGGCCTTGGTAGCCCACCAGACAGGGTGCTTAATATTGAAAGAAGGACATGTTTATTTTGTATTTAACATGTCTGGACAGCGAATACACAAAATTGCAGTTTTCATTGTAGCAAGGCCGATGGTCCCATTGGTTAACATGGAGTTTCACTAGCCACAGCGCTAATTGCTTTCTTCCTTTTGGGACTACTGAAGATATTACTCCAGGGTATCCAATTAATTGTTATATTAAGCCCAACTCATTGTAGAGGTCGGATTTAAGGTACCTTTTAATAGAATGGTGACTTTAGAAGGCACCACTTTGTTGCCTAAACCTCCGGTAGCCTTTCCTGTCTATCTGCATTATTTGTCACCAGAGACAACATATTGCCCTCTTGCTAGGAAGTGTGAACAGGGAACTAACAGAATTGCTGGTGGGAGAATATGTGACCACCTCCAGCAGGATGACTACCGGGCGGCGGACACAGATGGGCCTGCCTCAAAGAGGCTACTGCCAGTGTGAAGCAGATGGCAATCACACCTTCGCCTGCCCATTCTTTAGTTTAGGCAGACAGGCTGGCATCTCTTCAAGAGGTGGAAAAAATGTTGCACAAGCTATTTACAGAAGGTGTGGATCATTGTGCTGGATAGACCCCTGGGTTGTGCGCAGAGCTCTGTCCCTGAGAAGAAGGGTCCCGAGATATTGGATTTGAGTGGAGAAGTGTATCCTGTGATTGTTTGATGGCCAAACCCCCAGCAAATGAGGTACATTGGAAAAGGTTGCCTTGTAGGAACTATTGCCTAATTGGCTAGAGAGTCCTCCCCTCCCACAAACTAGAAGATGTCATAAAAGTAGCCCCCAGGCCTTCAGCCCTCAGATCACTGCTGGATTGGAAGGAAGCCATAACAAGACTGTTCTGCTGCTCTGAGAGTCCAGTTGCCCAGGAACGCCTGCCCACCACTGGATGCCAAAGAGACTGCTGGGAGACACAGCCATGACCTACCTGAGGTGTCGCCAAGCCTGTGGGACCCTTGACTAAAGTGAAAATGGACTCTGATCACCATGCAAGATAGAGAAACGTAGGGGTGACCTAGGGGAAACCTAAAACCAACCAATGAAGAAAAGTTGACCAGTGGTAACTAACCCCACACTCCACTCCACCCCCCCCCCCTCCCATCCTGAGGATACCAAGGTGGCCTCAGGAATGCTCATCACATCTCTCCAGCATCTCAGCATACTGACTTAGCTGCATCCCCAGCATCAGGACCGCTTCTTACCTGGACCATATTGAAGAAAAAGAACCTAAGGACACTAAGAGTACTGAAAGTGACAGGTAACTGTTACCTTGGAACTGAGTGGTCCCAGTTACTGTGCCTAACCTGTCATGGCCCATCCAAGTAAACACAAGTAGCTATTCCAGCCAGGTAGCCTCTAACTGTTAAACCGCTTTAACGATTTATTTCATGTTTACGAAATAATTTATTTACCTCTGAAAAATCATATCTACTGTTACCCTAGATAGATTTTTATCATATAGTGTCTATATTAAGATCAAAACACACGTTTTAAATACATTAATTTTGGATTTTTATTATGTGGTGTTTCTTACCTGTTTTGGTACTTCTAAAAGCTTTACACTTCTTCCTTTGATTAAGCCTGACTGCTGTGTGCTGCTACTTAGGACTGCAAAAGACACACAATTGATGGACGGAATGCAGAACAAATGAAAACATTCACCCCCAGTCAAGAGATCTGGGTTAAATCCATCATTCTTTTGCTCGCCATGCCACCCCAGTTTAGACCTGGCCATATGCAAATCAGTCTTGACCCTGTGCTTCATGGGAACAGTCCAGCCCGAACTGCCAAGCCAGGTCCTCCCTGGACCGGAAACAAGCATCCTAGGACCGGTTTCGGGGTTTCACCCCTCTTCAGTCAGGATAGCTTGATTCCAGTGGCACAGTGAGCCCAGGACCCTCTTCTGGGCATACCTGGCTGAAAAGGGGTGGCATGGTGAACAAAAGAATGATGGATTTAACCCAGATATTTTGACTGGGGGTGAATGTTTTGATTTGTTTTGCAATCTGTCCATCAATTGTGTGTCTTTTGCTTTTTCGCCCTAAGTGTGCCAGGTATACCCAGGTATATATAAAGAAAGCTAACTGGACCTGATAAAAGATTGTGTCATTATTGCATGGTGAGGTCTCAAACCAGATAATAATCCACTTTTCTAAAGTATCCCACTCTTAGTCTTGCTGTCTTTTTTTTTTTAGCAGGCTACCTTATTAGAATTCAGGCACAAACTACTTCATTCTCAAGGATTTAAAGCAGATTTGGACCATTGTAGTGAAAACCTACATACCAATGCTTCGGATTGTGTCTAAATGCACAAAATAACTTAGAGTTCGAGAATTTCATTCACAAGCCTGTATTATTTAACTTTGGAAAATTAAAGTGTTCACTCTGCATTGGTTACTCATTCCCACTTTCCCCACATATGCCATTTACGTAGTACCTAACTTATTTGGCTCGGATTTTAGGTATCTGATAGTGCATCTTTGTATCCAAACAGACTGATCTCCAGAGATTAATGAGTTCTGCAGAAGAGTCCTGTCGGAATTTGGCATTCAGTCTGGCACTTCGCTCAATACAGAACAATCCCAGGTGAGACAAAATTGGGTCTATTGAATAGGAAGGATGGAAGTTGCTTAGGTCTCCAAAATGGTGATTGGATTGACACAAGTATTTATTTTTATACTGGCAGCTGCCCAGATCTGTCATCTTATTTCGTTGCTTTTTTCCTGTGATTCCCAGTTTGCGTGCCTTATCACTAAGGACATGTATACACATGCTACATATGTTTGCTTATGCTTCCTCAATTGTTAAATTAATAGATTCAATGCATTCCCTTTGTTCTGTGGGAGGATACATGATCGTTCTAATTCCCTCTTCCTTTTTCTGTGGTCTATAATTTAACCATTACTTTAGTTCTGTCACACTGCACCATTCTTCTGTCTTGAGGAAATAGACGTATAACCAGGTTCCCTGATTTTCTACAGTGGGTCACTGGGGACCTTACCACACATACCTGATTCTCCCCTTGCCTCCATTCTCTGTTCTGTTAATTTGAATGTACATGCCTCACTTCTTTCATCTGTAAGCACGCTTTCCACTCACCAATGCCATTATGTAATTCTGGATGTGCCCAGTTCAAGGACTGGAGATGAGAACTAGGTGGCTCTGAGGGCGCAATCTTTGACGAATGTGTGACTACAAGGTGCCCCCCACCAGCACCCTAAGGGGCAAAAAACAATACTGAACACAATATGGAGAAGTCCTCCCAGATCTGTTTATATGAATGTGTTTGAGTGACTGAGACTGAGCAAAGTGTGCTTGATTCACACAAAATTATGGAAGATCTATGGGAAATGCAGGGACCTGATTTTGTCCTGAGGAAAGCTGTATGACCATAAGCTGGCTGAAAAGATGGCTGAAACATGTGGACCGCAATAGATGCTTGAATAACAAACCTCAAAGGCATCACTTTTAGTTTCTAATCTTGCCACACTGACTCATATTAAAATGCAAATCTAGGGCTCCTTGTAGAAAATGTTATTCTTTCAAGGTCCCTCTCAATATACTTAGAACTCGATCAAGGTCATAAGCATGCCCCGATATATCGTGTATCTGAGAGAGCTCTGTGAAGCATGCCACTGTGCTTATCAGTGGGTAAGAGTACTTTTATAAAAATGAAAAAGTTTCCCCTTTAGGTAGATTTATGGAGTCTTCAGTCTGACACGCTAGTGAGTTGACTCCCTCGTTGATTATCATGCGCATACTTCCTCATCCATGAATTTCAAATGTCCTAGCTTCGTAACGGAAAATTTCATTTCTATTAAAGAAACGGAGGCAAGGATTATGCTCTTCTTTCTTAATTTTATTTAACAGCTAAAAGAACAAAACTTAATTTCCCATAAGCCACAGGGAAAGGAAGAAGTCCATTAACCAATCAGGAGCAAAGATATCCCTTCATTTACTCCTGACTACTCCCTTTTTTCCTGCGACCAAAGTCTGCAGAGGAAAATCTCAATCCTGTTTGGAAGAGTCCGAATCTGTAAGAAAAACCAATGGATCAGGTTTTTATTCATCGGTGTACCTCATAGGCGAACTAACGATCCAACCAGTATTTGGACAGTGCATTGGAAGGTACAGACAATCCACCAACTAGGCCATGTACTCCTGTCAAATTATTGTAAAGTATAGTACTGACTCAAAAATAATTGTATCCTTGATCCCAGCGTGGGCGATCCGAGAGCAATGGGAGGGCTAATCCTTGCCTCCATGTCCTTAATAGAATTGAAACTTTCCGTTATGGAAGCTAGGAAATTGTTCATTCCATGTCTGGACCAGAGGCGAGGACTATGCTAGTTTAAAACGTATCTACCACTAGAGCCGCAGGAGAAGGAACCAGTTTGAAGTAGAACCTTTTGGAGGTCGAATCTGAGGACCAGTCCGCTGCATTCAGAATATCTTCCAAGTGTGCTCCAAGAGCGAAGGCTTTTGACGCCATAGCCCCTCTGGTAGAATGTGCTCCGAACATTTTTGTGTCGATGCCAGCCTCTTGCATGTCCTTCGTACCCACCGTGCAATGGTCAGGTAAGAGACTGCTTATAAGGTTTCCGAAGAGCAATGAGCAACTGCCGCTCCCCGTGGGGGCGGAGCTCCTCAGTCAAGTCCTCATACGCATTGATACAATGAACCACACATAGTTTCTGACAGCCCGCAAAACGCCGAGCATGAGATCAGTCGTGAGTTACTATTTTCATGTCTCGAAACATAGAAGGTGGCCTCATCCGGAGTAAATGCCCTCCCCGTAATGTCCAGTGCCCAGACATCAGAGACCCGAGCAGTATACTAGGCACAGCAGAGTGGCCAGTATCGCCGACAACTGCTTTCGAGAAAGGTATTACTAGGCCACAAAAGAACAAGTTTAGGACCTTATTGACATCCCAAAGAACCAAATTTTTACTCTCCAGAGGAAGAGACAATCCAATGCCTTTCATAAGTTTCCTGACCAGGGGATGCTCCCCCACTGTAAGGCCTCCCACATGAGCATGACCCGAGGAGATTGCTGACCAAAAGGTGTTGACCGATCTATAGGTCATCCTGTCTGCCGCCAATGAGGCTAGAAAGTTCAGGATATTGACAACATCCGTGCCCACAGGACCCAGGTCCCACTGCTGACACCAAACCAACCATTGAGACCAAGCCGATCAGTAGAGTTTGATCGTAAAGTCTCCCCAGGCTCATAATAGGAGGTCCGCAGCATTTTTTGAAACATCCTAGGACTTGCCATCAAGACCTGTAAACATCCACACCATGAGCTGGAGGGTTCCCGGAGGGATCCCGGAGGAGACTGACTGGAAAGTCCTAAGAAAGTCCCATCAGAACTGGAAACCAAACTTGCGACTTTTACATTGGGGTCACTACTACCGGAAACACCAGCTGCCTCCGTCTGTGCAGCTGGTCTCATTAGCATGGTGAAGAGAGCCTTTCTCTGCTGACCAATCCTGAAAGAAGGCGTCGGTCGCCACCATGCTGGGGGTCCCATCTCCAACTGAAGAACCGGGGAAGTTAATGGTCCAGGTGGGACACAAAGTGGTCTATCGTGAATGGGCTCCAGCAGTCTGAGAGGGGTTGACTCGTGGCTGATAGCAGCAGCCAAAGGCTCATATACCTGAGGTGTTGAGATTGCCAATCTGTGGCCTGGTTGGACGTGCCCGGATGGTCTTCCACTACCACTGAAATATGGTGGTTGAGGCAATATTAGCAAAAATACTTGGCTAGATCCAAGACGGCTCTGGACCTGGTGCCCCCCAGATGTTGATGTAACGGACTGCGGCTAATTGTCCATCTTTAAGAGAACACAGCACTGCACGTTTTCATTGGTCCACCACTTTACCATGAAGGAACCTACCATCAGTTTGATACAATGGATGTGTAGGTTTTGTTCTGTGGCGGACCATCCGCCTCCAGTGGTGATCTCCCCCAGCATATGCCCTAACCAGTACTATTGGCATTGGACTGTCACCAGATCCGGTTGGGATCTAAAGATAGAACACCTGTTCCAGGCTTCCATGTGTGTAAGCGACCATCGTAGTTCGTCCTTGACCCTGTCCGAGACTGGAACGTGTTGGGAGTACGTGAGGTCGCGGCGCAGGTGAGATGCCTTCAAAACATTGTAAGGCCCAGAAGTGCAGGGGCGTAAGGAAGTTGGCCTGAATGGAGGATGACAGGAGGTTGACTAATTTGGCTATCTCCTGGAAGGATGTGAATGGTTTGGACAGGGTTCTGCATACCTCGTCTCATATCTTGGCCATCTTACTAGATAGGAGACTATGAGTTGGCTCCACTGAGTTGATCACGAAACCAGGAAGGTATGGGTCTGGGCGGATTTCTTGTGATTGCAAATGAATCCCAGGTACTTGAGAAGGGTTATGGTTTTTCACCGATACCCTGATAACATATGTGGGTATTAGTCCTTAAGAGCATGTTGTCCCGGTACACTGTCACACGTATATCGTAGGCCCTTAAATGTTCGACCATGAGTTTGAGGAATGTGGTGAAATACTATGGATCGTAAGATAGGCCGAAAGGGAGGAAGTTGAATTTGAAGGTCTGACCCTGCCATTGGAACTGTAGGAACCAACGATGTGGTGGGAATGTTGGGGTCGTCAGATAAGTATCCTTGAGATCCAAATGCACCAGACAATTGTTTTGCCTTAGGAGGTCAATCTTGAAATAGCGAAAGACAAGCTATACTTTGAATTCCCGCAGGTTGATCACCGGGCACTTGCCCTTGTCCCACTTCTCCACTAGGAATAAATTGCTGAAGAAGCCCCAGAGGTGGGGTATGGATGGAGAGATGGCTCCCTTGGAAAGGAGCTCCTGGATCTCTTACTGGATATGGGCGAATTCCGTATCTGAGAAGCAGAGAGCTTAAGGTTGGAAGGGGGACCCATAGAATTCTATGTGGAAACCATTAAGGTGTCGGACGTGAGAGTTTTCCAAGTGTGTACGAAAAGTTCCCCTCAAAATGCCTGTGTGTGGAAAAAATTGAGTTACACTCACAATGTGTCTTGGCGGAAGGACTTCCTCCTCCGGAACCTCCTAGAGATCCTCTGTGTTGAGGGTACCCCCTGGTGGGTAGAAAGCCCTGAAGCGGGAGGCGTCCTGCCATTGACCCCGCCTGGAGGTCTGACCTCTATTGGAGGCTTGAGACTGGGGGCGACCACCCATTCGCCCCCTGCCATGGCCAGCCCCGTGAAAACCTGAGGGGTGAAGATGCACTGTATTGAAGACTGTGCTTTGTTCAGAGAGTTGAATGTCGAGACAAGCTTGCCGAGCTCCTTGATGAAAGGTTCACCAAAGAACCTGCCGTGCATAACCTGCCCAGCTTCTGAGGTCGCCAGATCCCCCAACTTTGGGTCTATTTTGATCAGGAGTGATCTGTGCCTGTCAGTAGAGATGGCGCAATTGGTGTTGCCCAGGACAATAATGGCACACTGGGCCCAACCAGAAAGTACCTCTGAGGAGATGAGCGCACCTGAGGCTTTGGCACCCTCTGCCATGTCGAGTATTTTCGCCAATGGCCCGTCATGTGATCGCCGGGAGCAGCCAATGCCCTTCTTTGACCATAGAATGGCCACGTCAGAAAGTGCCCATTCTGGGGTCAATCTTTGGTGTTATGTCCACCTTGTCGTCCAATTAGGGGCAGGGCAGTCTACCCTAAGGCGGTTGTGTATCTCTTTGTCAAGGGGCTTGCTCAGCCTTCCCGTCAAATATGTGGCTACTTTATCAACGGAGTCTATTCGGAGGAACGAGGGGGGGGGGGGGGGGGGGGGGTTGAGCCGTTTGTATACCGTGACCGGTCGTGGTTCGATTTCCTCATCGACCCAGTGGGAGATCCATTTGAGTCAGAGGGATTTGAGCAGATCTGTTCCTGGTGCATGCAGACCCTCTAGGTCATCAGGATAGGGGGGCTGGAGGCCCATGGCCCAGGAAGGCCTTTTTGAACCTGGAGAAAGCGTGCAGGTCAACCCCAGGGGTCTGCGGGCATTTGCCCGGGTTCTCAGGTGTTTGGCATCAGGCAGCCCTGGAGGTAGGGGTGCCACAGGTTCTGGTAGATCTTCTCTCGGGGAAGGGGTTGTAGGCACTTTTGCGCTATAGCTAGGAACTTCTTCTCCAGGGGTGCCACCACGTCCGGGATTGCCCTGTAAATAGAGGTGTCTACTGCCTCATCTAGACTGTGAAGTATGAGATCTCTTCCTCCGCAGCTTACATGTCCTCATATTTCTCCGTTAGATAAATATGAGTACACCTGTGTATACACGTATAGTGGGCAATCAATAGCTCTGGGGAACCCAGAGAATGTTGGGGTAGCGAAGCGCGTCAGTCACTTGCAGTATTGAAGGCTTTGGGCCTCAGGACACCACACGTCCTTTTATATTCACTGGGCTCATCAATTTCCCCCTGGGTCAGTGTCCGAGCGAGCGAAATGTGGGCGCCGCTATGAAATAAAAGTACAGACCTGGCTGGGTGTATGGACTCTATTCGGGTGGGGCTTAGTCCCTGCACCTACAACGCGGTCGAAGGAGCTCGGCTGTCAAGCACAGGAAGTGCTGATGTGCTCTTCGGTCTGCGGAGGCTCGGAACGGGCACACGTCATTTGACGCGAGCCATGAGGGGCGCATGCCCTCTGCTGCCGGAAGACCGGTGTGCACTCACTCCGCGGCCCCTAACAGGCCGAGAAATGTAATAAAGTGGCTGCGAAGGACCATCAACACTGTGCAGTGGGCTGCAAATGTTACAAAAATCACCAAATGAAACACGGAAGCAAAAAAGAGGACTGTGGTCCCAATACTTATCTCTAACGGCTGCTGGAGCAGCGTAAAAAGAGGGGGGCTGGGGGGGGAGTGAGCAGACAGGAGCATATGAAAAGAGATCCTGGTTCCTTATTGGTTAATTGACTTCTTCTTTTCCTTATTGCTTATGGGAAATGAAGTTTTGTTGTTTAACTTTAATATGGCTGCTGTTAAATAAAATGAAGAAAGACGAGCATAATCTTGGCCTCCAGTCCTGGCATTGAAATCTTGTTGTGGATGTTCATGCACGATGTCATAACTCGTTGTCCGGTTGCCTCACTCTCCTTGCTCTGTCTCTATAAACAAACACGAACTCACTTAAAAGTCCCGATCTCTATTGCCATGAGTGTAATATACAAACTCTGTCTTATTAAGAAGCTGCAAATAAATAGTTCTTCCTTTTCTGATGGGAGGGGGTCCTTCATAGCAATGAATGCTATTTAAAGTATTTTTCTGATTGACTGCTGTGAACCCTTACCCCTCCACCTTCAGTTCACCAGTAAGCAGAGGAGCCTTGCAAAGCATTTTGGGGGAAGGGAGGTAAGGGATGAAGTTGTCTGTGTTGGGGAGCATTCAGGTGTTTTAATGGAAATGTGTGTATGAGAAAACACCCTGGAAGGCACCAGAGGATTAACTCAGAGAGGGCAGGCGTTTCAGATTTGTCCTGATATTTTGGAAAAAAGGGGCATCTTATAGTCGTGGGGCGAGGCTTGAGCAATACTACTTACCACAGATTTGTCACCTTTAGCCATATTCCCCAGGCGTGAGCTAGGACCTGGAAACATTTCATAGTGGTGCTCCAGTGTGTTGCTAGGGGTCACCATGTGGTATTGTATAGGCTTCCTTTTTACCTGGGAATGGAGCTGCATGTAAGCGCCACCCCTGCATGCAGAGGGCAGCTCCTTTTTTCCTGCGACTTCAAATGTGGATCTGGAACTCCACTACGTCTTTCGCGGACAGTTAAAATGAATTAGTACGCAGGGAACGATGTCCCTACCTAAAACTACAGGCTTCAAAATATGTTGTGACTGCAGAATCAGGTGTCAAGTAACTGGCGCACCTGAGGTATCCCTTTGATGTTTGGGCACGGGCCAGAATCGTTCTATGATTCAACAATGCCTCACGCTCACTCTGATGAGAACTTGGTCTAGGGAGGCCTTTCCCTTGACCACTGGGGAACAGACCGGTAGCAAGGTACCACAGACCAACACTTGGTGACACTGATTTTCTTACACAACATATTACTCTGGAGACGTTTGTGTACTAAGTTTCCACCAGCAAGGTGAATCATAGTTCATACACTACAACCTCCTTCTCCACCCCCTCCCCTGTATAGATAGTCAAAAAGGATTAAGGTATTCAAAAATAGAATATTTTCTTCAGCGAGTCTAGCCTTGAAGGTAGGTCAACAAACTAGGAAGAATTTAGGGCCTCAGACCATTCAAGATGGTCAGGATGCAGCCAAATAAGTGAATTGTGGAGCCTTGGATACGACTGATTTCTTGGGATGAGCAGTTGCCACTAGTTTGGTGCTCAGTCACCATGCATGAATGCGATTCACTGGCTTTTCAGGAGCTGTGCAGGCATCCATTTATTTGCACTGAAACATATTTGGTTAACGCACAATCTGCCCAATGGGTTCATATGTACATTAGTGTTTATGCTTTGTTTCGGCAGCATCGCCGCAGACTTCCTTCCCACCTATATGTACTGTCTTGGAAGTCGGGATTTTGAAGTAGTACAGACAGCGCTGAGAAACCTACCTGAATACACCCTCCTCTGCCAAGGTAAGAACTATATTGCATCCTGTTATGAAATATATTAAGCACTGGCATGCATTGGTCTATAAACGGATACGTTTATAAGAGTGAGCCAGAAGACCTTTTTGGACACTTCCCCAGCCTCTAGGGATACTACCACATTTTCTATTAATTTGCTAAATTTTCTGGTATTAGACTGTTACCTAGATTTTGTTCATGCTGTTAATTCCTTGTGACTCATTTATTTTGCAATTTTCAGACGCTCTATTTTTGCCTTCTGTATTGTACTTTTGATTTAATAAACCATATAAACCTTCAAGTTTTCTTAATTGTGATCTCAAGCCTTTTCAAATAAGCCTCAACTCAAACACTTCAGAATTGAACATACAAATGGTCCAGCACTATACATCATGTCATAAAGAGTCCACATTAAAGTTCAAGACAAAGAGTACACGGAAAGATATCCAAATCCAGATGTATGTTTTCTTGAAAAAGTTTTTCTTTATTTTTCTTAAAAGGATTTCTCTTTATTTCCTCAAAGGCAAAGATTCATAGCCAACGCGTTTCGTCTCCCATAGAGACTTCTTCAGGGCTTCACACTGTGACACAAAGTGTATTCATAAAGACGTCTATGCAGGTCAAATGTTTGACAATCCAAAGCATGCAAGACTTCTGTATTCTTATTATATTTCCGCAATGGCATAATAACCCGCAGCCCAGGTGGTTCTCGTGTTTCTGTTCAGAATTGACTTATTAATTGATTGCTGTTTAAAATGCTGTTTTAAATCTATCCTTGATTTAGGGACACATTTCCTCATTTGTCCTTGAGGACAACACTGTCCACGATTCTGCTTGTGTGCTTTTTATCTTATCTGATTACCTGAGATAACATCAACAATCATGCTTACTGATACTAAAGTTGTTTGTGTCTAGTAGCAAACCTTAGACTCTCACTTCCAAGGCAATCCCCATTGTCTAGTCAGGGGTCAAGGCTTGCTCTGTGAGCCAGTGAAAGTAACCTGACACCATCCACTAGGGTCAGATGGTTGTAACTGCTCCTTGAGCCACCTTACTTTTACCTGCCTTCTATTTTTTGTGATCAAGTGGTGGAACCTGAACTACATTCACAGCATAGGAGATTGGCAAGGGATGAACTCTACGTAATGCTTCTGTTCTCTGGGCTTTTGAGTTTTTTCCATGTATTTTCCTATTCGAAATTCAAGAGAGATAACAAAGTATGTATTTATGATTGCTAGACATTCAGAAACCAAATATTCTGCAAATGTTATGTAAACCCAGTCTCCTGTTTAACTTTAGCCTCTCCTCTGCTATGGGGTGTCAGGCGACATTGTTTCAGGTCTCTTCCAGCATCCTCTCCAATCTAGAGTCTCTCCACCTGATGCACCGGTATACAGTTTAGTTCTGCTGTTAATTTTAACAGGTTATGAACCTCCTAACCATCTCTTTTTCAGGTTGAGGCATAAACTGAATTAGTCTCTAATTTTGTATCTGTTTTTGATTTTAAAATACCAAGAAATATGAACACTCAATTTACATTTTATATACTAAATGATGACTATATTTTGTTTCCACATCGAACACAATGCACTAAGTACAAACTAGGATTTAAGGCTAAATATGAGTGGCTGGTATTTTTCCTCAACCACTTGTCAAAATTAGTGGTACCAGGAAACATCACTGTTTTTGGGGAAAGGAGGAGAATTACGAGGCCCTTTGCAGGTAGTATGTTGGGCAGCCCTCGCTGTGCATGGCCTACGAGCAGTCATGCGGGGGGTAGCCTCTTATGTTTTTTATTTTGTTGAGAGGTGCGGTGTAGCAAACCCTTTCAGACTTGTGGGCCCTTGTTGGACCTAGAAGGGGGCCAACGAGTGTTCAGAGGGCTTTGAGAAACATAGAAAAAGGTATTGGAACCTTTGAGCCATGCTGCGTGCCTGTGTACACTGCAGCAAAATATACTTTAAAAATTCTTTGAATCATGGAGAGAGGAGTGAAGGTGTGAGCTTTCTGAGTTAAGTTGTACTTTCACTGAAAGCTCGCATTCTGAGTTAAGTTCTACTTTCATGGCAAGTTAGGCATAATCCTGTTCAGCGGTTTCTGCTGTAGTAATGAGAAACATTTCCTACAGGAGTTAAAATTGGAATTTGCATCTTCTTTTCACTGAATCTGTTATCTTTTTTCCACTTGAAAACAAAATTGACAAACCAGATCTTAGCCGCATAAGCTAAGGGAGTGCCAAATTTGAAGCAGGTATGCCCATGAGTTCCAAAGTTATAGGCAAACCAAAAAAATACCTTTTCATTGGAAAGCGGGGTTAAAACATAACTATTCACTGGTTAAGGCCACTCTGTTAAGAAATATATATATATATATATAATACACACACACACACGTGTATATGTTTATTTGTTATTATAAACCTAATACGCTAGCTTTGTACTTACTGCTCCAATTTTTTTCTGAGGCAGAGCAAGCTCAAGATGTTGGCCCTTGTATTTGACTCAGGATTTTGTCCTTAGGCTTGCATAATGCCTACTTCCACAGTCCAATTCTGCCTTGTCAGAGGAGGTGCCACTGTTTTGCATTGGAATACAATTCTGTCCTCCTAGACCTAGCTGATTTCAGCACCTTTGTTTTTCATTAAGGTGATAATCATCATAGCAGCCCACCTTGAGGTCTGAGATTCATATCTTTCTGTCCTTCTGTGACTGGTGGTGAAGGCAAATTCACCCTAGTTGGTCTCCATGCACTTGATGCACACTGTGGATATCCTCCACCATCTTTCAGCCAATGCCAAGAAATTGTAACTGCAACCAGCCATGTTCCTATCTTCATACAGGTGGCTGTTGATATGGACCTCAGCGAAATCTTATCCCTTGCCAGATGCCTCAGAGCATTTTGAGCTATAATCCCGATATTTCATCCAATGGCAACTGCTCCTGTGTTGGCAGTCCTCAGGTTTGTATATCTGGGTTACCTCTTGCGTGCTCTCTTTATGAGGTGGAATATAAAGTTGTTGGTGTGGAGCCTATGGCACCAACCACTTAAAAAACGAATCAAATATTTTGAATAATATGATTGATTCTGATGGATACTTCTAACACCAGATTCTTCACCTTCGAATACTCCCTTAGGGCCAGACTGTAAACGTTTTCCAGCAATGCACCTGTGTAGAAAAAGGAGGCACTGTGCGGCTCCACACTGGCTCCCTTCCACCACAGAGTGAGGACTGCATATAAGCTGGTTACTTTTTTCCTGCACCTTTCAATATGGATCAGGAGCTCTGCTCCTAATTTCGATACCTTTTCGAAGACTTCCAAACTCAATCCAGTTTTGCTTGGGAACAATGTTCTCTACTAAAACAGGTTATAAACCATGCAGTGATGGTTGGAATCAGATGTCTGTTACGGATCCACACATGATGTGTCTCGAAGTCGCACGACAGATGCAACCTCATGCACCCTAAGGCAATCCAGTACCTAGAAACAAAGCTGTACGTCACCGAACATAAGTATAAGACATGTCCCTTTGCATATGTCCTGCAGCAAGTCGATGTTGCAGCCTTGTACTTGCTTCCAAAGCCGTTACCGCAAGAGGTCTATTTCATGGTTGAAGTCCCCCAGTAAATCTAAATCGAAGATCAAGCACAAAAAAGAAAACAGGACTTTATCACATTCCACCACCCTATATGAAGAGGGATTGCAAGGATGTCACAATGCCAGTTAGTCTCCCTCTAGGTCCCTGGTCACGGAGATGATTCCCCAACTAATTCCAGTGCGCCACGAGTTTCCTAGGCCATTGGCAGTGCCTCAGCAGATTGATGCCTTCAGGGAGCCCCTTGCTGCAGATTTTGCCACATTCTCACTTTTGCGCCTTTGGGCCCCAAGGAACTGCAGGGGCCTCTAGTTGAGTTACAGCCAGGCTGCATCATCTGAGCACTTGGTACCCACTTTGGATCCCTAACCAACTCCAGGACGCACGTCTACTGTCTCAGGACCTGACTGGGCCATTCCTTGTTGACGGCACTGGAAGATGATGCAGTGCTGATTCTGTTGTCCAACCCTCAGACGACTTAAGCCCTACTCAACCAATGTTGTGCTACAAAATGTCTAAAGCGCAAAAGGTCATCATACAGCCTGACTGTATTAATGCCTCGACCAAGGCAGAGCACCATCAAAGACTCTATTATCTTTTTTGCTCCCGTTCTGTGCAAGGTAGTCCACCAGAGGGATGTAATAATGGTGATGAAGTGGACAGTGATCTCAGTTTTTACATGGACTTACAAAGGATAAGTAAACTTGAAACCTTATCCGACACATGGTTGCTTTCGCCACTTGGACCTCCAACTAAAGGAAATGCATAATTTGCAGTAGTGGGCCGCGGAGGTCCTGGAGTTGAAGCTGACTTCAGTTGAAATGTAGACTAATGTCCTTACAGACATTTTGCATCATGTGCCACCTACGTCTGTGCCCTAGCTCCCCAAGGCCCTCACTAAAACCTTGATGGGCACTTAGAGATCTTTTGTCCACTGGAGAATTGCCAAGTGGCCAGGTGTGTAATACCGGTTGCAGGCTGTAGAGTCTGCTTTTATGGTTACCCCCACTTTTTGCTTGATGTAATGCTGTTTCTGACTAGGATCCTGCTAACCAGGACCCCAGTCTCTCTGTGCTTTCGCCCCTAAATTGGTTTGGTAAGTACTTAGGTACATCCCAGATTGGATACTGGTGTAACCTTATCAGTCCCTAGTATATGGTACTAAGGTACCCAGGGCATACGTACACAAAGTGTCCCCCATGGGCTGAAGCATGCCCCTCATGGGAGACCAC
Source organism: Triturus cristatus (assembly GCF_964204655.1). Lineage (NCBI taxonomy): Eukaryota > Metazoa > Chordata > Amphibia > Caudata > Salamandridae > Triturus > Triturus cristatus. Next base: position 1,083,945,108 of record NC_140593.1, read on the forward strand.
TCAATTTGTAACTACAGGCCTGCCATTGCAGCCTGTGTAAGCTGGTGCTAGCACCACTTAAGAAAGGTTTACCTATATCTGAGGTCACTGCACTTAAAACCTGTAAGTCACCCCTAAAGAAGGCCTTTCAATCCTGTAGGCAGGGTGCTCGGTTCGAAGTGTGAGGGCACCCCTACAGCTTACGTAGTCCATTCTCCCGGGTTGTGAGACAGCCATATAACATATAGAGGGGCACCAAGTCGTTATGCGATGACCATCTCTAAACTGGCTGTAACGAACCCTGTCATGTTTGGTATCAAACATGTTGTAATCATACCCCCACACGGTAAACGGTTTGGGAGGTATGATTCCATATACCGTAAAGCCCCTTTGGGAGGCCCTCGGTGCTCCCGGTACCAGTCTGCCAGACCCGGACAGCAAGCTAGAGCTGCTGCCTGCCAGTGACACGTTTCTGCCCTCCTGCTGCTGTGCCAAGCTCGGGCAGGCAGAATAATAGGTATCCTGTCGCAAGGAGGTGTGACCACCTCCCAGACAGGATTTAGTGTATTGGGGCAGGGTGGGGGCACTTACCAGCGCCACATAGCCTGCATGCAGGGCACACTTGATGCCCTCCATGCACAGTCCAGTTCAGGGAGCCGTTGGCTCCAGCTCTGGCGCTATACTGGACAAAGGACAGGGGAGTATCCTCCCCTTTGTTCAGCCGCTCCTTAGGGAGGGACCCCTGAATCGTTCCAACGCTTTCCTTAGGGTCTTTAAGGACTTACCTGTGGGTGGGTCCCTAGATTCGTCGTGGGACAAGATTCATTCAAGACACCACCTCTTCAACCGTCTGGGCACTCTGGACATCAAGGCTGCAACCGGGAAGTCTTCTGCTGCTCCTGATCTCCTCGCCCTGCAAGTCTGCTGCAACGTCAGTGCCTGTGCACCATACAGGAACCTTCCAAGGCCTGTGGAGGACATCCAAGACACCTGAAGGAATCTCCCTTGAAGTGAAGGAGTCACTTCCCTGCATCTGCAGGCACTGCAACTAAGCTGACCGGTCTGTTGATCCTGGGCTCCCACGGACTCCAAATGGTCAGCAACACAGGTGGTGATTCTTCTCATCCCTCAAGGCCTGCCCTGTCCTCTCACCAAGTTTGAGGCCAGTATCCCTTGTTGGAGCCCAAGGAACCGAACCCCTCTGCACAACGTTGACTAGCAGTTGCAAAGGCTTATTGCCTTCCTTCCACCAAGTTCTTCGGGCTCCAAGTAGCCCCAACCTCAAGCATCTCATGTGACCAAGATCTTCGCCCTCACTGCATCACTTGTATCGTGGGCTTGCATCTTTGGTGAGCTGCTCGAGGTCCTCTTACGACTCCAGTGCATCTGGCCTGTGTGTTCTCTTGATGGTCAGCTTTGAATTCTTTGGGCTCCCCTGATTGCTTTGGGCCTGCCTTGACTCCCCTGCTTGTGGTGAGTCTCCTGGACCTTGCTGGTCCCGTCATTGCACCTTCTTCAACTTCCACGTTGGTTGCAGTTGCCAAGTGCTCCCGCCGGACACCGCCCCCTCAACCCTCGACATCCGACGTGGGACAGCTCGTGTACGGCTCCTGGTCTTCTACATCGTCGCCTGGTCCACACAGCTGCAGTTTCAAGGTCACCATCAGCTCTCCTGCAACACTCGGTGGGCATTAGTCTTCCGTACCTCCTGGTCACCCCGGAGTGGCATAGAGTCTGTTCCCTACTTGCAGGTTCCTCACATCTTGAATCCACCTTTGGGTTCCACCGGACAGTTTCACCTTCTCCAGCAACGACATCTTCATAAAGACCTCCATTGAGTTCAACAGCGATTTCCAATGCCACTTCACACCTATGCAACCGGCTTCCCTGGTGCAGGTATCCTGGTTTCTAAGGCATCCACAGGTGGGGTGGCTCTCCAACTTTCTCTCTTCCACTGGGTTTCTTCAGGGTCCACTGGGAAGGGTCCTTCTTTAAAATTGCTACTGCTACTTACCCATTGACTTGCATTGATCCCACGGTCATGTTCCCACTCTGCACACGGCCTCCGTGGGGCTCCTGGTTACTTACCTCGGGTGGTTCCTTGGGTCCCCGGCACTTCTACATCTTCTGGGTATAGTCTTGACTCGAGCCGTGGTTCGCATACCACTATTTTAGTATTTGGTTTGGTCTCCCCCTGGTGACCAGTGTGTATTACGTGCTACTTACCTGTTTCTATTGAAAAGCTTTGTGTGCATTTTGTATATCTCCGGCTGTCTTGGTAGTTCCGGCTGGACTGTTCCCATAAGGCACAGGGTCAAGACTGAATTGCATATGGTTGGATCTGATCCGGAGTGGCAAAGTGAGCTGAAGAACAATGATGGATTCAGCCCAGATCTGTGACTGGGGGTGAGTGTCTGAAACGTTTCAGCGCTCCGTCCATCATCTCCTTGTGTTTGCTTTGTTCGCCCTAATTTGGCAGGGTATGCCCATATGTGGGTCCCTTGATCACTTTGCCACTGGATTCAAGCTAGCTTGGCTGATGAGGGGTGTTACCCCGAAGCCAGTCCCAGGATGCTTGTTTCCTTTCCAGGGAAGACCTGGCTTGGCAGTTTGGGCTCCGTCTCTGGAAATGTCTTGCCAATCTATGTGGTAGGTATTAAACTCTTTAGGGGCCCTGAAATTGCAGTTGGCATGATGAATGCCCCTGGCTTCGTCGGACCTCCCAAAAAGGTGGGGTTGAAAGACTTTCCTCAAAGATGTTTGAGCCTTATCCTAGGCCATAAAGGTACTGACGAACTTGCTGAAATCTTTGACAAACATGTCTCCAAATGAAAGTCCTCAAGCAAACGGGCCTGTCTCATCCGAGACGAGATCAACCAGCTTAGGGTCAATGCGCATAAGCAGAGATTTACGTTTTTCTGATGAGATAGCGCAGTTAGCGTTACCTTATAGGCACACTTCACATTGAGACCATCCTGCAAGTGTATCCGGGACAATAGGTTGCCCTGTTTCTTTCACCTTTAATGCCAACACCAGAATTTTACCAAATAGCCTTTTCACATCCTGCAGCTTGTCTAGACAGGCTCGCTAAGCCAAGCGCGGTCTGTACCCTTCTTTGGGTCTTTCCCATATTTTTTCAAAAAGGTGAGCTTGCAGGGGTCTACATCAGGGGTGTTGGCAACTCTGCCTGGCAAATCTGGTCTGGGGCCTTCTGCTCACAACCTGTTGTGCACATCCTTATCAAAGTTCGTTCAAATTCTGGTATGCAGATATTCCCTCACAGCGGAAGATGGAACCCACTCGGACGACCTCAGGTGCACAATGTCTTCCCGGTCAAATGAGGGGGGGGTTGCTATTAACCGATTGCCTCCCACCAAGTTCGCAGGATCTGCTTGCCTTTTTCGTTTGAGCTGGGAGGCCTTGTTTTGGTCGGGCTGGTTAGATTGATCAGCGTCTGTATCTGTGCCTGTCTTAGGAGTTGACAGGTTTGAGAATTGGTTGGTAAGATAGGTGCTGTACAATAGACATGCACACCTAGGTAGTTTTGCAATAGTCTAGTAAGGACTTCAGCATGCGTCTAGGAGCCTGATTTGTCTTTCACCTTCTGGTATTTTTTCACAGTTCTTACCCAGAGTTGGAACCAGACGGTTGATCACATCCCTGAATTTTGGCATATTGCTCAAGTTACCTTGTGATGGGTTTAAGGGTGGCTGTCAAGACCTTATTGACAGACTGGTCATGAGCCTCCACTACGTCATCTTATAGATAATGCCTTTAAGCTTCAGCGGAATTATGGGATTCATATTCCACAGAGTCAAAGGACTCCAACTTAGCCATCTTGGCTTTAGTCTGCTTGAAGGCCGATAGGCACTTCTTAAGGGCAATCGGGGGAAGACACACAGTGTACCAAAGTACAGGATAGCAGTCAAAATCATAAGACCAGCTCCTCAGGTGAAGTGTGTTACTGAAGGTAAGTAACTTGTTCCTCACGTTGAACTTTACTAAAAAAAAGCTAAGATTTGGGGAGGATTACCCATTCCACTAGAACTAAGGGCACTTGTATGGCAATGTAAAGGGGTGTTCGCTCCTTATGTTTGCAGACATTGCTGACTAGCCTCTGGCAAGGAGCAGTGGCCATTTTGATAAGTGGGCCCTGTGTATTTTTTGCTCTTTTTTGGTGTAGGGTGACATTCCTCAGTTCCACCTTCAATGTTAGCATTGCTTGGAGACTTTTTCAAAAGGTCAAGAATGTGCATAAATAAGTACCCATCAGAAGATCAAGTTAATTGCCTTCGGCAACACTGTTTCTATTGGATACTCTCATTTTCCTCACAGATTCCTGCCCGCCCTCCTCCCTGTGCAAAAGAGTGGCCTCTCAGTTAGTTCGTTTCTATGTATTTTTTTGTTTGTTGGGCTTTTGGTAAGCTGCTTGTGTTCGTTCTTTAGTTCATTCTTTTAAGTTGCCATTTGTGGGTGCAGAAAAAATTCACAGAAGTGATGCCAAAGCGCATTGCAGTAACATAATAATCAGGTGCGGCTCCTCCACTAGGGCGGAGGAGCGTTGCCCCACTGCTTTCTCGCAGTGCGAGAAAGCCAAAACATAAAATGGTACTAACTAAATGTTATTATCATTTTGTTTACTTTGCGTATTGCGGGCAGGCGGGTGGTTAGGGCTGCTCTGCTCTTTTAACAGGGCAGGGAAGGAGTGGTTTGCCCACTCCTGAGCGCGCAAAGACTGTTTGGTCGGCCGTCTCGGGCCGTCCAAACCAGTCATACGCACTCTGCCCTTCTCATGGAGAACATGGCCACCCCATTAGCCCCTGGCTGGGCAGCGTTCTGACCAATCACAATGCAGCGTTGTGATGGGCTATGGGGAGGGAGCCTGGCTGCCGATTCCTGTTCCTATCGGAGGCAGGAGAGCAGGAGCCGAGAAGACGCGGGACCTGGCAGAAAGGTAAGTTTAATATTATTTATTTATTTTAATTTCCCCACGAACCCCCTACCCCCCCCCCACGACAGCCCCCCTGCTTATCCACATTCCCCCCCCCCCCCCCCCCCCCGCGACCCCTCACGCTCGCCCCCACCTCCAAGCAATGCCGGCCGCTGCTGATAAATAGGCATATATTGTTCTCCAGAAGCAGCCCTCCCTTGTTATTCGCTACATTCAAACCCTGGGCCAATACAGAGGGGGTGGCCTCTGAATTATGCAGGGTGCTCAATAAAGCCACACACTCAGCTCCCCCCTTTTCGCAATCAGACTATGCTGGCAGACAATCCTCCATAAAGCCTACTCCCCAGAGGACTGGGCATCCCTCCTCCTTGACCATGACCGAGTACTCTGAGAATCTAGACTGAAATGTTTATATTTTATTATCCTGCATGATTGGTACCGGTCCCCCTGGAAATTGAAGATTTCTAAGCACCTGCCGTACAACATCTGTTGAAAATTGAGTTTGATAATTGTATTTAGCACCATATCCTGTTGTCCTGCCGGCCTTGTCTGGCTATTGGACAACTGTGTGTTCAGAACTGCGTCACTATGGCTCGCTTCTGCTCTGCCCCTCCCCCATTGGCAATTCTCCATGATGTATGGACATCCCTGAATTCAAGCCACCTAAGCACCGATCTCTGACGACGTACCTTGCAGAGCCCAAAATCTGCATTCTCCACCGGTGGCGGCAGCCCTCTTCAGCGACATGCACTGAATGGCTCTTCAAACTTTGCAGGGTGGTTGGCCATGAACAGGTAACCTACGAGATCAATGATAAACTGAACACTTTTAAGAGCATTTGAGGTGAGTTTTTTTATATCATCTGACCCATTCTCACACGTCCCTTCATTATGTGCTCTCACAACTGTTGCACAGCTACACACTCTGCATGATTCGCTTAGGTGGTTCTTCCCTGTCTTTGCCTGGATGACCCGGATGGGTCCCCGTACAACTTACTTACTATGACCTCTGTGCCCACCATCTCCCCCCCCTCCAGCCATGTGTCACCTGTTCCCTCATCCGGAATCACCACACCCCCGAATTCACTCCACCCCCTTCTCTATTGTTAGGGGGTGTTGGGGATATTGTTTTGGGATACTAATGGCTGATTTGGATGCTACCCATTGTTTTCTCTCTACAGTGTTGCTCCCCTTTTTCTTTTCTATACCCACCTCTTATTTGAAAGCTTTAATAAGTAAAGACTGCAACAACAAAAAAGAACGAGCATTACTAGAAATTTCCTGAAGCTTTGATCTGGTACTAGTAAAAACCTGTTGCATTCAGTCTGCAAACGTTCAGAGAGTGTAAGCGATCAGTTTTAACAGACCTTTAATTCTGTAAATACAGCTGCAAAGACCTCCCTGATCACAACAGAGGCTCCTCATTGCTTCTCGAGTTCTGCAAGAAGTTGAAGACCTAGCTCTTCAAATAAGTTCACCAAGCAGACAGCCGCTTACCCGACTGCAAAGTGCCTGGCTACCCTTACGTATGATTAGCGCGCTATACAAATTATCACAACTCAACATAATGATATTAACTCACCATATCGAGACCATCTCAAAGTTCAGTTCCTAGCATTTCTAAAGTTGGTCCAAGGGTTTTTTGAGACCAAGTTGACAATCGTGCATCAAGTGAGGATCATTTTCAGCTCATTGAGAGACATAAAAGGCTAACTTAGGTCAACAGTGTCTTTGACTTGCCAATTAAATCGCATTTGAATGGATTTTGAGTCATGGGGTGCGAGTCCTCGAAGAGTGGTTCATTCTTGGGTGGAAGGGGAAGAGGTCTGTTTGTAACTGAAGTCTCAGCGCCAGCCTTGATTAACGCAGATGTTGTAGATAGTGTACCTTTTTTCTGCATGCATTGCATATTACGTTTTTGGCATTCTGTTTGCTTTTTATCATATAGCATTCAGATCCCCTAAACCACTGTCTTTTCTCTTGTTACAGAACATGCTGCAGTGTTGCTGCACAGGGCTTTTCTGGTTGGAATGTATGGACAGGTGGACACTAGCTCACAGATTTCTGAGACCCTGAAGGTCCTTCATATGGAGGCCTTGACGTGATCAGAGTGCTGAACTCGCCTGGGACTAAATGCTTGTTAATGAGCAGGATTTTATTGTGAACATTTGATGTGCCAGGGGAAAGTATGACATGGAGAAGTTTTACCTCATGTAATATGTCCGATGGAATGGACAGGAAGCAGAATCAACATTGGCACTTTGAGGATTTGCAGGGGAACCATGAAAACATACCAGATTTATCCTTGTTTCTGTCAAAGCAGATGGCGAGCGAAGACAAATGCGTTTATGTTCTTGATGTCTGTACATCCAAGATACTATTTTATTTATGATAGCTGAAAGTTCAGCCTGTAAGAGGAATGAAAGACTATAGTGAGAACTGGAACGATTTTTGATTTCCGTACACATTTGCTTTCCGTTTGTTTTGCTTTGGCTAGGACCATACACGTACGTCACATCTTTGTTACCCGTTAAATGCAAATATCCTCATAGTAGAGCATACAGAAGTCCTTGATTCAAGTATTGTTAATGTACAGTTCTTTGTGTTTGGAGGTAGACCATTTTATGTAAATTAAAAAATTATTTTGCAAATTCCCTTTTTGTTTTATTATATGTTTGTCAGCGTTTAATGTATCACAACTCCACCTGCACTACACCAAACCTTCATACCCATAATGGCCTATTTCATTCAAGAATGGAGTAGTTGTGTGCGTGTTGTTTTATTTCTGTAAATGATTTGTTTGAGGGAATTTTCTCTGCAATGTTTTATATGGCCTACCTAGTTGTCACTGCTGATGCCTGCATTTATAGGGTCCTCTCATGCATCATCAGCAGTCTCAATATCAAGAATAAATGACGAGCAGTCCAGTAGTACGCTATTCGCCATTTCCTAAGCTCTAAGAAACACACCAATTGTGGTTTCCTGAGTGTTCCACTCTGGTTATACTGTAGGGACTAGGGAAGTGACTGTCCTTCTACACACAGTGTATATGCCCTGCCCTCTTGAGTGGACAGCACTCTGCAGGCACTTACCAACCTTCTGGCAGACACTCTGCTGGGTTCAACCATACCCTGGGAGATTCCAGTGCCATCTTTGACCAGAACTGGTGTATCTGGAACCCCTTATCTGAGCACTGTTCAACTTTAGCAGATTCTCTGAGCTTAATGATGTATGTGGGCAGCCGCGGTCGGTAGTAGGAGTAGCTGCAGGGCGGTGACGTGGGGAGGGGCAGGGTGGGAGGTAGTAAACTATGGATTACGGAGATTTACAGGTAAGTTAACATATAATTTAATAAAAAGAATTTCGTTGCATGCACTGCATCGCATTTGGGGATGCAGTGCACGCAACGAAATTCGTTTTATTAATTTATATGTTAATTTACCTGTAAACCTCCGTAATCCATAGTTTACTACCCCCCACCCTGCCCCTCCCCCTCCCCACGTCACCGCCCTGCAGCTACTCCTATAACCGACGCGGCTGTATGTGGGTCTTGTAGAGAGCTACACCTTTGACTCCAGTCCTCATGGTTCCTTTTCCTGTCTTGATTGTTTTCCTCCCGTTATCAGATGTTTACGAGGTGGTAGGGGACCACATCCTTCCTTGGGCTTATTGGATCTCTCAGTAGCACAGATGGAGGTTTACTACCCAGGGCCTAGGCCACACAATTTGTGGCACGTGAATGCCTGGTGGCTCACTGATGATGCCTTTGCACCTTTCCTGTGGAGAGAGATGGAGTTGTACTTCAGGTTAATTGAACACGCAGTCTCACTTTCCTTTTTATGGGAGGCGGATATGACAGTCATTCGAGAAAGAGCCATACCTTATGTCAACCAAGATAAGGGAAATCATTTTATTGACTGGCTTCTAGAATGGTTCCTACCGTAAACACAGACAGAGTAGCAGGCCCCCAATTCTCTCGGGATCATAGGCACATTCGTTGATTATTACTGCATACCATACTCGGTGAGCCATTCACCGGAAGTTGAAGCGGCAAACCTCTTAATCCTGGACCTTCTCGTCCGTTCCCTTGGTGAGTCAGGCCAGGAAGATCTTCAGCTCTCTCTGTCGTCTGAGCAAGTCTCTGAAGCCAATGCTGGGATGCAGTCAGGATAAGACTCTGGCTGTAATGGGCCCTGACAAAAGTTCTTCAAACGTCCTCATCCCTTCTTCCCCTCCCCACCGAGTGGCTCTATTCAAAGGGTATCCCAGACAGGACCGTTCTCCATGGTGTACAATATCAGTGCTGCTAAAGCCTTGTAGACCTTCTGTAGATGCTCTTCCTACAGGCTGATCTTCATCTTTACACGAAGACAAACATTGTAGGCAAGGTGCTGCAAACCGTCTGATCAGTTCTGTGATTTTCCTGGCTCAATTGGCTTTATGCATGCACATAGCACGCAGCATTATCTCACACCAGCGCATTAGACATTGCCTATAAATTCTCAAGTCCATGCGCCCTGGTGGATTTTGAGAAGGTATTTGCAAATTAAGACACAAGATAAAATGTTACCTCATTTTTTTTCTTTTATCAAGGGGGTTGGATGCACACCGAATTTTCTCCAAGTTAGTCTGTTTAAATGCTTGTCCTTAACAACAGCGTGCTTATCACTGGGTGAGTGCCTTGCCCTGTGGCACGCGTTTCAATGAATATCAGGCGTGTGGGGCGACATTTCACCCCACAACCCAGTGGCACAGCAAACATTATATGCCAAAATCATCTGAACATTCCGCAAATTTACAAAAAGGTATTCCATGCTTTTGTTTATCTTGTCATCTTTCTTCAATGTTATGCCACGTGGATGTGACCCTGCTGTTTCACACTCTTCTAATGCTCTGAATGTGTCTATCCGGACTTCGTTAAAGAACGCGATGGAAAAGCAAGGTGGGTTCGAAGCAGTGTTCTTTTATTAGACCCAATGCATTTCGGGCTATTCACTGGCCCTTCATCAGGGGTTACTGTAAATAAACAAACATTCTCAATAAAAAGTGTTTCAAGTGGACTTTTCACTTTTCAATATTTACATTTGTTTTACAATAATAACTTAATCACCTCAAAATAATGTGCAAAACGATCTATATACTATATTTCCTCAATTGCAACATTTTTTCCTGGATTCAAACATTGTTAATTGTTTCTACCCGATCACTCCTCAAAAATCTATCTCCCACGAATTTCGTTAACCCTTTTACCCTCGAGGTAATTTATCACATAGTCCAAACCCACTCCTATGTGCTGCTCAGTGAAGCTCATTACCACCCGATCCCGTCATTCTTTCTGCACGTTCATCTCTACTGCATACTCAACCCAGACCTCCTTCCATCGTTCCATATCACCTATTCATTTTCTTGATTGTTCTAAACTTCAACCGCTCTAGATTAAAACCCTCTTCACTTGCACTTCCTATCTGCCATGACTCATTACCATTCTCGCAGAATTACCCTCCTTTGTATACTTCCTATCTATCCATTCAAATCTCTTTCTTAACTCAATCTGTCAGCACGTACCTGCCAAAGATCGCTTTCTGCTTACATTTCAAAAACGCGTTATCTCCCCCATGATGTCACCAACTTTTAAACGCAAACCTCCCGCCCTCGTTCCTCTCTCCATTGGACCGCGTGATTAACCACCTGATCTCCCTCCAAATGCCTACCAAAAAACCTCTTTTGTCTTAAACATACAACTCCCATAGTGCACTTTTTCTCATTACCACAATAAAGAAAAAACCCTTTTCATTAATTAACACATATTGACAACCGCCCCCAAAAATTAACATCGAGTTCATCAAGCAAATTCGAACTGAGACTGTCAAACATTCTCACAGAGACTTACGTTGTGGAATATTAATGAGTTGAGGATACTGCGTTTTTTGGGGGCGGTTGTCAATATGTGTTAATCACGCGGTCCAATGGAGAGAGGAACGAGGGCGGGAGGTTTGCGTTTAAAAGTTGGTGACGGGGGCGGAGTCAAGATGGCGGAGTGAGCAGACGTGCTGCTCGAGTGCTCCCGCCGGCGATCCCTCAAGCACGGGTCCGAGGACCGTCATCAGCACCGCAGGGCAGTGCCAGAGAGCAGGGGCTCGTTGCGAGCGGCTGGGGGCCGGTTCTGGCCCAGTGCAGTTGGCTATCGGAGTGCCGGAGGCGCGATCGGAGTTCGACGCCCAGCTGAGGCCTAGGGTCGCCGGGAGGCGGGGCCCTGGATTGAGGGCGCCAGCCGAGGGGGAAGCAGCAGTCACCGGAGCACACGGAGAGGCAGCCGGCACGGAGGCAGCGGTGCGGTGGCACCGGCAGAGGGCTCCCGCCGCAGAACCAACGCAGTAGCGGGCCCGGAGCAGTGGAAACAGTGGCACCGGGCTCACGGAGCAGCGGCGGGGAGCGAGGACGCCGACCGCAGCGACGGCCGGACCGGTGAGTGTACCCCTTTCCTTCCATCCCCCCCCCTCCGCACGTGCCGACACCCTACAGACCAGTGGCGCTGCCCTCTGGGGGGGGGGGCTGGTTGATTGGGGGCCGGCGGCCAGGTCACCCCTGCAGCTGAGGCGGGGACGGCGAGGAGGCGGAGGCAGCGGGAGCACCGCGTGAGGAGGGCCAGGCCGGTACGTGGAGAAGGCCAGGAGGAAAGGGCCCACTGTCAGTAGCGGAGCTTCGAGGAGTACTCCCGCCGCGGAACCATTGCAGTAGCCGACCCAGGAGCGGTGACAGTGGCGGAGCGGGGCCCGCGGAGCAGCGGCGAGGAACGGGGATGCCGCCAATAGCGACGACCGGGCCGGTGAGAGTGCCCCTTTCCTTCCTCTCCCCCCTCCCCCCCCCCCCCCCCCCCCGACACCCCACGGCGCGGTGGCGCTGATCTCCTGGGGGGGGGGGTCGGTTGACTGGGGGCCCCTGCGGCTGAGGTGGAGGCAGCGGAGAGCCGGCGACGGTGGGCACGCCGCGTGGGGAGGGCCCGGCCCATCCGCGGAGATCTCCGGGGGACGAGCCCCATTGCCACTGGAGGAGCTTCGAGGGAGCACCGGCGCCGTGCCGAGGGAGGCCGGAGGACTGACCTCGGCGGAGGCTCCCGCTGGGGGATCGGCCTGATCGTGTCAGTGGGCCTACACAGCAGCGGGACCAGCAGGGGTGCGTCGGCTACCGGAACCTCCCGAGCAGGCCGTGACGGGTAGAGGCTGGGGCTGGAGCCGCGTGCCCCGACGCCCGCCCCAGCGGTATCGTTGTTCCTGGGATCCCGGTGGGCAGGGACCCACCACCCAGGCCTCCTCGGCTCCTGTAGTCTGTCTTCCCGCCACGATCGTCGGATTGGGCCGTGTGACGCCAGCACTGAGACAGAGGTATTGGACCCCGGGGCGTTTCCCGCGACCCGGATAGAGCAGGCTATGCCCACGGCTAAGAAGAGGCAGGGCAAGTCGATAAAAGAACTGTTTGGCCAGGGCCCGGCCGGCCAGATGCCTTCTGGGGTGATGGCTGGCGCCTCCGGAGGAGCGGCGGCGGAGGGAGGTGGACCGGAGCCCGTTACCAGGGCGTTCCTGGAATCTATGTTCGGCTCACTGAGGGAGGAGATTCGCACACTCAAGCAGGAATTCACCTCGGAAATTAAGGAGGTTCGTCGCGATGTGGACTCTATTGGTGAGAGGGTAGCGGATCTGGAAGGCAAGGGTGATGCTCGAGATGCGGAGATCTCAGAGCTGCAGCAAGAGATCATCCGGCTCCATGATCAACAGGTAGACCTCCAAACCCACCTCGAGGACATGGAAAACCGCTCCCGTCGTCACAATATCCGGATTAGGGGAGTGAAAGTGGATGAGGAGTCGAAAGATCTGTTCACCTACTCACAACGGCTCTTTAATCACATTTTGGGTAGCCCGCCTGAGACTGAGATCCGAACAGATCGAGCGCACAGAGTGGGCCCTCCGAGGGCGCAGACGGCTTCCCCGTCGGACATCCTGGTGTGTGTCCAGGACTATCGCACTAAAGAAACCATCCTTCAGAAAGCACGCCAGCTGCATCCCATTCAGTTTCAGGGTCAGACACCGATTCTGTTTCAGGACTTATCTGCACTCACGCTGCAAAAGCGGCGAACTTTCAAACATGTCACTATGCACCTTCAACAACACGGCATTTCCTATAGTTGGGGTCACCCTTTCCGGCTGGTGTTCCGTAAAGACAATAAACTGTTCCAATTGCGTTCCTTGTCGGAGGTGTGCACGCTCCTGGGTCTTGATCTTCCGGAGGGGGAGACCGATGGGGTGTCTTGCACTGCGGGGCCTGAGAAATCCAGGGCTCAGTGGCGTCAACAAGGCTGCAGGCGTCGCTCCAGGAAGCCTCCGGCGGCAGACATAGCGGAGGGCAAGAGATCCGCTTTGGAGGCCGCCTCCACTGGATTAGCATGTCCTGAACCGGTCTGACTGCACAGATAGCTATCTGCCAGCTGCGTCCTGTATCCTCAGAAGTGGATCGCCGGCGGGAGGGGGGCTCCCGTTCCACAGTGGACGATCTCACCTAGATGCTCTTTCACCGATCACTGACGAGTGATGGACTCAGAGTTTTTTGTACTGGTTGCCAGTTGGTTTTGATGTTGTGTTGTTGGGGGTTTGTTGAGGAAGGGATCCCGATGCTCCGCGTTCACCCTCTCTCTACCACTCAAGCGTCTGATGATGTCCGCACATGTCCCCGACGACCGTCGGACGTGTTGACAGGGGTGGCACCGAGGGGCGCCCGCATGTGGCTGCAGGAGAGGGGGGACCACGCACAAGCCTGACACCACACTTTAAGTTCTTACCCTTAATGTGAGGGGCCTTAATAATCCCGTGAAGCGTAGGGCTGTTCTGTCCTGTTTGGAAAACTCCCAGGCAGATCTGTGCCTTTTACAGGAAACCCACCTATTGCTGAGAGATTGCCACCGTCTTAAGTCCCGGAGGTTCCCAACACAGCTATTCTCTTCTGCCGCCACTAAGACGGAGGGAGTAGCGATACTGGTGGCTCAGAAGTTCCAGGGGGAAGTCCTTCACAAAGTAGCCGAGATCCGGGGAAGATTGCTGGTCTTCCGTTTTGCCTTGGGGGGTCAGACATTTACGGTTGGTTCCCTATATGCCCCGAATGAAGACCAGGAACGATTTCTGCGATACGCTCTGGTTGAGGCTACTGCCACGACGGACCGTAATATTATTCTAGGGGGGGACTTGAACCTAGTGTTTGACAATAGCAGGGACAGGTCCAGTCAACGCACCCATCACAAAGGGGCATTATCAGCGTCAGGGATTGCACACATACGGGACCTGGGGCTCTGTGACCTGTGGCGCAGCTTTCACCCTCATTCGAGGGAATATTCATTCTACTCCAACGCCCATAAGACATATGCTCGACTGGATCACTTTTTAGCGTCTGAGTCGATCCGCACAATCACGCGGACGGTGGAGATTGGAGTGGCGGCCTTGTCGGACCATGCTCCGGTACTGGCCACTCTTGCCCTTCCGCCCACATCCCGACCACTCAGGGTTTGGCGGCTTAGAGACACTCTCCTACACCGGCCAGACGTTGTCCGACATATACGCCAAGCCATAGACGACTACACTCTCCACAATGCGAATTCCGACACCACACTGGCAATACAATGGGCGGCCATGAAAACTGTAATCCGGGGGGAGTTCATAGCTTTGGCGGCGGCGGACAACAGAGAACGCGGACTTAAGCGGGACGATCTCACACAGCGCACCCGGGAATTAGAGCAGATGCACCAGCGAACAGGAGCCCCGAGGGCGTGGCGACAGCTAAAAGCCGTGCGTCACCAGCTAGCAGCGTTGGATCAGGACAGGGCGAAATTTGCGGCACTGCGACTGAAGCATGCATACTACACTGGGGGGGATAAATGCGGGCGTCTCCTTGCTCACAAATTGCGGGAAGTACATCAGCGGCGGGGGGTCAAGGCTATCGTCCAACCGGATGGCACCCAGGTGTCCGAGGATGGGGCTATAGTGGAAGCGTTCCATGACTTCTACGCCACTCTTTATGCAGGAGATTCCCTGGACAGCTCGGAGGGGGCGGCCTTTCTGGACTCCGTTACTGTACCTACATTGACCACGGAGCAAGCTGACCACTTAGATGGGGAAATCCGGCAGGAGGAGGTCATAACGGCTATATCCCGTCTCAAACTGGGGAAGGCGCCCGGTCCAGACGGCTTCTCCGCAGCTTTCTATAAGACGTATTGCGTCGTGCTTGCCCCGATCCTTACCCGGCTGTTTAACTCCTTTGCTACGCAAGGGGCGATACACGGGGATCTCTTGGAAGCCTCTATAGCGGTGATTCCCAAACCTGGGAAGGATGGCTCCCGTTGCGGATCGTACCGCCCAATCTCCCTCCTTAACATAGACCTCAAATTGTATACAGGAATTCTGGCAGCCCGTCTTGGTCCTTATATGGCTGACCTCATTGACCCGGATCAAGCTGGGTTCATCCCGGAGCGACAAACGGCAGACAACACCAAAAGAGTTCTGCACCTCATAGAGAAAGCTACTCGGGTGGCGGGCGAGTATATGCTGTTGGCCATTGACGCCGAAAAGGCTTTCGACCGAGTACATTGGCCATATTTGGAACAGGTGTTGGAGAAGGTCGGGATGGGGGAACGGTTTCGCACGTACATATTTAACTGCTATAAATTTCCCACGGCGACGGTTAGGGTGAATGGCCACACTTCCTCCCGATTCCATATTGAAAGAGGTACGAGACAGGGGTGTCCTTTATCCCCCCTTCTTTTCGCACTCTATATGGAGCCCTTAGCTCAAAGACTGCGGCAAAACCCGGAAGTGCGGGGGATCAAGTTCGGAGGGTTCACCCACACTATTAGCTTGTATGCAGATGACGTGCTGCTTTCGCTCGCCGAGCCGAGATCCGCGTTGCCGGCGTGTGTGGCAGAATTGGACGCCTTTGCCCGGGTTGCGGGATTCAAGGTGAACACTGATAAGTCTATGGCCCTTGATCTGTCCTTGTTAGGACCTACACGGGATTATTTGCAGTCCGTACTCCCTATCCAGTGGGCAACAGACACAATCCCCTACTTGGGGATTCAGTTGGCTCCCTCTCTCCCAGCGGTAGTTGAGGTCAACTATGCTATTTTACGCGGGAAAATCTGACGGGAGCTGGGCCGATGGAAACACTACCCCCTATCATGGCTGGGTAGAGTGGCGGCGGTAAAAATGACTATTCTGCCGCAGATTCTCTATCTCTTCCGCACCATACCTTTGCGACCGCCAACCGACTGGATTCGTCCGACCCAATCCGAGCTGGCCCAATTCATTTGGAACGGCCGGAAACCACGCATGAGACGGGCCTTGGTAGTGCTTGCGCCAGAGCTCGGGGGACTGGGCGTCCCGGATCTTCAGCTCTACTTCCAGGCAGCACAGTTACGTTATCTTGTGGAGTGGAGTAGGTGGGAGTCCGAGAAACACTGGCTGTTCCAGGATCAGGCGGTGGCGGCCCGTCCCTTGCAGGACATACCGATCATGCGCAAGCCTCACAGACCTCCTAATCTATATGCTTCATACATCACCCGAGTCCCCTTAGAGGTGTGGGATGCCACTAATGCTAAACACGAACTCACAACCTTTCCATCCCCGTTAACGCCGCTGTTAGACAACCCCGACTTCGCCCCGGGGATGGATAAGGCGGCTTTCTCAAACTGGGAAGCAGCAGGGTGCCGGTTTTTGTATCACGTCTATGGCCCGGAAGGGGTTCACTCGTTTAATCAAATGAAGCAGAAATATGGGTTTCTGGAGGCAGAGAGACATCGGTACTTTCAGGTGAGGCACTGGGCGCTCCAACCACAGATCCGCGCCGGGGCAGACAGGAGATTTTCCTCCTACGAACGATGGCTTCTCACACGTACGTCCAATCGGAAACTCATATCGGACCTTTATAAGACACTACAATTGTTGCATGCGCACGACTACAACCCCAGCAGAGAAAGGTGGGAACGGGAGTTGGGTAGAGTTCTAACGCACAAAGAATGGGGAGACATATACTATAGAGCCAGGCACATAGGGCTCACGGAGACGCTCACAAAGATCGCGACATACTAGTACTACACCCCGGAGCGCTTACACGAGATGGACCATACCCGAGAAGCGGCGTGCTGGCGCGGATGTGGCCAAGTGGGCAGCCTAGTGCATCTACTCTGGGAGTGCGCACACATTCAATCCTACTGGACACAGGTGTTGGATGAGGTGGATAAGCACTTCGAGACGGAGATACCACGCTTTCCGGCATACGTCCTATTGGGTCTTCCTAATCCCTTGACCTACCCATTGAAATCTCGTAGAGGGCGGCAGATCGCCATAGCACTGGGGTCTGCAAAGCAAAACATTTTAACTCATTGGCGCACCCCTACAGCCCCAGCCTTCACAGGCTGGTTATATCGCCTGTGGTACGTTTTGGGGATGGAGAAGCTAGCGCTCAAGATGGCAGGGGAGGGAACTAAATACGGGGAGCTCTGGCGCCCATTCCTGTCGATGTTGGCCACTGAATTCCGTGAAGTCACATGCCCCAGATACTTAAGGCTGTTACGCCTCGCAGAGGTGGATCAGGCGGAGGGTTAGAGGCATGGTCAGGGGGCCCCGATGTCGCTTAGAGGGGAGACGCGGGCGGGGCGGGGGAGGGAGGATGTTTTATTGCTTATTTTTGTATATTATTGCACTGCGGGCTCTGTATAGCTAAGACATATATACAGTCACCACCCTCGGTGGTATTCATATTGCATCTTATGTCCACAGCTGTTCGTATATGGTGGTGTTTTTTTTTTGGGGGTTTTGTAAATTTAATAAAAATATTTAAACCATAATAGTTGGTGACATCATGGGGGAGATAACGCGTTTTTGAAATGTAAGCAGAAAGCAATCTTTAGCAGGTACGTGCTGACGGGTTGAGTTAAGAAAGAGATTTGAATGGATAGATAGGAAGTATACAAAGGAGGGTAATTCTGAGAGAACGGAAATGAGTCATGGCAGATAGGAAGTGCAAGTGAAGAGGGTTTTAATCTAGAGCGGTTGAAGTTTAGAACAATCAAGAAAATGAAGAGGTGATATGGAACGATGGAAGGAGGTCTGGGTTGAGTATGCAGTAGAGATGAACGTGCAGAAAGAATGACGGGATCGGGTGGTAATGAGCTTCACTGAACAGCACATAGGAGTGGGTTTGGACTATGTGATAAATTACCTCGAGGGTAAAAGGGTTAAAGAAATTCGTGGGAGATAGATTTTTGAGGAGTGATCGGGTAGGAACAATTAACAATGTTTGAATCCAGGAAAAAATGTTGCAATTGAGGAAATATAGTATATAGATCGTTTTGCACATTATTTTGAGGTGATTAAGTTATTATTGTAAAACAAATGTAAATATTGAAAAGTGAAAAGTCCACTTGAAACATTTTTTATTGAGAATGTTGGTTTATTTACAGTAACCCCTGATGAAGGGCCAGTGAATAGCCCGAAATGCATTGGGTCTAATAAAAGAACACTGCTTCGAACCCACCTTGCTTTTCCATCGTGTTCTTTAACGAAGTCCGGATAGACACATTCAGAGCATTAGAAGAGTGTGAAACAGCAGGGTCACATTGACGTGGCATAACATTGAAGAAAGATGACAAGATAAACAAAAGCACGGAATACCTTTTTGTAAATTTGCGGAATGTTCAGATGATTTTAGCATATAATGTTTGCTGTGCCACTGGGTTGCAGGGTGAAATGTCGCCCCACACGCTTGATACTAATTTTTTTTCTCACATATTAGAGCCATCCACACAGGCCCATTAGCTCAAGTGATTAGAGGCATTCGTCGTTGAATTCAATCATCGATGGGTATGCGTCACCACCTCTGTTTGCATCTGGGATGGAGCCACTGGCTGAGGGGATCTGACAAGCCAGCTTATTACAAGGCTTTCAATGGGAGGGGGGAAATAGAAGATTGATTGAGCCTCTATGTGGATAGTATGCTTTATTTCCTACAGTATCCCCTGTGGACTGGCCAATGGTCAGTGGAAATGCTGAACCTTGTATGGTAAAGTGGTATAAATCTGTGCTCCATTCAGTGCTGGGCAGCAGAAAGGCACTCTGGACCGCAGATCCAGCCAGCAAGCTCCATATGCCTTATTAATCATATCTCACAGAACCAACAATGGCATTGGGGCCTCAACATGCTCTCATTATCAGTGAGACCTCTAGGGACTCTCTTCATCGATCTTGGGCAGGACAACACTACAAAATGATTGCATTGCAGCGAAAGCTTTACACACTCCTACGCTACCCATATGAAATACTAGCTTCTTTCTTCCTCACGATGCACTCGCAAACTTTGCAAATTCCTGTGAACAGATAAAAAATCTATGGTGTCCTTCGCTAAATGTGTGCAGACGGCATATGACAGTGGTCAGAGTGTACGAGGTGTGCAACTTTACTACTGGTTGGCTCAACTTATCACTAACAGCAATTTGCCTTTCGGAAAAAGCGATAACCAGGCACACAGGCTAGAGCTGAATTCATTGGGGACCACTGCTGTGTAAGGGCTCCTCTCCATCATGAAAATCGCATTACAAGCTTGACATGAAGCCCTGATACAGATAAGTTGGTTGGAAGGGCAGACTCAAGCAGGAAACTCCTCTTTGGCAGAGTAATTGTCTGGCCACATCAGCACGAGCTTTAGGGCCTGTGACTGCATGTGAATTTCCAAATTGGGTGATATCTGGGAGGGAAGTCACATGAAATGGTTCTAGTGCGTGTACGTCTTTTATGGAAGGCAAACTTCCTAGCAGCATTCACTTCTACTTGTAGAGTTAGTGAGATGCACTTTGTACCGTCAAAAGAACCATACGCAGAGGGGGCGTGGCTTGGACGGCAGAGCTAATGGCTGCCTGATCCTGCTGATGTGCCGTAACAGAGCAAGCAAAGGGAGAATACTCCGATAATAGCGAGCCACCCAAGAAAAAAGGACACATCCTGGGGCGTCGGAACACTCACGCCGAAGATTGGTATCACCGCGGAGAGGCATGAACGCTCAGAAGTACTAGAAAAAGTAAGAATGCGGAACCACTGGACGGGAGGCTGAGACAACCAAGATGGCGCCCTCGAGAAACAACGGAAGAAACTGAAACTGTCCCCCAGCAACGCAACGACGAAGGAGCAAGGTGCAAAAGCCTGCCGGAACAACTACAAGATAGAGACAAGGCTGAGCTCTGCTGCCAGAGGTGAGCGGGGGCAAGCGGGAGAGGCAAGCGCTTGGTAGGAAAGACAGCGCGCAGTGGGAACAGTGCTGATCTGAACCCCCCCCCCGCACACAAGGATTGCACATACCACAATATCCCTGCTCTCTAAGGACACCGACTAAACAACAGGACGGGTAGCAGAACCACGTACAGCGGAAAAAGAGGAAGGGGGACAACGGGTGAGCAGACGAAGCAGGAGTCGAGGGAAAGAAGGGACAAAATGGCGGGCGGAGCGGAAGAGAAAATGAAAGCGAAGAGGAGGCAGAGCGCTAACAAGTAAGAGGGGACAGAGGAGACAGAGGAGAAAAGCCTGAACTTACCACAAACACCGGGGGAACTAAGGACAAACGAAAAGCGGGGGGTGAGGATAACAACCCAACGCAACCAATGCTAACAATAAACCAAAAAGAAAGAGGAGCACAAGGAGGCGAAGGGGGCAGCGCTCGTAAGACTCTAAAGAGCATAATAACGCACATGAAGGAATAAACAGCGCAAAAAGAGGAGAGGATAAGACAAGGGATAAGGAGAAGAAAAAAAAGCCCACAAGGGAAGAAAAAAGCGGCGAAAAAAAACCACTCACAAAGCACGTATCCTATGAGGTATGAGTACGAAAAGGGTCTAACTAGAGCGACTTCGAGTCCCCCCACTGCACATGAGCGCCTGAGGTAAAAAAAATATATATATAACGATACCTCAGAAAAGGCTGCCACAGATACGTAGCGAAAGGAACCACAGCCCCCAGGTTAGAGCGGCCGACCAATACAAGAAGACTTTGGGGGTATCACAGGAAGGAACAGCAGCAGAGAACGCCGTTAGATAGGGGGAGGAGAGAAGAAGAGCCTGGCGACGAGATAGTCAACAACTGGCCCCGAATAAAACATCCGATAACAGAAGAACAAAACAAGACAACACAGTGAGCGGAAAGGAAAAGGGCTAGCTAAGAGAATAGAGGAATCAAGACGCAAGACAAACACACCAAACAAGGAACAAATAGCGACTCAAGAAAGGGACACGAGTGCTAACAACAAGAAATATGGCCGACAGGGAGAGCAGACTGCACCAGCAGCAAAAGAAAAGTAAGGGAGAACCGCTGACATCTGATTCACCAATCAAACAAAGGCCGGCCATAAATAGCACACTAGGAACGATTCTTAAGAAACTAGCAGAGGTGCATGACTTGGCAAAATCAACAAAGCTCACCACGGAAACAATCCAATTAGAGATTGCTGCGGTTAGAGCAGATCTGAACTCTGTGAACATCAGACTGACAGCGGCGGAACAGAGGATTAGTGACACAGAAGATGCTGGTCGAGGCATGAGGAAAGAAGTAAGATCATCTGAAATCACGAGCACCCTACAAAAACAAGCAGCAGAGATGGAAGGTAAGAACTGAAGGGGTAACATACGAATACTCGGGGTCCCAGAAGGGGCAGAGGATGCAGCAGGGTCTTGCTCCGCATTCCTCGAGGACCTAATACCAAAGCTCAATCTAAAATTCAACCGACAATTTGAATTAGATAAGGCATTCAGAGTACCGGCTACCAAAGTACCGACCTCCCAAATTGCAAGGCCCATCATATGCAAACCCTTGAGGTCACAACACGCGGAGGAGATTTTTAACTACGCTAGGAAGAACTACCAGATCAACTGGAAGGGTCACAAAATCATTCTAACTCAAGATTACTCAAAGCCCACTTTGGACACAAGGAAAGGATTCCTCGCTCTGCGCCAGAAACTCAAACACAGGAACATACAATTTTCGTTTGTCGCCCCCACAAAATTCAAAATAATAGACAAAGGGAAAAATCACTTCTTCACGGACCTTTGAGAATTGGACAAATACCTAGAGGGCCCAATGTCACAACCCATAGACACCGCGCTACATGGTACAGCAAAAAGAGGCCCATCGCCAGAATAGAATAATGAAGGAGATACTGGGTAAAAGGAAAAAAAAAATGGGAAAAGCAAAGAAATAAGGGAACAAGGAATATGCACAACACTACTACCTTGGATAACCACCAACTGCTGCATCAACACAACTACCTCAAAGAATCACTAACGGCTACCTCACGACCTCAAGAAAAAACCCGGGGGAACAAGGACAGAAAAGGTAAAACTGGGGAAGCTCTGGACCTACAAGTATCTGTTGCTCTGTTTAGAGACCTTGACAACACTAAATATATGAAAGACAATGAAGTCCACAAACAATAGGAGTACAGCAACGGGAAGCGATGAGACAATAAGCTCCGGGAGGCAAAACGGCGATCCTGCCGTCGCACCTTCCATATCCTAATGAAGAAGGGGGGAGGGGAGGGAGGGGGAGTTATAGGGGGGGGGGCAAAGTTAGTACATCTCAGGTACTCACTCTTTTCCTTTTTCATTCTTTCCTTTTTTCAAACTTTACATACTCGAACGAATGCCAACGTACTAGTCCGAACAGATCTAGAAAGGAGAAACCGGGGCCAGAGATACGAGCATCCCCGGGGAGCCTTGAGGCTTGAGTATACAGAATGGCCGTGCCTTAGAAATACAAATGGCTGGTAGCAAAAATCTCATCACTCAACATCACTCAATGTTAAGGGCCTAAACCACCCCATTAAACCCAAGAAAATACTAAACTACCTAACAAAGACCAAGAGTGATATAGTCCTGCTACAGGAAACGAAACTAGATGAGGAAGACACCAAACTAATCAGAGCCAAATGTATAGCGCAGAGTGCAAGCTCACCTGCAGATAAAAAGAGGAGGGGGTGCTGACCCTAGTATCCGGGGGGTCGAGGCTAAAAATAGACTCTCACACACAAGACAAAGAGGGCAGACTGCTAGTAACAAGCCTCTCCAGAGGGGAAGAAAAACTGCACATAGTGAACATATACGGCCCCAACATAGATGATCACACCTTCTGGACAGAGGTATCCAACTCCCTAGACAAGTTGCCACAAGACGAAATCATTGTCGTTGCAGGGGACTTCAATTTACCGCTAGACCCTCTAATAGACAGGCAATCCCCGTGCAAATACCACCCCACCAACTCCCACGCAGCACTACAAAATATATGCTCTAAATTCAATCTCAAAGACGCATGGAGGTTACAACACCCAGCCAAAAGAGACTACACCTTTTACTCCAACCCTCACAAGTCATGCACGAGGATAGATTACATCCTAATCTCATGGAGCCACACACATATGATTGAAGAGTCTACTATCGAACCAAGGCTAGTCTCTGATCATTCAGCCATTAGTCTAAAACTAAGTGGCACACACAACGAAGCAATCTCTAAAAGATGGCGCTTTAGGAATGACACCATCAGAGACCCTGGCAACAAAAAGGAAATTGAGGAAGCCATAGAGGACTATATAACCTACAATGACAATAGAGAGGTGAGCATTAATACCCTATGGTACGCACTAAAGGAAACCATTAGAGGGAAACTAATCAGCATCAAGACAAGAATAAACAAGAAAGCGAATCTACAGCTGACACAGCTAGATAAGGATATAAAAAAGTTAGAACTCGAGCATATAAACAATCAAGACAACACAACACTCTATACCCTAACACAACAGAAGTACGCATATAACAAAATCATAAGCGAGAGAGCGGGACTGTGGTTCGACAAACGCAAGGCTCTCAACCTCTGCGAGTCTAATAGAGCAGGGCAACTGTTGGTATCATACCTGAAACACAAACGTAACCAGGTAGCGATCTCATCAATCACAGAACGACTTAAAAAAACATACACAAGACACAAGGAAATACTCAAGACATTCAAAGACTTCTATGCAGAAATCTATAGGAGTCAAAAGACACTCGACAAGGAGATCTTCAAAAAATTCCTAGAAAGGCTGAAACTCCCCAAACTAGATCAAGCTGACACCGCAAAACTAGGACAAGAAATCAACCACACAGAAATAGAACTGGCAGTTAAATCACTAAAAAAAAACAAGGCCCCGGGCCCAGATGGCTTCACAGCCGACTTCTACAAAGCCTTCCTACCCCAACTAACCCCAACCTTGAAAAAGGTTTTTAACCAAACAGCATCGTCCGGGGTTGTCTCACTGTCTGTGACAGAGGCGACAATAATAGTCATACCGAAAGAAGGTAAAGACCACCAACATCCAGGGAACTATAGGCCCATATCACTTATCAATGCCAATTGCAAAATATATGCCAAAATCCTGGCAGCCAGACTGAACAAGATCCTACCAAAATTAGTAAGTAACACCCAAGTCGGCTTCATGCGGAACCGAATGGCGAGCGACAACACACGGCTATTCTGTCATGTACCAGAACAAGTCTCAGAGAGCCAGACACCGGCAGTGGCCATAGCATTAGATGCAGAGAAGGCCTTCGATAAAGTGTTGTGGGCTTTTCTAGAACAATGCATGTACAGTTTCAACTTAGGGGACGACTTTGTCAGAATGACAATGGCCCTATACCAGACACCCACAGCCCGCATCACGATAAACGGTTTGCTTTCTGACACATTCACACTACAACAAGGGACCAGACAAGGGTGCCCACTCTCACCGTCACTCTTCCTCCGGGCTCTTGAACCTCTAATTAGGGACATAAAATTAAATGAAAGCATAAAGGGGATAAACTTTAAAGGAATGAACATAAAACTGGCAGCATACGCAGACGATATTCTGATAATGACAGAGCAACCCCAAGCATCAATAAAAGCGCTAATGGCCACGATAAAAGAATACTCAGAACACTCAGGGTACAAGCTTAATGATGACAAATCTGAGTGCAAGCCACTGAATTTCTTCTGTTCCAGAGAAGAAGTCCTGGGAGACTCAGGGCTGTCCTGGCCGACAAACCATATCAAATACTTAGGTATACTATTTGGTAGCGACCTACTAACCACAATACGACACAATGAGAAACTTCTACTGATAAAGATAAAGAAACAACTAGAGGACTGGTCACCAAAATGTATGTCTTGGTGGGGACGAATCGAAACACTAAAAATGATGATCACACCCCTGGTAAATTACCTATCGGGGATGATCCCCATCTTCCTAACAGATGACTTCCACCAAAAGGTGAATAAATTGTGCACCAAATTTCTGTGGAGAGATAAGAAAGCGAGGATAAGCATAAAAAAACTAAGACTACCAAAAACACAAGTAAGGGTGAACCTAGCGGATTTTAAGCTCTTCCAACTCGCTTTCATTGTCAAACAGGGCACACAGTGGGTAGACCAAACACCGGAATACACACCGGTGTGGTTTCAAGTAGAAAAGGCCATTCTGAACAACCTGAACCCACTAGCCCTACTAACAACAAACGCATACCCACACGCGAACAACCCTATACTGAGAAATACCAAAATAGCACTTTTAAAACTTGACAAAAAAATGGAGGTCCGTGTCAAAGGCTCGAAATCCGAAGCACTATGGGGGAAAACAACCTTAAATACAGTGGGAAAACCCTTGGATTTGACGCATGGATAGAGAAAGGCATTTTGCACCCGCATCAACTAGAAAAGGGAGCAACACCAATCACATTCTCTGAATTGAAGACAACCCATCATCTAGAAGACCTAGATTTGTACAGGTTTTTAAAGATAAAGACAGCCATAACAAAATCAAAAATAATAGACACCACGCCCTCGATCTTCCAATACGTAACGAACATAACCAAACTAGGCCACCAAGCATCGAAAATATACAAAACACTACGACCTCTCAAGTCCAAACTGAATAATAAAACAAAGGGATACTGGGACACACACATACAACCCCCCCTAAAAGAACAGGAGTGGGAAAGGATAAGGGCCTCGGCCACACGAAATAAAATCACACCAGTTCTCGCCCAAACCAAACTATGGCTGCTACACAAAACTTTCTGAACCCCAGCCCGGCTACACACACTAGGGCTCAGAGATGACCCAATATGCTGGAATTGCGACATGGGGAGGTGGGATTTAGAACACCTGGTCTTCCAATGCCCAAGAGCTTCTGGGATAAGGTGATGGACTTTATAGACAATGTTTTTAAGTGCAAGATTACAAGGAACTTTGCCTCACTCATCACAGCGTTCATTCGAACAGACCTCCCCACAGAGGGAGAGAGAGAACTTCTGGACCTACTCCTGACAGCGGCGATCAAACTGGTGCTGACTAACTGGAAAGACTCCTCAAAAACATCCTACAAGAACTGGCTCAACTGGATCATCCACCTTAGGGAAGCAGACAACCTGGCAGTGCAATACACCCTGTGGAAGGCGACATCCAGAGGCCTATGGGAAGCTCTGGACAAGGCGCTAGTCCCTTATGACTCTCTGTAAGAAACAGCTCCAATCAGGAGCCATGGCAAAGACTAGAACAAAAGGACTACCTATGCTTGAGAAGAGTATACAGTCGTGCTTCTATCCTATCCTCCTCCTCGACTTATTCCAATCTGAGCTATACACTCCCACTTTAAGACCTCTCTTTTCACTATAAGAATTTAGCCAGCAATGGGGGAGTTGACCAAAAGGTACCATTATACTAACCGATATACCTTGTAGCCCAAGGGCGACGAACCCGACAGACAAATGTTTTTGTATGTCTTGTATGTTTATAAAATTTCCTGTATAAAAATAAAATAAAAAATAATTTTTAAAAAAAAGAACCATACGCAGTGTTTAATAAAAACAGAGACGTCATGTCGTCCCTTTAATTCTTCGTCTAACTCTTTTAACTAAATACCACTATTTGCATAATATAAGCTTATTTGTACTGGGACTTATATTCAGATGTTAAGTATCTTGCTTAGCCTTATGTTATCAGAAAGTTACCAGATGCCTTCCATTGAAACCAAAGGCTAGTTTCACAAGAGGAAACATTACTACCTCCGCTTGAATATGACATGCCCCATATCTGACATATGGCAACCTGGATGTCTGGTCACATGTTTATTAGACAGCACTATCTGGACTCGGACTCCAACACAGACATCCAAGTGTGTCACTTGAATGAATCTGTTTGATTAGATCATCTGTATGGGTTACCATCCTTTTAGTCTTCCTGACACTTTATGATGGGCTATTTAGTGTTTGACAGCTAATTATTATCCTACAATGGAGAAAGAAATGTTTGTGGTTCTAGTTCTCATCTTGAGAATCATTGTTGAAGTCGTAAGTACCTCCTCATCCTTCCCATGAAGTGACATCAGAATAGTAGATTATTGAAGATCGATATAGTGTGGTTCCTTCAAAGCAAACTAACGTAATAGACAATACACTGCATTGTGTAGCCCTGGGGCTACTGGGTACCTTAAACGTATAGGATGCCTTTCTCAGGGTTTTAAAGTATGCTACCTTTTACCTGTATTTCCTTTGCTTTTCTTCTTTTACCTTTAGTTTGGTTTCATAAGGGTTTATCCTGTGCCCTAAATTCACACTAGTGTGCACTAAATTCACACTAGTGTGTACTTGCAACATTTACAATTTGAATTGGCTTTCTTTAAATAAAAACCCATGCAATAATGCCAGTGTAATCTATAGATGGTCATTTGTTTTTTTGATTCATTTTAATGGATACTGTTTACCACAGATTCAGTTTGTAAACCCTTTCCCATGTGTCAAACTTTATCAACAAACATTTCTAAGGGCTCTGTGTCACCAGTTTCAGCTGGTGCTGTGTGACGCCAGTGGCCGATCCACAAGTCTTCATCAGAAGTGATATAGTGGCTTAATATAGGCTTTTTGTGTTTGCCAGATCAGCCTTCCTAGTTTAAGTTGAGAGTTGTGGTGCAATTTTTAAAAGGGATTCAACAGGTTTCCCCCTTCTCCTTTTGTGATGCTCCAATGGGACCTTAACCTGGTCCTCATGTACTTGATGTACACTCTGAGCTGCTTCACAGCTACGGCTACTTGCTATCAAGACTGTGTTCCTCGTCGCCATCACCTCGGCAAAGACAGTGAGCTTCAGGCTCTTTGTGTTAATCATACACCACCTTTTCCCCAAACAAACTGGTTTGCAGACTAGTTAATCTTTTCTGCCAAAAGTTGTGATGCCATTCCACATCGATGAAACCATCACCCTGCCAGCGTTCTATGCGTTGCATCACCCCTTTAAGGAGGAGGAAAGACTCAATCTCTGGACCCCAAGAGAGCACTGAGAATCTGCATAGAGTGTACCAGAGAACACCAGGTGGACGAACAGCTCTTTGTGGGGTTTGCTGGTGCGGAAGAAGGCAAATCATTGCAGAAGAGAACCTTCTTCCACTTGGTCGTTCTTTGCATTTAAATCTGCTATGCACTGGCTAAAGAGCAGCCTCTGGAAAGACTGCGTGCTCATTCTACCAGGGCCAAAGCTGCTACCACTTTGCCAGCATGGGGACGTCCTGTCCTAGACATCTGCCAGAAACCTACATGAGGGTCTTTCCATACATTCACAGAACACTAGTGCCTGGAAAGCCAGGTTTGTTGAGAGGGGCACTTTGCCTACGCGGTCCTGTACGACCTTCTGGTTTGAGTCCATCCACAGACTCGCCTCCCAATAGCTACTGCTTTGGTATCTATTCAAAAGTGGAGGAATCTGCAGCTAGAAGTCTCTATCAGAAAAACAAGTTACTTACCTTCAGTAATGCTCTTTCTGGTAGAGACTATCTAGCCGCAGATCCACACCAACCCTCCTATCCTCCTTGTTCTGATTGGACTCTACTCATTAATAATATCCTAGTCTAGGATCCTGTTCACAACCAATTCGCCCATGAGGCTCAACGTCTGGGAACATGGACAGCCTCAAAAGCAGCTGACACCGTGTCTGGGAGACCCTGCACATAATTTCTGGCGTCTGGGCAGATCCACATGGTGCCTCCGCACGGCGCTCCAAGTTACTACTGAAAAGTTCCTGGATCCAGTCTGGTGCCTGGGGCATATTCAAAAGGTGATGAATCTGCAACTAGATAAAGTACCAAAAAGAGTGTTACCAAAGGTAAGTAACTTGTTCAATTAATCTATTCAACACCACATTGTTTATAACTCAAATATCTGCTTTAAATATATTTTTGTAACTGAGCCAGTTTTCTCCAAACATCAACTTACAAATTCAGAAAATACAGATTTTTGTCTCCAGTGCATATTCTCATTTTTGATATACATATATTTATTCAACCAAGATAACGTGTCTAATTTAGTAGAGTGGGTTGCACACAGGAGAGCTACTTACATGTAGCTGTAGTGCTACAAGAAGCTACTCATTGGAGACGCCTGTTTGTCTTATGCACCCACATTGATGACTTGGAGTGGACTTCCTCTTTTGTCCCCAGGCTCGGGGCCCCTATTTTTGCTCCTTACTTGTCTCCTCTGACAGTGGAGTGACTTCGAGTTGATGTGTCTAAGAGGAAAACGTTCTTTTGAGTGGGCTTTCCCTCAGTCTTGTAATGCCATGTGCTTATTGGATTGTTTCTCTCATTCCCTGTGGTAAATGGTGGAGATGGTGTTTCTACTCCATCTATATCATGTTATTAGCACTTTTGCAGGGGTAGTGCATGATGGTTTTAGCGCTACCAGACAGCTTCTCCGGTCTGGAATTGATTTGGAGGACTCTCTAACCAGGTCCGTGGGATCATCTTATACCTTTATACCATTTATACCACGCTCGTCTTCCAGTGGAGACCCTTCAATGGTTCTCTCCTCTGGTGCACTGTTTTTTGTTTAGACACTGGTGTGAGGGGGAAGTTTGACCTAGTTCAGATCTTTCTTTCCCACCTTAGTGTTTCCACCCACGTTTGTCTTTGCATTTCACGTGCTAACTTCCTTTGGTGGTGCGATACTTTGCATTTTGTCCCTCTGCTGCCTTCAGTGGGAAGAACTATTTGCCCTGTAGACCTTGTTCCGCTCAATTCATGAGTGTCATTTGCTGTTCTAAATGCATGCAATTGGCCTGGTCTTGGTAACCTGTGCGATCTGACTTTGGACGGTGTGCTGCAATGGTTGAGATTCCTGCCATTTGGGCCCTTTTGGTTGCTCACCAGAAGGCCCTTTACTGATGGTGTACATGGTTCTGATCCCCTTTGGCTCTGGGGTGGTGGCCAATGGCCCCTTTACTTAGTGTTTTTCTTTCTGGTCCTTACATTGTGTTGGCATCTTTTTTTTATGTCTTCACCATATTGAATACCCTGGTAGGAGTTCCTTTGGATGGTACGGCATCTTTGTTGCTGGAATTGCTGGTGCCCTCTGCCTCGCTGCTGCCTGTTGCTGTAGGGTATTGCACTGAGTTGTAACACTGTAAAATGAATTGCTGCCGGTAGCCTCCCTTCCTTCTAATATTAAACAACAGACTGCCCACAGTATCTATTTCTATTTCTGCAGAGGTCTATTTTTTAGGTCGAAACCTATCCGACAGCACAGCTGTCTGGTTTACTAACGGTATCTTAAGGACATTCACAATTCTTCCCAGGGAATGCATTCCGCCCACTGCTGACCATTGGCTTTGTGGTTTGTTTCTCACATTTTCTTGCTTTGTGTTTGCTGGCTTTGTTTTAGACTGTCCAGCTTGAGTTTGTCCTTTCTGTGGCCCATACCTTATTTATTGAATCCTTCCAAGTGCTCCTTTTCTGTAAACAGGCTTTTAAATGTTGTTATTTTCCTGTCACATTTGCTGTGCATTCAAAGACAGGGGTCAACTGTCAGGCTCTGTCTTCCGATGTAGGTTGGTGTTTACTTTTCATTCTCTGGCTTCAAAGTGAAACGATGTATGTGACATTCATACTGGCTACTGGGGGTAATTCAAGTAATTCTGAAGTATGGTCGAAACAAATATTTTAATATGATCAAACCAAATCAATACACTATGTAATGACATTTCTATGCAACATTGTTTGTGCGCTGTACACTTTTATCAGTAAAACTGTTTGTGCAAATGTAATGGTGATTTCAACTGAAGATGTGCTGTCTGTCATAGCAGTGCACTACCACACTATGCATACTCCACTTTACCCCACTCCACACTATGCCACTCCACACTGCGTCACTGCACTCTACTCTGCACCATTCCATCTTACACCACTTCACTCTTTGACTCTCTACTCTACATCACTCTACGGCAATGCACTGTACTCTGTTATGCACCACTGCACTCTTCGCCACTGCACTCTACACCACTCCAGGCTCTACCACTCCTTTCTACCCTGCACCACTCCACGACACTCCACTCTATGCCACTGCACTCTACACCTATGCACTCTACTCTGTATCACTCCACGCCAAGGCACTCTATGACAATTCACCCCTTGCCACTCTAATCTACTATGCACCACTGCACCTAGCCTGCACCACTCCACTATACCACGCACCACTCCAATCTACGCCACTTCAATCTACTCTGTGCCACTGCACTCTATGCCACTTCACTCTATGCTACTCCACTCTATGCTACTGCAATCTACGCTACTGCAATCTACGCTGCACCCCTCCACTCACGACCTCTCTACGCCACTGCACTCTATGCCAATGCACTGTACACCAATTTATTCAAAACCAATGCTCTTTACGCCTCTGCACTCTACCCTAATCTACTCTGCAATACCGCACTCTACGCCACTACACTCTACTCTGCAACACTTCACCACTGCATTCTATACCACTACATTCTACACCTATGTACTCTACTTCACTGCACTCTATGCTACTCAGTACTACTCTGCACTACTGTACTCTATGCCACTCTACACCTCTGCACACTACGCCACTCTACTATACACCACTGCACTCTGACAGTCTACTCTGAAACACTGCACGGTCTGCCGCTAAACTCTACACCACTGCACTCTACTCTGCACCACTCTACTTTAGGCTACTGCACTCTTCTCTGCACTGCTCCACTCTACACCACATCACTCTACTCTGCAACACTGTACTCTCCACCACTGAACTTTATGCCACTCTACTCTGCACCATTGCACTCTGCCGCTGCACTCTACTCTACACCACTCTACTCTATGCAACTCTACTGCACTCTACACCAATGCACTGTATGCCATTACACTCTACAACACTCTACTCTGCATCGTTCCACTCTAAGACACTCTAACCTACTCTGCACCATTGTACTCAGTCACTGCACTCCACTATATGCCACAACGCTTTATGCCACTGCACCCTGCAACACTGCACTTTCTGCCACTGAACTCTGTGCCACTCTTCTATCCACCACTGCATCACTCTTCACCACTCTACGCCAATGCACTCTACACCGCTACACTCTACACCTCTCTACACTACACTATGCCAATACACTCTACTCTGCACCACTGCCCTCTAAGCCACTCCACTACACCCCAGTGCACTCTATGCTACCACTCTACCCTACCCTGCACCACTCCACGTTACTTCCCTCTACTCTGAAACAATCTACTTTACGCCACTGCACTCTACTCTGAAACAATCTACTTTACGCCACTGCAGTCTACGCCCCTGTACTCTATGCCCCACCACTCTATGCCCCACCACTCTACTGTGCACCACTCTATGCCACTGTGCTCTACACCACTCTACTCTAAACCACTGCACTCTACACCACTCTACTCTAAACCACTGCACTCTACGCCAATGTACTCTACACCACTTAATTCAAAACCAATGCACTCTACACCACCATACTCTAATCTGTAACATTCTACTCTACGCCACTGCAAGCTATGCCACTCTACACTACTACGTTCTGTCACTGCACTCTATGCCACTCTAGTCTATTCTGCACCACTGAACTGTACGACACTGCTCTCTACAGCAATCTACTCTGCAGCACTTTACGCCCATGTGCTCCATGCCACTCCACTCTACACCACTGCACTGTATGACACTCAACTCTTCAAGACTGCATTCTCTGCCACTGCAGCTCTACACTACTCTACTGCACTCTACACCAATGCACTCTACACTACTCCACTCTACACTAATGCACTCTCCACTACTCTACTCTGCACCACTACACTCTGAGGCACCCTAATCTATTCTCCACTACTGCACTCTACGCCACTCTATTCTACACCTCTGCACTCTATCCTGGACCACTCCACTCTGAAACAAACTACTCTACACCACTACACTGTACTCAAACCTGCGCCACTCCAGTCTACGCCATTGCACTCTATGCCACTGCAGTCTTTGCTGTGCCACTCCACTCTAATCTGCACCACTCTATCCTACGTCATTTCACCCTACGCCTGTGCACTCTATACCATTTTACTCAAAACCGATCCACTCTACGCCAATCTACTCTGGGCCACTGTACTTCACACCACTACAATCTATTCCACTATATGATGCTGTACTCCACTCTATGCCACTCGACTCTACGCCACTCAACTCTACAATATGCTATTCCAGTCTATGCCACTCCATGACACTACACCACTGTGACGCTCTACGCAACTCCCTCACTCATGCCACTTTACTCCACTCTATTCTAAAACACACTACTCCACTCTGTGCCACAACACTCTGACACTCCCCTCTATGCCACTCTACATCACTCTGACAATCTACTTCACGCCATTGTACTCTGCAACACCCTCTACACCACTCTGCTCTACCTCACTCCACGACACCCTGTGCCACTCCACTCTACATCACTCTACTCTACGCCCTTCCAATCTACAACACTCTATTCCCTCCATGACACTCCACAACGCTTTGTGCCACTCCCTGACACTTTAATTCACGCTACTCAACTCTACTCTACACCACTTCACACCATCCCACGAGTTTCTACACCACTCTACTCTATGACATTCAACTTTGCGATACTCCAATCCACACAACTCTCGTTTACGCCACTAATTTCTAGCCACGCTGGTGAACAACATAGCTAAAACATATTGTCAAAGCCAATAACTCATGCGTAGGTGCGACATATTGGCTTTGCTAATGCTTGTTTAGTGAAAGAGTGTGAGTTCAGTACCATTTTTTACTACTTTTCTGTCCTATTGACTTGACCTTCCGGGTTCTTTTTTCATCCTGCTTTTTTTAGGGGAAGGCGATCTGCTGGGGCTTTCTCCATGTTGGAGTCAATCTTGTTAAATGGGTTGTCTTGATCAAAATGTGTGCTCTGTTAGGGCGCCAGAAGGGAATGTTCCTTGCTGAGTTTATTTTACCGATCACTGTTTTGTTGGTCTCTGCCAATGTAGCTCTAGTGTGCTACCAGTGGAAGGTTCTATGTTGGAATGACGACGGACTATGGATAGTGTGATTCCCCACCACCGGTGTTCTCATGCAGCAGTGATGTCATTTTAGCAGCAGACTCTGTTGATGGTTGGGTTCTCCTGCCTGCTGCGCTTATTGCTCTTGCACAGGCGTTTGGGTGTTTTGTCCTTAGTGGAGTGGACGTGCAGTTCATCCTTACGATTTGTCTGTATGCGGGTCTTCTGTTCTTACAGGATCCGGATACTTGGTTCTGGCCACTTGGCCATTTTTGTTGGTGTATTTGTCCTGTAAGGTTGACTGTTCCCTGGGTGTGAGCATGTGTCCGACTGTCTGTGAGATCGGCCAGGACGTGTCCATCTGCTAATTTTG
The DNA here is from genome assembly GCF_964204655.1 of Triturus cristatus. Lineage (NCBI taxonomy): Eukaryota > Metazoa > Chordata > Amphibia > Caudata > Salamandridae > Triturus > Triturus cristatus. The sequence continues at coordinate 1,083,979,849 of NC_140593.1, forward strand.
TGCTTTGCACTCCCCCAGTTTTGCTGTCCTTTGGCTCTGTTGATATCGGACTCCTGGGTTATGTCACTGTCCCTGTTGTGCTTCTGTCTGGAGATGGAAGGGATGGTATTCTTGCTCTCAGGGCCTCTCTCCTGGTTGAGCCCTTTGTGAACCATTTGGTACCGCTGTCTGGTGTTTATTTTACTTGGTCAGTATTTTTCTGCTGATATTATGTTCTAGGTGTCTCTTAACTTTTCCTTGCCGGCTAGTGCCCTGAGGCCACAGTTATTTCTGCCCTTGGTGCTTCTACTTACCTTTCAGCTGTAGGTGCTCGTCTGGTGTAGTAGGCCTCTGCTTTGGCCTATGTATATTCTACCTCTGGTGGGTGTTGGTGTGCGTTTACCCTACTCTGTCGCATGATTTATAAGTAAAAGATCAAAGGAACTGATGTCAGTGCTCCAGGGGGTGTCTTATTTGGGTTCATGTCATCACCGGGGAGATGGAGCCACAGTGCCACTGTCTGGTGAAGGAGAGCTCTTTTAAGTTTCCAGGTCCAGTCTGACGACTAGGAGGATTAAGTAGGTGTGGAATCTTCAGGTAGACATAGTATCCACCCAAAAGATTGCAACCGAAGGCTACACTGGTGGCCTCAAATATAGCCAGGTATCGCAGATGCTCCCTGGTTAACAGTCCCTCGCCCCCCCTAACGCACCTGCCCCAACAAACCCCTGTCAGTGTCAAGACACAAACAAGTTCCTTTTTTGGGGGTTAGGGGTCGTAAAACCCCACGGCCGTATTTATTCACACATATATATACAAAAACAAATGTATCTTTATGCACAGTAACCCACATTTGTACAGTTGGTTTACAGGAATTAATGCCTAGCCTTAACAGAGGCACTATTACAGGTATTTTCCTAACAATAACTAAATTATTTTGTTCCTGTTCATTCTAAAATACATTTTCGGGTGAGATCATAACTGGTCCTAGTGTCCTTTCCTCTTAACACCCTGTGTCCAATCAAACTGGACATGGGTGGGTTCCTCCTTATGGAAGGACCCGACCCACCGACCTCCCCTACCAGGATACTCCTATGCAAGGGGTTAGTCTGCCCACTAGGATATTTACCTCAGGCACCCCCTACACCCATCATTTATCCCTGCCTCTCCAAGGGCCTATCCTAGGTTGCATCCAGCGCGCCTGTGAGGGTGGCTGGCAGGTAAGGACCATGTATCAATGACCACCCCAACACCCCTGCGCCCTGTAACCTCCTTTCAACTTGCTGCCAGCACTCCTTGGAGGGTCCTGTGACGCTGCTGTTATGTTGGTTCAAAAGGAAGAGGATGCCTTATATGGACCTAAACTATCCCACCAATAATGGCCTCCCTCTGCCATAGGCCAGCACAGTTCATCTACTATCCGGCCCCCCACTGGGACCGCACCCCGGCTAGCCAGTCCTGCACCGACCATCCCTGGAAAATCGTGGCACACCACACCGCAACCCTGGTTTGGGCACGTCTCGCCCTGAGTTGGGAGGAGCCTAAAGTCAGACATTGAAGAGGCAGAGGCCGCTGCAATCCTCAAGCGATGTTCCGAGTTACCCAACGCTTTGTTGGACCAGTTTTTGCAGAAAGTCCTCCTGCCAGCGTGGCGGGAACACGCTTTCCCAGGGCGGGGGAGGCCACAAAGTCATTGTGGCCCGCTCAGGATGTGTTTTTGTGTTTCAAAAGTAAATTCAAAGGCGAGCTTTGTTTCTAAAATACAAAACAGATGATGCGCGGGGAGATTTCTTCCTGTGTTTTTGGAACATGGTCTTCATTTTACGGCCTGGGTGTGCTGTCCTTGCATAGTGGGACTGGGCTGGAGAAGAAACAGTCAGACATGTACACAACTGCGGGGGCCTTCTGGCGAATGAGCTGGTGGTCGAAGGTTTCCAATGGTAGAGCCTTGTGTTCTCCACATTAAATAAGATGGGGTAACCTTGGATATGGCGAAGCGGGAGCCCTACCGCTTTATAGGCTTTCTGCCATTTCATCAAACTCTAAAAGTGACCACCTTAAGGTTCAGGAAGTCTTTACTTGCCTGGCAAATAAGGGAGCATTGGGTGTAAACCTTCAACTGCAGCAGTCTGCATTGTTCCGATGGTTATATCAGACATTGATTGCGCCAGGGTCTCTAACCCCAGTGCCACAACATAGCTGCTCCCTCCATCACGATAACCTACATTGAACCACACAGAGACAGTCAAAAAGCGGTGGAAATGGCATCGAATGGACAAAATATTGGAGCATAACATTCTGGAATTTAAAAATCAATAGGCTGATTATGTTTTCTTATTTAAAACACCTGGAAAAATCTGCCATTTTAAACAATTTTGGGGGGAAAACAACTTTGAAAGTTGTTTGTGGTTTTTGTCTCTTTACTGACTAGTGTGTGTGGGTTTCGCACGATGCAGCCTATCTTATATAATATAAACAAATAAAATATGTTTGCCGCTGATGATAAACAAGGACTAGTTTTAAGACTAACAGGCACCTGCTTACTAGTTAGCCCCCACTGTCCTCGTAGGGAGTGCGCCACTTCACTTTTTCCTGTAACACGCATGACGTGCACTAGACTGCCCCGAAGAATGTCTCCGGCTCGCTTCGGTTACACACCTTCCTTTGAAGTAGCGTTTCTGGCACTCCAGACAGTCTCTTCCTGTGAGATTCACCTGCACGGGTTTCCACGTCGCCAATGACCCGGAACTAAACTGGATAGCACAGGGCAGGCAGACAATATTAAAGGCCCTGAAGCTCTGCAGTAACTTTTGAAGGTAGGGCTGAGGGTTCCAGGAACAATGTTTCGCATACATGCCGGTTTTATAGGTTTGTCCAGCGAAGCCTTGTGTTGTTGCAATTTGCTTTTTCTGTGGGCCCTCTGCAGAATGTAAATAAGGGCCCCAGAGACTCCGAGATATTCATGTGTCTTGGGCGGAACGGAGCCTCCCTGTAGCTGTGGGGCCTGCGTTACGCCCAGTGCTTAATTTGTAAAATATTAAGTGCCAAGGCTCTGACCAGGCGGCCACTGCAGCTTGCAGATTTTAAATTCCATTGTCAATCAGTTTATTTAAAGTTCACCATAAAAGATACAAACCTAGAGAAAGTTGCACTGCGCTTTGGAACTGAAGAAATAGATATTTGAGCATCCATTGCCATGCTGGAAATTGGACCACCAATCTGATTTCTCAGAGTAGAATTCATTCATAATTACAGGTGCAACTCTCTCAACATTATGAGTGACCTGGGAAATGGAGCGGAATTCCTGGAATTAGAGTGACCCAGGGGATATCTAACTGAGTCACTCCTGATTATGTATTTTCTCAGTGGGAATAGGCATAATCATTTAAATTGGTGTTCCCAGACCGATTCCCCTGAATACAGGTCCCTACGTCTCATGCACATTTTTAAGGTTCTCTGTGGTGAAATGTAAATGGGGAAATCGCAGAGCTGCAGATTTTCCTGTGAAACGTGTATTCCCAATTTGGCCAGAAACTCCTGTTACCAGATAAAGATTTCCTCCCACTTCGGAAAGATGTCCTTAGAGGGGCAAGAAACCTGGGATGGTGACAGAACTGGCAATTTTATGTGCTAATGTCATTAAAGTTACTAAGAATGGTAATTACTTTTCAGAGTAACATCCTCATTCGTTCTAAGAACCCCAACTCGTTTGCACTCCCAATAAAACAGACCCTTCCTTCTCCCCTCTAGTACTCTTGCCTGGTATTCACCATCATTATTTTGTTTGTGTGCACAATGGTGACTGCCAGGGAATTTTAGATTCACCCCTCTCCTCCAATAAAACCATGTACCTCATGCAAACATTTACATATGGTTTGTACAGTTTCCATTAGAGTGAACATGTTTTCAGAAATTGGACTACATCATTAAAATAATATAAAATAACTATGTTCAGCAGAAAAACTGGGAGGAGTCTCGGGTGGAGAAACACCAACCAAAAACAACTGGCATAAACAGACATAAAAGATCACCCTTTGCAATGGTTCAGCTGGAACATCCAGCTAGGTTACGTTCACGTTACTGTTGTGGTGCTGGCAAACTTGTGTCTGTCCTGAGACACTAAGTGCAACTAAGACCATTCCTGGGATGCCAACCCTTTCCAACTAACAACCTATGTCCCTAGAGGATTCTTCGGCGGACATCAAGAGCCTTAAATTGGGATCTCCATCTGACCCATGCTCTCCCGTGGTACTGGCTAAAGCTGCGCAAAAAGTATTTTATTCGTAATAATAGTTTACAAATACAAATTTAGAAATGTTCATACTCTTCCCCCCCCCCCCCAACAATGCCAATAGTGATTTAATCCAAATATAGGAGAAGGTTTTTTACAGCACACATCCTGAAGTTCTGTATTTGGAGGTCTTCCTATATGTGATAATGAAGAAAAAGGAGGGAAATTGAAATAAAACAATTGCCCAGGATCACACAATTTGCGCAAGTGGGGAAGCCGGGAGTGCAATTCTGTTCAGCCACTAGATGTACATGCTTCGCTTCCCCTACACTCACTTTAGGCCCCCACGACTACTACCCTGTTGGCATTCGTGCGGACCTTGGTCACACCAAAGACCAAACTTTTTGGCCCCTGGGAAAATGTTTGCGAGTACCCATGTTATAGAGTGTTGGACACCTCATTGTCAGCTGGCTTGAGCCTGGCGCATTGGAAAATGCAAAAATCCTGCCACTGCTTAAAAAAACCCACTGCGGATCCCAAGGTCCCAGCGAATAATAGGCCCATCTCCCTACTACCCACTTTTTCAAAAATATTGGGGAAAATCTGTTAATTTGCAGCTCCCTCAATTTTTAGAGGGGAATAATCTTTTGCACTCTAGTCAACCGGGCTTCAGACCCTATGTTAGCACCGCGACAGCCCTACTAGAGGTTGCAGAGAACATAAAGGGCTCCCTAGACAATGGAGGGGAAGGTCACCTTGATCATGTTGGACTTATCGACGGCCTTCGATACCGCCCGCCATCAGAGACTCCTTGATCGACTCCAAGCTATTGGAATCAAGGGCATAGCTCTGAAGTGGCACACCTCCTTTCTGGAGGAAAGAAGCCAAGAGGTCTGGTTGTACTCTTTTTCGTCCAAGGCTTGTGAGCTAACGGTTGGAGTGCCTCAGGACTTGGAACTCAGCCCTACTTTGTTCAATGTTTATTCATGCCCTTAGCTGTGTTAGCAGAGACTCTAGCACCTAAACTAATCTCCTATGCTGACGATACCCAGCTTCTCTTGTGAGAAATGAGAAGAGATTGCTGGGGAAGTCATTACAAATTGCCTATCTAATGTGTTCCATTGGTTGTGTATCAACAAACTAAAATGTAATCAGGATAAAACAGAGATTACGTTTTTTAGCCCAACATCGCCAGATTTATGGAGGACCTTCTGGCCGAAGGAAGCCCACCTCCATGGCCCCCAACATGGCACTGTAAAGAACTTAGTAATCCTGTTTGATAGTGCCTATTCTTTTCAACCACAGATCCAGGCATGTGGTTCCTGTTTCGGGCTGTTAAGGTCAATGAAAAAATTCCTTACCCGATTGTTGGTCGACACCAAGAGAATGGTGATCCAAGCTTTAATAACCTCCAGGCTGCACTAGGGAAATGGCCTATGCCTAGGTCTCCCAGAGTACCTTCTTAGTAGACTGCAGGTGGTGCAAAATGCGGCAGCCCGTATCCTCCTTCACCTTTGCCCGAGAACACGCATTTCCTCGCAACTAAAAGCTCTGCACTGACTCCTCATTAAAACAAGCATTTACAATGCAATAGGTCTCGCAGTTACGCAAGTTTGAGCTATTGGCACTGTAAATGGCTATGCCTTTGATTTTGGTTTTAAAAATATAAAAAGGCATAGCCATTTACAATGCCAATAGCTTAAACTTGCGTAGCTGCGAGACAATAGCAAACGTATGTGTACACACAAATAAAGCAGACAACGTACATAAATAGAAGCTCACGTCTAGTGAATACGCACACAACATGCATACCGCGCAGAAATACGGTAGAAACACACACATATGCAAATTATACAAGCACACAGCCCACCCACAAAACATATATATATATAGCATGTACACACTAAAGCTATATAAAACTTTACTGCATACATATTAACTCTTACGTTTAGGCACGAGTGCACACGTACTACTACTCAGAAACGCGCACTAATACGCCAAGAACTTCTGTTCAGAAAATATCCTTCGTGTAACTGTTGCTACAATTACGGCTTAAAAGTAAAAAAATTAACAGTAAGAGATGTTCACAAATTCTGCTGGTAACCCACGGTGTGGATTACAGGCCGACAACTTGCAAAGGAACGTGCCAAAATCCCCATAGCGGGGAATAAAATGGAAAATCATATTTACAGATGAGACGGGGTCGGGGGGTATTGGTACAACATTAGCTAAATGATATTTATAATTAAAAAAATAGCATTTCCTAAGAACTGGAGGCGTGTTCCCCGTCGCAGGTCCTGTAAAAAAAAGAATTCACTGTCGGGTGCGCATGTCTGGATAAGGTGAGGCATAAAATAGGTTTTATTGGGAATGCTCCTTGTTGAGACCTGCCCAGTCCTGCGTGAATTCTTATTTTAGAACAATTATTTTAATTATATTCCGTTGTGCATGGATTGTGAAGAAATTGCAATAAGAAAATATAAATATTAAACTGGTAATTAAGCGACAACTAAACGAACTCCCTACATAAATATCACAGAGTAGGATATATATATATATATATATATATATATATATTTTATATAGTCGCACAAAATTGTCTTTATTTCGGAAATTGTAATTGTAGGTAATGATGACGCGTTTTATGTCATTTAATTAACAAAGAACACGCAAATGCCACCAGTGTGCTTTTCATGGTCCGCAAACATGCGTACAGGTAATGTCACCCTTAATCCGTTTTCATACCTACGGGCCACAATTAAATGGCCATAGCGCCTGTAAACAGGGGTAAGGCGCTGCAATGAAATTGTAAACACACGGTGTGCAGGTTGTGTGTCACCGGCCAACGATAATCTCTTCTACTTTGAAAACCACGTGGGTCCTCTGTACTTCGCACGCAGTCTACACACACCCATCCAGATCACCAATAAACAGCGTTCTCGTCGGTAAACACACACCCGGGGGTACATGTCTACAATCACCCATCCACAAGGCGCCTTCCATTTCAGCGCCATGAAGTGGCCGTGGAAGTTCAGACGCTATAGAAATAACCCGCTCATAAGATGTCTGTCAGCGTATGCGTGGATAGCTGATACAGAACACGAGTCACATAAAACTCACTATGGGGAGAGAGTAAAATGGCAGATAAGCACGGCGTGTAAAGCACATCTGTCTTGCAAGTAGAAACATAATTTGAAGATGTACAGGTGTATAACGCTGAGCTTACGACCCCCTACATCTGTGTAAGAAGTGTTGAGCAGAGATCTGCATGACACAGTGAACCCCCCCACGCGTTCCAGTAAACACATCACCTGCAATCAGCAGTGAAAAGTCACCATCTGCCTGTGCCCCCTAGAGCCCAGGCCAGTCGTGCCTGCTGCAGCCCCAAGGCGCATAGAGGGCACCAGAGGCACGGGCAGTTCAGGGCACTAAAGGTGCACGAGGCACCAGCAGAGCAAGTGCTAGTGTTTGGGGGAGGGCAGCGAGTGGGGCGCATAGAGTAGCGCACAGAGCAGGCAGAAATGGGGCACAGAGCAGGCACAGTGCATTGCACGGGGACGGCGCAGGGCACACGGCGTATCGGGCCACATGTAATTATCGTGTGGGAGCCCGTTTACCAGGGCACAGTGGTAGAGATGGCACGGGCGCCGAACAGACAAAATGCAGGGTATGAAGCAGTGCACGAAGGTACAGGTAACGACCAGCATTGCGCAGGGTTTTCTGATAGTGGGCATTTGTGCAAGTTGGAAAGGAGGTAATTCTGCTCCCGGAGTCCATCACTGCGCCTGTAGCTTGCTAACAAAGGAGCGCACTTAGCCGAGTCCGCCACTTCAAGGGAGCTGAAATCATATTCTGCCCAATCTGAGAAAAGCGCACTGAGAGGTTCAGGGTGAACTGCCTTAACGTGCCCGAGGTGACCCCAGGCTCCCCCAGTAAAGTCCGAGGACAGATCCAGGTACTGGGAGAGCCGGAGCTGGCATACGTCCCAGAAAAGGGATGAGTTCACACGAGGGAAGGGCTCTGATAAGACAAACGCTTTATATTTTTCGTGAGGCCTACCCCTCATTATGTCCGGAGTGAAGGTATCACCGCCGCCGGCCCGATTCGGCGCGAAAACCGGAAGTCAGGCGGCGTCATGCCTGTCGTGGGCCAGGACTTCCGCCTTCCGTGGGCAGCCCGCGCCCACGGAGTGGCTGGTCGAGAGGAGAAGTGGTGACGCGGGGCTCCCATGCCTGAGGGAGAGCCCAGCGGTGGCGGCAGAAGTAAGGAGAAGCCCTGGGTCAGAAGTGGCGGCTGAGGCCGCCGATGCAAGTGCGGGTCTCCCATGAGTGAGAGAAGCCCCGCGTGTGCCAGGTCATGCGAGGCGGAGGAGATGAGACCAGGGGACTCCTGAGACGGAGCCTGTAGCAGCTACAAAAGAGCCCGTGAGTGGGGCTCAGTTGTACCGTGGGGGCTGGTGCGTGTGTTTGTTGTTGAGTGATCGAGTATGCGTGCACTGGCTGGGGGCGGCTGGTGCGTGTGTGTTTTTTGGCGCAGTTACTGCATGCAGCTGGCTTGCGTGGACGTAAGGGGGACAGGAGATGTGCACACCGCGTGGCTGTACGTGCACGTACACAGGCTCCAATCGCCCTGCGTGTGCCCATCTCCTGTCCCACTTCCGAGGCAAGTCAGCAACAATAGATCTCGCTGGCGTTCGCCAGGCGAGACCTAAAAAAGGATTCTCTTCAAATCCCTGGTCCACAAAGCTCTGCACGTCTCGGAAGCCAGCTCTTTGAAAGCGAGGTTTCATGGCTATGTCTCTTCCAGAAGCCTTCACTCCTCCGAGCGATTGGTAGAGTTCCTAAAATCCATCGTGCTAGAGCTGGTGGCAGGTCTTTTTGTTATCTTGGGACGGTCACATGTAATAAACTCCCTCTGGAGCTACAAACTACATTTGAACTCCACTTTCAAGAAAAAACCTTCCAGCAAGCATTATTGCTTATTGTTGTTGTAGGCTGCCTGATTCAGCGCCGGGACACTCTTTTGAGTAGCTGCGCGCTTTTTTTAATCTCGTTAACATAACATGTCTCCAGCATACCTACCAGTATATGTATCCCCTGTGATTTTAAACTCTATAGATCTGTTAAATAAATGTATTTTGCCTTTGTGAAGTGCACTGACACTTTCTAAATGGGTTGGGAATACGCCTTACAACGAATAAATACATATATGCACACACACTTTTTTTTTCTTAAGAGCACATGACTAATGGCAATTTCCAACAATAACCACTTGTTTACTAACCTTGGGTCCGAAAATAGCGAGCTACACGCCGTAAAGCGCTTCAACGCCTCGTCAGGGGTAGTAAATGCTATACAATTACTCCCTCACACACCTTCTGGTGTATCTCTGAAATCTGTCACAATGAGCCTCTCCTGTGGCGTGTCTGGCTCATACAGCCAGTGCGTCTGCCTTTTTGTAATCGGCTAAATCCCAGCAAAGTCCGAGGGCTGATCATATCAGACGCACTAATGGAGGACAAGAGCGCCATGTGCGGCCTTTATTGGCGGGAAAACGCTTCGCCATTGTCCGCCCACAGACAAGTGCGCCCTCCCTAATGCCGAGGAGGTACCCGCGAAGCTTTTAGTGCAGACAATGCAGTATCAGTCGCAGGCTTACCCCGCGTCTGTCCCCTCCGGGCTAATGTGGGCGAGATCTGCCCCTTCATTGTGCCGCTAACACCCCCTTTTGTGTACAGTGGGAGGTCATTTGTCTCGCGAGTTGCTCCGATTTGTAGCTGCGCCCTTCTGACTGACTGGCGGGAATCATCTTGGATTAGCGGTGGCTGGTGCTGAGGTAAACAGGGATGAAAGCCGTGCGCGAGGAGCTTTGGCGGGAACAGAGTGGGCTCGTGACAGCCTCGGGGCGCGCGTGCCACGCACGTGGTTCGGCGTTTCCACAACGCAGGCGGGCCTGCTGCCCGAGGAAGGGCGCCCGAATCTGCCAGCAGGAACTGCACTGAAGTCATTTCGGTGTAGCAGTCATTTCGTGCCATGCTCTTCGCTTTGTATAGCGCCTCTAATGCTCCTTCAATGATCTGCGTAGAGCAGGAGCATGTACGGGGCAGAAGAAAGGAAGGGACAATCAAAAGAGAGATAGGAGATGGGAATAAAATGAATTAATAGTGGAAGATGTAATAGACATGATTTATTTTTTATATGTTTGAGGTTTTCTTGGATGACAGTTTACCAGTTCCAAAATTGAAATACTTACAGTCCTAGTAAAGGTAAAAGACTGATTGAGCTTGATACAGATGGCTCTCAACCAATCCAAATGCTTGAAACACGTGGATCGATTTGAGTCATTCTAAATCCTTCCCTCTTCTATTTCTCCACTATCCTTTTTAATCCAAATAACAAACTAACATGTCCACCACTCAAATTAATTTCATGTTTCCCTATACTAACTCCCCACTAATCCTGCTTGCTTTCTGGAGTAGCGTGCTACCTGCCGAAAAGCACTTCAACACCTCATCAGCAAGCTCTATAAAAATATAAATGCAAACCCTTCCCTCATATTCCTCCACTCACTTTTTTCAATCAAAATAACAACTAACATGTCCACCGCTCAAATTAATTTAATATTTCCCTATATTATTTCACCACTAATCCTTTTTGGGTTCCGGAGTAGCGTGCTGCCCACTGAAAAGCGCTTCAACACCTTATCAGGGATAGCAACCAATATTTAAATGCACGCCCTTCCCTATTCTATCCCTCCACTATCCTTTTTCAAAACAAATAATTAACTTGCATGCCCACCACTTAAAATAATTTCATATTCCCATATACTAATTCCCCACTAATACTGCTTGGGTTCCGGATTAGCATGCTATCTGCCAAACAGCGCTTCAACACCCGATCAGGGGTAACAAGCGCTATATAAATGCAAACCATTCCCTCCTCTATCCCTCCACTATCCTTTTCAATCCAAATAACAGACTAACATGTCCGCAGCGCAAAATAATTTCAAATTTTCCTATACTAATTCACCACTAATCCCTTTTGGTTTCCGGAGTAGCTTGCTACTCACCTAAAAACCGATTTGACGCCTCGTCAGAGACAGTAAGCACTTTATAAATGCAATTACAATTTAAGTGGCCAGACCAGTAACTGGCTGATTGATGCATTTCACTTGCAGCGATCTCTAGTTAAAATGGGAGGCTTCCAGGGCTTTAAACGGGCCCTCTTCTATTTTACATATTTTATGCTGTTTACCATCCAAACTTTCAACTTAGCAATACTTTTATAAATGAACTTTAATGATGTATTCCATGTTATCCTGGACAGTTTAGTACTCTCATAGTCCATAAACAGCAATATGTTCGTGGAATAGTGACCTTTTAAAGCACATCTGTTCCATCAGTATTCAGCATTTGAACAGGCAAAATAAATGAGTTCTGGTGGATTAATGCATTTGAGATTATATTGCGCCATTTATATAACGCTTGCTACCCCTATGTGGGGCGTTTAAGTGCCTGCCTACATGAGTAACATGCTTGCAATGTAGGGTGCGTGGTTGGAAGCATGACGTTACTGTTTTGATCCTCTGTAGGAAGTGTTTCCATGTCGTGCGTGATGAGCACTAAGGTGCTGTTATCGTGTTATGAGACGCAGCGCACAGCAGTGTGTTAGATGATGAAGTGTGAGTGACAAACATGCAGTTTAATGGTTTTTAGTGTGCTGTTACTTCTACTTAGCTGGTTACTGCACTGGGTTGTCCATCTGAGATATTTCTGTATAGCTGTGATCCTGAGCTGGCATGGTTGGAGCGAGTCAGAAGTGGAGAGATCTGTAGGGATGGGCATTTTTCTTATCACCCCAGATCAGAGTGTCAATGTGAGATGTAAAGAAGTGGTCAGAGTGTATAGACATTTGGATTTGCAGTAAATGGACTATATTAAAGTCTTCCAAAATTGTCCAGTAATGTGTGACGGATCTTATCAGTTATTCCATGCTTGTTCATTTGGTGATGTTTGGATTTTGTGTACAGTGCTGGAGATGAACAACCCTCACAGTAGATATATCTTCTGAGAATTTAATTGGTATAATTTACAATTTGTTTCTGACCTCTGCGTAGTATGGTTGTAGTAATATTGTGGGCCATGACAGTTATATTTGGACAATGATTCCATGATATGGGGCGGCCTCTCGTCCCAAACCACTTGCACAGCTGTGTGGTGCCAGTTGGCGAATTTTCACTCATATTTGGAAGCACATAACTGTATAATTTTATGGCGGCCCATAGGTCAGACCTTTTTTGCTTGCTTACCTCCATAATGAAAACAGTCTGCTAGGTGAGAGTTTGACTGTTTTTTGGGCTCTGTTGCCTGTCTGCAAGTGGTGCCTTTATCTAGGGAATAGCCAAGTATTCACCTGTCTTCGGAAGTGTACATTCTCCTGGGTGCTTCTAATGCTGGCTGTAGTGAGTTCCAGAGCTTGGCAGCTTGTATTGAGAAAGCAGTGCCTCCTACAGATTTCTTATGGTAAGGTGGTACGATGATGAGTTGTGCAAGCCTGGAGTGCAGTGTTCTTTTTGGATTTTAGTGCTAGGAGGATGTAGCTTGTAGTTATAGCGGCCTGCAGGGCCGGCTTTAAGGCAGTGCGACTGGTGCGGTCACACTGGACGCTGACCTGTGGAGGGGGGCACTGTAATCTCAGGGGGGCACTGTGTTTAGGAATATCTTATGATGAAAGAGATAAGGGGCACTTTTGCAGGTGGCAGGGAGAGAATCCGAAGAGGTGGTCATGGGATGTGGGGGCACCAAAAGTGATTGTCGCACAGGGCTCAGTGGACAATACACAATGCCTTGAACATTGCCCTTCTAGCTGTAGGTAGCCAGTGGAGCGATTGCAGTTCTCTTGGGTGAAGGCGGAGAAGAAGCCCTGTGGCAGCATTGTGGATGAGTTATATTTTGGGCAATGATTGCGGGAGCGCCAAGGTATAGGTTATTGGCATAGTCAAGCTTGGAGAATATGAGTGTGAGGATGGCTTGCAGTTTATTTTTGTATGCAATGTAGGGGAGGATACATAGTATTAATTGATTAGAAGACCCTCTATGTGAGGATGTTAGCATGCAGTATCAAAGATAAGTCTGAATCCATGGTTACCTCTAAGATTCTAACTTCTCTTGATGTTTTGGAGGGGCTTGAAGGTACCTATGGCATATGGCAGTAGGATTGTAGTTTTACCATTGTCCCCTTGTCGTAATCCCTGTCTTTGCGGTTTTGAGCTTTGGACGGTTCATCATCTACGTGTTTGTGCTCGAAGACAGCCATCGAGTTTTGAATTGTTTAGGTCTTTGGTGCTATCGATTTAAAAAATGATTTGGGTGTCATCTGAATAGTTGTAACAGGTGAGGTTGTATGATTTAATTAGATTTGGTAACGGGGTTAGGTAGGTGTTAAGCAATAGAGTGGATATGATGAGCCCCTGAGGACCGCCACATTGCTGTTTGTGAGGAGATGATGTAAAAAAGGATATTTAAACTATACTTTGTCTGTCTGTGAGATAACAAGCAATCCATTTTAAAAGCATTTTCACAGATTACGATATTGTGAAGTTTTTGAAGTAGGGTGTGGTGTTGAACTGTGTCAAATGCAGCTGATAAATCCAGAAGTGATGAGGCAGCTCCTCCGTTTTTGTCCACTGAGTTCTAGATCGTTCCAGATGGACATAATGGCTGACTCTGTCCTTTGCCTGGTCTGAAACTGGACTGTTGGTCCGACAGTAAGCCACAATGTTCTGTAAAATTAGAGAGTTGAGAAAACACTGCTCTCTAAAAAAAAAAAAATCTAAGAATGGTCCATTTGATATGGGCCTGTATTTTGCTAGATCAGATGGGTTGAGGTTTTTCTTTTTGAGGAGAGGTCTGATGTAGGAGGTTTTGAGCTCAGATGGGAATAAACTTTGTTCCAGGGACTTGTTGAGTAGGCATCTGGCTCTCTTGTGCAGGCTGAGCGAAGGATAGCTTTAAAGATAATTGTCTGTGCTGGTCCTGATGGTGATCCTAATGGTCTGGCTGCAATGATAATATTGAGGAAATCTTTTTGTGAGAACGTATTCATTGTATGCATTGATGAATGGTTATTATTGTCTCTTCCTGTGGTGGTTAGGTTACACATTGTTGTGGTGTTGCCTGTGTTCACCTTCAAGTAATTTTTAATCTTCGTATTTTTTAGATCAATTAATTAAAGATTTTGACACAAATGTCTTGTGATCATGGTGTTTCTGTGTTTAGGCACTCTGCATTGCAGAATTCTGTTAGAATTTTATGGAGTTCTTTGGAAGGGCAGTCTGCTTCAGAAATGTGTGTGGAGTAGTAGTGTCTTTTTGTGGTCCTGATGACTCTTTTGTAGGCTCTGCTATAGTGCCGTAGCCATGCTTTTGTCTGTTTCATCTCCTTATTGCCTCTGTTTGTGTTGTAGTATGTTAAATTGTGTTTTCATTCTTTTGATGTTTTCATTAAACCATGTTGTGTTGTTTTAGTGGTCAAACTCTGGATGTGGTTTTGTTGGTATCTTTTTGTTTAGTACAGCGGAGATCCAGTTGTAAAAGATGTGTATGTCTTTCAGCTGCATGTTCATTGGGGTTTTTTCAAGGTGGGTGTTAAGTTGCTGGATGTCTAGTTTTTCCATTATCTGTATGAGTGTTTGTTGTTGGTGGTTTTTTTTGTCTTTGAAGTGTTATGGGAGACAAGTGCCTTTCACTATCCTCTATTTTGACGGTGGAGTTTGGAAGTGCAGGACATTGGATTGCTAGGCTTTGGAGTATGGAGGCCACCATCTCGAAGTTAGTTTGCTTAAACAAGCTCACCCACAAAGCTAAACAGGTTTATGAGAGCTATCTCTGGCTGCCTTTTGATAGCTTGCCACAAGCAGCAATGCGATCAGTAGCTAATGCAACAATTAGTTAATACAACAGTTCACTTAAGCAATAAAGATGTTAGAAGGACCAAATCAAGCCAGTTTTACTTGGGCCTGGGCGGAATTATTCATTCCACCTGCGGAATCTGAGAAATTTTGTAACTCCGCGTAACTTTTGTAACGCACCATTAGTAATGAAGTCCGCCGCTACCACGGCGGAAATTATCTGGAGTGTTTTGTTTTTAAACAGAGCTGAAGAAGGGAGCAGTCCCTCCATGTTTAAAAACCACTGCAGATTAAAGATTAAGCTGCAGAGATTTTTAAATATAGAGGGACAGCTCCCTCTTCTGGCACTGTTGACTAATCACTGTATGCACTCATGGGGTATGCAGAATGCACTACAGTGCATACTCCTCGGCACCCTTACAGTAGTGTTTACTGCAGAGTCTGCTGTGCATACCCCTTTGCATGTAGGGGCGCCAAGGGGTATGCACTGTGGTGCATACCCTTCTTCACCCTTACATACTCTGGAATGTAAGGGCACTGAGGAGTATGTACTACAGTGCATACCCCTCGGTGCCCTTACATACTCTTTAGTGATTACTGCAGAGTATATAAGGGTGCTGAGGGGTAGGCACTGCAGTGCATTTGGTATTGGACAGCCCTATTTGTTAGTGTAAATCCATCCTCGCATCCATTTTTGGATGCAAGGGTGCATTTTGCGATAAGAACCGCTGCGATATGCCACTGAATCTCTTGGAATTTTAATGTAATTCCATGGAATACCTCCTATTCAAAGGCTCCCAATTCTGCCCACCCCTAGTCTTAACAAGCACAACTGAATATGAAAAATGTTACAAAATGAAAATATTGGATGAAGGATTCAAAGGTTTATAAGAAAACGAAAAACTGGACCGTGTAGGCAGCAGCATCCTATATTACATAACCTTTACTGTGAGTGACAGCATTTTGGTCTTGCACATGTGCACCTTTGCATAAGAGGTGCCCAGCAGCACTTCAGTGCCAGAACTGGCAGGCGAATCTGTGCTTTCATTTCAGTTATTATTTCATGCTTTTATTTATTTTTGTGATGGGCCATTTTCGTACTGTTTTTTAAAAACAAAACATATGCACGCCAGACTTAGACAATATCGATTTTACTTTTTCTTTCATTTGCAATTTTAATGTCTATTGCAAAAGGTGGGATTCAAATGTTGTGGGCAAGCCAAGACCAGACCTATTGCTTGCCAGGGCTTGTTCAGTTTTGTATCAAAACCATAATGTGCAAACTTTAGTTTTTTAATTACAATCATTATTTTCTCTTTATGTCAAGAACCATCACTGCCCTTTAACAAAGTATTTTTCACTGAAAATATATATGCATATAGCTTTATATATGCTCGATAACATCACCGCACCGAAAATGCCAATAGGGTGTTACTCCACTGAAATGGTGCAGTTAGCATATTTACAAGTTGTGTCACATCAGCAACAACATAGTGTTCTCCTGTATTTTCTTGAGTTGAGGTACACTATATGCTATACCCTGTTCTGGCGGCTTTGAGACTGAACACATTACATTTAATTGGGTGCGACAGGCAGCAAGGCTGTGAGAAATGCAAAGGGAACATGTGATGAATTCCCACAGCAGCTCGACATTGATACTGTCACGTGCCATGTCAGAAAAAGGCAGTGATGCTAGAGGCAGGAACAGATCTGCTCCTTGTGACTTTTGGACCTTGAATGAGATATCTGCTTAAGAAGAGTGCCCAGCATGTACCCACATGATGCCCGGCTGCACCAGTATTGAAGGCCGGGACATCAGAAATGGAGAGTGCTTTGTGTAGTCGGGTGTCTTACAGCCTCAGGAAACCTGCTATTTACATACAAGCTCTACACCTTCTGCCAGTGTGAGACCTGAGGACTCAAAGTAACACTAACACATCTTGTTCACCAGAAGAGCACTTAAAGCATAAGGGGCCAGATGTACGAGCATTGGCAATTGCGAGTCGCAATTGCCAATGTACAACAGTGTCTGAGACACTGTTTGCGATTCCGAATGGGGTCACAGATTGCATGCCTCATGAATATTAATGAGGCACTTCCAGGTATGGTGGCCCTCTGGGGTCAGCAGACCTCCATGTCTGGGACAAAGAAAGCAATTTTTTTTAAATGCAGCCCATTTTCCTTAAAGGAAAATGGGCAGCATTTAAAAAAACAAATTACTTTTTTATTTTTTAAGGGCAGGCAGTGGTCCCAGGGACCACTGCCTGCCCTCAAAAAACGTTTGTGCATGCATTCCCAGAGGGGAAGGGGTTGCCTGGGGACCCCTTCCCGTTTGCGAGTGTTTTTGGTAAACTGCGAGTGTTTTGCGACCGCAAAACATTCTTACATAGCTGTTGGGGTCGCTATTAGGAAAGGAACGCCCCTTCCTAATAGCGAGTTGCTAATCACTATTTTGTGACTCGCAAATTATTTGCGACTCACAAAATAGGGTTAGTACAGGATTTTTGCATGCACGAACGGGTCTGAAACCTATTTGCGTATGCAAAAATCCGTCGTACATCTGGCCCACGATTCCCACCTGTAATTACCAGAACTTTGCGTACTATGCCACTGGTTCCAAGTTGCTGCCGCCACAGGCTTTGTCCACAATACATGGCATCTTGGAGATGGACATCCTTCAGCTTCATATAGCACACAGTACAGGAGCAAGGATGCAGTCATGAGAGCATGGCATAACTTTAAATAGAAGGGAATAAATATGTTCTGATAATTACCGCACATGTAAAGATCTTGCCCCCCTTCTTTCATCAAAGCACTATTTCTTGCAGGATGTGTACTGGCAAGGGGTGCAGCTAAGGCAACGAATGCATTTCATAATATACATGTCAGCCGTACCACCTTTGTCATAACTTTCATAATATACAGATCAGACCCATGACATAACCTTTCCTAATTAACCAATGAAGGCCATAGCTTTCTTGATTTGCTTGTTTTGATAGTCTGCTGAGGCCTCCTGTTTTGCACATGCTCAGAAGACCGTCAGGCACATAGTCATAAAATATTAAGTATATGCAAAATCACAACTGGCAAACCAATATAGAACCCACCTGAAAAGGGCCTAACAAGGTTCATCACATTGCAAATCTTCAACTCCACGGGATACATTTACTATTATCTCAAGAAGCTCAGTGCAGCAGTTGTGTTAAAAGGACTGAGCAGGACTGCACCAGATCTACTATCCTACTGCGCTGCGGATGCCACCCTTGTGCTGGCGCACTTGCTGCCCAGTGCCAGACACACATCCTTGCCCCACAGAGCAAAGGTATGCATGTAATGTCTAACGCAGGGTTTGTTTTGGGAGGGTACCCTTCCAGTATGAAACACTATGCTTAGACATAGTATAACATTTATTTTCCCCTTCTTACCTGTGCTGTACAAGAAAGCAAAATGCAAAGTTAGAAAAGTTTAGAGAAAATAACACTTTTTTTCCAATGTGGGACCCTCCTCAAGCGGGTGTAAATATGTGGGGCAAAGCCCTGTCTACAAGCGTTAGTAGATAGTGCCCGGGGTAAAAAAAAAAACACAGCTGGTTGCACGAGAACACCCTTGATGCAAAGTAGTGCAAATCTCTACTTTGTGGAAATTTACAGTCACATTCCAGTGCAAAATAGGTTTTGTGCTTGAAAAGAAAATCCCACATTGACACTTTGCTCTGGTTTACATCACTTTTGGTGATTTTGCAATAGTGCAAAGTGTTGATCAATTTGGTCCCACATGTTTGTCAGAGGTGGTTACTAACACCGGACCCTTGCCTACTATGATAATCTGGAATTGCATGTAACAAAATACCTGGTTCTGCCGTCAGCACAGTGTAATGGCATCCTCCTTTAAAGGCCTATTTTCTTTAACAAATACTTTTCACAATACATTGATTTATTAGACATATGGCATATCACATACATTTTCCCCTTAGAACTAATCTGGCCTAAAGCTTTTATCTCTGGTGTGTCACCAGACCCAACTAAGGCCTTCTAGATTCTGCATGAACTTCCCTATAAGGTAACCTCAGGCATACAGTCAGAAAATGATAAATATACATACAATTTCGGTTTGTAAGATGCCTAAAAGAGTTAACAAATATTATCAAAGTGCAAATCTACCTGCAGATTTGTAAGAGGTGAAAACAAGGAGAGGAACCAAACTCAAAGCCCTTGCCTACTAGTGTGATCTGTGATAATCCATGCAATATCTGTTTACAGGCTTTAACACTGTGAACTGCAAATCCACGCTTAAAGGCCTATTGGCTTTAACATATGATTTTCACAATCAATACCTCAATCTTTTGTATTTGTCTCAATTTAACATGGCAAATATGTCAGATATATGGCATCTGAGACACATTTTTCCAAAGAACCAATCGGAACTACAGCCTTTATTACTAACCAATTTGGGCCTAATGTATTCCACATAAGCTTTCCCTCAAGGCAACTATGGGTATACAGTCATAAAATTACAAATATGTACAAAATTATGATTGTCAAAGCAATATACAAGCCTACTGCCTTTGTCGTGATGTTTCATATCAAACAGATCAGGTCTATGGCCTTTATTAATAGCTTATCGCAATAGCCAGGTCAGTTCTGCTGTATTATGCTAAGCTTTCTCATAAGACAAGAAGTGCAATACTAGCACCCTTTCTCTATGGAAGCGTACAACGTCTGCACAATCAACAGCAGGAAAATCAATATTTTGGCAGCAACTAAGTCCCTCTCCAAGTAGTGCTTCTTAAAGCTCTTTTTCAGTTGATCCCATAATGCCTGGGGCTGTCAAGGCAGATCTAATGACCAATTGTGAATCTGGGAGATTTGCATATGCCAGACTAATCTACTCTCGTACCCACTCCATTGGCTAAATAGCTAGATGCCCCATATTGTCTACTTTCTGTGATGTCAACGGGCTTAAATGCTGAACATTATTACTCATTATAATACACCTAGTATTGTGATGCCATTTCCTGTGATGTCATGGAAGAGGTCAAGAGATATGTGGTGTTGCCTCTACAACCCTTATGATTGTGGGAAGATGAAGCTAGCTTGGACCCGAAACTTGTTTTCTGCAAAATTAACGTACAAAATGTTCAACTAAGTGAAGAATAGAAAACAAAGGAACAACAAGACCTAAATAATTCATCTGGAAAAACATGCTGACCCCTTGTTCTCTCTCGTCTCAATACATTATTTAATAGCTAAGATAGAGAATTTATAAAAATTACATGGATTCCTCCTACAAAGCAAACAGCTTATAGCCTGTTTGTGTTGGCACACTTTGCCTGTTTAATTACTGCTAAATCCCAAGCCTATGTCCAGAATGGAGACATCATATTTTTTTCTAGAGTTAAGGGGCTGCTTCTCTGAGTTGCATACTATAGTGCTCTATATTCAAAAGAGAAATAGGCCCATATGTGCACAAATAATATTGAAATCGGCAATCAATGCCCAAAGAGAGATTATGGTGGTTGTATGACTTTACGACGCATTCCGTTGTAACGCATGCCTTTACCACGCATGCGTTACAACGCGAATGCCATCACCACGCATGTCCTTTACCACGAAAATGCCTTTTACACGCATACTTTTACAACGATTTTCGTTGTTAAAATATGCATGTTAATGGCATTTTCATGTTAAAGGATATCACCCTAAAAATTAACCCTTTAAATTTACCCCTGCGTGACACCACCCCCTCATTCCCCCTTACCTCTCCTCTCCTTTATCTTCTAAGGTGACGTTGCACGTCGTTAAGAGGAAGCGGAAGTGTCCTTCCGTTTCCTCTAACGACGCTGATTGCCTCCACATCTTTTTCTTTAAACGAAGGAAACAGGTGCGTTTTTTAAAATTTTAATTTGGGGGTGCCCCCCCCCCAAGCCCCCTATTTTAATCCCATGCTTTTTTTGGGGGGGGCCCCCGAACCCCACCTTTTTTTTTCCTTTTAAATTTAGCACACATGCCTTTACTACGTATCTCGTAGTAAAGGTATGCGTGGTAAAGGCTATTCGTTGGAACCACACGTGCGTTGTAATGCATGCGGGGAAACGGCCGTGTTGTAGTGGCCGTTTCTCGATTATGGTGAGATCCCGGGACAAACCATGGACCCGATTCATAAAGGGAATCATAAGCCTGTACCAATAAAAGTACTCCTGCACATGGAAGCAAATTTATGATTTTTTTTCCTTCTCACAACATTTTCAGTAATACTCCTAGAAAGCTACACCAGTCACAGGTTTGCAGGTGTGGTACTGAAATTCCATTGTCCCCGAGTTTCTATTTCTCCAGTGCAGAAATGTGTTGTGGGTAAATGCCACCTTATACGCAAATAACTAATCTTCAAAGACCAATAGCTCAGATAAAAAGAGCCAAAAAGCTAACCACCTTTTCATTATAAAACAACTGTCATAATTCTGTTTATTGACCTACCTTTCACATTGCTGCTACAAGGCATTGTGAGCTCACAACTCATTTCTAGTAACTTACTAAAGGAGATTAGTACTGTCCCCTTCCCTTTACAGGGGACTAGTGATGTTACTACTTGACTATATATAAGGGTCAGTATTTATACAATTATTACAGGCATGTTTTATGTATATAGAGATGGGTAGCAGTAAGTAACAAATGTTTTACACTGAGTGGTTCTGAGTAACATTAATTAGAACATTCAAATGTTGAGCACTTCATTGAAGACAATGAAGTGCTCCGGGCTTCTAATGGTCGGTAGAAGCCCGGAGAGCAACACTCCAATGTTTTTGTCATTTCACAGCTGTTTCTATGAACAAAGGCGTCTCGAAGCCGAGGGGATTTAAAGCCCCTCGGGCTCTGAGAGACTTTTGTTTTTTACTAATTAGAACATTCTGCCCTCTAGGGGCGGAATGTTCTAATAGCCTTAGAGCCCTCTGTAGCGGGCTCTATCAGCCATTAAATGCCCACTCCCTTGTTAAATGCCCTTGCCTTGGGACTTTAACGCTGGAGCGGGCCTTTAATGGCCAGTAGAGCCCGCTACTTCGGGCTCTAAGGCTATAATAGCCAACAAGAGATACGTTCAAGTAGTCTATGATGTCACTTTCAACCCCAAGGTGAAAAACAGCCCTGTTAGTCACTGTTACCATCTACAATTATACGTTTCCTATGGCCCATGCAAGTCATCTCACCATGCTTCCAACAGGAGTTGGAAGCAGTTATACAAGATTCAAGGGGGTGGGTATACTCAGGAGGGTTTCATCTGCCTCACCTCCCTATTTCATATTACATCTGGTGTCATGCCACCCATCACCACCACCCTCTATCAGCCATCCATAAAAAGAATCTGGCATCCTGCCATCAGCATTACCTCTTCAACCAAATATGTGTTTTTTAAACCTGGTATTTTGCCACCCTTTTGTAGACTCACTCCTCTCCTCCTAAATGTATAAAATTGTAATTTGTCTCCTGCCCCCCCTACAACCCTCTATGCCTTCCCTCCCACTCCTGTGTGCTCGCTGCTCTTTATCTGAGCAGAGAGCCAGTGTGACCTCGAATTCTTTTATGACGTAGAAGCTGGGGGAAACAACTTTCATTTTCCACTGTTACTACTTCATAAAATTAATAACTAGATTTAGAATCTGATATTCACACAAGTGAATCTCACTGAAAACCAATCATAACAAAGTGATGCATTCATACTTACCAACTCGTCCAGTATCCTGGCAGTAATCTGTATTCAGACATTGGGGGCAAATTTACAATGGCATTGCGCCGCCAGAGCATCACTTTTTCCAACGTTCCGGGGGGGTAATGACCTGCTCCATATTTATAAGGCAGCGCTAAGCCACTTTGCGTGGCTTAACGCCGCCTTGTAAATATGGGCCCCCTTGCTGCAGTTTTCTTTGGCAAAAGGGTAACGGGTGTTGCTGTGGGCGTACCCACGTAACACCCATTGCTTTTTGACCCTGCCCCAGATTTACAAGGATATCTAAATCTGAAGCAGCACCAATAACTAACGCCTTTGAAAAGGAAGCTTTAGAGTGGTGCAACGAGGAGAAATACTTTTATTTCTCCTAGTTTTTTGCTCTTTCTGTGTGTGCTGCATTTTGCAGCACACACAGAAGTAGCCATGTAGAAATGCCATTAATGGTGGTTTTTGTGCAGGAAGGTGTCCCTTCCTGTACAAACACAATCATGCATGCAACGCAGGCACAATTGCGCCATGGTGCAAGGGTGCCTGCGCTGGTGATACGCCGCTTATTTAGCGCAGTCACAAGGGAATACACGGGTGCGCTGTATTCTTGTCAATACGGTGCATCCCTGCGTTTTTGGAATGACGCAGTGTGGTGCTACTAAATTGCTTGCAGCTACGCGCTGTGCCATTTAGTGGTAAATATGCTGCATTGTTTCTAAGTAAAGTACATACTAAGCATGCTTGGCATGTAGGCCAATAATTAGAATGGGAAAAGTGAATTTGCAAGTCACAACATGGATGTTGCTGATGGATGGAAAAGGAGGAATGGTTAACAATCACCATCATGGTATGTGCCAGTTGACGACTATGTTAAGGAAACTATACAGATATATGTACTTCTCACAGTCCCAGGGAAACCATAAGCCACATATCTAAGAGCCTCACTGCTAAGACATAACATAATATGTGTATTTGTAAAGCGCACGTTCACCCGTAGGTATCTTGGCGCTGAATAACAGATGTTTATTGTTACCCAACTCAATGGTACTCATTTTATCGACCTCAGATGGATAAAAGGCTGAGTGGACCCGCTGGGATTTGAACCTGTGACCATGAGGTCGAACACAGGCCCCTGCAGTGGATGCATTAGTCCACTGAGCCACCAGACCCGACCTGGGCACGATTGGGCTTTCTGGAATTCTGGTGTTTCCAGGGGAGGAGTTTGTTTTCTGCAATGTGGGAAGCTACTTTGAAGGCTGCATAGGCTGCCATGAGCCAGACATGAAAGGGACCATGTTGCCATTATAGGCACAACTCCCTGCAAGTGCCTGCACTCAGCCAAATGGCCCATGCCACAAAACTATACTGAAATGTAACGAGCTGACAAGGGGATCTCTTGTATAAAGGAAATATTCTGAATGTTCTGCTAAAATTGCTTGTTCCAAAAGGTGATAACATAGAATGAAATGTAACTCAATTAAACAAGTAGTTCGTAATGTTACAGGGACATTATAGTTCGGCTCAGATTTCACTTGTACAAAACCATTGAAATTCAGCAGTTATAGTTACCGTAGCTAACTACAACTTGCGCCTTGCAATGCACTACTTATGATCTGACATATTACATCACTCATGACATCATCCAGGGGGTATAAGTGTTTGGAAAATGTTTCTGAGACTTAAAGATATATACTAAGTTATTGCATAACTTAAATTACTATTCTTTCTGTACTACTAATGAGTGACACTATTTCTAACATATGTCATCTGAGTGGGTGTGTGAGTGTCTGAATCCATGTGTGAGTGGCTGTATGGGTGTGTGAGTGGCTATGTGGGTGAGTGAGTGGCTGTGTGACTGGCTGCATGGGTGGGTGAGTGTGTGTGTGAGTGGCTGTATCAGTGACAGAGTGGCTGCGTGAGTGGCACTATGGATGGGTGAGTGGGTGTGTGTGGGGCTATATGGGTGGGTAAGTGGTTGTATGAGTGAATGAGTGGGTATTTGGTTAAGTGAGCTGGTGTGTGAGTGGTTGTATGGATGCATGAATGGGTATGTAAGTGTTACATGGGTGTGTGAATGGGTGCGTGAGTAGCTGTGTGAGTGGCTGTAAGGTTGAATAAGTAGGTGTATGAGTAGCTGTATGAGTGAATGTGGGGCGGTGTGAATTGGTATGCCAGTGGCTGTGTGGATGTGTGAGTGGGTGTATGAGAGGTTGTATGGAGGTATGAGTGGGTTTGCGAGTGGTCCTGTGGATGATGTAATCAGTGATGTCATTTTAGACGTCATCAGTGATGTCACTCACTATGTCATGAGTGATGTAATATGTGAGGTCATAAGTAGTGCATGGTGGGGACATAAGTTATAGTTAACTCCGGTAACTATAACTGCTGAATTCCAACGGTTTTGTAAGAGTGAAATCTGAGCCTAACTATAACGTCTCTGTAACCTTTGGTTTTTTCAGTGAATTTCTAAGGGGTTTTTTTTAATTCTATTTCCTAACTATAACATCTCTGCAACCTTTGTTTTTTCTCAGTGAATTTCCAAGGTTTTTCAAATATCATTTGTAAAGTGTTATGTCCCTGTAATATTTCATTTTTTTACTTAATTTGTAGGTTTTATTTTTAATACTAAGCACACTGCAATTTATTTAGATTTCTAATATAGTTTAAAAACATAAAAATCACACATGACCTAAATGTAAAATATATAAAGATTTTATTATTTTTTGGGTGCCACAGTACATTTGCGGGTCCGAAAACATAGATGGGACTACTACTGTGTGGTTTTTAATCCCGTTCACATGATCGGAATGAATCTTCACGTCCGAATTGCGGATTCGCTGAAATTTTTATACATTATTTCAAATATGTACACCCCTCCATTTTCATTAATGACATCAGTGTGAACAATTTTACATGTATATATAAGCCACCTTATGTCTGTTTTTCAACAAAGTTACTCATTTTACGAGCTTCACGAATCTAGGCATCCGATCTGTGAATTCGCTCAAAACCACACCCAAACCTTGCCTTTTGATTGGATATATGAGGACCCCACCCATATACATGGAAAACCACACCCAAAAACAGTAAGTTCTCCAGTGAAGTCTCTAGAAGGAGGATGTCTGGAAGCACTTTACAATACCTTCTGGTGAAAAGTAGGTAACAGCAAAATATGTGCGGTGCATTATTTACGGAAAGCAGTTATCCAGAGGCACTGTAAAAAAGTATTCACATGGTACAAGTTCAATGTGGAAGCACTTAAAAACAATTTATGAAAAAGTCTACATACAAATCATGCTGGAGAAAACAGATGAAGCAGGATAGCCCACCTCTACAGCATCTTTGGCAGAACCATCATCAGCTGCAGTGATAACAATACCAGCTGCATGAAAAGAATTGAGTGAGATGGTTACTCACAACATGCTTGTTGCAGTGAAAATATCCTCTGTGGCTGCATACTTGAAGACAGTGAAGAAGCATCGCTGTTAGTTAGTTTTTTTCTTTTTTTTTGTGCTTTCAGGTACCACATAATGTTTTTTTGAAGACTAATGTGAGTTGCTTCTTTGCATTTCCCCATCCTGTTAAAAACCCTTCTAGAAGAAAAAAACGGTTCTTGTTAGAACCACCATCTGGTCAAACAAAGAGCGAACTCTGTGTTTTAATGTGTCAGTGACTGTATCAATGTATGCCTGAATGTTTCAGTGTGTGCAGCAGGGTATGCCTGGGTGTGTTATTGGATGCATTAGTGTTTGGCCGGGTGTGCCAGAACCTGCTTTGGTTTATGCCTGGATGTGTCAGTGTTTGCACTGATGTACGCCTGGGTGAGTCAGTTTATGTATTAGTATGTCCCTGGGTGTGTCAATGTATGTGTCAGTGTGTGCCTCGGTGTGTTATTGGATGAGTTAGAGTTTGGTTAGGTGTGTCAGTGTCTGCACTGGTGTATGCCTGGGTGTGTCAGTGTATACCTGGGTGTGTTATTGGATGCATTAGTGTTTGGCTGGGTGTGTCAGTGTCTGCTTTGGTGTATGCCTGGGTGTATCAGTGTCTGCATTGGTGTGTCCGTGTATAGGTTAGTGTGTGCCTGATTGGTTGCAATGCTGTATGCCTGGGTGTGTCAGTATATGCATTTGTGTATGCCTGGATGTGTCAGTGTGTACATGAGTGTCTTATTGGGTGCAATAATGTTTGGCTGGGTGTGTTAGTGTCTGCATTAATTTGTGGTTGGGTGTGTCACTGGCTGTATCAGAATGTGTATGGGTGTTTGAGAGGCTGTATTAGTGTTTGGCTAAATGTCTTAGTGGCTGTATCGATATGTGACTAGGTGTGTCATTGGCTGTATAGGTATGTGCCTGGATGTGTCAGTTTCTGTATCGGAGTGTGGCTGGGTTTATCAGTAGTTGTATCAGTGTGTGTCTAGGTATGTCAGTGGCTGTATCAGTGAGTCCCTAGGTGTGTCAAGAGGTTGCATCAGTGTGAGCCTGGGTCTCTCAGTGGCTGTATCGGTGAGTGCCTGAGTGTGTCAGTGGCTGCATTGGTCTGTGCATGGATGTGTCAGTCTGTGTGTGGTTTTATCAATGTATGACTGGGTATATGAGTAACTGTATTGGTGTATGTATTTGGGAGTGTGAGTGGGTGTGTGAATGGCTGTATGGGTGTATGAGTCTATCTAAGTAGCAGTTTGAATGTGCAAAAGGGTATGTGACTGACTATGGGATTTTGAGTGGCTGTATGAGTGTATTTGTCGGTGTGTCAGTACCTGTTTAAATTACTCCATAGGTGTGCGAGTTCATGAATGCGTACCTATATGGGTGTGTTTGTGACCCATAAGTTAAATTACTAAAATATAGTTTTATAACTTTATAAAGACATTTTAGTAACACATTACAAACCAATTTAAACCAAACAAATAAACATAACATAATTTATTTAACTATTTACAAATACACTATTGTGCAAGTACTTCAGAAAGCACAAAAAAGAGATGTTTTCAAGCATCTTACAATACCGTCAAGGGAAAAAGTACTTTTTACAAATATTTTAAAAGTACCCCACACAATCCTCCTAGGACTGGTGACACAGTTTCTGACTGCTCCTATATATCAGATAGAGACATCTAGCCACAGATTCCTTAACTTTTGGATCCTCCCCAGGCATCATACTGGTTCCGGAAATTTTTCAGCAGTCCCTCTATGCCAGGGAATAGCGCCTTACGACTCAGTGATGACGTAGACTCCCGTTGTGACATCAATGTAGTTCAATGGCGGCTGGTATGGAATGGTGGGGGGTGGCAGGGAAAGGTGGGAGAGTTAGAAAAAAAAGACAAAAGAAAACGTATCTGGTGGTCGCCGCCGCCAGCCGCCACCTCTCCTCCGAAGCAGGAACCAGAAAGCACCTAGGCTCCCAAACTCCCCTAACCAATCACAACGCTGCCTTACTGCAACGTTGTGGTTGGTCTGAGCGGCATGGTTCGATGCTCAGAAAGGGACTGGGAGGCTAGGCATGTTCTCTATGCAGGCTGTGCCATACAGTCTGTCTAGAACATGCAAAGTGTGCATGGCGGTTTGGCCAGCCAACACGGCTGGCCAAACCATCATGCGCACTTAAGGTGCAGCCACCACTCCTCCTCCCTCAACGTCACAGGAGCCCGGCCCGCCCTAATTTAACCTGGCTACAGTACATCTGCAACACTTAAAATAAAGTTATAATAACGTTCCATCATTATCATTTTATTTTTCCTTTGCACTGCTTTAAAGCCGTGGGGCGATGCTCCTCCGCCTTAGCGGAGGAACCGCAGCTGGTGGAGTCATATGAGTCGCCTTCGGTAGGTGGATGTCAGTTTCTTCTTTTCTGCGCTGCAACGCGGATCCGGAAAAGCGGTTCCTCAGGCTGTTTTTCTGGCCTTTTCGACCGTTTTGTTGGTTGGGAACAGTGTGCCTTTTTTCCCATGTTGTCAGGCTTTAAGTCTTGCGGGTCTTATACTCGACAAATGTTGGCTACAGACCCCCATTCCGTTTGTATGTGGGTTTTGGAAGACCAAAGCCTGAAGCCACAGGTGCTCAAGGAATGGTGTATGAAGTTACTGGCGGCATGTCAGTCGTGGTCCTCGGAGACTTCACGGCCCCGGTCTTCATCTATCAAAACAGAGGTCGGTTCACTGGGCTGTTTCAGGAGCCCAGACTGATTTCAGGGATGTCGTTCTCCAGAGATGTCCAAAGGTAGGTGCAGGCAGTTGAAATCGCGGCACCCCTGACTTTGTCACGTGGAGACTCTGTCTCCCATGGGTCCTCCTGCTCACCGGTTGAGGAGGCCATACACGACCCCACCCCGCATCTCCCTGTCTTTCCGAGAGGTAGTACTATAACTCTCTAACTCTACATCTCATGTTTGTGCCCTCGCCTTCCTCTGGAGCACCCCCAGATCCCAAGGAGGTGAGTGGAGCTATGCTGGTGGGTTCGCCCTTGGTGGTGCCATCTGAATCGTTGCCTCGCTGCTGGTCGGCATCGGCCAAATCCACTTCGGGGCCGGTGCACAGCCCTTTGGGAACTCAATCTTCAGCATCTGTTCTTGAACAGCCAACTTCGGCATTGACGTCGGCAGCACAGATCGAAGTCACTCATTCTCCTCTTATCGACGTCAAAGCATCGCCTTCTCGGTGTTGGGTCTATATGTAGGCGTGGATATATAGATCTGGGTGTAATTGATCAATATGTATAGCAGGTTCATATTTGTTTAATTGCTATTTTTTCCATCTCTATGGGCACTATGCATTATGCGATCCTTCGGGTGGTCATTTTGTCTAAAGTAAAAAAAAATCACAAAGTTCTTTGTTTTAGGAATGGACTATGACGTTCATCCATCTACACACTTGGTCTGATTTTCCCGACCTTGCAATGAATGAGTTTATTTATCTTGGTTTTAATGGGAATGAGGTTTAGAAGCCCTTTTTTCTGCAGTTATTAGGACATAATTCCTTCAGATATTTATTTACTGATGTAGAGAATGCGGGTGGCATGGCATTTGCATTGCCATTGTCCCTTCTGGTCCAAGGGCTCCCTTACCTTTTGTGGGTTAAATACTATTGTCTGTCTGTTTTCAGATTTCTTCTGACAGGGTATTTTCCTGTTCCCCTTGAGGCTTTTGATTTTTCTGTGCCTGCTGGGTTGTTTCTTATTTTCATTGGCTGTGGTCGGTACCACTGTTTTTATAGAGAGCCATGCTCTTTTTCATTTAATTCCTACATATGACTGGTCTGTGGTGAATTTCGACCAGCTAGTTCTCTTTGAAAGCTTTTGTAGGATTAGTCTGCAGATCCTCCTTCAGGTGGATATGGCTATGGTATTTAATTCAATGGTTAAGGAATCTGCGGCTAGATGTCTCTATCAGATGAACAAGTTACTTACCTTCAGTAACATACTATCTGGTATAGACAGTCTAGCCGCAGATTCCTTAACGCCCTGCCCATCCTCCCCACTCTGCGTAGTGTAAGAGTTATACCCTTTTCAGTACTGTTTTTATATTCCAGTGATCACTGTTTCATGTAATTATGTGATTTAATGGAGCATTTGGTCTTTGTTCTTATGTTTTGACTTGGTATTGCCATACCCTTCATTTCCAGTTGCTTCGTCTCACCCTTGGGTCATTCCTTATGGGCCTTGTATGCATATTTTCATACCATTTAGTTCCATTTTCTAATTATTTTTGTAAGAATACTTTTATCTTTTTTAGCACACTGTTCCCACAGCCAGTTTCTATAGTGTCAATTAAATTTTCACATACCTATTACACTAAGATATAATTAAAATTCCTAATTATAATGTTACTTTTACCTTTGTTTTTTTCAGAGAATTTCTAGTTTTTTTTCGTAAAGTAATATTTTATTACCATATGTAACACCAACCATACCCGCACATGTCCTTTGGTGGTGCATGGTTTAGGGTGGGCTGCAGGCACTGCGTCCAACTCTTTGTGGGCAGCAAAGACCACACCGCACATGGCCTTTGACCTTTGGTTGTGTGTGGCGTGGGGTTGGACGCACGGCCTGGCCTGTGGCCACGCCCTGTGCCCAAACCACTAGAAGCGCACTACCTTCCGCAGCACACACGCTTTTTGGCATGTGCAGCGTGTGGATGGTTCTGGTCATACTCAGGCAGTCTTATTCAGAGACTCAAAGAGTCACAACAACAAAATATAAAATGAAGGCCTACTAGCTTTATAAAGGGGTGAAAATATTAAGATATATATAAAACAGATCTATAATCTTTCTCCAAGAATCACCAGTTTTAGAAATTAAATGTATATTTTAGTAAGTCACACAATGCAATGTTTAATAATAGTGATTGTTATAAAAATGTTTAATAAAGTTTTAATAAAAACAATCACATGTATTTGAGTCTTTCTTTTAACATTGTTTTTATGATTGCATTTTGGAGGCTGAAAAATGATAAAAAAAGAAAGACGGAGAGGCATGTTAAAAAAAACTAAAAAAAACATGTCTCAGAGTCTTTATTTAAAAAAATGTCAGCCCATAACATACAATCAGAAAGACAACCACAAGAGGGCCTTTCACTCCAACTGAAGGCCATAATGATACAGCTCGGAGTGGTTTAAAAAACATATGGTAAGTTTTCCTGGGGTCACTGACACTGATTTAAGGACCCAGGAAAGTTACTTTTTGTTTTTGTTGTTGAGTGGCTGCTGCACTCTCGGCCCCCCCTGCAACATTAAAAAATGCTTGGTGGTGTCCCTGCGTCTTCTAGGGGTGCCACAAGCATGAAGACATGGTATATTAAAATGCCCTAGGGCATTATGGGGCATTCCTTCCTAGAAGCAGTAAAAAATAAACGAGTTAACCTTCGGCTCAATTATTATTTATTTTTTAAAACATTTATTTTGGGTGTCTCGGTGCCCTCCCAGGACACCCAGATCCTTTTTTTTGGTAGCATCCCCACGCAGCAGCACTGTTTCTCCTGTCAGTACCCATTACGGGAGCTGGTGAAAGTCGCCAATATTTTTTTGTTTATAAATATTGGGGATGTGTCACATACCCCTTCCTCGAACCTTTAAGGCCTTGGGGACCCCAGCCCTCAGGGCCTTTTTTTAAGGGGGCGCACGGTCCCCTCCCCGATCCGTTAGGGCCTCAGGGACTTTATTCTCCTGTGGCATTTTTTATTTAAAGAGAGGAAAGTGGCCCCTGGACCGCATTCCCTGGGGCCATCGGTGGGAGCCCCGTGGGAGACACTACACTAGGGCTTTGGGGGGAGCCCCAGCGGCCGTACTGGCTCCCTACATTCACAAATCCTTTGTGCTTTGAGGGGAGGCATTGCTCCCACCTGGAGGGAGCAGGTGTGTTTTTCAAAGCTCTCATTGGACGGGAGAAATCCGAGTTTCCTTGCTGATAAGAGTGCAGGCAGGGAAACAAATGCATGCTCCCGCCCAGAGGGAGCCCTTTTGCAGCTCCCACCGGGTGGGAGCAAAGAGGTCTTCCAATCCCACATGTGCAGGGAAACAGTGGCCTGGGGTTGGGCTCCCCGGGACACAAGTGAGCCTGACACGGGGGATGGGGACCCTGGGGCCTCTAGACTAGAGGCTCTGGAGGGTGCGGCTGTATGCCACTCTCCCCTTTAAATGTATGTATGGGGCCCAGAGGATTGGATCCCCAGTGCTTTGGCAGGATTGGAGGGAGCTGTGCCCCCCTTTTATCTGTAAAATCGGCCCTTGGGACGGGTTCCCAAGGGCATTATGAGACTTGAGGAGGGGGGATGTGCTCCCCGCCCTTTCTTTTCCTTGGATGCCCCGGGCATGGGTTCTTCTGTTCCAAAATCAACTCAGGAAAGGGTGTCCCATGAATACCCTCCCACCAAATAAACATATGTATTGATGAACAGTGCCACCATATGGCAGACTGTCCTAAGCATGGTGTTGACAATCAAGTGCCGGTGCCGAGCACCGGAAACCAATTAAGTGCCAGTGCTGAGCACACGAAACCACCGGCTCAAATTAAGCACTGCGGTTATGGAAGGCAAATAATTACATTATGAGCTTCCACTGTAATGTTTTGGGGAGATAGTTATACATGACAATTATAAAATTGCAGTTCGTAAGCCTGAATGTATGAACAGACACTCCAAAAGTTCTTTTGTGTATTGCATTTCTGTTTTTCCCACTGAGGCAAATTCCCAATTTTTTATTTTCTCTTTGTACATCTCCCTGCAAAGGCCCATAATTCCTATAAATTGTGACCAATAATAACCAAATTAAAAATGCTGTTTAGTATAGAGGGCTGAGAGTCTGCAGGGCAATACATTCCCTAAGTCTTGTGCTAAGGAGATCTAAGGCTGGAGATAAGAAAGCATCTGAGAAATGTTTTGAGTATTTTAATAGTTTTGCAAACATTAAAAGCAAAGCAGACATTCAAAGATCAATTCGTACAAAACACTTAACATAGAGACAGAAATGTATGCGTTTAACTCAAGAAAGACAGTGCCAGATTTATTTAACTCTTACAACGCTGCAAACCCGGCATATGTATTGTGAAAAGCATATGTAAAGCTAGTAGGCATTTAAGGGTGGATTGTTATCACTCTGTATTAAAGCCTACAGGTAGATATTTTGTTACATGGAATCTTATAGATTACCTTAATAGGCAAGGGTTTTCATGTTGGTTTCCCCCATGGGTATAGAAGATTTGCACTGTGAAAATCCTTGTTAGATCCTCGTAGAAGGAACAGTATTTTGTTTAGCCAACTGTCATTTTGTATTTGGTTTTTATGTATGTCTAATGGGTGCATTGTGAGATAGTTTAAACTCAATACAGTATGGAAAAGGTGTTTCTGGTGCCATGTTTCTGATCTGTTAATTATGAAAAGTTATGACAAAGATGGTAGATCTAATTTACATACTACGTAACACATATGCTAAAGCCAAGAGGCCTTTTGGGGTGGATTATTTTTGCACCATGTTAAAACTCAAAGTCAGGTCATTTGTTAGGTACAATCTCAGATTACCTTTGTATTTTGGTGTTGGTTGCCCCTTTGAGAAACCCTAAAGGTGGACTATTTGCACTGTAATAATTATTTCCGGAATCTCTTCAGAAAGCCTAAGAGGCTTAGCTTTCTGCCAGGATGAGGTAATAAGCAAAAAATCAAGAGATAATACATGTCTGAGAATCATTAACACTATGCTTAAATCCATTTAGTATACTTCATGGGGTAAGGGTTCAGTACAAACCAGTCATTGACTCTTTTGCCCTGTGAATGGTGACATTTTCTGATCACATGTCCACATCAACCGGAAAATTAGTATGCTTCAATGTCAGGGCTCGTTGGCCAGTCATTTAGTTTTCAATTTTTCCCTTTTAAAGATTCCTTTTGAATTATTTGCTTCTCTTCTTTTTATTTTATTATTTATTAAGAGGACATTACATCACCCAGGGCAATGCTAACCGGTCACTTGCTTGCCTCTCATTTCATCTACAGTGTGCTGCCTTCTGCATGGACACTTCCTCTGAACAAGGTGGCCATTATGGAATATTGTTTTCCAAAGTGTATAATCTTTTTTACCATTCCAAGATGGCCAACATGGTTCTACATGTGGTGACCATGCTGGAACTTTAACATAATGATAAACTTTGTACAATACCATTGCAAAACAGACATCTGCGGCAATGTTTAGACAGCTGCATTTTTTCTTTTCTTCTACTTATATTGATTAAATTTATCTTGCATATATTTTTGAGTTTGTGTTTGGTTGTATCAGAGGGTGTATGCAACAATGAGTCAGTGGAATGAGTGGCTGCATAAGTGTAAAGGTGAGTGGCAAAGAGCATCTTTGATTACTTACTGAGGGCCTAAACCCATCAATAACACAAAAGGCATGTTCATTCATAAACCAAACATATTGGCATTGCCAATCCTTGTTTCTCTTTCCTTCAGCATTCCATGTGCATGCATGGATGTCAATTCCACAAAATGCCAGCGGTAGTGCAAGCGACATCCAACGCCCTTTGACATTTACTTTCACTCACTCACACACACTTAGACATACACACATTCACACATACAGACATTATGTCACTGTCTCTTACATAAGCACAGTCTCACCTGCAGGCATGCACACAACATACATTTAAAAGCTGTTTTTTACTTACCTCAGCTGCCAGCGAGGGTCATATTCCAACTAACTGCACTCCATGTTTTATTACCCTAATAGTGAATAATATAGTAATATTCACTATTAGTGTAAGAAAACAAGGAAAGTGGACATCCAACCAACCTCCATAAGGATGAGTTGCCTCTGTTTCCTGGTACTGATTTTGCCACCTCTGAAGCTAGAGGTCGCAAACACAGTGCCAGGGGTTGCAAAGAGGAAGCCAGGGGTTACAGCTGCGACCCCTAAATTACGTCCATGTGTGCGTGCATAGGTTTTCTTGCTCTATCCCTTGTGAGCTGCTTCCCCTTTGAAGTATCCATCCGTACCCCTTTTAATTTATACACCCTCCCAACCTGATCCTCTGTTGCCCACCCAACTACTGCCGCTCATTGCCAGTTTTAACTAATGCTTCACTGTTGCTCCTGCCCTATCCCCATCTCAGTCTTTTTATTTTCATTTTTTGATGTGCTGGGCAGCAGCAGTTTACTGCTGGGCAGCGCCACTCTAAAAAAAATATATACTTTGGTGAACTTTGTATGATTTTTCAATTTACCACTCCAAGATGGGCGTTCCCACCTTACAAAGGCAAATTAAATGAAAAACAAAAGGATCACAGCATCCTGACACATGCACGGTGATGCATTTGAGGGCATAAGTAGTGGTTCATGTGCGTTTATGATCTAACTATCATAAGCATCATGACTTACTTGCATGCATGTGCATGCACTCATTTGACTCCACCTGTTGTTTTTGTTGCTGATACTGTTTTGCATCAACAAACAGCCATATTTTTTTCTTTTTGCCAAAGTAGAACATCATCAGCAACAAGCAATGGCAAAGCAAAAGGTTGGGTAATGCAATTGCAATGTGAGACCTATTGCCTTTGTCAGTGCTTGTTATACATGTACGTTTCTAATATAGTATGCTTTTTTACAGCACTTTAAATAATAATTGGAGCAGACTACAACCAGCCTGGGTGATGGTAATTTGCCCCTTCGCAGAGCTCTCAAGATCCCAAGGTCTGCCTGTGAGTAGCTTTTCAAGTCTAAAGGCCTGATTCACAAATGTAAATTTGTACATGTATATTTACTCATGTCTATATTTACTCCTATACGTAGATGTAACTCTCCACGTTTTGCTATTCCCTATTTCTGAATTTACACTATGGTTTGCACTTATATGACTCCTCTCCCTCTAATGAGGGGGAGGAGCCTCTTACAATGGTATTTCTGAGAGTAAAGTTACTAGAAGTAACTTTACAACTGTATTTTATGTCCCACCGAGTTGGCACACATCTGCCATAGGGGTGAAAAACTCAGCCAGAGAGATCTCCCAGTGGAAAACAATAGAGACATTTTTAAAAGTAATTTGTAATTTGTAATTTTTGTTTTCTAAATAAATACAAATATTTTCTTATAAAGGATATGCATATAAATTATTTAAAATATGTATTATTAGCCTGGAACTAATAGAACACAATTGTACAGCACATTAGCTCCTGCGTTTTCAATTATAACATAAATTATATTAATTACATAAATATTACGCTTTTTAAAAAAGTCTTTTTATTAGTTACAAAAATCTGCTGCTTACCAAAGATTGGTTACTCACATCATCAATACATTTTACAGAGGTCATTAAATCAATCATTAAATCAATCATGTTAATTGTGTACATCTCTGTTCAAGTTTCTACGTAATTCCAACACTCTACCATTGGGGATATGCAAATGTCACCACGATAAGTATTCCATTTGGACCATTTTCTGTCCCATTTCTTGGGGCAACCCCGGGTTATGAAAACCTCTTTCTCAGCTACCATGCATCTGTCAAATTCTTTCGCACATTGAGCAATAGAAGGTGAAGTCTCTCTCCCCCATCCCTTTGCCAGTTATAAATAAATATTACGTTTTGAACAATACTTTAAATATATACCCACTAGCATTTTAATTTGTATTTAATATTTTGTAAATGTGGTTATCGGTTATATAATTAATCAGCTTAAAATAGATTATTTTTTATTTTCAAAGTTCAAAAGTTTAATGTAGTTATTTTAAAATTAAATGTATTATAATTGTTTTAATTGATGAGTGCATATAATTTTTAATCACTTAAGATATGTACGTGTTCATAATTTAAAATCCAAATAATGACCTTTCATGCTTAGAGGGCAGCATAAATTATGGTTAAACGAAGATGGGAACCCTCGGAACTGCCCAGGGTTCTCCTCTTTTTATTTTAGATAATTTTATGTGTTGAAATAATGTAATTCATTTAACATTAGTCTGTATGGGGTATTATTTTGATCCCTTGCCTCCATTGCTTCATATGGGAGTCTGCTGCAGTGCCAGCGGTTGGCCATGTATGGTTCTTCACTTACTCCAAGTCTGGGCTGGAGTACATTCACACCTGTTCTGACACCTTTAAGTCAGTAGTAACTTTAGAAGTGTATTTTGTGTGTGGTAATTGTCTTACTTTTTTGTGGGTGTGTATTTTGTATTAGCATGTTCCTTCCAAATCCCTGCTTGAATTTCTCTAAACACCTCTAATTTAGCAGTAACTATTCCCCATTGTCCAGCCTCTTCCCTCGTTCCGTCCACATTTACTTCCAAAACGTAGACCTACCTGCACAGAGATACCTGACACTGTGGCAGAGATCTCCACACAGAAGAGACAGGAGATCTCCGACTAGAGGTACATGAATTGCAGTAGGTAGAAACTCTATAGAAAGAACTGCTTTACCTACCATAAAATGCAGTTTGTCATTCAGGTCCTAGGTTAGGTAAGTCCTAATTTTATAATGGGACAAAAAACGAACTACAAGACCCAGAATGCAAAGTAAAAACCTGGGCTGGATGAGCTGCTAACCCGTAGCGTAGCTAGACCTACTGCCACCCGGGGCGGCCCCTAAGGTTGCCGCCTGGTGCAGGTAAGAGCAGGGGGAACGGCCGACTTGTTTGCAAGGGATTGGTGGTAGTTAACAGACGCGACTTGCACACTTCCGCCGCCCCCAAAAACAGTGCCGCCATGGATGACCAACCCCCATCCCTAGCTACGCCACTGCTGCTAACTTGAATCTGGAAAACATGGGAGCTCTGCCTCTAGTCTATTTTACAGCATATTACAAATTTACACCGGAACATGTTACAAAAATAGAAGAAGGACCACACCTTTACATAACCCAAGGGCACAGACTGACTGTGTTCATTCACACAGTAACACAGACAATGAGTTACTAAGGAAATAAAATGCTTTTTTTTAAATTCCAGTATCTTACCTTTCATCAAATTGCTTTTAGATAACAGTTGCTAACTAGTGTTGCTTTGGAACACATACAAGCTGCCTCCCACCGTTTTCAGTTGACCATCTCTTAAAACCGGGATATGAGCCAAATTAACTGAAATGGGCCAGGACAGCAGTTTATTATTCATGAATGTTCGGGAAAATCTGGGACACCCGGTCACCCTGTGCACAGGGCTTTAAGTGGGTTGAAAAAACTGGGGGGGGGTGTCTCTCAAAGGGGCGTGGCCAATGTAATTAAGGGCGTGGCTTAAAACACATAAGCTACAAATCTGTGCTTAGCACAGTGTGGCCACCGACTGGTATTTTGCTGTTTCTGTCACTGTATCCAGATATATGATACAACAAGTAACATCATGCCGACAAGAAGTCAGGACTATTGGCTTTGTCAATGGTTGTTAGTTGCATAAGATAAATAAGCAGCAACTATGGCTTGTATATAATATTGAAAAAGCTTCCATTTAAAGCCCTGGTGACATCACGACAATGTTGCTGCTCCTGAGTTTCAAAAAGAGAAGGGAAATCCAGAGAGAAAATGACTCTTTAAAGGATTTCCCTTCCCCTACAACGCTCACCTGGCAGGACGTCATGCCTTAACTTCACCACTAGTGAAAAGTGAGCAGTTTGTGCACATCGATTTGCCTAATGTCACTGTAGTCTGGCAAAAAAACGTACCGCCTGTGCCAGGGTACAAAACAGAGCCGATAGAGACCCGTTTCGAGGCCCCCTTTAAAAAACTGCCGGTGCTCAGATCCGCTGAGACCCGGCCCACTTAAAGTCCTGCCTGTACCTATTGTAGAGATGTGCTACTTTGCTGCAGGTCTATTTCCAGCCTTTGTGCCATTGAATCACAGCAACAACAAAAAATGTCCACATTTTAAGCGCTTTAGGCCTCGCAAGATCTAAAGAAGCGCTATATACATAGCAATACCACACAATTTTGCCAGAGGTGAAGTGCCTGTGGAAACAGTGGAACAGCCAGAGTTAAAACTAGCTGCCATCTCTGAAAAGGATTGTGAGCAGAGGCTCCTATATTGAGACAAATGGGGGTGTCTGTTTACAAAGTGATTTATCCAAGTGTTATTTAACGCGCTCATCGCCTCTGCATATGGCGGCGGCTCCGCGGGGGCGCACTGGGGTCCTCTTCGGATAGGTGAAGCGTTTTGGAAACGTTTTGTAAATTAACAGCTGTCAGGCGCTGCTGCCTAATTGAGCGCGGAGAGTGCAGGGGGGGACCTGTGAGCTGCAGCGGGGCCGCCCGTCTGTTCAGTAATCTGCAGTTAATTGAGGAAGGAGTCGCCGTAATAACCTGTCAGACGGGGTGTTTGTGGGTGGGTTCTAGCCGCAGACAGCTAGGTGATTTGGTTAATGCGCGCAGGTGAGTGGAGGTAATTAAATTACCTGCTATCTGTGAGTGATTTGGTGTCTCCCTGTTTACATTCCGTTCCAGAAAGGAGACTCGTTTGCCTTTTGTGAAAGCGATCCCGCTTCCCAAGCCCGGCAAGGAAGTCACTTCTAGCAGGATATTGAATATCACAGAGGAGGTGTGTCCATGGAGAGGAACGAGCCCAAATGACGAGTTCCTGGGCTTTAAGGGGGATGAAACAAGCATTGGCATAGCCAATAGGTCTCGCTTTTGGGACCTTATAAGTGTTTAGCCATGCAACAGTTGATGTAGTTGCACCAAGGATATTGTGCTGCATAGCTAAATACTTGTAAGGTCCCAAAAGTGAGACCTATTGGCTATGCCAATGCTTGTTAATAGGGCCTCCCGGGCCCAATTCAGAAGAGATCAAAGGTAAGTTTTGAGATTGCCTCTCTCATTTGAATGTACTTTCGTACTTTTTGTAATTTACAGGCATTCTCACTCTAATGTCTGGAAACCTGTGTCACAGCTTTTTAGCACATTACTGGGAATCGCAATCTAATATAACTTTTTCTGATGTTGCGTTACCTACACTCTGGAACTGTGTGTACAATGCAATCCCACTTTGGGAAAGCCACCACCTTATGAGCAATTGCACATTTTTTCTTCTCCACTGGGTAACATTTTTTTCCCAAACAAAGGGGGTCCTTTACCTACACGCCCACCAAGTTTTGGAGTGTTTTGCCCTTCTTCCCTCCCTGGAAAGAGATTTACTCCTGTCCTTTGGAGGAGCAAATTTCTAACCATTTCCAGGGCGAGAAGGGTCAGAGAGACTTTGTGAATTTTGCAAAATCACTATTTTTGGTGTGCACCAACTCAGAAGGCTAACCACACCTTGGAAAGCATACTTCCTACCCCTGGCGTAAAGTTACTTCTGTGTGATTGGACAAACTCTTAGCATACAATTGTGTAGGTGTAAATAGATGTACACCAGGTAAGTATCCATTTCTGAATAAGTTTATCGTATCTTTATGGACAAAACACTTGTGAATTCGTCACCCAGATTTAACCACTACCGAAGCTGATTCGCATGTATTCTGCACTTCCCAGATTCCAGCTCTCAACCAAGGCCTTCCCCTCTCTCGGGGGTAGTGGTGAGGGAGTCAATGACGGCTTGAGCATATTTCCAGTCAAATGCCCCCCATGACTCGGCCTGAGTTCCCCTTAGTGCCTCGAGCCTGAGAGCCGAGCCCAGATGCTGTGGATTATACCTCCTGCATCCAAGCTCCCCCTGGCACGTCATTCTTCAGTCCCCTCTGGGTGCACCGGTTTAGAGGCTGCTCGTGCCTACCTCTACTTCCACAATTAAGATGCAAAAAGCCTGAGACACGGGCCAGAATACCCCCGGCACCCAGGGGGCTTGGAGAATGATTTGATAGCGCATAGAGGGAAGGGAGGCAGAAAAAAAGAACTAGTTGCAAGAGTGCTCACAACCGGATCTATAGGAGTAAGAAACACGGGAGGAGAAGCATTGAAGTGGGAGGTAGAGGGGCATAGGGAGCGAAAGCAAGGGAAAGCGAGAGATGATTGAAAATAAAAAGAAAGGGGGCGGGAGAAATTATACCCAATAATAAAAGTTTTTGAGCATGTTATGTCTGTCATAAATATGTTATTTTATTTAATAGAATACAAGAGGTACTTTCTTTTGTGTGCAGAACATCCGTATTCCTCCTGCTATCAGATCTACCAATTCCTGCAAGTCGTGCTATAGTCAGGGCCACTGGAATTATGCGATGTTGAATCTGCGGTGTTTTCCATATAGTTGGGAATTTACTGCATTTGCCTAATAGTCTATAATCCACTGTATAATCTGCACCTTTAATAAAATTACAAAATAGCTGTCACAATATCCTGCAGCAGTCTGCTAATTGATTGAGTTAGCCTTAAGGTTTATTTGGGTCGTCCTTTGCCACATAATTCCAGAGGCCCTTGTGACAGATCGTACATACAGCCCCTAACTGTCCAAAAGAGCTGGCGGTCAAATCGGATAGTGAGTATATTATAGCCACTGGAAAGGACGCAGTTTAGTCGGACTGAGAATTCCCCAGCTCCTGGGAAAATGAGTCGACCTCTACAGTTAACGCTTTATAAATGAAATACTGCAGAAATAAACCAGCGTCTGAATACCTTGCAATAGCGCCTACATAGGAAACACCTCCAGGCACTGAAGTCTGACACGTGATTGCGAACGACACTGGGCTTTCAGTCAATTTCAACGCGAAACCCCCTCTAACACAGGAGAGACCCGATCACTTCTGTGCACAAGGAAATTACACGAGGTTGTAGGAGTTTGCGAGACAAGAGTTGGGTAGAAGGGTGCCGGGTAGGAACAAAAACACGGAGAGAGGAAAGAAACAATAAGAGAGAATAAAATGTGAGACAGGAGTTAAAAATGAAATGGCAGTATAGAGAAATGAAGACGAATGAGGGTGAAAGAGAGGGGAGCTATGACAGAAGAGAGAAGAAAAGATCTATGAGACGTGAAGACGAAAAAGGAGATGAAAGAGAAAGGGGGAGGAAAGAGGAGGAGCTGAGGACGGTGGGAGAGATAAAAGCCATACGGAGAAACGAGTAAAAGTTGGGGGATTTGAACTGGAATTATAGAAAGAAGTAGGCGAGAATGGAGACAGCGAAAGGACGGCACAAGGGAAGAAAATAGAGGCGTGGGGTAGAAACAGCAGCGATCCGTGAAATGAAGTCGGACTTGGAGTTGGGTTTTACAGCGAAAATAAACAAGTTACTGTATAGTGAAAAATATCTAAGACTGCTTAATAGTGTAACGTTATAGCTAACGAGGAGGGAGGGGGAGAAGGGAGTGGGGAGAAGGGAGGGGGTAGTGAGAGCAGACAGCAACGGGATGGAGGAGGCTTAATGAGCCATGACAGAAAGGCAGATGGCGGCTGCGAGCGTGCACGCTCACGTGCACTCAAGCTTTAGGCCACCAAAAGCCTCTGGTGGCACTTTCAAAAGCCACTTACTAAATGTCTCGAAGAGACAGCATGCGCTGTCTCAGGCGAGATCTAAAAACTGGGGAGTATCTCAAAGGGGCGTGGCCAATCCAATTAAGGGCGTGGTTTAAGAACACCTAAACTGAAAATCTGTGCTTAGCATAGTCTGCCGCTCCACTGGTGTTTTGCTGCTTCTGTCTTTGCATCCAGATATATGATACAAGTAACATTAGACCTACACAGTGGCCTATCTAGACCTTTAGCTGTCCGTGGAGGTCGGGCGTTTGCAGCCCCAGGATGGCCCCAGAGCGGGGGGAGGGCGACTGTCCCTGCGTTTGCTGCGACGGCCACGGGTAAGAGGGTTGGCAGTGGTCCCTGCATTTGCTGGGACAGCTGCAGGTAAGAGTGGTGGGGCGGACCGCCCCCCACCCTTGCTACGCCACTGCACCTACAACAAGCCAGGACTACTAGCTTTGTCAATGGTTGTTTGTTGCATAAGATAAATAAATAACAACCATGGCTTTATTGTATTTAATATTGAAAATGCTTCAGTTCTGAAACGATGAGACTGTGAAAGAACTACAACTATTCTCTTTGAAGTTACATCAAAGGCAGTGAAAGGTGGTATTGCTGCAGTTAAGATTTGTTTTTCACCCTGAGGATGAGGGCAAAAATGAAGAGCTCAATAGGGAGATGTCTCAGCACCAGCTTTTTAGAACTGCTGGTGCTGAGCACCGGCAGGACCCGGCCCACTTAAAGCCCTGCCAAGTTCCTGAATTGTATTGTAATTGTATTTATATAACACCATCCCTGACGAGGCGTCAAAGCTCTTTTTTGGCGAGTAGCACGCTACTCCGGAACCCATAAAGGATTATTTTTGAATTAATATAGTGAAATATGAAAGTAATTTGAGTGGTGAATAGGTTAGCCAGTTATTTGGATTCAGAAGGATAGCGGAGGGATAAAAGAGGGGAAA
The DNA here is from genome assembly GCF_964204655.1 of Triturus cristatus. Taxonomy (NCBI): domain Eukaryota; kingdom Metazoa; phylum Chordata; class Amphibia; order Caudata; family Salamandridae; genus Triturus; species Triturus cristatus. The sequence continues at coordinate 1,084,023,469 of NC_140593.1, forward strand.
AGGTTTGCATTTATATAGCATGTGTTACCCCTGATGTGGTGTTGAAGCACGTTTTTAGCAAATATCACGCTACTCCGGAAATTTATAGTGGCATGGAACTCCGAGGTGACTTGCAATGTCCTTTCAACTTGTTGCAGATTATATTTTATTCCTTATATTACATAACTACACCATCAACCTTCCAATACACATCTTAAATCCTTGACATCTGGCTCTTTCGTATGAAGGAGATAGCATGGTTGCAGACATGAAAAATAAAAGCAGAATCTGCTGTTTGAAATTTACCGCGCCAAAGAGCATTTAGTAATTTGTTGCAAAAAAGATATTAGTGCCAGTTTAGTGTAAGCCGGGTTTAAAACGAAACGCTGAGGGTCAGAATGTGTGAAACGGGCAGAGAGATTCAATCTGTCCTCTAGTTGCCTATGCAAAAAACATGTTGCAATAAATCTCTCTTTTCTGCTGATCATTTTAGAAAAACAGATCAGAAGAACAAAACAACAGTTTCCATTTTTCGTGTTTAAAGGGCAGCAGTCGTTATGCTCTGTGACCTGTTCTGCAATTTATTACAGGTGACTAGAGGCATTAAGTCTCTCTTACTTGTAATAAGGAAATTAGAAACAGGCTTTATTAAGGAGATTGAAGTCCCCAAAGTAAATATATATGTGAGTTTAGTGCAGTAGCTTACTTTGTGCTTTGGATACAGACTGTATAATATGGCTGCCAAGTGACCTCATGTATTGTGTGGCGCTGCCAGCCAGTCTTTGTCTTTTTAACTACTAGTGCTTTGCTTTCTGGGATTTGTAGTTGTAGGTGTCGATTCAGATATAGGAGACACCCAAGTCCATGGCCGTCATTTCTGGGTTGGTCATAGCTTGTACAGGAGCTGAGTTAGAGTGCAACGTATATTCAGGGCATACAGAACATTTTCGACATTGTCATATTGTTTACTAAGTGCCTCGACCTGTTTTTGGAATGCTAACATTATTACTAATCACTCAATCACTCATTTATAAAGTGCAAACTCACCCCAGAGAATTCAAGCTGTTTTATTTGCATTTTTGGGATTTGTACTCCTGTTTATCCCATAATTACATTCGGACCACATGTCCCAGAATTCAAAAAAATATCTTGAAATGGATGAGCTTCTCACACATGGACCTGGTAAACTTGAGAACTCTGTGTAAGGCTCCATCCCTCTTTTGTCCCCTAACGGCCCAACTCGTGTCAGGTTCTGCTTTTACCCTATGCTAGGAAACTAGTTGTACCTAAATCCAAGGCAGAGCCCCCTTGCAATCCTGGAGTACTGGGGTCTTGCTTACACACCCTGGTGGGTAGCCCTGTCCCTGGTAACCCATAGTTCATCAATCACTTACTGCCTTAAACAATATAATTGATCCAGCTTATCCAATCCATTTCCACCTCCTGCACCATGTTCTTTGTGAAGATGGTTTGGGACTCCAATGGCCGTGGGAAATCATTCTGCCAGTTGTTTGGACCTGACTTTCTGTCACACTGTCCAACTCATGGACAGAATACCAATCTCTGATGAGCAGAGAATTGGGTAAAGGTGACTACCGGAGATACAAATGTCCCTAGTGGTATAGACGATGAAGGCCCATCTCGACTACGCAAAAGAATTAGGGGCATATTATCAAGCACGGCGTTAAAATTATCGCCGCGTTAGCGGCAGAAAACTGCTGCTAAAGCGGCGATAATGGGCTTGATAACATGCCGCAGAGAATTCCCATAGTAGCCCATGTTCACACCAGAACATGGGCTTCTATTGGAATTCTCTGTGGCATATTATCAAGCCCATTATCGCCGCTTTAGCAGCAGTTTTCTGCCGCTAAAGCGGTGATAATTTTAACGCCGTGCTTGATAATATGGCCCAGAGTTAGTTTCAGATTTTCATTGTTGTTTGAAGTGGGAGGAATAGGGTGTTGTCTATTATTATTATTATTATTATTATTATTTATTTTTATAGAGCGCGTAGTCACCCGTAGGTATCCCAGCGCTAGGATCAGTACAACTGGGGAGTCAGCGGGGGGCAGGGAAGGAGATCGGTTAGGGGAAAAGGTGGGTTTTCAATTGCTTCCTGAACCATAAGTAATTAGGTTCAGTCCTCAGGAGGTGAGGTAGGGCGTTCCAGAGGCGTGCGGTGTGAACCGAGAAGCGTCTTCCTCCTGTTCGTGCCTTCTTCACTCTGGGAGTGAAGATAAGATGTTCCTGGTCGGAGCGGAGGGATCTAGGGGCTTTGTAGGGTTTGATACATTTTTCCAGGCTTGGGGGGCCATTGTTATGAAGCAGTCTATGTGCCAGGCAGAGGGCCTTGAACTTCACACGTTCTCTCACCGGGAGCCAGTGGAGACGCTTCAGAGCTGGTTTGACCGAAGCTCTGGCAGGGGTGTTAGTGAGGATCCGGGCGGCTGCATTTTGGACCCTTTGTAGTTTGTTCATAGTTGCCTCTGGGGCCCCTAAGTAGATGGAATTACTAAAGTCGAGCCTGGAGAGTATCAAGCCTTGAATCAACAGTTTCTGGGATTTGTGGGGGAGCAGGGGCAAGATCTTTCGAATTGACCTGAGCAGCCCAAAGCACGTCCCGGCTACCTTTTTTGCTTGTGTTACAAATGAGAGGTCCTTATCAAGCCAAACACCCAGGCTTTTTACCTCTGGTTTGGGGTCTGGGAGCGGGCCTAAACTGGGTGGCCAGATGTTTTGTAGTGGAGAGGGTCCCTTCTGACCAAGGAGGAGAATGTCAGTCTTTGAACCGTTAAGTTTCAGAGACGATCTGTTCATCCATCCTTGTATCTGTGTCAGACAGTTGTGCAGGTCCGCAGGTTGTTGTCTGGGATGTGAAAGGGACACCACTAACTGTGTGTCGTCAGCATAACTAACGATGCTCACCCCGAACGGAGTAACCACCTCCTCCAATGGGGACATGTAGATGTTAAATAATGTGGGGCTAAGGGAGGAGCCCTGAGGCACGCCACATTGGAGGGGAGTGTCGGAGGAGCGGGTGTTATTCTCCCAGATTTGAAAGGAGCGTAGACTCAGAAAGGACGATAGCCAGGACAGGGCAGTTCCTTCAACACTGACACTCCTAAGTCGTTGGATAAGAAGCTGTGATTGACGGTGTCGAAGGCCGCACTCAGGTCGAGGAGGATCACTGCCACTGATCCTCCTTCGTCTAAGAGTGCTCTGGCCTCTTCCACCGCCATGAGGAGGGCGATGTCGGTGCCCTGCCCGGGGCGGAATCCCGTCTGCGAACTTTTTAGATGGTTGTTGTTCTCCAGAAATTGTGATAGTTTTCTGTTCACGAGCTTTTCCGCGATTTTGCTAGTTCCCGGGAGGAGGGAGATTGGTCTGTAATTTGCTAGGTCGGCAGGGTCAAGGGAAGGTTTTTTTAAAAGTGCCTTGACGACTGCCGCCTTCCAGCTGGGGGGGACGACTCCTTGTTGAAGGGAGGCGTTAATAAGGTGGGTAAGGGGGGGAGCGATCGTGGCTGCTACCTTTTTGAGAATGCGTAAGGGGGCCGGATCCCTGGGAGACCCGCTTTTAATGATGTTCAGCGTATCTATAACCTCTTCTTCCGTCACTAGTCCCCAGGAAGTGAGGCATGCGGGAGTAAGAGAGCTGTAGGCTTCTTTTTCCTCGCTCGAACTTATGGATGGAATGGAGTCGCGGATTTTTTGGACTTTCTCCTTGAAGAAATTCGCTAACTTGTAGCACTTTTCCTCATCAACTATGTAAATGAGGTTGGGCTGGGGGAATCGCCTCTAGGGAGTCTTGCTGTGTGCTTCCATGAATCGAATGCGAATGTAGGTATGTATGAGGGCAGTGCCTGGTGGTGTATCCAGGTAATAGGAAGGTTAAAAGGTTCGGAAGGCAACAGCTGGAAAGGTGAAGCTGTACTATTGATACTGGAACACAATGTGCCACATGAATTTGAAATCTGTACCCCTAGGAGCATGAACACCCCATCAAAAGGTGTCTCGTGATTGAAACAGAATGTGTAATATAGGGAGGGATGTTATATGTCCCTAGAGGATTAACCTCAAGTGAAGGATGGCGCAGAATTAATGTTTATCAGATTCTACGAGTAATAGTTCTTCTTCTTCTTGCGGGGCCAAGGGGGGAGTGACTAAAGAAAAAAAATAAAGAAACACCTGTCTGCTATCTGCCGCTGCCACTGCCTCCTCTTCTTCGCCCGCTTCCAGGGCAGGAAGCATGAAGCTCCCAGCCTCCCAATAGCCAATTACAACGCTGCAATGCAACGCAGCTCTGTGGCGCTTACTGGCGGTACCTGGTTGGCTAGTTGGACCCTAGGGACCGTCAGGATTCCAGGGGACTTAATCTCCCAACTTAAAACGGCCACAGGGCGTGTTTGCACACATCACCTCAGGCCCCCCCTCCCTTCACCACTGTGCAAACGCGCCCTGTAGCGCATTTTAAGAGGTAGTTTGAATCCCCCAGCCCTAATATGTATTAGGGCCTTACAGAGGAGGTCATGCTAATCACAGGGGTACCCCAACGCATAGTGTTCCCTAGTGCATGTAGGTGTTTTCACTGAATTCTAAGTGTATTTTAGCATAGCACTGGCTGTAGGCCTGGTTAGCCAGTCAGTTACCACCAGTACCCGTCTGAAAAAGTTGTGGGCACAGGATAATTTTGGAACAAGGCCTCTTTCTGCTCCTCTGTTGGTTCTTTCTGCACATGTCTTGCTTCTTCCTGTTCTTTTCTCCGTCTATCTGGACTTCTGTTGCTTCTTTCTGCATTTCTTTTGCTTCTTTCTGTGCGTTTTTTGCTTCTTTCTGCACATGTCCTACCTCTGTAGGCATAGTTAGAAACTAGTATTTGAAAAACCTTTGAAATTCACTGAAAAAACCATAGGTTTCAGGCATGTTATAGTTAGAAATTAGCATTTAAAAAACCTTTGAAATTCACTGAAAAAAACATAGGTTTCAGGCACGTTATGGTTAGAAATTAGCATTTAATAAACCTTAGAAATTCACTGAAAAAACTCATAGGTTTCATGGGTGTTATAATTAGTTGGACATTTTACTCGTACACAACCATAGAAATTCCTCCGTTATAGTTAGTTCTGCTAACTATAACTTGGGCCCCCGCAATACACTGCTGATGATGTCACATATTACATCACTCATGACATGGTCAGTGACATCACTGATGACATCACTGATGACATCTCAAATGACATCACTGATGACATCATCCATGTGATGAATTGATGCATCTTCTCACACCCTAATACAGAGGTCTTCAATCTGTGGGGCGCGACCCCCAGGGGGGCCATGGAGTCATGGGAAGGGGGTCGCGCTCTTCCTTTGCTAAAAGAAAATGTTCCAGACAGGGTCGTTAAAATGCCTTCCCTGGAGCGGTATTCAGGGACATGCTGGGAAACAGAAGCCAGGCAGACAGTTAAACTCACCAGTGTACTGCTGGCCTGAAAGAAATGCAAATATGCACAAGGAGTTAATCTGCAAATCCTTTACATTTGCAGATTAACTCGTTGTGCACATTTACGTTTCTTTCAGGCCAGAAGTACACTGGCAGAAAGGTGTGTTTAACTGTCTGCCTGGCTTTGATTTCTCAGGAAAGGAGAGAGCTGTTGAAGTTCATTTATTGAATCATTTGAAAGTTTTTGAGTGGTAGTGCACAGAATTAACTGAGCTGTGAAGTGCTTGCTTTTAATTGTCATTGTATTTACACAGCTTTTACTATCCCTGAGAATGTGTTGAAGGGACAGTTATGTTAAAAAAAAATACATTACATAGGGTCTAGATATTACTAAAATCTATGGGCCTCATTTACAATGAATGGTGTAGGGCAGCTCCGAAAGTATTTTTGCTGCGCTGCCCTATGCCAATTTAAAAGGGCAGGATTGGACTGTATTTATAAAATACAGTGCATTCCTTTCCTTTCTGGCAGCACACAATTTGGTGCCTAGCGCCAACGCAGGCACCCTTGCACCATGGTGCAGGGTGTCTGCATTGTTTGCAGGATTGTTTTTGTGCAAGAAGGCACACCTTTCTGCGCAAAAACAACTCACGGGGGCTTTTTCCTCTTTCTATGTGTGCCACACAAAGAAAGAGGAAACAATTGAGGAGAAATAAAGATATTTCTCCTCATTACGCATCTCCTGGGGCAGCGTACAGTTTTGACGCATCCTCAGGTTTACAGATGCTTGTAAATCTGGGAATGTGTCAAAACCCATGGGAAAACCCACCTCAACGCCCATTAAACGCCCCCACCCTCCCCGACGCAGTGTAAGGCAACACATCAACTTGCGCAGCGTTGCCTTACACCATATCTAGGAGTCCATGAAATACGACACAAAATGACCTTGCGTGGCCTCAAAGATATGGGTCTGCGCAACCAGAGCGTCATAAAAAATTATTCAGTGCAAGGGGCTTATAAGTAAGCCCCTATATTTTGAAAGCAGCCCATATATTTTGGAAGCACCATTTTATCATAAAACATTTTGCGCATTTTGTAGCAGTCTATTTTATACTGTGTGTAATGCAAGTATAAAATAAAGACGTACATATTCACAGGCTGTGAACTCACAGCACTAAAAATACACAAGTCACTATTTTCCACTACACCAACCATGATTTAACCCGTTTGCAGCGGCACAAATGTACCCGCTGTGTGGGTGGATTGTACGCGTGCAGAAATCGGACGGCCCCCAGCCGTCCGATGCACATGCCCACCGTGACATCAGACAGCCGGGGGCCTTCCGACGCATGGAACACGTTAATTCTGTGGCTCTCTAGTTTCATACATGCAGTGCATTAACTAATAGAGTTTTCATAATGTATTATAGTGCATTTCCCACTGAGTAACAACTTTTTTAAATGTATTTATTATTCATTGAAGCTGCCTGTTATTTTATATGTAGCTACCGGACGGTGAAAGACCTAAAAAATATATGTATGTTTTAAATATGATGAATGATGTTCAGCCACCTCCAGTTACATGCAGCTGTAAATGCCAAGCTGTCAGCATCCCATGCAATATAATATGGTTTTCCTCTAATGCCGTGCAATAAAGTTGCAGCCCATGCATTACAGCTATTATACCAAGGGCCACAGGAATTATGTGATTGTGAGGCCGCAGCGATTTTATCATGATTATAGATTTGTCGCATTTGCCACATAATCCATCATCTGCCACATAATCTGCTGATTTTAACCAAAAAAAACGTATTTATTCATAAGGTTCAAAAGTTAATAAAAGGCAGCAACAGGTGTTGACGCTTAGTAGAAGGCCATTTGTAGAGCTGTGCTGGTCACCTTTTTGTTGCTTATTGCTATATTTGGGTGTTAAACTGGTACTAAGGAGGTGCAACCACAGATTGACTGTTTCTCTGGTAAACATTTATGGTTGTCAATGATACAGAGTACCAGGTTTTAGAAATTTTTGTTGGGTCCTTACGCCTAAAAAATGTTGGTGGGGGGTCTCGGCATCAAAAAGTTTGAAGACCACTGCCCTAATATAACCTTTGATACGCCCACTCTAAATTACAGACTGCCATTCTCAAAACCATAGACACTCCAACAGCAATAACTACATACACACTCACTGATTCTTAGGTTTACACACACATCCACTCACTCACCCGTACAGTCACTCATACTTATGGTCACTCAGTACAGGACTATCACATGCACTCATACACCTATATAAACACTCACATACCACCACTCATCCATAGAGGTACTCATACACCTAGTCAGTCATGCAAATAATTAATCACACTGCCCTTTACTCACCTATACAGTTATAAACACACCAGCTCAATCACTCATACAAATACTAGCACATTCTTACGCTCTTATACAATCACTGATACAAGCACACAGTCATCCATGCATCCACTCTCAGAATCACACACTCTCACTTATAGCCATTTATATACTCCAACACACATATATACTGCCTTTCACATATGTAGTTACTCACACATGTACCACTGAGACATACATTCACTCACTAACACACCCATACACACACTCACCCAACCATACAGTCCATCACAGATGCACTCTTGAAACCATGCACCCAGTGAATCTCCCACTCACACATCTACGCACAGAGTTACACACACCCCACCCACATAAACACTCAGGCACCCATACAGATACTCAGACAACCAATCAATAACACATATAGACACTCATGTAGCTATTCACAAACCCATATAGCCGGTTACACACCAACAGACAGACGGATACAGACATTCACACAGTTTAGTCACTAACCCATGCATTCAGTAAGGTACGTTTAATCACTCACTTATAGAGTCAGTCAAGCACCTACTAAATCATCCATTCAGACACTTATACACCCACTCATTCTTTAATACACTTTTCTCTATATATAAAACATATTTAAACTTTACAGAAACACACAGTCACTGGATGATGTCATCAGTGATGTCATGAGTGATGTCATTTGAGATGTCATCAGTGATGTCACTGACCATTCATGAGTGATGTAATATGTGACGTCATCAGCAGTGCATTGCGGGGGCGCGAGTTATAGTTAGCAGAACTAACTATAACGGAGGAATTTCTATGGTATTGTTCGAGTGAAATGTCCAACTAACTATAACACCCATGAAACCTATGTTTTTACCAGTGAATATATATATACATATATATATATAGGACCCGGACGAAGGCCTCTGGCCGAAACGCGTAGGTCGTTTTATTTGTCTCCATCTGCACTAACTTTGCATGTCTAATGGAAAAAATGGAAATAAAATAAAAAAGATTTTTTGAAACTTCTACCTGTCGTGGATTCGCTGATTTGAGTGCTGCCTTTCTGTGTCCCTCAACGATGCCGGTGAGACATGAGTGAGGGGAGTCACAGAATACCCTTTTCATATATATATATATATATATATATATATATATATATATATCACTTAAAAAACCATAGGTTTCACACAGGTTATAGTTAGGTGGACATTTCACTCGTAAAAAAACAATGAAATTCCCCCGTTATAGTTAGTTCAGATAACTATAACTCACGCGACCGCCACTCTATCACAAGGATGATGTCATCAGTGATGTCATGAGTGATGCCACTGACCATGTCATGAGTGATGTAATATGTGACATCATGAGCAGTGGATTGCGGGCACGCGAGTTATAGTTATCTGAAATAATTATAACAGGGGAATTTCATTGGTTTTTTACGAGTGAAATGTCCACCTAACTATAACCTGTGTGAAACCTATGGTTTTTTAAGTGAATTTGCAAGGTTTTTTAAATGCTAATTCCTAACTATAACGTGTGTGAAACCTATGGTTTTTTGTTTTTTTCAGTGAATTTGTACGGTTTTTTAAATGCTAAGTTATGTATTTATTAATATATATATATATTTTTTAAGGTATTTCACCGTGCGCGCACGGTACGCGCACGTTGCGCGCACGTTGCGCGCGCTTTGGGCGCACGGTGTGCTACGCGCACCGTGCACCGTGCGCGCACCCCGCGATTTTATTTCACCCTTGGGGGTCCCTCTGTGACCCCCTGACAAAGGCTAGGGGGTCAGGAACTCTCTTCCCTGCCCCCTTTTCACGTTTTCCACCTTTTTTCCCCCTTTCCTTTTCAGTGCGAGAGATAAAATGGCGGCCGACACTTCCTGATTTCGACCGATTCGAATGTTGACTGACATCTAACAACCACTCAGAATTTCGCTCGCGCATGGCACCGTGCGCGCGTATAGATATTTATATGCTTTTCAATGCTATTTGCTCAGGAAATACTGAACAGATTGACACCAGACCTGCAAAAGGCACTTCCCTGACCTGAGGACTACCTCTCTGCCAAATTTCAAGTAATTCGGTTCAGCCGTTCGGGCTGTACCTTCGACTAATGGTCCTATGGAAAAATGCATGGGGAAAACGCGTTTTGGGACCCCTCTTTTTTCTCGGCCCCCGCTTGACGAATCACCCCGAGACTTTCAGGGTAGGAGCTGAGCAGAGCGCCCCATTAGTTTTGAAAATTTTGCGAAGATTCGTCAACCGGCGCCAAAGTTATTCAAAATAGGATTTTGAGATTTCCTATGGAAACACGGTCCTAACTATAACTATCTACTGGCGACCGCCAGTAGAATATACATACATATATATATATATATATATATATTACCTACTGGCGGTCGCCAGTAGGTAGTTATAGTTAGGACCCTGTTTCCATAGGAAAACCGCAACATTCTATTTTGAATAACTTTGGCGCCGGTCGACGAATCCTCGCGAAACTTTCAAAACTAATGGGGCGCTACGCTCCGCTCCTACCCTGAAAGTCTCGGGGGGATTCATCAAGCGGGGGCTGAGATAAAAGGGGGGTCCCAAAACGCGTTTTTCCCATGCATTTTTCCATAGGACCTTTAGACACAGCTACAGCCCGAACGGCTGAACAGAGTTCCTTGAAATTTGGCAGAGAGGTAGTCTACAGGTCAAGGAAGTGCCTTTTGTAGGTTTGGTGTAAATCTGTTCAGTAGATTCTGAGAAAATAGCCTTTAAATCAATATATATATCTGAGCCAGCTTACGGTGCGCTTACCGTGCGCTTACCGTACGCGTACGGTGACGTGCGCGAGCGCGATTCTGATTGGCTGTTAGATCTTAGTAAACATTCGAATCGGTCGAAACCAGGAAGCGGCGGCCGCCATTTTCTATCTCACACTCTGAGGGGGTGGAAGAAAAACAAAGGCAAAAAACATATAAAGGGGCTGTTTAGACTGCTCCCAACCACCTAGCCTTGATGGAGGTGTCCTCAAAGAACCCCCAAGGGCAAAAATGCAATTTTAATTTTTTTCGAAAAATCGCCGATTACGCTTACCGTACGCGTACGTTAAAAAAACGGGAAAAAATTAAAATATCCATATTCTCCAAACCCCGTGTGCAAATGGTGCCTGAAGGCCACCATTTGCGCATGGCATATTAGTCACCCATAGCACAACAAAAAATCAAACAATACCTTTCACAACGAAGCGCATAATATGTCCTCCATGCGCGCACGGTGCGCGAAGCGCACCGTGCGTACATGGCCCATCCAGCGTAACGTGGGCACGCGGTGCACGCGACCGCAATCCTCTGCTGATGACATATGTGTCTTTATGAAAAAAAAATATTTGTAATATATGTATAGCTAAAATTTAATGGAAGAAGACATGGGCAAATAATTGTCTAAATACAGTATTAGCATCAGCAGAGGATTGCGGTCGCGTGAGTTATAGTTGCCTGCACTAACTATAACGGGGGAATTTCATTGGTTTTTTATCAGTAAAATGTCCAGCTAACTATAACATGTGTGAAACCTATGGTTTTTTCAGTGAATTTGCAAGGTTTTTTAAATGCTAATTCCTAACTATAACGTGTGTGAAACCTATGGTTTTTTCAGTGAATATATATATATATATATATATTTATTTAGCTAGTTTGTGTGTGCACACACACATACATGCAGGCGGAGGAGAACCTAGCCTGTGCTAGGGCCACCATGCAAAACCAGCTTTGCGGGTCACCTGGGAGTTTTGCATACAGATTTTCTTTCACTTATGTCTGTCTGATTTACACATGAAAAAAGCTTTGTGGAAGGAGCCCTTCTTGATCCGCCTACGGTGAAGGTTAAGGTTGCAGGCATTCATCTGTCTGCGACAGAGAACTGCAGTGATCTGTACAGACTGTACTTATTAACTCTCTCCGGGTGCGGCGTACGGCTCCAGGGGAACAAGATATCCTTTATTTTCAAAACCGATCACCTTCCGAAGTTTATAACTTCTTACACACAAGATCCAAACCACTTAACCTAAGGGGAGCGGGGGACGGAAAGAAAGGTTTGTGCTAAACACAGAAGAAGAGCTCTAATGCTGCAACTTTCCTTTTACCATCTTTTTCCAAATTTCAGTTTCACATTGTATGAATTATTCCCTGGAAAAGTCTTCTTGAGGTGGATTTCAGATCCATTTCCCATGCCTGCTTTCGCGTTTGATGCATTTACAATTGTAAATGATTACATTTTCTGTGTTTTCTGGTTATATTTCACAAAGAAATTAAGGGGCATATTAACAAGAGCCCCACATAGCGGTAGAAATATTATCGCTGAAAATTATCGCCACGATAACGATATATTAACAATACATAGCGCTATGGAGATAATATTTAAGCGATAGCGGTGATTACCATGGAACATCGCTGGTTTTCCAGCGATGTTCCATGAAAAACAGCGATAACATTGCTGATACGACCCTGTGGTCGTATCAGCATAATCCACTTACCATTATTAGTATGCCTTAGTCTGGAATTTAACAGACGTTAAATTCCAGCGTTAAGGCCGAGGTAGCGCGTTTTTTTTTTAATCGCTGCACCTCCTTGTTAATATCGCGAAGTTGCCTTCGCGATATTTTCATGTGTTGTTTTCACAGCCACGCCTTCTTTGTATGTCATTAGCGATGCGAGGCGAGGCTGTGAAAAAACGGGTTCTAAATCAAAGAAACACACGGTAGCGTGTCCTTGGTGATATTGCGATATATTTATCGCCGCCTATCGCCCGAAAACGGACGCTAAAGCGGCGATAATTATATCGCTAGCCCTTGCTAATATGCCCTAAGTATCTGTCTTCAGAGTTAAGCCACACTGAAATATCAGGTGCAATAGCCATGTGTGTGTTCCTGTTATTCTGTGAGGAGGCATTGTGTGTTTCTGAAGCCCCTGTTTCTGTCCTGGGAGCAGAGATAAACATGCCTTGCTGAAAGTGGATAAAGGAATCAAGGGAGAGGAATCAGCCTCTTTAGCTTGCAGGATTTGCCAGCAGCAAGTGGTGTATTAACCCGCATTAACCTGTTCCCTTCCCCTGTGTTAGTGCACTCTACTTTTTGTTTTTTGTAGTTCACTGTGCCCTCATTCCTACACATTTACATTCTTTGCCTTGCAGCGGTACTTGATTACACATGATGATATCAACCAAATGACAAGAAGGAAAAAGAGAACATTATGCATTTAGTAAATTAGCCCATCATAAAGAATATATATGCTTTTTATTTAGGGGTTCTGGAGACGGCACTGGTATTAACAGGCTTTCAGAATTTTTGAATAATATGGTTGAGTTTGCAGTGTAATGTTTTCAAACATATTACTAAAATAGAACAGTGGTTGTGAGTAAAGAAATGTGTGTTTGTTTGAAACTATGTTCAGGGTTTCTTAGAGGGGTATTACTTATTGAGCATCTCGTGGCTTTAAATAAAAAAAAGGCCTTTGGGTTCGCTTTCTTTTTTTTGTTTCCTGTCTGCTGCACTTAGCTTTGCTTGTGAACGTTGTTATGTCACAGCAGTTTTTTCGGTGAATAACCTGATTCGGAAAACTATGGAACTCATATATCACATATCATATTGCTCATTATCAGTCTACTCTCCTTAATGCCCCAGCAGCACAGTTTGCAAAAAATCTATTGTGGTATTTCCAAAAAGATTACATTTCTTTTTTGCTTACTTTTGGTCTGAATGTGGAAACCAATGTGTTCAGTGCGCAGACTCTCCGGCTGTTAACAGGAATACCAGGAATTTTAGTCAAATATATTCTAAAATGCTTTCAACCATTAGGAATCCATCAGTGGGTGGCAGGGCTACTGCCTGCTAGCTGGATGACATAAGGAACTGGTTGCCAAGGAAGTAACTCAGTTGGACCCGTGGTGCCCAGTACTGTTTGTCCATCAGGCTACATTGATCCACTCACACTGCAGGCGCCTATGGGTCACTTTGGGATCCCCAGACTTTGCCCTCACAGAGCAGTGCTGATCCTTCTCAGTTGGGGCAGCGGACATCTTCAGCTTGTCCGCCAATTGCTCTGTTGTGACTCTCTCCTTTTGAGCAGTATGTTCCTCATGCAATGGCATCTCCAATGCCAGACCTGAGTAGCTGCCCACCCCCCTCCCTCAAAACAGGGCCCAGGCACCATCTCCCAAAAATATTGGTCAAAGATACCTGGCTTCTGATCTTGAATCTGGCAAGTGGAGTTGGCTGTGAATGCCCCAACACTGGAGCACAGAGAGTTTCTGGATTGCCACTGTGTGGAGGCCTTGAATTCTGGTAGAGAAATCTTGGCACTCTGGAAATGTATGCCCCTTTTATACTAGAGTAGTGGATAGTAGTTCTATATTTCAATAGACAGCTCTGAGACCAATTCTAGGAAGGTGTAGCATTTTAACAAAATTCCCAGGTTTAATATTGTTAGTGAATCTGGAAATGTGCCAAAAAACATGGGTAGATGCGTGGGAACACCCATGCTCCACCCATGGGACACCTTCTCATCACACAGTAATGCAAGGCAGCAACTTGCGCTGCCTTGTATTATTCCAAATTTACTATGCCACGCAGAGCGACACAAGGTGAGACATAATGTCAATGAGAAACAGGTGAGAAGATCATTATTGGATATAGGTGTTAGAAATGACTTCATAGTAATGCATTACATGTGGTCACAGAGATTTGCTTCCTAGCTGAGGTTACATGATCATGCCATGCATTGCCTGGATTAGCACTAGTGTTTTGGAAGACATGCTGCACTTGGGTTATTGCTTGGAATGGAGGTTTAAAGTGAATGGAGAAAGAGGATGATGTTCCAAACTCCAGTGTAAAAATGATGGAAAACTTAAAAAGTGTTCAGGGCCTTCTAAGAGAGCGGACTTTCAGTGTTGTGAGCATCACTGAGAGAGTGTTTCTTAACTGTATCTTTCATGACTTTGGGCACCATTCAGTTCATTCTCTCATCCCAGACACCTAAAACAGGACCTGCAAAAGAAAGGTTTCCAGTTGCAAGATGGTGGCCTGAGGCTAACCTCAGGAGGATGCTGAGCTCTCCCAATTTGTGCTTGTATCTTTCTTGAGGCTCAGCGATGGTAATTTGAGTGTAGTGCGGAGGAGGTCTCCTGGCACTTTAGGAGGCCTCGCTTGGAGGCCGGAACACAGAGCATGGAGGAGTGGGGTGGCGGCTGGCTGAATTGTTTAGCTACCTTGATGCTTTACCTCCTTGGGGCGCCGTGGGATGCACCATGTCGGGTGCATAGGGGAGATGCTTGCAGCAGGCATATTAGGAGGTCTCAGCACAATTTCTCCGGGCCACTGTGGGCAGGCCTGCATCTCGCCTTTGTTTGTGCTTTGGAGTGCAGGAATTACCAAGTCTCTCCCATCATAATCAATTTTGTGAACTGGCAGCCGCTGACAAAATTGGCTGCTGCTCATTTTCACATTTGACAGAAACGACGACCGGTGAAGAGGAAGCGCCTTGCAAAAGTACTGGCTGCCCTTAGGGTGACCAACTGTCATGGGTGCAAATTCAGGACGGTGGGTGTAAAAATTCAGGACAAAAGGTCTGAATTCAGGACACAAATTCAGGACAGGAGGTCAAAATTCAGGACAAAACTTTGGGACAAAAGGTAAGTTTTACAGACACATCATAGGAGGTCGCGCAATAGTATATAATTAAGCCCATCCATATCCAAACATATTCAACCATTTGCAAACCTATCCATCATGTATCCTTCCATCCATCATTTCACTCATCCATCCCTCCATCCACCCTTTCACTCATCCATCCATAATCCAACCATACACCCTTTCACCCTATTCATCGATACTCTCATCCATCCACTCTTCCACCCATCCATCCATTCACTCATCCATCCAGCCTTTTAGCCTTTCAGCCATCCAGCCATCCAGCCATCTTTTCACTTACTCATCCATCCACCCAGTCACTCATCCTTCCACCCATTCACCCTTCAGTCATCCATCCATCCTCCCTTTCTCTCTCCATCGACCCTTTCACTTAGCCATCCTTCCTTCCACCCATCCATCTACTCATCCACTCATGAATCCATCCATCGACCCTATCACTCATCCATCCTTTCTCTCATCCATCCACCCTTTCACTCCTTCACTCATCTATCCATCCCTTCACTCACTCATCCACCTAACATCCACCCTTTCACTCATCCATCCACCCATTCACCCTTTCACTTATTAATTCATCAATCCATCCATCATTTCACTCATGCATCCACCCATTAATTCACCCATCATCTACCCTTTCACTCATCCATACTCCTTTTTACCCATCCATCTATCCTTCCACCCATACATCCATCTATTTACCTTTACTCTCATCCATCCTTCCACTCACTCATCCATCCATACTTTCTCCCATTATCCTTCGATTCACCCTTTCATTCATCCATTCACCCTTTCACTAATCTATCCAGCCATCTACCCATCCCTTCACTTACTCACTCGCCCACCGTTTCATATTAATCATGAGCTGAGCCTTTGTCTGCAGAAGCCCATCAAGAATTTCACCCTTGTTGTAGTTCCTAAAGCAAGGGGTGGGGTGGAGGTAGGGTTCACTATGCCCTTGCACATAGGCAATCTGAAAAACTGGAAGTCATGAGTCATGCATGATGCACGGTGCCAGGCCATGAGGTGAATGTGACATGCTGTTGTTTCCAGGGCTTTAAGTGGTATGAAAAAACTAGAGGGTCTCTCCAAAGGGGGTGTTCGATATAATTAAGGGCGTGGCTTAAACACCTAAGCTAAAATTCTGTGTTTAGTATAGTGTTCCGCCCGACTGGTATTTTGCCTCTTCTGTCATTGTATCCAGATATATGACACAACAAGTAACGTTACACCTGCAGCAAGCCAGAACTATTGGCTTTGTCAATGGTTGTTAGTTTCATAAAATAAAAAAGCAGCAATCATGGCTTCCTTGAATAAAATGCTGAAAATACATCAGTTCTAAAATGACGAGACTGTGAAAGAACTCTAGCCCCTTCTTTTGAACTTCTTTCACCAGTTTATTTTCTTGAACTGGATTCCCATGTAGCAGCATGGCGTTTTTGCACATTTCTTCTGTCTGACAGAATGCCCTGCCCTAGACAGAGGCTGGAGGAGGCCACCACATGCTTTGCAGCCCAGACTGGCCCATTGTCATTCTGTATGTGGCAATCAGCCTCACATAGAATGACAAAGGGTAGGGTGGGCTGCTCTTGTGCTCTGAGGAGGAGTCAGAGGCGGCCCCATCAGGGAGTTGAGGCTTCATGCAGGGGAACAGTGCTGTTCCCTGCAAGGCCCAAAATTACCGACAAAAGGCGTCCGTAAAAGGGATCATCATAGACAACGGACGTGAGGTCTAAATTACGGACGGTCTGTGAAATTTACAGACGGTTGGTCACCCTAGCTGCCCTGCACACCAGGGTGTTTTTACAGCATTGGTTGGCAGTGTGGCTTCTGGCCTCTGCCTGGAAATTTGCCAGGATGGCCACCAGAGGAGGTGCTGGACGAGCTCAAAGGAGTCGCCCCTCAAGTATATGCAGTGTGGTGGGAAAGAGGCTGGCAGCTGGGGAGCAACATCTTAAAAAGCAAAGAAGGGGGAGAAGGCGAAGAAGACAGAGAAACTAAATATGTATAGTGGCTCTTTTTGACAGATTGCCCTGGATCCTTCGTCGGAGGGTGCTCAGTTTGAAGAAAGTGGTATGGTGCAGGGGGCAACGGGCAGGTTTTCTTGTGACTCTGGCTTGTCTCAACTTCCCCCTACTTTAACAGTTGCCTCCTTGTCTATCCTCTCCCAAACAACTATTGATCCCTCCTAACCCAATGTCGGTGGTAGTCATGGGTGGAACAGCTGGGTTGGGTAGAACTGCTAATCATTCTAGCAGCACAGTTACCAATGATTGCCGGGGTGTGCCTACTAAATCTGAGCTCCTATTTGCTCCTGCATCTGCACCGGTATCCTCTGTCTCTAACTCTTCTGCATTAAAGGAGCCTCTCTTGGGTAAAACATATTCAAGCATGAAGGTGCTCGCTGGCAATACTGAAGGCCGTGGGAGTTTGGCTGAAAGTGATGAACCTGATGCCCCTAGACCATTTAAGGAACAGATGTGGTGGAAGGTGTACCCCATTTAATATCTGGGCAAATGGCAAGTGGCACTCTGGAAGAGTCGGGGGAGGGCAAATCGCGCAACAGGGCAGGATCTTGGATGGAGCTGGCCCAGTGGTCAGGTATATTCAGTACCCTGGCCTAAATCCACAGGAACCTGCCAAGGCTTTTTTAGTCGCTGTCAGATTTTAGCAGCTTGTCGGATCTGGAAGCTGCAGAACTTGGTTTGGACGGGCCGGCTAAAGTGGCGGAAATGGATCACAGGGGGTTGTTGTATTCTGATTCAAAAGAGACTGCTGGTAAGAAAGCAGTTGACAGTAATCCGGGAGATGTGGCCAGACCCCTAACAACTAAGCAGCTGGACGACTTGGTTACTAACGTCTTTGCTGAAGAAGAATTGGATCCTGTTATTTCCAGATTGGAGGAAGAACCTTTATGAGATCCTGAGGGTCTGGGGCATACTCCAACCAGCGATTTCCCTCCACCACAAGAGACATCTACACTCTCTCTCCCTCTAGGTCTGCGAAGTCTGCACCGGTCGGGCCTAGAGTAACGGAGGCAATCGCACCGAGCTTGAGAAAGCCACTCCGACTGATGCTCCCACCCTACCTGCTATCTATGATCTCCTCTAGCTCCATGGGCAGGAGTATAGAAAGGACTCTCTTTCTAAAGACAGCACACCCGAAGACAAAAGTGGTGCTAATAAAACAGTCTAGAAATATGGACATTCTTCATACTCGATAGAAGGACCTAGAGGAGTGTGAGGTCACTTTACAAGAGCCGGTCAGAGAGAATAAGTCTGCCATTCAGACGCACAAATCTGAGTTGGAGGGCCTCATCTCTAAATTAGAGGACTTAGAAAATCGATCTTGGAGGAATAACCTCAGGGTTTTATATATTCCTGAGGGCAGCAAGGGAGATGACCCAAGAAGTTATATTGCCCGTCTCTTCAGAGAAGCCTTTCTGACATTAAATGACTGGGACATGAACCTTATGATTCAAAGGGCACACCTTTTTCCATTTCAGCAACCCAGGAAGGGCCGAGTTGCCCACTATCCTTGGGCTATCTTAATCTATGCAGGGAACTTCATTTTGTGGCAAGCAATCTTTCAGGTGGCTTGTCCTCAGTACCTTGTCAGAGCTGGTGGTTTGGAGTTTTTGGTTCAATCCGACTTCCGTCATGTAACAGTTGTGCGTTGCTGGCAGATTCATGAATTAATTCCGGCATTACAGTAGATCGGGGTAACAGTCTCCTTAATGGAGCCAGCTAACTTGAGGAATAATTTCAAAGGACATACGTATTTCTGCCAAGATGCTCCTAAAGTTTAGGAATTGCACAACAGATGGCAATCAGTAATATTTCTTGCTTATATCCTAAAGGTTTGGAGCAACTCAAGCCAAGTGCAAATATTGAACCTTTTTTTGTTGTTGCATTTTTATGTAGCACAAACTCGACTCAAAGGTATTGGAGTGCTTTACACCAGCACCAGTTACATTCAACAAGGACACATTAATTTTTGTAGGCACAGGGTAATTAAGTGATTTGCCCAGAATCACAGGATGTTGAGCCGACGCCGAAACTCAAACCTGGTTCACCAGTTCCTAAGTCGGCAGCTCTAGCTGTTACACCACATCCTCTCTTTATCTGGAGTACCCCCTCCTCTCTATTTGTGACAATGTTTCTTGCTCTGTCCTTTTTCCTCATTCTTTTTTTTCCTTCCAGCTATACTCACTCTTTGTATTATATTGACCAATGATTATTTTGGTACACTTGGGGGGGAGAGGAGGTGTCTATCTGACATCTAACCTGTTAATTGGTGTTAGTTTATAAAGCGCAGTTGGTAGGTGGGTGTATGGATGACCCAGGGTTTGAACATAAAAATTGGGGGTGAGTTTTTTCTCTGGGTAGGGGTGGTAGTGTGGGTGTAAAGGGTGGGAGGGTGCAGAGAAGGGGTCAAGGTTAAAGCAGACTTGGGATCACTTACAAGGGTGGAGAAGTACAGGGTGTAAAAATAGGAATGAATATGGGCACGAAAGGAATGAATGGGTTGGGCAGACAGGAAGGTGGGAACCTAACTAATTGGAGGAAAATTGGTGTATGTGGCGGCATTTTAAGACAAAGGTATGATGATGGGTGGTGGTGTGACAGGTCTTGGCCACCAACTGCACATTATTTCTCGAAACATTAACGGGTATGAAAGCGCTAAATAAGCGTTAGGTTGATTAAGCAGGAATTTCACACTCTTAAGCTGCATCTTATTTGTGTGTAGGAAACTAATCCTGTCTCGTGAGCAAGCTCCCCTATTAAGGGAGCTGTAGTATAGGGTCCTGAGTGCCTCGAGCCAGAATTCCACTTAGAGGTGGGCAGCTTTATTGGTAGGTGCTCCCTATTGAGCATGTGGGGATTTTAACGTCACCTTATATCCATGGGTTGACTCTACTCAGAGGGGATCATTGAACATGGTAAGTGGTGGGAGAAAAGAAACCACAGAAATGTAATGAAACAGGTTATGAGTTCTTATATATTGGTGGATGTTTGGCATTGTAGATTTTACTTTCAATTCATCACCCCATGAGTCTCTTTCTCGGATTGACATTTTCTTAGTGAATTAATCACTTCAATCTTATATTAGTATCTGCTTAAACGCAAGAATATTTTTGGATCATAACTCTTTGTCAATGTTTATTATCACAAAGTGGCTTCGTCAGGCCCCTAATTTATGTAACTTAATTTTTGACCGGAAGCTGCTATTGGATGGGATTACCTAGATATTAGCATCAGCTCAAATCTACAATTGTTGTTTGGGATGAACTAAAGGCTTTCTCTAGGGTGCAAACATTCACTTTTTCAAAACATCAATAGAAAGCCTGGTATATTGTGAAATCTTGAATGCGGCTTTCTCTCAGCCAGATCAATCAAATAGGATTTGTGGAGCGCTGCTTATCACCCCTTAGGGTATCCAGGCACGGGGGGGTGAGGATCCTGCTGCTGAGATGTGTTGGCTTAAAAACCAGGTTTTTAGGTTCCTCCCACACTCCTGCAGGGTGGAGGAAGAGGGGGAGGCCATTCCAGGACTTGGCTGCCAGGTGTGAGAAGGTGCGGCCACCGCTCCTGCTTCTGTGGATGCAGGGTGTGTGGGTCAGGAAGAGGGACGAGGAATGAAGTGTGCGTGTAGGTTGGTGGAAGTTTTCTCTGGGGTTTGAGGTAAGATGGACCTTTGTTGTGAAGGGCTTTGTGGGCACGGGTGAGCAATCAATCAGGGATTTGTGAAGCGCACTACTCATCCAAGTGGGTCTCAAGGTGCGGGGGGGGGTTTGCACTTAGCTTTGTCTCATTTTAAGAGCCAGGTCATTAGGCTCTCCCTAAAGGCCTGCAGTGTGGGGGTTTGTCTGATGCTGAGAGGGAGTTCGTTCCAGGTCTTGGCTGTGATGTAGGAGAATGATCGACCTCCTGCTCTGGCTCTGCGGATGCGTAGGATTTTGACTAGGGCAAGACTGGAGGCTTCTCTTGGGTGCGTAGGAGATTCTTTTGTTGAGGTATTGGGGTCTGATGTTGTGGAGGGACTTGAAGGCGTGGTTGAGGAGCTTGAAGGTCACTCTCTTTTCAACGGGGAGCCAGTGGGTGTTGGGTGATGCGGCGTTGTCGTGCGATGCCAAGGACCAGTCTAGCTGCAGCGTTCTGGATCGTCTGGAGTTTGAGGAGTAGAGATTTGTTTTTTCCGGTGTAGAGGGCGTTCCCGTAGTCCAGTTTGCTGGTTATGAGTGCGTGGGTGACGATACTTCTGGATTCGGTGGGGATCTATTTGAAGGTCTTGCGAAGGATGTGGAGGGTGTTGAAGCATGTGGAGGATAAGCCATTGATCTGTCAGTGCATGGTGAGGGAAGAGTCTAGAATGATGCCGAGGTTGCAGGCATGGTCGTGGGTGTGGGAGGTTTGCCGAGGGTGGTGGGCCACCAGGAGTTGTCCCAAGCTGAAGGGGTGGATCCGAGGATGAGGACTTCAGTTTTATCTGAGTTGAGCTTTAGGCAGCTGTTGCTCATCCAGGAGGCGACGTCTTTCATACCTTCCTAGAAACTGTGTCTGGTGGCATTGGGTTCGTGGGTGAGGGAGAGGATGAGCTGGGTATCGTTGGCACAGGATAGTGTGCTGAGTCCTTGTTTTCTGACGATGGTGGCGAGAGGGGCTATGTAAATGTTGAAGAGCGTGGGGCTGAGTGAGGATCCTTGGAGTACTCTGCAGCTGATTATTGAGGGTTCGGAGAGGAAGGGTGGGAGTCTGATTCTTTGGGTTCGGCCAGTGAGGAAGGAGCTAATCCAGTCGAAGGCGGTTTCCTTGATGCCGGCGTCTTGCTGTCTGGCGGTTAGGGTGTGGTGGGAGATGGTGTTGAAGGCTAGTGAGAGGTCTAGTAGGATGAGGGCTGCCGTGTGGCCCTAGTCCAGGAGGGTGTGGATGTCATCTGTGGTGGCTAGGAGGGCGGTCTCGGTGCTGTGGTTGCTGCAGAATCCGGATTGGGAAGAGTCTAGGATCGAGTTGGCTTCTATGAAGTTAGTGAGCTGGTTGTTGACTATCTTCTCTGTGACTTTCACTGCAAAGAGGAAGAGAGGGATGGTTTGGTAGTTCTTGAGGTCGGTTGGGTCTGCGGGGGCTTCTTGAGGAGGGGCTTGACCTTTGCGCGTTTCCAGCTGTCGAGGAAAGTGCCTGTTTCAAGGGAGAAGTTGATGGTATGTCGTAGTTCGGGTGCGATGGTGAAGGTGGCTCTGTGGAAGATGTGGAGCGGGAAAGGGTTGGTGGGAGCTCCTGAGTGTATTCTTCTCATGGCCTTGACGTTGTCTTCTGTGGTGGTGGGGTCCAGGTGGTAATGGTCGGCTGGGTTGCGTTGTCAGATGGAGGTGTTTGGTCGGTGTCTAGGTTTTGTTTGTCGGAGTTGTTGTAGAGAGTTCTGATCTTGAGGTGGAAGTAGGAGCAGCGTTTGTCGCAGAGATCCTGGGAGGAAGGGACATCAAGGGATTCGCTGGGGGGTTTGGTGAATTCTTGAATAATGCTGAAAAGCTCCTTAGAGTTGTGGGAGTTGGTGAGTATTCTGTTCTGGATGAAGCTCTACTTCGTGGTTCTGATGAGTTGGTGGTGTTCTGTCATGGCAGTCTTGTAGGCGGAGCATGCTTCAGGGGTTTTGCTGTACCTCCAAATTTTCTCGAGTCATCGGCATATGCGCTTGGATTCTCGGAGGCCGGTGGTGAACCAGGTGGTCTTCGTGGTGCGCTTTCTGTCGGAGTTCCAGGGGGGGGAGAGTGTCTACGCAATCGGTGATGCATCTGTGGAGTGCGTTGGCCGCTGAGTTGGTGTTGGTTGTGGTGGGGGGAGGAGAGTGGTTGAGGGCAGAGTTGAGTTGTTCCTCGGTGACCATCCTCAGCATTTTGAACAGGCAACGTTTGCTGACATGGAGCGAGTGTAGGGCTTTGAGGTGAGGGAGATGGGGGGTCTGCCTCGGGAGGTCATGGATGTGCCGGATGTACGATGTTACAACGCGAGTTTTTACAACGCGTACCGTTCTAGCCATCTAGCGCAAGTCAATGTAAAGACTTGCGTTGTAATGGCATGGCATGGTAACATCGCAGTCGTTGTAACGATTGCGATGTAACTGCATCGCGGTGTACTAACCGCGATGTAAAGGATGTTCTCCGGATGTGCCTGGCTGCTGCATTTTGGAAGGTCCGGAGTCTGTTTAGTAGTTGAGCGGTGATTCCCACGTAGAGGGAGTTGCCATAGTCCAGGCAGCTGGTGATGAGGGCTTGGGTGACAGTGCATCTGATTTTGAAGGGGAGCCAGTTGAAGATTTTACTGACTAAGTGCAGGGTGAGAAAGCAAGAGGATGAGTCGGCGTTTATCTGCTTCATCATCAAGAGCTTTTGGTTGAGTATTATTCTGAGGTTTCTAGTGTGCACGGTGGGTGTGGTTGCAGGACCGAGCTCCGTTTGCGACCAGGAGTCGTCCCACAGGGAGTTGCTGCTCCAAAAGAGGAGTATTTGTTTAGTCTGTGTTGAGTTTGGTGTTAGTCAGGTCTGAGAAGAGTGAGAGGATGAGCTGAGTGTCGTCAGTGTAGGAAATTATGTTCATGACGTGAGATCTGACCAGGGGTGCCACATGAGTTTCAAAAGGGTTGGGCTTAGAGAGGATCCTTGTGGGACGCCGCAGATGATGTTTTTCAGTTCCTAGGTGAAAGGTGGGAGGCGGACACTTAGGGTTTGTCCAGAGGGAAATGAAGAGTCCCATTTGAGAGCTTTCCCTTGGATTCCCATTTGGTGGAGACCGAGCAGGAGGGTGTGGTGGGAATCGAGGTAAGAATGACCCAATGTATAATTGACCAAGACTGCCAAAGGAGACTCAGTGGTCTCGAAACAGCTTGAAACAACTTTAAAGAAAAAATATCTGGGTTAGAGATAATAACAATATTGAGCTGGGCAAATGTTATGTTTTGAGAATAACGAGGATATGGGCCGTGCACTTGCTTTCAGGGTAAAAAAGTAAGTGGTAATCTCATTCAGAAGATTGTTAATGAACAGGGGGAGTCAATTGTTGAGCAGATGGAAATCAGGGAGGAGTTTAGAAAATGTTATCAAAGCCTTTATAAAGAGGATAGTGTTCCCTCCATAGAAGCTGTCAACAAATATATAGATAAATTCCAACACTGAAAATTGAGACAATGGCAGTGTGAAAGGTTGGACGAGCTTGCCACTTTAGCTGAAGTAGAAATGGCTATTAGCCAGCTAGCGAAGGGGAAAGCATCCGGACCGGATACAATTTCCCTGAAGTTCCATAAACCTTTTTCAGGGGTACTCGCACTGGTCCTCTGAGATCTCTTTAACTCTTTTAAGTTTCTTAACCAGGCCCCCCGTTCATGGCAGAAAAACAAAATCGTCATCTTCCAGACGAAAGGGAATGATCCAACACACAGTGGTTTGGCCAATATCCTTGATTAATGCATATTTGAAGATTTACACAAGGATACAGGCTAATAGATCTCTGACTTGGTTGACCCTCAGCAACATGGATTTATACTGGGAGGTGATACAATCTCCTAAGTTAATACTGCCATAAATGCCTTGGAGGTATCGTCAGAGGAAGAGACTCTGTAGGGATGATCATGTTGCATGCCGAAAAGTCATTCAACCAGGTCTTCTGTCAGTTCCGCTGGGCAGTTATGGCCATCTCAGGGTTTGGCCTAGGGTTTATCCTCGGGTTAAACTACTGTATAGGGGATTAAGAGCGAGGATCTCATGTGGGGGCAAATTAGCAGATCATATTGAAATTACTAGATGCACATGGTAGGGGTGTCCTTTATCACCAAAATGTTTTGTGCTGTATCTTGAACCCTATATCTAGGCTTTGCAGCTTGTGGAATCATTCAGGACATTGCGCCTGCTTTGCTTAGAGCTTAAAGTCCTTGCCTATGCTGTTGATGTTGCTATCCTGACATCCGCTCTGGCTGTAGTATTGAGGGCGACAGAATCACTGGTGACGGAGTTCGGTCAGGTCTCTGGTTATCAGCTTTGCTCCGATAGGGTCCAGGTCATTTCAAATGTCTCTGTGCTGGATCTTGATGAGAGGAAGGTACATTCAGCAACTTACCTCGGGGTGGAATTGACCATGTGGCCGGAGGAGGTAATTGACCTAAATTATGGTACAGTTTAGACTCAATCCATAGTGTTTTTTAAAAAATGTAATAGACTGCATTTGGGGCTTAGTGGGAGGTGTAATCTTATTAAAAATGGTTATTCTGCTTCGGAATTTATTCAGGTGTATACCGATATACCTTATTAAGGTTTTTTTAACTTAAAACCGAAGCCCTTTGGCAAAAGTATATATGGCATTACAAAAAAACTTGATGCAACATACAGTATCATCAACTTAGGGCAGATAAATGAAGTGGATATTTGGAGGCTGAGGTGATATATTGTAATTGTATTTATATAGTGCTAACTATCCCTAACTAGGCGTTTAAGAGCATTTTTGGCGATTAGCGGTGGATTAGTATAAATTGTTAATTTGAGCGGTGGACATGTGAGTGACATGTGACATATCATGAGATTGAGAGTAGTAACATTCTTGCACAGACAGTTTTTAATGTCTCTCGAGTCAAGGCCCACAGTTTTAAGTTTTTGAACGATTTGCACTATACACCGTATTGTTTGCATAGAATGAAGATAAGGCAGGGCAGTCAATGTTATCAGTGTGTGGAAGATGGAAATGGAGCGGTTCATAATTCTGCTGCATGTTTAAGTATACATGGGTACTGGGACTATATTTTCCAGAACCATAAGTTGATAATACTCGGCCATTCCCCCCTGATTCCACCTGCAGTAACAGGGATTTATTTCTTTGCTATTTCTCTTGGTTCTGGCATGACACTTGTTGCTAAGTGTTGTACCGAATCCAAAGATATGGTGGCAAGAATTTTTAAATGTCTATTCTAGAACCTTTCAGTCGTCGATCCAGATGAAACCGTCTCTGGGACTAAATGAGAGTATGGATGTCAAAAGTTTTGGCGGGTCTCAAACCGTCTGGTATTAATTGGATTTTTGTTCGATGATTTGATATCCATATGTATTTTTATCTGATGCACATTGCACTCAATGTTTTTTTTGTTTATTATCCTTTGGAGCCCTGGCTGATTGGTGTTGGTACCATTGTGATTGATGGAATTTCTTTTGTTTGTTCTGATGAATTTGTACTTTGTGATACTCTCTAAAATATAATTAAAAAATGCAATTTTCACTATTAAAAAAACCCAAACAAACAGAACACAAGGAAAGTATAATGAACGGGTGTTTCACATTCTTGGTTTTTAAAGACAACATTTAGGGCCTTATTATGATGTCAGCAGTCGGACCGCTGACCGCTATCACGGCAGTCTGGAGACCGCCCAACAAGCAGTCGGTGGTCCTACCGCCAATTCATGATGCGACCGCCGAGCTGGCGGTCGAAAGTACACTTTAACGCTTGTGCTGCAGCCCAGGAAAAGGTCCTCAGCCACAGTGTTAAAGAGCTCTACATGCACATTCATGTACCATGTGAGAAACAGTGCATGGATGTGTGTGGGGGCACTAAATGTGCCTCACGGGGGATGGGTACCCTGTTTTAGACCCCCAAAGTCCCTTTCCGGCAGCCTTTCCATGGCAGTCAGACTGCAATGAAAAGGCTGTTGGAAAGAAACATCATAATCCTAATGCCTCGGCACCGCCGTTTTTAGGGATTGCACTTCACTGCCACCCCTCGGGATCAGTAGAACCTGTCAGAGGCGACGGTCCGTCCCCGACTGAAAGGGTCTGACTGCCAGCATCGCAATGCGGTGGTGGGACCGAAGAGCTGTTGGCGGTGGGACCGCCACCAACATCCTGTCGGTGGGGGTCCCACCATCATCGTAATGAGGCCCTCAATTTTTATTTTTTTGAAATCTGTTTATTAGGGTGTAACACGTCATGTTCAATGTGCATGTCCAGCACACTTCAGTATGTTAAACAAATACCATGAATACTCACACTGCTATTATATAACATTACTTCTTGTCACCCACACTATTTACATTTTGCATTCCAAGCTTACACTTTATCATCTTTTTGGTCAGGACGCAAGAACAATGCAGCACTATAATCAATTTGCCCCATATTTTCTATTAATTGTTTCCATGTTGCAATATCAGTTTCGGGTTTTGTATCATTACCGACCTCTCTTAGACGCAGTTCTTCTGCCAATGTCAATTCCCCAAAAATCTTTTGCCATAGCATATATTCATGTCCCCGTGCCCGCTTCCAATGAATCGCTATCCTTCTGTGTATTAAGGTCAATGCTAGGGCTATTAAATTGTACTGTATTTATTTCCCCTTTGGGATTTTATGTAATCTCACTTTACATTGTTTCATATCTTTGTCCATCATGGATCCGCCTACTTTTTGTAAATCGTTCCCAAAACACGGTAACCACTTGCCATATCCACACCATGGCCATAAACTCTTCGCCTTCCAATAATACCTAAGGTAGTTTGACCCTGCTCCAGCAATACTTTGCCGATTATCATGGGTGTCATATATACTCTATGTATCTATGGGTTACTAGACACCTTCTAAATTCTCCAGTATCTATTCCCTTTCTGAGGCTGTCAGCATGGCTCCAGCATCTGCATCCTATTTTACTTTTAGAATCTATTTTGGTCGTTCTGACTAAATGTGTTGTTAATAGGTTTACCCCTCTTGTCAATGCTTTCACTGTAACATATCATTTTTCTGTTGTAGGAAATGAGGACAGAAATGAAAAATGTCATGCACTCCAAGTGGCAGAAAAACTTTACAACAGTCTCCCATCGAAATGGGAGGCAAACATTTTTACAAATTATATCAACAAGCTCAGGTGCTTGTTAGAGGAATGTTGCTTCCCATAAGGTAATCATTATATTTTGCAGATTTAGAAATACTGTAGCCCAGTTGATCCTGTCACAGTCACAAGGTGCAGAAGAGATTGTTGTCAAAAATTAATTTATCAGACAATAATGATTTCTAAAAATGTGGGAAAACCCATTGATTCTACTGAAGTGTTAAAAAAAAGCCTGCATATATTGGTGAAATGTGCGTCTACCAAAAATATAGCAAAGACAACCAGAGATGATAAACATATGGCTGAGTGGGCAATGTTACTAATGCAAGCATCCGATGGAAGTTTTGAAGTGGATCAAAATTACCTGCAGCTAGCGTCACAATACTTGTAGTTGTCAATAATCTATCCTATTGACGTGGTAGAGTTTATCATTTGCAAGAGTTTGTTGAGAGTGGAAGTCAACAAGAGTGAATGTTCAAGATCAGAGCATAGGTTACACAATGGGTAATAACAAATTCAGGCCTTTTTTTGCTATTATTTGATTGCTTCTGGCCAAAAAGAAGAGTTATGCCCCTACTTTGATGCAATGCATATTTTGAGGCCTTCCTTGAGGTGTTAGAATTCAGAGCGGTGGATTTGTCATTATGCTCTGTGAAGATTCAATTTATACTTCTAAATAGGGTTAACATATTTTGAGAGAGAAGGCAGAAAGAAATGTGTTTCCTGTGTGCTTTCTTGTAACTTTTTGGGATGAAAAATTGGGACATATAGAAAATTTTGGGGAGATAATGAGGGTCTAATTTGACCACCACTCCATGGCTTCCAACAAATCGATTTGAGTTTCTGGCAGTGGGAACACAAAACGTACGCGGGTACATTAGTGTTGAACAATAGCAGGGGCACTAAATGGTCTCATTGAAACAGTTCAAAAAGTTGCCTGTCTTAGAAAGTTATGTTGTAGAAGGGTATCACCAGTACTGTGACCTGCTCTCCTGACCTCCGTGTACTCCAGGGACATCATTAAAGATACCCCATGAAAATATCGCGATGACTTTAGAGATTAATAGTGAGCATCTAAATTTAGATTATTTAAAGATGTAAAAATTAATTGATCAGTATCCAGTTAGATAGATGCTGTTCTTCTCCAAGAGCAATTTTGTAATAAGATTGTGAACTGGAATTAAAAATACAAAATATTATGGCAGTGAGTTGGCCAAGTCACATGAATACTCAAACCGTGAAGTAAATTAAGAGTAGGAGTTTGTGTTAGAATGTGGGCCATCTGTTTAAGCTACACTGTCACAATAAATGTGGCCAGATAACAATTTTTCTATCTAGGAGGCAGATAGCAATATTTTATCTAATTCACAACTATTGTTTTACTCCTTAGATGGGTCCTCAAATTTGAAGGTAGCCATCTCTTTTTATCAGAGCCTTGAAGGAAAGGTTACCCCAGAGATACTTTTATTTTGCTCACAAAGTCAAAATAAATTCCAGAAACTGTCTTGTTGAAGGTTGGTAAAGAATCCTAGCTTTGCTTTACTGCACCTGAGTGGAAGTGAAACTCATGTGATCCAACTAGATACCGGATTTCCTGATGCTGATTGTCCACGGATGGGACAGCCAGCAACAGGAAATCTCTGACGGCCCAGCTACAAACCCTCCCCACAAAGGCATGGAGGTAGGGAGCAGAGGGAAAGCAAAGCTGTGTGAGGTCTGGGGTGGCTTCGGGTTAGCTGTAAATAGGTTAGGTGCCGGGGGACCACGTGACCATAGCTAAGGTGGCACAGGACTGCTTGGTTGCCAGGGAAAGCAGGGGACAACTCACTGCAGCTCGAATGTGGGAAGAGTAGGTATGCTGTGCAGCAGCAGACACAGCAAGGTCCCTTGAAGAAAAGGTTTAGACAGTTCTTGCACAAAATTCACTAATTAGTTGAGGGGTGGATGCCTAGAACAGGTGGTGGTTCATCTACTGCCTTGCATGGTCCTTGGCTGCAGAAGGAAGGGTTTCTGCTGCAGCAAAGTTGGCAAAGCTTTTAGAAAAAATGCAAAAATTTGACCTGTCCTACTTTGCAGCTTACCACACCCCTAATTTACACATCAGTAATCTCTATGTAAGCTCAGGGATCAAGTTTTGAATTTGGAAGCTGCCGGTGGATCACGGGTGCCACCATTTTGTGGGAAATCATCCTGTTCTCCCCATCCAATCTTGTAACGTACCATTTGTAGGGCCCAGATCAACGATCAATTGCAGGTAGTGTGTCAACTTTTCACGGTCTACTGAAACTCCTCAGCCACCTATAAACGAGACAAAGAAAATTCTTCCGATCAGCTCCATGGAGATATATTCGAGCCACTGTGGTGTCCCAGTGGCAGCTATTTCAGCTGTGAGGTTTAGAAACATGCACTGGGGAAGAGCATGTCCCTTAGACCAGAGGAGCACCTGGTTGCTGCACTATTGGCTAGCAACATTGGAATGAAAAGCCTTAGCCTTCCTGGACAAGGTAACTCTTCCTATAGCATCCCATAGTCTTGTTACACTTAGCACCAAGATCTATTCAGAATACTTCAAAAGGAGATCTTGGGCCAGGTTGCCTCTGATTGTTCACATGAGGCCACCAGCAAAGGACAAATATGGCTAAGAGTGACCACGTTCTTTCTTACTTTCCCAAATTCCCCTGTAAAATTAGATTTAAATTCTATTTACTTTTCACCGTTATTGCAGCTCTAAATGTTTAAAACACACTGTTTGCCACTAATTTCCTAAAAATGTCCAGTAAAGTTATTTTAAATTAGCGGTGGGTTAAATTAAAACTTCAAATACGAAGGTGAACTAATTAGAAAACTCCACACTTGACAAAGCATATGAAGTTTCCTAACTTTACTTGAGGCAAGATTTTTCCCTTTGGGCCTTCCAGGTGTTATGCTTTCCTGATGCAGAAGGTCCCAGGTAGGACATACTTCAGGAAAAAAATATTGTGTTTGGGACTGGACATTCAGCACCTCAAGTAAGAGGTGTGGGAGAGAGGCTCCAACTGAAGGCTCGTTCATTTGTTTTTAAAACAAACTTCACAAGTTTTTCATTTTACAAAGCGTGAACAGTTTAAAAGATACACAAAGTTAAGAGTCAGCTGACTTTATAACTTTACACCCCTGCACTTTAAATCCCATTGAATTGATAGGATTTAAAGTTCGATTGTGGAAAGTTGAGTGTGCTTAGTATGTACCTTAAAAAACTCCATGTATTCCTTCAAATAGCATCACAACAAAAATGTAAAAAACACCCAAAAAGCAGTATGCCCTTTAAAACATTGATTGCTGTACCCTTTCCCTCACAAATATTTGTAAAAGAATGCACCTTTTTTTTTTTTTAATTCTTTATTATTCAGTTAGCAGCAAATATCATACATAAATCAATCAATTAAATCACCCAAAATATTACACAGTTACATGTAGTAGCACTGATTATAACTCTCATTAAATCATGTTAACACAAACGTAGCCTCATATAGCGTCTACAACTCCATATATTGTAACATGGGCTGCCAAATTTTAATCCCTAGTTGTTTCTTCCTCAAAGATCTTCTACGATAGAGGCTGTATTCTAAACCAAACACATTATAAAACTTAGCGCGCCACATTTCATATGGTGGCACTTCTACTTGCAACCACATAGATGCAACACATAATCGAGCAACGGCCATCGCTTTAAATATAAAATATCGAAAAGGATAGCATATATGAATAGGTACGATATCCTCACCCACACCCAATAACATACCCTCTCTAGATATATGTACATCGACCCCAGTAGTTTGCGATAGAAATTCTGAAATATCAGATATATATTGTTTTAAAGCTATACAGTCAAAAAATACATGTACAATATCAGCTTTCTCCGCCTGACACCTGAAACATTTCCCATCATACATCCCACCCCACTTCATCATCTTAACAGGCGTACAATATAAATTAAACAAAGTTTTGTAGTGTTGGGTGCGTAAATTTGCCGTCAATATAACTTTACTTGCCATAGCAATTGAGGATTGCACATATGAGCCAGTATTACCAAGTCTATCCCTCCATTTCGCTTCCTGCACCTCTATATCACCCCGCTGAGTTGCCAATAGTATGTCATACAATAGCCCAATTTTAGCTTTTTTAGACAATGCCTCTAATAAATTGTTGGTTACTATAAATGTGCATCTGCAATGTTTATTAATGAAATCACGAATTTGTAAATATTTGAAGACGTCATGTTTAGATATTTTATATCGTTCCACCAAATCAGAGAAAGGAATGATTATCCCATCCCTATAGATACCCCCTAGACGTCGTATCCCCTTACCCTGCCAAATAGCCATTATTGTGTCCCAAAACACCGAAGGAAAAATTTCCATAGAGTTAAACGGTGTATAATAGCCTATCCGATTTATTGACATGATTTTTCGGATCATCTTCCAAGCTCTATATGTAGCAAGTACAGTTTTAAATCGAGTTCTTTTGAAATAACTTGGTTCATAGAACTTAAGCAAGGCCTCCCTCGCCTGGATTCCCAACAGCATCTGATATATATCCGGAGTTTCAAAAGACCTAGCTTTGGCCCCAATCACCAGATATTGCATATTCTGCAAAAATCAAACTAGATAATAAAAAGTAAAATTCGGCACCCCCCATCCACTACGTGTCAGTGGAAGTGTCATGTATTTTGAAGCCCGTCGGCTTTTTTTCCATCCCCATATAAACCTATCTACAATAGAATGAAGCTGCATTAATTGTGCGCGTGTCAACTCTAGCATTACCGTCCTAAAATAGTACATTGCCCGAGGGAGTACACACATTTTTAAAACATTGCAACGTCCCACCATTGATAAATGAAGGCACTCTACCTTTTCCAATTGCCGTTTTGTAGCAGCAAGTATACCCAATTTACTTCAACTATCTCTTGAAGTGACATTCTAATCTTAATGCCCAAATATCTTGCTTCCGGTATAACACGGGCATCGCCAGGGCAGAGTCCCTCGGTACATACAATCTGAGTTTTAGAAACATTTAGCTTATACCCAGCAACTTCCCCATACTGCTGAGTCTGAGTCTAAATCTCCCTAATTGCCTGCTCTGGGTCAGATGTTACTACCACTATATCGTCAGCATAAGCAAGAACACGCGTCTGTTGATCCCCCACTGACATCGACTGTATACCATTGGTGGTTTCCAATATTTGCACCAGTGGGTTAATATAAATAGCAAAGAGTAGAGGCGAGCAGGGACACCCCTGTCTGGTGCCCCTAGATATATATACAAAAGATGACTCTTTCCCCATCGTACAAATTCTTGCCCGTGGTCGTTTATACATAGTCTGCAAAGCTAACAAAAATTGCGGGCCAAACCCCATCTTTTGCATTGTGGCCCACAAAAAGGGCCATGATACACGATCAAATGCTTTTTCAGCATCAAGAAAGATTAACCCTATATGCTCTTGGCCTATAGTAGCATAATCTATCAGCGAAATGACCCTATGTATATGATTTACCGTACTTCTACCAGGCAAGAAACCATGCTGATGTCGAGATACCAACAATGGTATAACTTTGGCTAATCGAGTCGCGAGGATTTTTGAATACACCTTGTTGTCAGCATTAATTAATGATATCGGCCTATAGGACCCCGGGAGTCTAGGAGGCTTGTCCTTTTTCTTAAATATCACTATATTGGCATCATCCCACGAAGGTGGGGGATTTCCACATTGGGCTTCTAAAAACGTAGCTAACATATCATCCTTAATGATTGAGAAAATTATCCGATATACCTCCAGAGGGAGTTTGTCCGGCCCTGCCGCTTTCCCTGATGCTAACCCCGCTATCGCTGTTTGTACTTCTAGCATTGACATAGGAGCCTCTAGCTCCTCTCGTTCAGCTAGCCCTATCTCAGTTAAGTCTAAATTACAGAGATATTGCTCTATAGTGCCCTGCAGCACAAAATCATGAGTATATAATTCTTTATAGTATAGATAGAATACCTCCAATATACTTTCCGTAGTCTCGACTACACCCCCTTTACCATCTTCCAGTGCATCTATTCGCTGTGAGGTTTGTCTACCCCGCAGCCTTTGGGCTAGACATCTGCCAGTGGTCTCCCCATATTCATATCTTTCAGTTTTATAGGTTTTAAACTGAGCAGCAATATCTTGACTCCATATCTCATTGATTCTAGCCCTGCAGCGGCCCATCTTTGCTTGCATCTCTTTATTATCCACTTTTGCTCTAACCGCTCGAATAAATTCACATTCGGCCTTCTTTAACTCCTCACATAGACCCAACATATGTTCTTTCTGTTTTTCTGCTTAGCCCATCCATAGCTAAATGTTTCACCCCTTATCCCTGCTTTCAAGGAGTCCCAAATCATTGGCTGAGCTGCCGACCCTTGATTGCTTTCTATAAATAATGTAGCCCACGTTTGAATATGGTGAAAATATTCCTCATCGCTTAGCAATTTTTTATTAAATGTGAAAGATCGCTGCTCCCTTAGGAGGGTAAAACTAACAAGATCCATAACCACAGGCCCATGATCAGACGAGATCCGAGGCCAAACCTGTATCTTTGAGTCAGCAGCCATCAAACGGGGTAAAAATATATAATCTAACCGGACACACTTATTATGCGGGGATGAATAAAAATTATACCCAAGATCCCCATCATCATGTTCCCCAGCCATACAGCCATCAACTAATCCATGATTTTGTATCAATTCTTGCAAGGCCCTAAACACTTTAGGCTTACGCCCTCTATAATTAGTAAAATATGGTTCCCATGTCTGTGCATCCCCATGTATATTGAAATCCCCAACTAATATCAATGGAGTCCCCCAAAGAGACAACTCAACATTTAAAAACTCCAAGGGGGGCAAGATGGCGTCCGCACGGACGTGTGTGTGAGGAGCTCCTGGATGACTCGTCCCTCCCGTGCGAATTTGCGGGGCTAGGCGTGTAGCAACTTGGCAGGCGATAGCGGAGTTCACCTTCACTTTCTTGTCCGCTGGGATGCTTCGTTGAGGCTGTACTTCGCGGCTGTTTTTATGATCGCGAAGGGCTGCGGAATGGATGCGGGCTCGTTGCAGTATTGAATGGAGGAGGAGAGAGGTTTGGCTACAGGCAGCAGTCTCACCTGAGACGGATCGAGATGGATTGCTGATGGCTGTTGACGGCTGAAGGCAGCTTGTGGAAAAAACCTACGGCCGGTGCCTCGGCTTACAGTTCACGCCGGTGCTTGGGGAGTCTGAAAGCAGTTGGAAATTACAGTTGGCAGCTACTTAGAACGGACAGTGAGTATACTATCATCCAACAAACAATTTGACTGTGAGCTGTGAGTTGGTAGACAATGGGGGAGTACGGGGTGAGAAAGCCCGTGCTTCTGTATTAAACCCGCGAGGGAGAAGAGAAAGCATTTAAAAAAAAAAAAAGGAAAAAAAAAGTTAAAGAGAAGGAAAGCTAAAGCTAAGGGGAGAAAAGCATTGAAACACAACAGCTGGAATTGAAATTAAAATCGGCGTTTTTGTTTTGTGTGCCTATTGGATATTTTGAACATTTCTGGACGTTACTGCTCGTTCGATATGGTGCCTAAAACTGCTAGAGGTGGAAAAACGAGAGCCTCCGGGGAGACTGCGGTAGGGACACGTGCAGCATTAGCAGCAAAAGGCTTAAAAGATGTATCTGGCGCTGTTTGCCAGGATACATCCTTACAAGGCGCTGTTCAAGGGACACCTAAGATATCGCAGATTTTTCAGGCAATTCCTGGGAAAAAAGCAGCGACCTCTGCGAATGATTTTTCAAAACCAGATATCTCTAAACAAGTAGGTGTCCCATCTATAGAGGAGAGTGGACTATTTTTGGAACATGCTGCTCCACCTGAGGGGGTTATAGATGCTTCCCGGATGAGATCGGTATTACCAGAGAGGACAGGGATGAACCTATTATCAGCAGTAAGGATAGTGAATTCTATTCACTTTCAGAGCATTCGGAAGAGTCGGAAGAATCTGACTTAGAAGGAAATATCCAATTTCACGAGGAGGGACTTGGCGATGTAACTTCTATTGGAGGAAGTCATACCAAAAGCCTTTCTCTCGGGGGCATGCCTATAGAAGTACAAACTGTGCGGAAGAAGGTCAAGGAAGAAGTAACTGGATTGGCGATGATAGAAACTTCTGATTGGGAACTCTCAAGTGGAGGGCTGGTGCTTGAAGGCCTTGATTCATCGGATCAAGCTAGTGGGGGCGTGGCAGAGGAGGTACAAGACCATACATCACTGGAAGCGATTTATAGATTAATCTCAGCGCATAGGCTGGAAACACGAGCTGAAAATTTTAAGACACATACTGCATGTAGAAAGCTGCAAAATACAGTTAGACGATTGGCAAAATCTTGTAATGATTTTACTGCCCGAATGGGGGAAGCTGAGACCCATATTTCACTGCTAGAAGATCAGATGGTGGCTCAAAAGGATGCAGTTGCAGATATAAAAGCCAATAAAGATGATGTAAATGACAAGCTGGTCGATTTGGAAAATCGCCTGCGCCGTAACAATCTTCGCATTTTGGGGGTGCCAGAAGGATTCGAGGGGCAGGATGTCCGAAAATTTGTAGTCGAGCTATTTGAGGAAGCGTTCCCTGAGTTGAAAGAATGGAACTGGTCGCAAGAGATACAGCGGGCGCATAGGTTCCCTTTTCGACAACGACCTGTAAGGAGTGGACAAGCACCGCAGCAACCAAGGGCTATCCTGATTTCTCTCAATAATTTGTTGGCTAGGCAGACACTATATGATTTGGCCAGGTCAAACAAACAGAGAGTTGGTAAAGGAACGCAATTTTTTGTGATACCAGATTATTGCCACTCTACGGTGGAGAAGAGATGGCAGCTGCGGCAGTTGATTTATCCTTTTCAAGCAAAAAATGCACAAGCTTTTCTACTACAACCAGCTACTCTAAAGATTGTAAACAGGGGTCAGATTCGGTACTTTACTTCTGATGTCGAAGCCAAAGAATATCTTTTATCTCTGGGCTAAGGACAATCATTTTTTTTGGCAATGGATACTATGTTGAACGACGGGACTTTTTTGGATTAGCTATTGTCAACTTCTGTTTGTTTATTTACTGCCTTTCTTATTTGGCTGTTGTACAAAATGATGAGGGGGGGGCGAGTACCAAAGGGCTAATCACTAAGCATCATAAGGGCATTTGGCCCTATGGCCCTATTGTTTGGGGAGGGTCACGGTTTGGCTGGGTGGGTGGGTTCTGAGGGAGGGTGTTTGGGGGGTTTAGAGGGGCACTTGGGGTGTAGAGTATTGGGTGGGAAGGGGTTAAATGGTAAAAATTCAGTTCGCAGCATGAGAAATAGGAATTATAGAATTTATTTTTGGGAAAATCTGACGGCCATGTGGCATTTTTATAGCAATGGCAGATAGGAGTCTGCGCATATGTACATTTAATGTATGTGGGCTAAATAACGGTCTTAAGAGGAAGCGTGTCACTGCTGAGTTGCGGTTAATCAATCCTGATATTCTTTGTCTGCAAGAGACACATGTCCCTTGGGATAATCGTAGGATACTATTAGAGCTGGGGTTTAATTTATTATCAACCTCCAAGCAATCTACTATGAATAGGGGGTGGCGATCATGGCGCGCTATGGTATAATTAGTACGGGCAAAGAGAGGGTGGATAATTTAGGGAGGTGGGCTATTACTGAATGTATCTTGGGGGGAGTTAAGATTGTGATTTGCGTAGTATACGGATCTAATTTAGATGAGGCTGCGACCTTGGAGTTTTTAAATGTTGAGTTGTCTCTTTGGGGGACTCCATTGAAAAAGAATGCACCTTTAGTGCATAGCTTTAATGTTTTGTCATAGCTGGGGGCCTTTCCCCCTAAAAATAAACATCTGGCTATGGGCCTGCTTGTGAACAAGTGAGCACTTTTTGTGTCCATAGATGCAAAGTTTCCAAATGAGGTATGCCAAGCTGAGCTATACTCCATAGGAGATTTGCTACTTTGCTCGTTAACTTCAGATAAAGCCTGTATAACAAGGGTAACATGAAAACACTTCTTTAAGGACAGATCCCCAAAAGGATGAATGGCTGCAGGGTGGTAGAGACACCATATGGGAAAAGAAGGCGGTAAGTGTTGTGAGACTGAATAGGGATAATCCAAGATTTACAGGTCTGAGCAAAGCAAGAGATCACAAATTGTCCGACTTGCGCCGTAAGTACCTCTTCCAGTCATTGGAGGTAAAGACTCGGGAGGGAATCGCTCAGAGAGACACGGTGCACATACTGGAGACATTCACCTCACACTATAGTGCACTTTATACATCCCAGAGGCAGGGGGAACTTAACCTGGAAGATTACTTGGGAGACATAGCGCTAGGATGGTTGGGAGATGCGCAGAGAGAGTTTTTATGTCATCCGTTTGAACTGGATGAAATAAGGGAGGCAATTATGCAATTGGCAAACAGGAAGGCGCCGGGGTCGGATGGATTACCGGCAGAGGTTTACAAAACTTATATAGACATCATGGCACCGGTCCTCAAAGAAATCTACGAAGAGTCCATGGAGAGGGGCATATTGCCCTCCTCGATGAGAGAGGCGACGGTCACATCCCTGTTGAAGCCGGGGAAGCCCTCGGACTCATGCAATTCCTACCGACCGCTGTCCCTTATCGATTGCGATACCAAAATATTAGCCAAGGTACTGGCGAACCGCCTGTCCTTACTTATGGAAAAGCTGGTCCTGCCGGACAAGTCCGGATTCGTACCGGGCAGGTCGACGTCACACAATCGCTATTTTCGTTAATACAAACGGTTGATCCCGGGTTCCCTCTGGCTGCAGTCTTCCTCGACGCTACAAAAGCGTTTGATTCAGTGGAGTGGGACTATTTGTTCGGAGTCTTGTGGAGGATGGGCTTCCCGCGACTGTATATGTCATGGCTCCAATTGCTTTATTCTCAACCTACAGCCCGAATATTAATAAATGGCCATCTGTCCCCTCGAGTATCTATCTCACGGGGCACTCGTCAAGGTTGCCCCATGTCACCGCTGCTCTTCGCCCTTGCGGTTGAGCCTCTGGCAGCGCGATTGAGGCAGGTACATAATGACAAGGCATTCCGCTGTTGTATGCGACAAATATTAGTCTCATTGTATGCTGATGACATCACGTTATACATTAGAGACCCACAGAGCAACATCAATCCCATATTGCGAGAATTTATACGATTTGGACGGTTATCGGGGATAGAGATAAACTGGGGGAAGTCCCAGGTGTTCCCCCTCACGCGGGCGGTGACCCCCTTTCCGTTGGACTTCCCGCTGGAATGGTGTCAGGGAGAGATGAAGTACCTTGGAATTAGTATAGCTCAAGATAAGGAGGAGACTATTCGGGCGAATTACGGGACGACTGTGGAGCGCCTGAAAGATAGCATTACGCGCTGGATGGCGCTGCCTCTCTCAATGGCGGGTAGAGTCTCACTTATTAAAATGGTGGTACTCCCGCAATTTTTATATTTGTTTCTTAATATCCCTTGCAAGCATCTCGTCTCCAGGGTATATGCCACAGTGCGAGCCCTTAAGTCGGCGCCTGATGATAGATCCCGGCAGCGCTGGGAGAGGGATGTGGGGGAGGAGGTCACCGCTGAGCAGTGGAGGTATTGCTGCTTACAGACGGAGCAGATTTCGGCTAGCAGTCGGCTCCGGATGATTCATTATAGGTTTTTGCACCAGCTATACTACACGCCGGTCAAAAAACTGCGCTTCCACTTGGCGGACACTGATAGCTGTGAAAGATGCGGTATGCTGGGAGCAGGGTTCCTACATTTGGCATGGGACTGTGAGAAAATCAGGGAATACTGGGATGAGGTGTTTTTGGCGCTGGAGGAAATAGTGAGCATTCAGTTAGATAGGGGCCCCAAGGTGGCGCTCATGGGTTATACGGCACAGATACCGAAACAGTGTAGGAAGCTAGCGGCTATAGCGCTGTTGCTAGCGAAACGTAGGATAGCGTGTAGATGGGGCAGGGCCCCGAAATTTAAGGAATGGCTTGCAGATGTCACATATTTCCAAGAACAAAATAGCATATACGCGGAGTTGCTGCCGCATAGGTCTCAACCCAAGGACATATGGGGGCCGTTGGTG
This sequence comes from Triturus cristatus, assembly GCF_964204655.1. NCBI lineage: Eukaryota > Metazoa > Chordata > Amphibia > Caudata > Salamandridae > Triturus > Triturus cristatus. The sequence continues at coordinate 1,084,063,960 of NC_140593.1, forward strand.
TCCTACCTGCAGTCGCACAGCACTGGGGAGAGGATAGGGGCGGGGGTGGAGGTAGAGGTGGGAGAGGATCGAGATGGGGGCCGGCTGTAACTTGGTTGGGAGGGCTCATGGAAGGTGAAGTAGAAGGAGGGATGGGATGGAAGGGGGCGGTCTGTGGTGTCCGGCAGAGTTGGTTGGAGGTGTGGGGGTGCTAGCACTCGTGGGATCCTCCGAGGTGTTATCCGATAATGCTTTTGTGGTACTGATTCATGTTGGCTGTCCTCGCGGTGTTATGGCGATGTGTAATGAATCTGTGATGAGAAAGTTGTGTCATGCTCCTGTCGTTATAGCTCTGTAAATGATTTTGCACTGCTCTTGACTGCACTTGATTAATGTATTGTGTATTGACTTTGAAAAGTTATAAATAAAGTTTTTTTTTTAAAAGTACCTCTTCCAGTCCTGGTTCCTGCTTTTACATTCTGATACCAATAGTTTAGAAATACAAAATCGTATAATTCAAATATGAACTTCCCAGTCATATAGCTCAATGGGTTAAGATATCAGTGCAGGAGCAGGTTGAAATTTAGGCTCCCGGCTTTATGGTATGTATTTTTTTTAACGTTTCCGTCTGCATTTCTTCATATTTATTTTTTGGACATCTTATTGGTATTTAAACATATTTATTTTGCATTTTGAGAATTAATTATGTCGTAAAATGGTGTATTTTCACATTTATTTAACTGATAAACATGCACTCAGCCTTTGTTGCTTGTTATGTGTTACCAAAATTAAGCAGCCAAATATAACAAAACAGTACACCCACAGGTAAATATTAGCAACATACTGCAAATATATGTTAATGTAAGCCTGTACTTAAGGAAATGCAATCAATTTTTTTTAATTCCCCATGCTGTCTATCAGCTCAGCTTTTGGCCAAGGATTTGTGAAAGACAGCATTGAGTGTCGCATACAAGAACTCCAATTTTGGCTATTTTCCACTTTTAAAAATAAATACAGACAGGAAACACATTGTTTTCGGTCTGTTTTTATCTATAAATATCAGTACAAGCATTGGCATAGCCAATAGGTCTCGCCTTTGGGACCTTATAAGTGTTTAGTTATCCAGCACGATATCCTTGGTGCTACAACATCAAGCGTTGCATGGCTAAACACTTATAAGGTCCCAAAAGCGAGACCTATTGGCTATGCCAATGCTTGTTTTAAGTGAGTGGCTTATGCAGGTATGCCACTGTGAGGTAGAGATTCTGCGAGTGCTTTTACAGGAGCCCCTGTGACATTGCGCCTCTTCAAAATGTATCTTGGGTCTGGTGTAATACTTCTAGCCCCTATTCCCGTCTTCTCGCACCCAATGCATCCTTAAATGCCCCATGTACAGATGGGGTTGACACTCCTATTACCCTGCCCTCCAGTGACACTTTACCTGTCACGGGTGGTGGTGGACGTGGTGGACATGGTGGTGGTGGTGGACGTGGTGGTGGTGGTGGTGGTGGACGTGGTGGTGATGGATGTGGTGGTGGTGGTGGTGGAGGATGTGGTGGTGGTGGACATGGTGGTGGATGTGGTGGTGCATGTGGTGGTGGACATGGTGGTGGTGGATGTGGTGGTTGTATACGTGGTGGTAGACGTGGTGGTGGACGTGTTGGTGGTGGTGGACATGGTGGTGGTGGACGTGGTGGTGGACGTGGTGGTGGATGTGGTGGTGGACATGGTGGTGGTGGACGTGGTGGTGGTGGACATGGTGGTGGTGGTGGACGTGGTGGTGGTGAATGTGGTGGTGGTGGGCGTGGTGGTGGACTTGGTGGAGGTGGATGTGGTGATGGTGGACGTGGTGGTGGTGGACATGGTGGTGGGAGTGGTTGTGGTGGACGTGGTGGTGGTGAACATGGTGGTGGTGGACGTGGTGGTGGTGGACATGGTGGTTGGAGACATGGTGGTGGTGGACGTAGTGGTGGATGTGGTGGTGGGGGACGTGGTGGTGGTGGACATGGTGGTGGTGGACGTGGTGGTGGTGTATGTGGTGGTGGTGGTAGACATGGTGGTGGACATGGTGGTGGTGGACAAGGTGGTGGTGGACGTGGTGGTGGTGGACCTGGTAGTGGACGTGGTGGTGGTGGACGTGGTGGTGTTGGATGTGGTGGATGTGGTGGTGGTGGTGGATGTGGCGGTGGACGTGGTGGTGGACGTGGCGGTGGACGTGGTGGTGGACGTGGTGGTGGTGGTGGATGTGGTGTTCAAATAGCTGGCACATTTGCCGTTAGGATCCATACAGCATGGTGATACAGGACATTTGCTTCAACAAAACTTCCACCGTATGAGTGAAATATCAGATGCTATTTAAAAAGACGCATTTCAAATATTTTGACTGTTTAAGGGCTTTCACTTTTAATTTTCCCAAAGGGAATTGATAAAAAAATGCTGTCAGTAATAAAGTTAAATCGGGAAGATGAGTCATCCGCAAGATGACAAAACAAAGAATGTACGTGAGAGAGAGGGGGAGCAGGAGGTGAGCCCGGGAGTGGTGCGTGCGTGCGTGCGCGTGCAGTCTGCTCATTTTCAAGCACTGCACTCGTGCTTGTGGCGTGCCCCTGCTTGCTCCCGCAAGGTGGATGCTGCCACAAGCACGAGTGTGTGCTTGAAAATGAGCAGAGCGACGGCTAAAGGCCCTCCTAATCAGCACATGCGCTCTGCGTAGGCGAGACCTAAAAAGGAAACCCGGAAGCCTAGTTGAAATACAGCCATTGATTACTCAGACTTTCATCCTCCTGAAGTCGATAAATTAAGTACCATTGAATTGGGCCATATTAACAACTATCTTAAGTACCAAAAAACAATTCTGGTTTACAAAAAAAGGATTGATACCTGTGGCCTTCTGTACTCACATTTCTTTGCTATTTAAAGCACCGTTTTGTGCCTGTTGAAAATGTTTTCTTTTTTATATTTAATTTCACTTCTGCCATCTTCTTACAAGACTCCAAGAAAATAAGACTGCTTTTTGTGAACAACTTCAGGCACAAACTACTCTCACCTTTGGCTCTGGAGTTTACAAAAAACACTGACGTGTTCAAATTCCCACGACCCTCAGACCCCAGACATCTTAAATGTTAGTTGACTTGGGGCACTCAAATGGAATGCAAATCGAAGTTTGTCTGATGTATGCGTGTGTATAATATTTCGATTGAGCAAACCTAGCCAAAAGGCAGTGGAGCACTGTACATGGTCAAAGACAAGCAAAAAATCAACAATCAATAAGAGAAGAACTTGGGGTGTGGACAGTTAATGCATTGTATTGTATTTGTAATTGCATTTATATAGCGCTTACTACCCCTGACGAGGTGTCAGTGTTCTTTAAAGAGGTAAGTCTGAGAGCGGTGGGGGGTCCTCATGGGTACAGAGATGTTGTTACAGATCCTATGTGCATAGATGGAAAAGGCCTGCAGTCTTATCTTATACACTTCACAGTCTGCAGTCTAAGGGTGTCCCTGCTGCGTGTGCTGAAAACCCCCAGAGATGGTGAGCTTATCTGCCAGAAAAGCATAGGTGCAAGGTTGCAGGAGTTCAAAAACATCTCTCCACATTCCCTTGGTAAGGTTGGGGAGGAAAGAGGGCAATCTTCCCTTGACACATCAATAGTAACAGGAATGGGGAAGCCATTATGGTACACTACCTCTGCTGTTCAACAAGGAAGGGCTGTATTTTTAAACCTCTTTGGGACCTGGGCAGGACAGGTGTACTGGTGTGAAGCCCAGTAAGAGGGCAGTCCAGTGAGGAAAGCAACAAAAGTGGGTTCTTCAGTGGCCTGCCCACTTCTGCATTAAGAAGCTTCAAGTCTCCCGCTGTGGTGAAGATTTTAATCCCTTCCAATGTTTTGCGAACATTGGCAGATTTTTTTTCCTCCAAAAAGCCCCCTTTTTCCGTATAAAAAAGAACGTTTCACCATGTGTACCATTTTCAACTGGTGTTGCATGGTTTGTTTGTTTTTTACTTAAAAACGATTTTCCTTTTTTTCGATGGCCCTTGGTCATGTTGATCTTGTTTGTTTGTGTTCGAATACGATTGAACATTTCAGCCGACAAGAGGACCTGTATTTGTTTTTTTTTTTTTAGAATTTTCGTGACTTTCTATAGCAGGCTAATTGATATATTCATAACTTGCTTGCCCATTAGACAGCCACATATTGGATTTTTTCTCAAAAATATCTGAACCAAAATTCATCGAACCTGGAAATGGCGTGAAAGGCAACGTCTAACGTGCCTTTCAAATGTGATGCCTTTTCATTTGGCCTTTAGAGTATTTCTCTGAAAGGTTTCCCTCTCTGAATTCCAACTCAAACTTCGCTTTTGGGACCTAACTAAGAGCCCTACTCATAACCCTTAAATCTACCTCAAATTTAGCATTATCAATGTGTCCCCATATGTTTTAATAACTAACAATTAAAAAAAAGAAAGACTAGCATGGAAACACAAACCTTTTGTTCTCCTTAAAAGCCATGAGCAAAAAACACTGGAAGAGAGGGCAGCAGGTCAAGCTCGTGTAGACACACACACACTCACTTACCAGCCTCACTAATAAAAGCTTAGAACATCATAAGCTAATTTTAGTACAATTTTGCTGACATATATCATTGAAAACGTCATTTTTGAAAATATATGCTATTTACAAGATTATCCCACTTTCAATTTTCTGTATCCTCTACCTTTTCTCAGTTCTCAGTTAATAAGAGAAACTATGTAAATTCACATGATGATACATGCATATGTGTCAGTGAGTGTATGCAAAAACAAACTGAAATTAGAGTACAGTAGAAATTTCATATCACCAGAAGGCACCAATTACTCAGATACCATTGTTGCTGTGATGTTTCATATTGTGTTATTGTAGATGATGAATACAGTGCAGTTGCCTTGTCATAAACAGTGAGAGAGTATAATTCAACTCAATTAGTTTTCAAATTAGCATTCCTGATGTCATTGTTCTCAGTTATGTTCCTTTAACCCTGGAGAGAACACAGCAGTTCAGATTAATTTCCCAGTACTGTTTCAATTAATATATCCACCTCTTTTTCCAATGAGTCTAGCCTTAATTTTGAAAAATGCAATGCATACCAGTGAAAGTATGTGCAACATAATAAACTGAATATTTCAAACAATACCTGTAAATCATTTTTTTCAAATATATAAGAGAATTCCAAGAGTTTATTTGAATCTCTGTTTGTCAAAATCAAAATAAAAGCTAACCTATATATACCAAAATAAAACCAAATGATAAAATGAATGTCTTCACATTGGCATAGCCAACTCCTTCCTCCAATAATGTTGTAGGCATCTGCAAGCTTAAAATAATGTCCCTATTGTGTATCATTTTGCCATGCATTTCATTACAACTCTTAGGCCAAAACTTCTTAACATTTTGAGTCGGGGTTGCACCATTTATTGATGCAGCCATGATGCAAAATGTTAGTTGATATTTACTAAGCCACGCTAGGGCCAACTTGTGCGCCTTATGTGGCTTGGTTAAGAAAATGAAACACAATGTAGCCCTTTGCGCTGTGTTGTGTCACACCGCATCTGGGATGTTTTCCATGGATGGAGCATGGGTGCCCCCATGCCTCCGCCAATGGATTTTGGCGCATTCCCAGATGTTCTAAAGTGAGTAAACCGGGAAATGCATCAATTTAATACCCCACTTCCCCAGTGAGGAGTAACAAGGAGAAATATCTTTATTTCTCCCCATTTATTCCTCTTTCTAGACGTGATGCATTCTATATCATGCATAGAAAGAGGAAATTGCCTTACAAGATTGTTTTTGTGCAGGAAGGTATCCCTTCTTGCACAAAAACAATCATGGCTATAGCGCGGGCAACCTTGCAGCATAGCGGAAGGGTGCCGGCATTGGCGCTAGGCAGCCACAAGTGTACCAGCATCAGGAGGATGGTGAAGGCTACCATATCTTAGTAGCTCTCTCCCGTTCATGCAACCCAGCACAGCAACGTTGCTTGCTGTCCTGCATTGTGAGCAATTTTTTTTAAATATGCCCTAAGTTTCTGTCAGAATGCACTAACCTGAATTCCAGATCCAACAGGTGCAATGTACTGTTCTGCACTCTCCATATTCACGATGAAACATACACAATAAAAATATGATGGTTTGCAGTAGACCTGAGGAAAGGGGAATGGGAAAAGAGAAAGAAACGGAGACACTAGGTAGCACCACTCTGATTTTTCACTTTGCTGAGTGTCGAGGTCTGCTTAGATCATAGTACATATCTGAAATGAGATTTATAACTTTAATGTTTTTTTTCTCGGAGTAGACTCCTTGGACACTTGCTATAATCAATGATATTCCTCCAGAGTATCTCTATGCCTCTACCTCTCTTGGTGGGCCACTGACATTCTTAGAACTGAAATATAAACAATATCTTGATCACTGATATCACTCGGGTTCCTGCATCACTTCATTTCCTTCTTGATAGTGGCAGCGAGCGACCTTCTGTTTTTGAGTACCTGCTTCCTGGAACTGATAGGCACTTAGGGATTAGTGCCGATGAGGAAAGTCCACAGCGAAGAAGCAGTAACCAAGATGAGCGGATGGAAATGCAGAAGAGAGACTGAGTGATACAATCACACAAATTTAAGAGTGGCAGCTTGAAGGGTGAGTTTTTAGAGTTAAGCTTTGAGGAAGTCACGCTTTTCTTTTAACTGGAGAATGGTCCAAACGAGCGAGGCCTCAAGTTCAAACCTCAGACCTCTGTGATGTTGCTGGGAAATCTGGAACAAAGAGCAGTGTGCAGTTTATCAATCACGGTTGTCTGAACTTGTGTAGTATCAGATTCATGCCTGAAGTTAGGATAGCCAACTGTTTTGGAGGGCATTGAACTGAATGGCAAAAAAGAGTGAGAAAACGAATCCCTCTAAAATAAAAGTTATGCTTTTTGAAAAGCAAGGAGACCAGTCTAAAAATTTAGAGTCTGTTTGACAGCACACAGAACTCCCTGCATGTACTACTTTAAAGTTGTGTAAACTGTCCTTTGGTCATTGAGAAAGTGGAATGCCAGTGCGTGGTCAACTTCAAAGCCCGGTTAAGACCCCTTGCCCCCCTCCACTCGTGCACTGGATGGGAAGGAGACACCTTGTTATTGCTGAACGTCTCCTCGCTTTGGCATCCCACATTCACGGTCCCCTGTGTTTTCAGGCTGCCTCGGGTGGGTGGCAGGTTTCGGTAACTTACAAAATGGCGTCAGCGGGCCTAGAGCTGTCTGCCCGTCTGACTGATCTTCTTTGCTCTGCGCGAGGCCTGCCTGCTACGTGAAGTCATCGCTCGGGTTGAGACAGCTTTTCCGGGTCAGTGGCACGGATGCATTAGATGCATATTTACTCGGAAACTCTACCCTGGCTTCTGCTCACACTTGTCCTTAATTGACTGAAGAGCCCCTTTGAAGAGAAGGAGCAGTGTCTAGTGGCTGCCGGCAGGTGATGGGGAGCCGAACTACTCCCACTGGCGGGGAGACAGGCAGGCATTAGTGGAACAGGACACCTCAGGGCAGTACCTGCGTCACCTGGCGCGTCCCTCCTCTCGTGCTCTGATTTAGTCTCGTGCTTCACCTGGTACCGAGCACCTCTGGCTAGCACCGCACGGGTCCAAGAAATAAACGCACTGTCTGATTGAGATTCCGGGACTCCATCCAAGAATCAGCCAATAGCCGCCCTTTGCGTCAGCTCAACCAGGCTGAAAAGGACAGAGAACGGGAAAATTCAGCACTTTGGGACTGAGGGCCAAGGAACAGGTAAGGCTTTGATGGAACACAGTATAACATGTGGCACATTTTATGGTATGTTATATTCTGCCGTGTCCTGTAATCTGATGCAGTATGGTGTGTTATAATCAGGGCCACTGCAATTATGCGATTTTGCAGCCGCAGAGTTTTCCGCTTAGTTATGGATTTGTGGTATTTGCCACATAATCAATCCATCATTTGCTGCATAATCTGCAGATTGTAACAAAAAAAATATTTGTTTCTAACTCAGACGGATCAAAAGTTCCTGAAAGGGCTGTGAGATGTATTGCAGTGCACTAAGACCCTTCCATTGCAAAAGTGGCTTGACCCCCTTAGTAACTGGTACTAATGAGGTGAAACATTTGCCCAAACAGTGTTAACCTGCGCAAGAATGACAAAATAAGGAAGTAATACTAGCACAAAATGTGCCTCATTTTGTCTCATAATTTGCCTTTTCTTGTCACATGATTTGGGCCTCCCTGGCGCATAATTTGGTCATCCCCTGCCGCATAATTCCTGTGGCCTTGGTTATAAAGTTTTATTTTATCTATGATATTGTTATGTTACTCCTTCCCACTTGCACTTCAGAGAAGAGCTGAAAACACAACTCTTGAAAGAATATATGGTTTCCACATCCTTAATGAATTTGCGGCACCCCATATAGATCCTCCAGGCTAAATGTGACGAACATCACTTCTCTCACTATGGACATTATGGTAAATCAACCCCTCTTCTCTCTAAACTCTTTGTGCAGTGTCCCCCAGATCCCATTGCTAGCATCGCACTAAGCCTTACAATGTTATATTTCAATAGTAGGGGGGATATGATTTAATGTTTTGCTGTGTCATGAAATTATGTTTTGTTATGCATTTATCTTACACTTTAACATGTAATGTTGTTAGTTATTTACACCAAAGATAAGAGAACATCTGCTTCATTGTTATGTTATGATACTATGTTTGCTATTTTATGTTTTGATGTAAGGTGGTATATTGCATGTTCTGCGGTGATAAAAGTTGTCCTGTGTTTGTCGGCCATGGTTTGTTTAGAGTTTGGCGCCATTTAGCTGCTTCGGTTCCCTGGAAGTCTCTTCCCGCTGTGAGGGGAGGGAAAAGCAAGCACCCTCGAGTGCTGTTGGATTTGCAGCACCCCAGTGTTGATAGTTTGTGCCTAGTGTTGTTAGTTTGCACCTGGCGTTGCATTCGCTGCATCCCAGGGTTGATAGTTTGCACCAGGTGTTGCATTTGCAGCACCCCAGCCTTGATAATACTTTACACCCGGTGTTGTGTTTGCAGCCCCCCAGCGTTAATAGTTTGCACCCGATTTTGATAGTTTGCACGCAGTGTTGCATTAGTAGCTCCTCAGCATTGATAGTTTGTACCCGGTGTTGCATTTGCAGCACCCCAGTGTTGATAGTTTGCGCCCGGTGTTGTATTTGCAGCACTTCAACATTGATAGTTTGCACCCAGTGTAGTTAGTTTTCACACATTGTTGTATTTGCAGCACCCCAGGGTTGATAGTTTATGCCGGGTGTTGCATTCACAGCACCCCAGTGTTAATAGTTTGCCCACGGTGTTGCATTCACAGCACCCCAGTGTTAATAGTTTGCACACGGTGTTGCATTCACAGCACCCCAGTGTTAATAGTTTGCACACGGTGTTGCATTCACAGCACCCCAGTGTTCACAGTTTACACCCAGTGTTGCATTTGCAGCACCCTAGCGCTGATAGTTTGCATCCACTGTTGATAGTTTGCAGGCTGTGTTGCTTTTGCAGCACCCCAGTGTTGATAGTTTGCGCCCGGTGTTGTATTTGCAGCACTCCAACATTGATAGTTTGCACCCAGTGTAGTTAGTTTTCACACATTGTTGTATTTGCAGCACCCCAGGGTTGATAGTTTATGCCGGGTGTTGCATTCACAGCACCCCAGTGTTAATAGTTTGCACACGGTGTTGCATTCACAGCACCCCAGTGTTCACAGTTTACACCCAGTGTTGCATTTGCAGCACCCTAGCGCTGATAGTTTGCATCCATTGTTGATAGTTTGCAAGCTGTGTTGCATTAGCAGCACACCAGTGTTGATAGTTTGCACACGGTGTTGCAGTCACAGCACCCCAGTGTTAATAGTTTGCACACGGTGTTGCATTCACAGCACCCCAGTGTTAATAGTTTGCACACGGTGTTGCAGTCACAGCACCCCAGTGTTAATAGTTTGCACACGGTGTTGCATTCACAGCACCCCAGTGTTAATAATTTGCACACGGTGTTGCATTCACAGCACCCCAGTGTTCACAGTTTACACCCAGTGTTGCATTTGCAGCACCCCAGCGCTGATAGTTTGCATCCACTGTTGATAGTTTGCAAGCTGTGTTGCATTAGCAGCACACCAGTGTTGATAGTTTGATCCCGATCTTGCTTTTGCAGCACCCAGTATTAATAATTTACACCCTGTGTTGCGTTTACAGCACCCTAGCAATGATTGTTTGCATCCAATGTACTTAGTTTGCACACAGTGCTGTATTTTCAGCACCCCAGCATTGATAGTTTGCGCCCGGTGTTGCTTTTGCAGCACCTCAGCATTGATAGTTTGTGAGTTGATAGTTTGCGCCCGGTGTTGCTTTTGCAGCACCTCAGCATTGATAGTTTGTGAGTTGACAGTTTGTGACCGGTGTTGCATTTTCAGCACCTCAGAGTTGATAGTTTGACTTGATGTTGCATTTGCAGTGCCCCCAGCATTGATAGTTTACGTCCAATGTTACTTTTGCAACCCCCAGCGCTGAGAGTTTGTGCCCGTTGTTACATTTGCAGCGCCCCCAGCATTGATAGTCTGCACCCGGTGTTACATTTGGAGCCCCCCAGCGCTTATAGTTTATGCCCGGTGTTACATTTGCAGCGCCCCCAGCATTGATAGTCTGCACCCGGTGTTACATTTGGAGCCCCCCAGCGCTTATAGTTTGTGCCAGGTGTTACATTTGCAGCGCCCCCAGCATTGATAGTCTGCACCCGGTGTTACATTTGCAGCCCCCCAGCACTTATAGTTTGTGCCCGGTGTTACATTTGCAGCACCTCAGCGTTGATAGTTTGGTCAGGTGTTGCATTTGCAGCACCGCAACATTGATAGTTTGCACCGGGTGTTGCTTTTACAGCACCCCAATGTTGATAGTTTGTGCCCAGTGTTGATAGTTTGCACCTGGTGTTGCATCTGCAGCACCCAAGCCTTGATAGTTTGCGTCCGGTGTTGCGTTTGCAGCACCCCAGGGTTGATAGTTTGTGCCAATTGTTGATAGTTTGCGTCCGGTGTTGCGTTTGCAGCACCCCAGGGTTGATAGTTTGTGCCAATTGTTGATAGTTTGTGCCCGGTGTTGCATTTGCAGTATCTCAGCATTTATAGCTTGGACTCGTGTTTCATTTACAGCACCCCAGGGTTGATAGTTTGTGCCTGGAGTTGATAGTTTGCACCCTGTGTTGCGTTTGCAGCACCCCAGGGTTGATAGTTTGTGCCTGGAGTTGATAGTTTGTGCCCGGTGTTGCATTTGCAGTATCCCAGCAGTTATAGCTTGGACTCGTGTTTCATTTACAGCACCCCAGGGTTGATAGTTTGTGCCTGGAGTTGATAGTTTGTGCCCAGTGTTGCGTTTGCAGCCCCTAGGGTTGATAGTTTGTGCCAATTGTTGATAGTTTGCACCTGGTGCTGCATCTGCAGCACCCAAGCTTTGATAGTTTGCGTCCGGCGTTGCGTTTGCAGCACCCCAGGGTTGATAGTTTGCGTCCGGTGTTGCATTTGCAGCACCCCAGGGTTGATAGTTTGTGCCTGGAGTTGATAGTTTGTGCCCGGTGTTGCGTTTGCAGCACCCCAGGGTTGATAGTTTGTGCCAATTGTTGATAGTTTGCGTCCGGTGTTGCGTTTGCAGCACCCCAGGGTTGATAGTTTGTACCAATTGTTGATAGTTTGTGCCCGGTGTTGCATTTGCAGTATCTCAGCATTTATAGCTTGGACTCGTGTTTCATTTACAGCACCCCAGGGTTGATAGTTTGTGCCTGGAGTTGATAGTTTGCACCCTGTGTTGCGTTTGCAGCACCCCAGGGTTGATAGTTTGTGCCTGGAGTTGATAGTTTGTGCCCGGTGTTGCATTTGCAGTATCCCAGCAGTTATAGCTTGGACTCGTGTTTCATTTACAGCACCCCAGGGTTGATAGTTTGTGCCTGGAGTTGATAGTTTGCACCCTGTGTTGCGTTTGCAGCACCCCAGGGTTGATAGTTTGTGCCTGGAGTTGATAGTTTGTACCCGGTGTTGCATTTGCAGTATCCCAGCAGTTATAGCTTGGACTCGTGTTTCATTTACAGCACCCCAGGGTTGATAGTTTGTGCCTGGAGTTGATAGTTTGTGCCCAGTGTTGCGTTTGCAGCCCCTAGGGTTGATAGTTTGTGCCAATTGTTGATAGTTTGCACCTGGTGCTGCATCTGCAGCACCCAAGCTTTGATAGTTTGCGTCCGGCGTTGCGTTTGCAGCACCCCAGGGTTGATAGTTTGCGTCCGGTGTTGCATTTGCAGCACCCCAGGGTTGATAGTTTGTGCCTGGAGTTGATAGTTTGTGCCCGGTGTTGCATTTGCAGCACCCCAGGGTTGATAGTTTGCGTCCGGTGTTGCATTTGCAGCACCCCAGGGTTGATAGTTTGTGCCTGGAGTTGATAGTTTGTGCCCGGTGTTGCGTTTGCAGCACCCCAGGGTTGATAGTTTGTGCCTGGAGATGATAGTTTGTGCCCGGTGTTGCATTTGCAGCACCCCAGGGTTGATAGTTTGTGCCTGAAGTTGATAGTTTATGCCCGGTGTTGCATTTGCAGTATCCCAGCATTTATAGCCTGGACTCGTGTTTCATTTACAGCACCCCAGGGTTGATAGTTTGTGCCTGGAGTTGATAGTTTGCACCTGGTGTTGCATCTGCAGCACCCAAGCCTGGATAGTTTGCGTCCAGCGTTGCGTTTGCAGCATCCCAGGGCTGATAGTTTGTGCCTGGAGTTGATAGTTTGTGCCCGGTGTTGCATTTGCAGCACCCCATGGTTGATAGTTTGCGTCAAGCGTTGCGTTTGCAGCACCCCAGGGTTGATAGTTTGTGCCTGGAGTTGATAGTTTGTGCCCGGTGTTGCATTTGCAGTATCCCAGCATTAATAGCTTGGATTCGTGTTTCATTTACAGCACCCCAGCTTTGAAAGTTCGTGCCTGTAGTTGATAGTTTGCACCCTGTGTTGCGTTTGCAGCACCCCAGGGTTGATAGTTTGTGCCAATTGTTGATAGTTTGCACCCAGTGTTGCGTTTGCAGCACCCCAGGGTTGATAGTTTGTGCCAATTGTTGATAGTTTGCGTCCGGTGTTGCGTTTGCAGCAACCCAGGGTTGATAGTTTGTGCCAATTGTTGATAGTTTGCGTCCGGTGTTGCGTTTGCAGCAACCCAGGGTTGATAGTTTGTGCCAATTGTTGATAGTTTGTGCCCGGTGTTGCATTTGCAGTATCCCATCATTTATAGCTTGGACTCGTGTTTCATTTACAGCACCCCATGGTTGATAGTTTGTGCCCAGTGTTGATAGTTTGTGCCAATTGTTGATAGTTTGCACCCTGTGTTGCGTTTGCAGCACCCCAGTGTTGATAGTTTGTGCCCGGTGTTGCATTTGCAGTATCCCAGCATTTGTAGCTTGGACTCGTGTTTCATTTACAGCACCCCAGGGTTGATAGTTTGTGCCAATTGTTGATAGTTCGCGCCAATTGTTGATAGTTTGCACCTGGTGTTGCATCTTCAGCACCCAAGCCTTGATAGTTTGCACCCGGTGTTGCCTTTGCATCACCTCAACGATGATAGGATGCACTCGGTGTTGCATCTTCAGCACCCAAGCCTTGATAGTTTGCACCCGGTGTTGCCTTTGCATCTCCTCAACGTTGATAGGATGCACTCGGTGTTGCATCTGCAGCACTCCAGCCTTGATAGTTTGCGTCCGGTGTTGCCTTAGCATCACCTCAACGTTGATAGGATGCTCTCGGTGTTGCATCTGCAGCACTCCAGCCTTGATAGTTAGCATCCGGTGTTGCCTTTGCATCACCTCAACGTTGATAGGATGCACTCGGTGTTGCATCTGCAGCACTCCAGCCTTGATAGTTAGCATCCGGTGTTGCCTTTGCATCACCTCAACGTTGATAGGATGCACTCGGTGTTGCATCTGCAGCACTCCAGCCTTGATAGTTTGCATCCGGTGTTGCCTTTGCATCACCTCAACGTTGATAGGATGCACTCGGTGTTGCATCTGCAGCTCTACAGTGTTGATAGTTGCTGCTTGGTACCAACCAGGGGATGAAGTTGCTACAGCAGCCTGAACAGTCAGCAATGCATGTGTTACTTTTACTCTGTTGCAATTAAGGTCACTATCTTTGTTGAACTATGTGCATCACATTTTGAAGTCTCCAAATTTCTATTTAAAGGTTTGTAAAATTGTGCAAGAGGCAGACACAGAGCAATTTTTCAGTAACACACTGAGTGATGTTGCACATATTTTTATAGGACAGTGATGTGTGTAGCATGTCAGTGTCCAACAGCGCTGAATGCCAGGGGCGTATGGCAAGGGGGTCCCATTCACCCCAAGGCAAATGAATATCTGTGAGATATGGGTGACCAGGGGGCCTCTCATCAGAGTCCGGTTGCTACTGGTGTTTAGCACCAGATAACAGACCCGGGCTAACCTGGGGAGTTCTCTGTGATAACGGTAATTGAACCTGTTTCGAGTGCCTTAATGCTGTTGGTGCTGTGCATTACTCTTCAAATACCAGACCTCAAGTCCTTGTAATATTTGGTCATGCAGTCACAGGAGCAAGGTCAGTTAGCACTCAGCTTCTGATAGGAGCTTGTGTAACAAAACAAAACCAGTTTGCACCCACGTTTACATTTGCACATAGGTCTCAATAACTCTTTACATTTCCAACCTACCTCAGCCACCGTCGGCAGACCAATCCATATTGAAGGACATATTTATGTAGCTTTCACACAGCGCAGCACAGCAACCATCTTACTGCGCTGTGCTACGTGACAGGGCAGGAATGCGCCCTATTTATTTCGGAGTTTTATACAGCGCTAACTAGACCCGAAGGTATCAGAGCGCTTTACAGCATAGGTGGGAAAGTAATCACAGAAGAAAACAGTAGTGTGCATGTTGACTCCAGGCGAGTCTAAGGTCTCAGCTCAGAATATGCATTGCATGGCAGGAGAACATCAGAGAGAGAGAGAAACAAACAAAAAAGAAAAACAGTAGTATACATGTTGAATTATTGTAGAGTCAAACGACTCAGATCAAATATACATTGAATAGTAGGAGATCCCAGCGTCTAGGGGTGACATATACATAGACTCGAGGGGATTCAGGGAGGGGGGACAAGGGAAGAGTCAGAAGGAGGGTGAGGTAGAACTCTTAATATTAAAGTGGCTGTGTGTTTCAATGGACGGGATTCTGCATTCTATCCATTTGAACGGGAGCGGTCTTTAAGCTGACTTTTGAGTAGCCCAAAGCAGGGGTTAGTCCTGATATGGACTGGGATGGAGTGCCAGATTTTCAGCTCATTTCCAGAGAAGGATCGAGATGAGGTTTTTTGTTTGCGGGTTTTTGGGGGGATGAGGAGTGTTGGTGCTCCTGAGGCTCCATGTTTGGCCAGCTTTCTTGAGTAACATAATACAACGCGTTCCTGTCCTTTTTCTTGTGCGGCGCCCTTTTGTCTGCCTAGCACCAATGCAGGCTCCCTGCGCTGAGGTGCAAGGGGGCCTGTGCTGCAGACAGGATTGTTTTTGTGCAGGAAGGGACACCTTTCTGCATAAAACTATCCCCTCGAGCAGCAGCGGCTGATGACATTTGAAAGTGGTGGGGCATGTAAAAGTTAAATATGCAGATAACACACATTAATTGCTTTATGGATAGAATATGCCCAGATCGCCCCTGCAATACGAATTCCATTTTGAAGCATAGCAAAGCTAAGAATGAAATTCATAATGCAGTGGTGATAGGGACACATTCTATCTATAAAGCATTTACTGGCCAATGTAAGTTTGGAGTATTAAAGATAATCTTACCATGACACCTTTATTCAGCTTGCAGTACACCGGAGGTTTAAATTCCCCCGTGTTGCGCTGCCTGCCGGTAAAACATGCTGGTCCCAGAGAATATCTGCCCCAAGCTTCCCAGCCAATGTAGTCATTTCTCTCATGCTGCCTATAACACTAAACCGCATAAGAGCAGTGCCAGGATTGGCTGGTCCAGTCAGGCACAATGCTCCGTCGGAGACCAATGGGGATGTGTCTCTGCTATTCCAGCCTGTTGGTAGCACTGGTTCTGGAAGCCCAAACTCCGCATGTTAGGCCGCAGTGAAAACACCGGCCAATCTCAGATGTGCAGTTCAGTAAAATTTGCCTCAGCTGTTCCTCATCGTCCCAATAAATGAGAGAAAAAGAGAGAGCGCGGCAGCCCTGCCCCTAATGTAGAGGAAAGAACGACGGTACGCAAGTATTTAGCAGGGAAATTATGTTAAGAATGAGCCTGTCTGACTCTGGGGTTTTCCAATAGGGGGTCAAACCTCCCCCACACCCGTATACAAGAACCGCCCATGCCTCTTAGGTTTTTTCCTCTTTATATGAGTGCTGCTTTTATTTGTGTGCTGCAGAATGCAGCACTCGTAGAAAGAGGGTAAAATAAGGAGAAATAAACATAGTTCTCCTCGTTAGGCCTCCCCTGGGGAGGTGTTGCATTTTGACACATTCCCAGGTTAATCAGTGTTGGTAAATCTGGGTAAGTGCTAAAATCTATGGGTGAATGTGTGGCAAAAACAACACTCCACCCATGGAACGCCTTCCTGGGGCAGAGTAACACAAAGCAGCGATTTGCGTTGCATTACTCTAGATTTATCAAGCCATGCAGAACCATGCAAGGTGGCCTTGCTTGACTTAATAAATCCGACTTAGGTTTTGCGTCGCCCTTGCGCCCCCTTGCGTGGCATAAGGATGACGTAAAACCTTCATAAATATGCCACTCAGAATTACGGTTATAAAGGGAAATGAATATGCTTCGGAATCTTATGGCGTCTCCCTTGCTCTGAACTACTTGTCTCATTCCTGTTTCCCCAATCCTTCATTGGCTTCTCTCTCTCTCTCTCTTTACACCCTCCAAATCCCACCACCGCAAAGGCTGTGGCTCTGTGGTATTCGAGATTTCGAGATTCAGGGTGTGTGAAAACGTACTTGGGCAAGAGATTATTCATGTAAGTCTATGGGCATGCAATAATAACCAACATTCAATATTGCTATTAAGTCAACAACAAAGTTTTATCAAACCAGAGAAGTGACCAAGGTGCTCGTACTGAAACGCGTTGGCGTATATGCTTTTGCCACAGTACGAATAAAAGCATTTCAATTGCACCGGAGTGCTGAAGGTTTCTTGATAAATACGTGGAGAAGCTGGTTTTATATATATGACATCGAGAAAGGCAGATTGCCGAAACGCGCCTGTCAGTGCAGGGGGGTCTGTGCATGAATAAATGATCTTTGATAAGGATCTGCGAGTGCTCTCCTTTCTACGCTGCTGGAATTGCTGTGCGTGTGGAAAAAAAAATATATATATTGTAGACTCGTTGCTTGTTTTTACCTGTCGTGGCTCCAGATCAGAGTGGGCGTTGTCGGCAACGTACCAACCAAGCCAGGTCCGATTCATTTTCAAAAGCCTTGTAAACAAGGAATGACGAGTCCGACACCGTGTTCTGGCCAAAATTACTATTTATTGTCGGCTGATCGGACGCGTTTCGCCTGCCCAGCAGGCTTACTCACCAACACAATTGCATGAAGTTTCAACCATTTTAAATCTGGTGCTCGTTAGGACTGTTGGTTGTTATTTTTGCATGCCCATAGACTTACATGAGTATTCTCTTGCCCAAGTACGTTTTCAAATGTGTAGGCACTATTTCCCTGCTCTTGGTAAGTTATTTGTACGCAGTGGCCCTTTTCTTTCTATAAAAAAAAATATATATATGTATATATATATATACATATTTGTTTTCTTGTCACCCACAGACTTTGCTACAAAATCTTCATTCTAAGCTTCTCATTTTTCTCATCCTTGGGTATACAAGCTTTTCTTCTATTCTCTCAGTGTCTCAGGCATCTTAGCTTTTATTTTCTTCCAAAATAAAATATTTAATATTCTCTTTTCTTAATTTTGCAGGTATTCAATCATCACAACTCTCTCTGCCTCAGGTATACAAAATCCTTGTTTCATGCATCTTAGATATTGAAGATTTTCTTTTCTACCAGAGTTAGCAATATAAATGTCTTTGCATGCCTTGTGTATCTCATATTCTTTTTTTCTCCAAGTCACGGGTATCAATGATTTTCTTTTTTCACTATCTCATGTATCTAAGCTTCTCTTTTCACCTCATATCAAGTTATATGAGGCTCACTCTTCTCCCTGTCCCAGATATCAAAGCATCTTGTTTATCCTTGCGTCAGATATCTGTTTTTCTCTTTTCAACCTGTGTCATGTATCTAAGTGTTTCTTCTCTTTCTGTATTATGTGTCCAACTTCTCTTTTCTCCTTTTTACCCCAGTTTTATGTATAACCATTGCTTTGCACCATGCCTTCTTTTCCTGTGTTAGGGTTTCAAAAAATGAATCTTCTCTCACTTAGGTCCATGGTTCTGGTTTATCTCTTTCTTAGATATATTATCTATTCTCCTTTTTTAAAGATTCCAAGCTTTTTTATTCCTACTCTTTTAAGTATCTAATCTTATCTCTCCCCTGCCTCTAGTATGTATGTTTCTCTTTCCTTACTAGAATCGGCCTATTTCTAACTTCATTTTAGGTTTCCAAACCTTTTCACTAGCACTGTTTTCTCTCTCATTCCCAGGTCTGTAACGGTGGTCTCTCCCTTTCCTGGCCCTTCTTGTCTCAATCGATCTGCCTATTTGAGCTCTACAGTCTTCATGCCCAAGTTCTTGAACTTCAATCTCATCCTTCCTCATGACTTTGCTCAGCTATAATATCTTTCTTGGAAACACCGTTCTCTTCCTTCCTGGCTCTCTTGAGAGGAAAGCCTAGTTCTTAAATGCTATTCACATAACTCTACCATCCTTTCTTATTTTTCATTCTGCTTCATTCACGCACTCTTTACATGTTTTAGATGTTTTACAATCTGTATGCCTTTAGTTTGCTCTCTTCTCCTAGTCTTGAGCTACTAACTTTTCCTCTACTCCTTCACATCTAAAGCCAAGCCTGCTTAGTCTTTGCCTCAAATGATCTCATGTTATGTTATTTGCATTTGTATATCACCAACACCATTTCCGTGGTATCTTAGTATATTCCAAATCTGAGTGCCCATTCATGGGTAGGCCATCAATTGATTGTGTCTGATGTTTGTTGATATTTCATTGTGTATGATTAGTAGATCATATGTATGTTTAGTCTAGAAGTGTTTTGTGTTGATTAGTGCCCTCCATTTTAGATGACAATCTTTTTTATTTGGACACTGCTCTTTTTCCTACTCTATTTGTTTTCAACTTGTCTCTTACTCTCTTTTCTGTTCTAATCTTTGGTAATGGAGCATTTTCTTACTCCTTATTGCATCTGATAACATCACTTTTCTTATTTTTTTCATTCTATCTTTCTTGGTTCAGATCTCTAACAACAGTTTCTCATTTTGGCAAATCTCACTATTTTTTATTTATCTACTGCTGCTCTATCTTCTCTCTGTCACTTGCTATCCGCCACCCTCTATATCTTACTATTTCTCTTTTTCTTCATTTTATTTTCTTTCTATCTCTGCCTCTTAATTATCTTACAGTACATTATTTCTTTTTATGTGCTCTTGCTTCTTCTCATTTCTTTTCTTGAATCCTTCCTTCTTGTTAGGGTCACACCATGTCTTTTCTGTAATTCAATACAATACAATGCACTTTTAAAGCTCACAGTTACCTTCCAGGAGGCGGCCCGACGCTGGCGGACAGATCATCTGTAAGAAACCTGACAGCAGAGAACCTAGACGACGTTTAGGCAAGAGTCAAAGAGAAGGGTTTTTAAGCTCTTTCTGATGACAGCTTCAGACGGGCTGCTTCTCAGGCCAAGAAGGAGAGCATTTTACAATTTCCAGGCAAGGAGAACAAACAATCTACCTCCTCTTCTGGCATTATGGATGCAGGGGAGTTGATGGAGTTTAAATTTGTTGGATCTCAAAGATCTCTTCTGGGTGTAAGGCTTGAAGTGGTGCCTGCAATAGACAGGTCCTTTGTAGGGGTAGGCGCTAAACGGAAAGATGACTGCCTTAAACTGCATCCTTTTATTCACTAGAAGCCAATGACGATGTCGTAAGTATCCTAACACTGCAGCCCTAGGGGGAATCTTAAGAATTAGCCGGGCAGCAGGGTTCTGAAGAATCTGAAGATGCTGAATCAGAAAAGCAGACAGCCCCAGGTACAAACTGATGGCATAATCCAACCTGGTGGTAATCAAGGCATGAACTATAGTCTTGCGGAAATACACAGGGATGAGATGCAGCATCCCTCTTAAGTACTTAAGAGTGAAGAAGCAGGTGGCAGATAATGACTTGATTTGGGTCTCGAAGGTAAGGTTGGAGTCAAATTTGCCAGAAGAGGTGGGGGGGGGGCATTTTAGATGGCCACCAAAAACACGGGATCGGAAGAGGTTTTGATGACAAAGAAAAGAATCTCTGTCTTATCTGAGTTTAGTTTTAGACAGCTTGCATTCATCCAATCAACAACTGCTTTGAGACAAAGTTTGAAGGAACACAGAGCTGTGGGGGAGCATTTCAGATCGCCACCAAATACTGGATCGGGTGAGGTTTCGATGACAAAGAAAATAATCTCGGTCTTATCTGAGTTTAGTTTTAGACAGCTTGCATTCATCCAGTCAACAACTGCTTTGAGACAAAGTTTGAAGGAACACAGAGCTGTGGGAGCGTTTTCCTAGAATCCCAGGAGGAGTAGACTGTCATCCGCTTAGGATACACATCTCACCCCCCAAGACTTGACTAGTTTCGCCAGTAGCTCAAAATATATATTAAAAAGTGTAAGGCTAAGGGCTGAGCACTGAGACACTCTGCACTTTAGTGGTTTAGAGGCAGAGGTAAAAGGTGGGAGGAAAACTGCCTGGGAGCGATTGCTCATGAAAGATTTCCTCCATAACGGGGCATGGTCTCTAATACCAATCTTTTCTAGTCTCTCAAACAGAACCGCATGAGATACTGTATCGAATGCTGAGGAAAGGTCCAGTACCATTACCATAACCGGGGTATTTAAATCCAAATTTCAATTAGTGTATTCTGAGACTTCAAGCAGGGCTGACTTAGTGCTGTAGCCAGCAGGAAATCCCAATTGGGAGTCGTGCCGCAGGGGATTGGATTCAAGAAAATGTGATATCTGCCTATGAACATTTTTCTCAAATAATTTAAGTAACAGAGGAAAGAAATGAACTAGGCCTATAGTTACTCAGAACTTAATTCTATTGAGGTCTGAGGATTCTATCCTCTAATTTTTTAAATTTCTAACACTCACATCACTCCTTTCCCAACTAGTTTAATCTTTTAATCTGGCAGTTTTCGGTTGTCATTTTCTTTCCTAATCTACGTTTTCTAACTGTCATTCTTTGTCATGTGTATTATTTGTAACCATCTTAGCTCTTTTTATTTCTAACATTTTCTATTCTTTCCAGTTTGTAGTCTTGGAATGTGCTCACTCTAAGAATTGGATTAGTTTCCAGAAAAAAAATATATATAACACTGATGCACAGGGACCTTTCTGTCAGAAAGCTTCTTCATTTTCCTGTACATCACCACCATGGTTTACATGGTGCTTGACAGATGGGGAACAAGAGCTTCAGTAGACTCAGTAGAAAGAGGGTGGTCTTCGCAAGGCAGTAGTCCAGTAGTGTATGAACCAAAGGTTCCTGATGGCAGAGGCACTGGAGCTGCCTCAACTCTAAGGGCCTCATGTAGGTAGCCAAATACCGGTCGGTAACGGCCGATTGTCGGTAAATATGCCGTTACCGACCGGTATTCAGACAAGTGAGATGTAGGAGTCCAAAAACGACTTTTCGGTAAATATGAGGCGGTAAATACCGAATCATATTTACCGAATTCTAAAATACCGAATCAGATTTACCGAATACATACTTAACGAATCGGTAAATATGAAGTGGTAAATATGAAGTGGTAAAAATGAAAATGACATAGAGGAGCACTCGGTAATTAAGAAATCCAAGAAAATCGGTAAATAAGAGTCGGTAATTAACACGGATTGAAAGCAGGTGGTAACCATCAACAGTGCATATAAGCAATCCCAAAATGCAACAGCGTGGACAACATGGCCGCTATGTATGTCATTGCAAGGCGCCTACGTCTACAGGCAGCAGGACTGAGGGTTTGGCGACGGGAGGAACGCATCTACAGACAGCGCATCACACTATTCCACCTGACTGATGCAGAGATACATGAGAGGTACAGGCTACACCCCGAAACCATCATGGACTTAATCAGGGACCTTCACCCACTCCTGGACCAGCCAATAAGAAGGGCGCACGCCATACCCCCACATGTGCAGGTGCTCTGCAGCCTACATCTGCTGGCATCCGGCAGTTATCAGGTGGTGATAGCTGCGGTGGGTGGTGTATCCCAGAGTTGCCTGTCACGTTTCTTCAGGAAGTTCCTGGATGCCATGATGCAGAGAATGCACCACTACATCAGCTTCCCCAACACACAGGCTGCACTGCAGAAAACAAAAACAGACTTTTATCACATGGCACAGTTCCCCCATGTCATCGGCTGTATTGATGGTACACACATCCCAATCTGTCCACCAGCTGACACAGAGCACATCTACAGGAACAGGAAGTCCACCCACTCCATCAATGTGCAGGTGATCTGTGATGCAGGGAACATCATCACAGATATTGTTGCAAAGTTTCCTGGGAGCACCCACGATTCGTACATCTTCCAGAATAGTGGGATCTACACACGACTGAGTGCCGGAGAATTTGGAGAGGGATACCTGCTAGGTGAGTAACAGTGACGCCCCTTGCAACCTGCAAATCATAGTGTAAAGAAGCATGTGACTGATGTTTCCCTTTAACTCATCTAGGCGACAGTGCATATGCATGCCGGTCATTCATCCTCACTCCCTACCTACACCCATCAACCCAGAGTGAGAGACGATACAACGTGGCACACAAAACAACACGCAATGTGGTGGAGCGCACGTTTGGACTACTGAAGAGCAGGTTCCGCTGCCTCCACAAGAGCGGAGGCGCATGCCAGTACACACCCATCACCTGCTGCAAGATTATTGCCACTTGTGCAATGCTGCACAACCTTGCCACGAAAAAAGGTACAGATGTGGAACTAACATATTTTGAGGACAACGAGGATGAGTCAGGCCAGCCACAGGGCAACGCAGCTAGAGTGCCAACTGCAATCGATGGGAGAGAGAGACGGACAGAGATCACATGCAACTATTTCTGAGTAAGTAAGGGGACACAGCCAGTTGTGATTAGTCATGACGTAGTTTTAATGTGGCACCACGCCATGAACACATGAACAAGCCAATCTGGCAATATACCATCTATACAAGGAGTATGTCCAGGGTTACGTCACCCATTGGGAAGTGGCTAAGCAGGGCCACATCAATGTTTGCGCATACGCGCTGCAGTGGTGGATGGCACGGCCTGTGCATCCTCACTAGAGCCAACCCCAAGCCGCCTGCTGCTCCTGCGTCCTTCTGGGACGGGGGGTGTGATGCTGCTCCTGCTGCTGGTGTCGATGCTCTCCGCAGCATCCCCTGCAGCAGTTGTCGACGCCTGACTAGTAAATAGCACCCCTAGTGCACTTGTCACCTGCACCATCCCCCGAGACAGGTCGCTGCAGCAGTGTGTTAGGCCCTCCTGCATCGTCACAGAGCGCCGGCACAGTAGAGAAGTCGCAGTTGCCAGACGGTTGAGTGCCCTGTTGGTAGTGTCCCTTCTCTGCCGTTCCCGGCGCCGTGCCTCGATGTCAGCATCTAATTTGCTGCACAACTGCTGGATTGACTGGGACATGTCCCGAATGCCCGCAGCCATGCCGCTGATGTTATTGTCCATGTTGACTAATGTAGTGTTCATCACCCGCATGTGCCTCTGGACTGTCATGACTGCCTTTGTTTGCAGGCGCTGTTGTTTCAACATTTGGCCCTCGAGACCCAAGAAGACACCATGGCCGTCAATGGGTGCTGGTGGACTCTGGACACGCGACCTGCGGCGCCCTCTTGCTCCCGTCTGTGCTGCCTGTGAGGTGTGGGGCACAGTGGCATGGCTCCCTTCCTGGGGCCTGGTGAGTTCTTCAGGGCCCATGCTGTCATCTGACGAGGTGTCTAAGGCTCGTAGCCTGGCTGCTGGACGCCTCCTCATTCCCACACCTGCAAGCGGAGATGTGGCCGGTGATTCAAACATGAGTGGCGATGCTGGCTCTGGGTGAGGTGATGCTGGCTCTGGGTGAGGTGATGCTGGCTCTGGGTGAGGTGATGCTGGCTCTGGCTGCGGCGAGGCTGCCTGTGTTGGTGGTGCGGCTGCCAGTGGGCCTGCTCCCTGGTCTGAACTTGTGCTGGCTAGAGGTGATATTTGTGGCCGGTGTGCCGTCTCTCCTGCAGCATGCCCTGTCCTGCATGATGTCACATCTGTGGACAGAAATACAACATTGGCTCAGTGTCCCCGAAGGGCTGCATTGAAAGCGTCACAATAAATAATTTCACATTCCAAAATGTCCTCTGTCTCCTTGTGCCTCGAGTGCGTGACATGCCTTGTTGCCCTGTAACATTTACGTCATGGTTGGTGTTTCCCTGACTACATCTCCCGGAATGCATTGCCTGTCTGCACTGACACGTGTGGACTGCAGTGTGATTCTCGTTTCACAATGGGGGATGTGGGATAGGGATAGGGGGTGCTACATTGCTGTGCTTTCGTCTTACCTTGTTGTGTGGCGGCTCTGGCAGAGCTGTCGGCGTCCCCAAGACCCACGACGCTCTCTTGCTCGATTGTGGCCCCCACCAGCTCCTCCAGTTCGGTGAGGGCAGGTGCCCTGTTGGTTCCACCTCCAGTCTGGCTGGCCTCCTTCTGGATGTCGCCCATCTTCCTCTTGGTTACAATCCTCAGGTCATACCAGCGCTTCTTTAGGACCTCTATGTCCCTGTGGGTCACTCCCACAGCATTCACATGGGCCTGGATGGCCAGCCATATGTTGCGCTTTTCAGCCTCAGGCACTTGCAGGGATTGCCTTCCAAACAGCTTCTGGTGCTGCTTCACCACCTCCTCCACCAGCACCTGGAGTTCCTTGGGGCTAAATTTCAGCTTCCTCCTCCTTTCCCCTCCGTCTCTCTGTGTTCTCTGGCTGGACATGATGTTCGTTTTCCCGCTCGCACAGGCACCGGCTCCCTGCCTCTCCTCTGCACTCCAAGCCTCTCCAGGGTCGGCTAATTATGTACACCTGCCTGGGTGTGGCCACTTCCTGGTTGGGTGGGCTGTGGTTGCACAGGATTAGCTGTTTCGTCAAGTCATGTGATTTTATTTACCGATTCCGTACATACCGATTCGGTATTTTCCGATTCGGTAAATACCACCTCGGTATTTTCCGATTCGGTAAATACCACCTCGGTTTTTTCCGATTCGGTAAATACCACCTCGGTATTTACCGATTCGGTGAATTCCGATTCGTGATTACCGAATGTTACCGAATCGGTAACTGTTACCGAATTTTTACCTACATATAACTTACCGATTCTAATTTACCGATTCGGTACGGCTCGGTATTTAAGAAACGGTAAAATTTATTTACCTACATGAGGCCCTAAATGAGGAGGGGAAAGTGTAGGATTGGTTTACAGGTCCCATGGCTACTTTTGTCAGATAACTCCCACCTGCCAATCGCTAAATGAAGCCCTCCGTCTTTCATTCATTTCAAGTTGTGGAAATGAGTACCATTGAGTTGGGAAATAGTTACATCTGTTACGATTGTTTTCTTAGATCTCATATAGAGTTTAAATACTGTACATAAACATGACATTATTAGTATAAATATTAATAATAAAAGTAATAATAATAGTGTTCAATTCTAGTTTTCCATCTTTTCTCCCAAGTATTTGTATTTATCCATCGCACCTCTCTTTTGTCCATCCAAACAGCTCCATCAATTTCTTTGTTTTCTTGCAGACGCGACTCCCCTAATGTCCCAGGAAAGGATGTTCGCTACAGGGCACCTCCTGGCTGCGGGTCATCTTTACAGCCCGACAGTCCCCATCCATTTTGGCCCAAGTCTCTACATGTCGGGACCATTATTTCGATATCAGCTTATCCAGTCTTGCGCCCCTCCAGAAACCTGCAAGCAGGCTCTGCTGCTGGCTAGTCAAGCCGGGGGCTTAAGAGGGTGCAGAGACGTCTTCACAGGTAGGTACTGCCAGCCATCATCTCCCTTTCTTCCAGAGCTGAACAAGCAGGCAGTCTGCTCCACAGTCAGGCAAGAAGGGAATGCAAGTGGGGAAAATGGTAATGAGATATTTACTATACCCGGTAAATAAAAACAATACTGGGTGAGATTTTCTGTGTATGATTAATCTATACTATTTTAAAGTTTCACTAGTAAAATGAGGCATAACATGTGGAATGTACTACTTATCCCACTGAAATCTGCATACATTGGTATTAATTAGGCATTTTCTCCCAGTAAATATTGGCAGGTTTGGCATAGTGTGTGGTTTGCTTGATGCCTTTCCCATAGATGGTCATAAGATGCTACTTCTCTCATACTGTATACATTTAGCTATCCACTAGTAGATTTTATTCAAATGAGTGTCTGTGTCATCTGTTGTGATCAGACCAGTGTCTATTTCAAATATTAGCACCCTATGGATTGATGGGATTCACTTAACCACACCTCTACCTTCCTCAACCATCATTAGCACACTCTACGGATTGAGGACCATGGCTCAGCCAGACCTCAGTCTTACTCAAGCATCATTAACACCTGCTATGGAGTGATGAGACTGGCTCAGCTAGATTGCTACCTTCCTCAAACACCATTAGTTCACTCTGTCGAATGATGAGATTCACCCAGTCGGGTCTCTGTCTTGTTCACTCATCGTCATTAGCCACCTTTAAGGACTGGTGGCTTTGGGACAGGAGGTCCTTGGGCTTATAATGAGAGCATTAACTTATCTTGTCTGGCTTCATTCCAAACCATCCAGAGTTGAGTGAAGTAAGTTGTGAGCAAGGTGATTGTGGGTGCGTTTACATGAGCAGGAGAGATTGGGGTGGGTCACAGTAGGCTTCTTAAGAGCAATAAATACCCACAGTAAAAGGCACTATCCTTTTACTAGTAAGTGAGCTTGAATGTAGAGAGCGGGCGGCTAATCAGATTCCTTAGCATGCCGTTCATTACTATTGGAGACAACTGCTTGGTAACGTCTATCGGAATATACAGAATATGCAGGACACTGAAAGCATAGGTAGTGAACATGGAAAAATATTGAAGAAGAAACAGAAAAGAGTATAAGGAATTTCGAGAAGTAAGTGGGTTACAGTGCTAGCCATTTCCTAATATCATTATTGACCTTGAAGCATGTCAATAAAGCTGGATAGTGCCCCTAATACTTCATGCGTGGCCTCAGCGTTTTCTTAGCTCTAGAGAGCAAATCAGGGCCAAAAATGGATACTATTGGCAAGCTTCATGGCCAATAAAACTATAGTGAAGACTGGTCCAGGAATGTTTCAGAATATACAAGAAAGCATTTTTGGATGAGATTGGCTAAAGTTCTACCAATGATTTTCATCCTTTTTTTGGAACACTGCCAAGAAATTGATCGGATTCTGGGGGTAAAATTTAGTTGACCTTTGATCACTGAGTGTGCTAACTATGCACTTAATGTAATTAAATGTAATCATGGAATCATAGCAATTTGTTACCTCTCTGGCTGGCCATCAATCCATGTTAAAGGTCTCGAAGTTCCCTTTTCCACTTGATGTGGGCTAACCTAAATCTATTATTGGATTACTTTGTTATGTTTTCATATCATTTTCCTTTACTAACCTTCTACCATGGACAACTAAAAAAATATTTTTATTTAGTAATCTTTAGGTTCTCTGCATCATCTCTGAAATGACTTGAACAAGCAGCCAGAGGTGTCTATGTATCTGTTTCAACACTAATAATCAGTCGCATATAAAAGACAAGATGCCCTATTATCACATTTCATGAATTATACCCAAATCTCTTGCTTCCCTCCATATTGATATGTTCACATTCCAGAAAGTTGACTGAAATTTTCCAATACATCTTTAGGTCTTTCAATGCTGTTGTAAAGGAAACTTATTATCTAGAGGTAGGGTAAAATTATGGGATGTCTAGAATTTTGTTAAACTCTGATGAGGTTTACAGGAAAAAAAACTTGTATTTAGGTGGCTTCTGCGACTGCTGTCCAATTCGTTTTTATCTCTTTCCTATAGACATCGGTCAGCTGCCTGTTGGTGAAGACCTATAGTAGACAATACCAATACTTACAGTTGGTATTGGGTCAGGCCATTGCTTACCATCAGTTTTTTTTTCACTTCCATTTCTTGCTTAATATGCAATTGCTTTCCTTCCTCTTCTTGTGTTTGCCCTTTCGATGGAGCGTAGCTTCTTTACCCTCCTTTTGATTGGATGACTTGTATCCTTTTAATGCTCAGATTCAGGAAACTACTTTTTTCATTTGCTTTTAGCACTCCATAGGAGTGCACGTCTTTTCTTGTTTTCTTTCTCGTGTACTACCCCATCAAATCCCCACCGTGTGCTCTCTGTGTGGCTCACCCCTTTACCCCAGCTCATCCATTTCTTTCCTCATGCCTGTCAGTCAGGCTTTTTAAATGTATTTTCCTACCCTCGCCTCCTTCCCAAGATCCTCTGCAACTTCCCAAGCCCTTTCCTGTCCCACTTTGTGTTTCCTTTATTTTTATGCATAACAGCATCAGCAAAAAGCACTGGTAAAGCCTACAGGATTACAATGGCAAGGTCAAAAGACGAGAGCTGTTGGCTTTGCCAATGCTTGTTAGTTGCTGCAGAGAGGTACTTTGATTGAGCTTTGTTAGGAACGTGGGTAAGCTTCACATTACAAGCCTATATGAGGAGACTACTGCAATTTCTGTGAAGGACGCTGTAGTGTACATTGTTGTAAGCATTGCATAGTTATCCAGTTTTGTCCATTTTAATGTTCAGTTGCATTAGGATAAGAGCCACCTATTCTTTCCAATAGTTTCTGAGACATTCTCCCATTCTAGTCAAAATATTTTGTATTACTTTTATTACAAGAACCAAACATTACATACAATCCAGGTAATGGCAAGGATCGTAATGCATGACTGACATTAAGGCAAACCTTAAGTCCCACCACCTGTCCCATATCTTCCCAAGTTTCCAAAGACAGCCTGCCCTACATATATAGGTTCTTCTATTTTTTTTTTTTAAACTCTTTTTATTGATATTTCCAGAATATACATAACAATCTTTGGCATTGCTTATAGTGAGGAACATTCCATAAATGCATGCAGATTCATTCAACATCTGGCACAACATTAATTTAATATAAAAAATTTCCTAGTCCATTCCTCCAAGTCAGTGTCCTATCAAGGACATCGATATTGCCCACCCCTTCCCCAGCCATTCCCTCAATTTCTTTAGTCACTAAGTTCTGAATCTGAGTTTTCCTTAGGGGGTTCGCATATATCCCCTCGGTAACTGTTCCATCTCCCCCATATCTGAGTCCATTTTTTGGGGCATCCTCTATGTATATACACTGCCCTTTCAGCAATCATTGTGGTGTCCATGTCTCTACACCACTGGGGGAGGGTAGGGGCCTGCCGGGATCCCCATCTCTGTGCTATATTTTGCTTTGCCATCATCATGCCTAATGTTACCCATGTTTGCATTGTACGGTTAAGATCTGTGGGTTCCCATATGTTAAGGAGGCATCTCCTTGGCTCTGGGAAAATCGTGATTGTTGTAACCTGAGAGAGTGTACGCATTACCACCCTCCAGTATTGGACAACTATGGGACACATCCACAGGGTGTGAAAGAGAGTCCCTTCTTCTCCGCACTGTCGAAGACAAAGTGGCGAGTCTGTTCGCTTGAGTTTATATATTAGAGTTCGGATATAGTAAGTGCGATGCAGCATTTTCAGTTGTATCAATTTGAGTTTTGATGGTATCGCTACCTCCCTGGGGGACGAAAGGGCTTCTTGCCATTCTGTTTCGTCGAGGTCTCCTATTTCCGTTTCCCATTTAGATTTAAGGACTGTTAGAGGTTCTGGCTGATTATTTATGATTTTGCGATATGTTTGAGATATGGCTTTTTTGTTGAGGTGGTCTGTGAAAAGTCTGTCCTCCAGTGGTGAGGATTCTGCCAGCTGCGTGCCCGGTGCGATCTCTGCCATAAGCGCGTGCCTGATTTGTGTGTAGCGGAATAGTTCGGTATGCGCCAGGTCATAAGCAGTCTGCAAGATGGCAAATGTAAGTATCTCCCCCTTCTGCCAGAGGTCTCCGACTTGCGAGATCCCTATCAGATGCCACTGCCCAAATCCTTTAGTATTACGCAACATACCCAGTCTTTTCGTGTCCCATAATGGCATAGCCTGCGTTATCTTTCCCTCCCATCCCAACGTCCGCTGTGCCTCAAACCATATTTGGATAGTGTGTGCCGTCGGGCCCGTGAGGTTGTGTTTCTTACTCTTGTTATATAGTGCCCCCATAACTCCACCCTCGCCCAGCAGCTGTCGATCCATTCGGTACGCTGGGTCATCACCGGATGCGTGAAGCCATTGGTTTATAACTACAAGCTGTGAGGCCCAATAGTATATTTATATGTTAGGGAGGGCGATGCCTCCGTCATAGCAGCTTCTTGTTAATTTATGAAGTGCTATTCGCGATGTTTTTCCCTCCCATAATAGACTGGTTACTTCAGCGTTTATCGCTGTAAAGTATGCGTGGGAAACTGGGAAAGGCGTGTTTTGTAATGCATACAGGAATCGGGGGAGTGCCATCATTTTGAAGAGGGCCGCTCTTCCCAGTACTGTCAGTGGCAAGGAACGCCAATGCTTGATATCACAGCGGAGCCGTGTTAGTGGCTGTGTGAGATTCTCTTTGATAAATCATGTCCTGTCAGTTGTGACATATATCCCTAAGTATTTGAACCCTTCCTCTGCTATCTGTATCGTACATCCCCTTGGAAGCCGCGGTGGGGGACCCTGGAGTACGTAGCGGTGTGATTTCGCCCAGTTAATAGTATATCCGGAGGCCCGACCATACGATGTACATATGTCTAAGAGACAGTTGATCGAGCGCACTGGAGATGCTAAGTATAACAGGATGTCGTCCGCATAGAGGGTTATGCGGTCTTCCCATCCCCGTGCCCATTTTAGGCCACGGATAAACAGATCTTGTCGTATCCAGGCCGCCAATAGTTCCAGTACCAGCGCATATATGGCCGTTTACTACGACCTGCGCCAGTGGGCATGTGTAAAGCAGTTTGATCCAGGCACACAACTTGGGACCAAATCCCACGTGTTGAAGGACTGCAAAAAGAAAGGGCCATTCCACCAGATCAAATGCCATTTTAGCATTTAGTGATAGGATGACGGCCTCCTCCTCTATAGTGGACTGGCGTGCAATGACACCATGTAGACGCCGCAGGTTAAGGGCGGTGTTGCGATTAGGCATAAATCCAGATTGGTCCGAGTGTAATACTGTGGCTAGATATGTCTGCAGTCTTGTTGCCAACACTTTTGCCAAAATCTTTGCTTCTATATACCAAAAAATTGCCAATGCTGCTAAGCTTAATAAAGCTAATTATTTAGGCTCCTCACCTATGAGCAAACTTATAAGTGGGTTGGACTCACGTTGTTAGATTCAATCTTTCATTTTATTTTTGTATTCAATTATTATAAATTTCTTTGGTCATTTATTTACCAAATTTTGACGTTTCACAAAAATCATATACAATACAAATAAACAAATTTTGTACATTAAAACATCCCCCTCATACTACTCATACACACTATCACTACTATTCTCCATCAATCATTCTCATACATACCATCATACACACTGAGCTTATTTTATCAACAAATACAACAATATTTTATCAAAACAAATTTTTCACAGTGCCATAGGTCTTGTTATATACACATAAGTATATCTTTCATAAATTTGCAATTTTAATTTTTCTCTCTTCTGGCACAAAATATAGGGTCTACGCGTTTCAAACTCCTAACAATCATGGAGTTCTCATCAGGACCATCCACTCTTTCTTTATGGTAACTGAATTACCCTTTGCAGTAGGACGGCGGTGCGGAACCACTGTTTTTTGAATTGTTCTCTCTCTGGCTAAAGTCGTTTTTCACTCGCGATGTAGGGAGGATAAATGAATCGACACGCCTCAGTTCGTGTCGTGGCACGGTTTGCGAGCTAAGCCTGCCATAGTATTTTGCTGATCTAGGGCCGGTCCCCGCACACTCTCCGGCACGCCCACCAGGCGTATGTTATTCCTTCTGGACCGTCCCTCCTGATCTTCCAGCTTGTCAATCAATGGTTTCTGCACTATTTTCAATGCTTGTATCTGTTTTTTGAAGGCTGTCGTATCTTTGGTAAGAGTCTCGGTGGTTATTTCCACCTCTTTTACTCGTGCGCTCATTTTAGAGATGTCCGCGCGGAGCAGCGCGACATCGGTCGAAATTGTTCCCATGGTTCCCTGCATCTGAGTCAACGCGGTCATCACATCTTTGAGAGTGATCTCCGGTGTGCCCTCGGGTGGCGGATCTGGGCTAGCGGCCGCCCGCGGCGACGGCGCATCAGTGCACCCTTTATGATATGCGTACTTGTCCAATTTGTTGTGTGACATCGTTCGCTGCCCCCTGCCTCCCATTACATTCCAGTGGGCGAAAGCGCGACACGGCACACCAGGGAATTCACCAATAAGAGGGGGGCCAGCAGTCGCCGCCGCCTGCCACGAGGGGTTTTCTACGTGCGGCCTGTCGGTTTACTGGCCCCTAACTGGTAGGTTTCGGTAGGCCTAGACAGCCTTGGCCTCCTCTGTCCGTTTTTGTAGTCTGTGATGTAGCAGATCTTCACCCGGCCGCCTCACATAGTCTTAAGCGTCTCCCCGGGTTGCCTTTGCTTGTCCCACACAACAGTCTCTTGGGGGGCCCCTCACCTTCGTAGATATAGACACAGTTGGATGGTGTCTTTTGCCTCCACGCCAGATCTTGGGCCCCGGGACTGTGCCAGGCCCCAGGGGTCCGTCCCACACGGAGCTCCTCTCCTATCTCTTCGCTGGCGGAGTTTTCTAAACCCAGGGGCCCAGACATGCATTCCGCAACGTCATTTCTTATTCTCAGACATGCAGGGTCGCTTCTCCAGGCAGTGGCCTCTGTATGCAGCAGCGAGATGTTGGGAACGGCTGGCCTGTCTCCCTCTCACAGCGTTTGTCCCCTGCGATTCTCCCGCAATAGAGCTCGCCACGATAGGCCTGTATGCAGCACGTTCCCCCAGGCACCGCGGGGTCCTCCTCACCTCTCCTCCGATTTCCCCGGGGAGTCGTCAGGCCTCCGTTCGCAGTTCCGCCCCTACAGCGGGCATGGAGTTCAGGCGGATACAGCACGCGGGCCCCAGGGATCGGGATGGGGGTGCGATGGATCCTCACAGTCTTCGGTGGCTCCTACGAATCGAGGCCCCGGCCTGCCTGCCGCCGCGAGTCCTCAGACTCTTTATCTCTGTCCATCCGGATATAGGGCGGAGCTGCCCCCGGGTATTACCCTGCGCCCCCGGGCCGTCACCGCCACACTGCCGCCGACGACGAAGCACAGGGGTCAGCGTCCACAGGGGCGAGAGTTCCACACGTTCCAGCGCCTCCCGCAGCACACGTGAAATCGAGGCCCCGGTCCCTCCGCTGTCAACAGGCCTCAGTCTCTCCGTGACGTCGCGCCTCACCCAGATGTCCGCACGGGGTTGCAACTGCTCCCGATCGTCGCCGCGACCCTTCCAGGCCGCCTCCGCCGTATTGCCTCTCAGTTTTCGCCGGATTTATGTCAGGATTGCTCGGCGGGTGGGTTTCAGGCACGGAGCTTCCCTAGGCTGTGGCCATCTTCGTTGGCTGCTGGCCACGCCCCCGGTTCTTCTATTTTTGAACACCAGTCCATGGCTTCAGGAGCGTGCTTATCCCCAGCAATGCCTGTTCTCCATTGGGTCCGCCTAAGTGCAATGATAGGGCATTCCCAGACCACATGCAAAAAGTCCCTTCCTTTGCTGGGCATCAAAAACATTCTGGCGTAGCTTGTCGACCAGCTCACCACAGTCTTCTAGGTGTAAGGTAAGTAACATGCAACTAGTTAAGTTGGATGAGGCAAAACTGGGAGGACATGGTCAGCTTCTGGCGTGCGGGTTAATTGAAGCATCCCTCCATTTGTTCTTCTTCTAAGGACCTGTCCACATGGGCCATTGCACCTTTCGCCTTTCAAGTTGTAAAGGGGTCAAGTGAGTGAATGACCAGGGATTTATATATTCGGGACATCTCACCTCTTTCTATTGGGTGACTTCCTCCAGACAGTCCCCATGTTGCAAGAGAGTGTGGCGAAGCTGAAGATATTCATAGAACTGAGTTTTGTGGAGGTCATATTCTTGTTGGATTTCGGAAAAGAACCTCATCTGCGAACCTTGCTATATGTTCCCAGCCAAAAGATACCAATGAGGTCCTATTTGCCCATTTGTAGAACCCAGAAAGTGGTGTGAAATAGTGTGGCCATTTGCTGTGCCAGATGGAGAAGCTCCATTGTGACCCTCTTCTCCTACATGATCTATCTGGTGGTCGCTTACCACGCCTGAAATACCACCCTAGTAATCCCTGGAAGAGTGCGAAGGAGGGGAGAGCCATAAAGAAGGTCAGCAATGTTGTTGTGGCTCACCTAGGCCACCTCTAGCTGAAATGCTGAATAAATCCACCCCCTACTTATCAAATCATTCAGCACCAGTGTCTATGGGCCAAGATTCACTGCCCAAGTGAGATTTGGTTCAAGGCTGATGTGGATCCCTAGTTTTTTGATACTCAGTATACGGACTTATAGTGGATCCTGCCACTCCGTTTCTCCCTTGTCTCTCTTCAAGAGCACGAGCAGGGACCCACAGACTCAGCAGAACTCCATAGAGCTCAAGCATGTACACTAAGTAGGGCCCAGTCCATAAATGGTGAGAGAGGTAAGTAGAGCACATTGTCAGTATAGACGGCAATCCGATCTTCCACTATTATCCCCCATTCGAACCTTCACACTTGTGCATCATATCTGGTCCAGATTATCAGGGCAAAAGGAGGTGGAGCTAGGGAGCATCCCTGCCTGGTACCTCGACTTATTGGGAACCGGGAAGAGAGAGTGCTATTCACTTGCACATGTGCCTGGGAGTGGCCATAAAGGATTGGAACTTACAACATGAACTTGGGACCAAAATCCATTATTAACAATGCCCCTCCAGAAAATCCCAGTCCAATGACTCAAATGCTCAAAAGTCAATGACTAGCAATGCCGCTGAATCTCTGAGATGGTGCATGTGCGCTAGGACTACCTGTACTCTGTGGATACAATGTTGTGTACTACGGTGTGGCATAAAGTCCCATTGGTCTGGATAAACTAATTGGCTAAGTAGTCGGAGGTGCCTATTTGCCATGGCCTTAACATATAGCCTCACCTCCATATTGATAAGTGAGATTGGGCAATAGGAGGCACATTGGTTCCGTGGTTGGCTTGGCTTAAGAAAGACCCCATTGATCACCAAGTCTAGGTCCCCGGGTAAGCAGCCCCTCTGGATGGCCTTGTCATACATGGCCATCAGTGGGGGTAAGATGACTGGTCACAACTTACGGCAGAATTTAATCTGATGTCCGTCCATCCCTGGGGCTGTACTGTTGTTCATGTCCTTGAGGCTCTTGTGCAGTGTCTGCCCTCCTCTTCTGCCTGCCTTTTACGTGCAAGGTAAGCTGGAACTTCTTCTGTGTGTTGTAAAGTTGGTTTATTGCTGCGGAAGGAGTACCTTTTGTGTGGAGGACATTTACACAGCTGCTGCCTATGATGTACAGATGTTAGAGATGCCTTCTCTGCTACTGCTACAGCCTTACCTTTCCTTGTGTGAGACAAGCATGCTCAGCAGCAGCCTATGCTGTACTTGTTTGATGTGTGCTGTGTAGTGTCTTGCAAGTGAGAAATGATGGAACCCATTTGGCTCCTGATGGACTCAGTAGAACTGTGACAGAAGTGTTAGAGAGGAATGCTTTGAAAGCTGGTTTAGAATGTTCAGTTTGCAGTTACACGCAGGCAAATAAAGAGATGTAAAACTAAGCTCTGTGTGTGGCATAGTCATTGGCGGGTACCCAGGCTGGGGAAGGTCGCTACACTGACGACGAGTTAGGGGATCAGTAACCCGAACATCGACAGTGCTCTCCCAGAGAGTTTGCTGTGGTGCAAGCAAACTACTCGTGCATGCCACATGTGTTGCAGTCGAAGTACTGAACCGACACTTAACGCATGTGGAGTCAAAGTGCAAATCCAGCAGCTGTAAAGAAGTTGAAAAAAGCATTGCAAAGAAATCTACATATTGGTGACCGAGAACCTGCTGGTCAGACCGTACATAAAGGTACCGTACTACTACACAATATAAAGTCATATGTAATCCAGATCATTAATGCTAAAGGCAGATACAACCAGGTTTTCAAAAGAGCATTTATTAATAATCACAAATTGTAAGATAACGTTACCATTTGAAAGTGATGAAGACAAAGTGTGCACAAAGAATAAAACAGTTATTTACTCACCAGAACCTGAGTAAAGTTAGCTGGTCCGACCTCAGCACCAGGTGTTATAGCCCAGGTAGGACAGGGGTTGTGCTTACCAAGCTGGTGACAAGCCATAGGGACTGAAGATATCTCGAAGCGCTAAAAAGGTTGAGAGAATGGAGTCAAAAATCGAGGCTTTCTTTCCAAAAGTCATCAAGGATGATCCAGAGGCCAGCACATCTCAAGGCCTTAAAGATGGCTCACAAACACAGGTTCAAGATGAACAGCCAAGGGAGCCAGAGAGAGCTCCACCCTCAATCTCAACCACTCCCAGAAAAAGGTTACAACACTGCTGCTTTCCTGAAACTACCACCACCGTTGGATACTTCCAAAAAGCTCAATATTGGCGAGAGATGGACTGCTTGGATAGAGACATTTGATGATTTAATTGATGCACTTGAAGAGACTAATACCAAAAAGATTATCAAGTATCTCAAAAATCTTGCCGGTAATGGTGTAAAAGAAGTCATAAAGAAAATGCCGCAAACTGATGAAAAAGGCCACATATCATCAGATTAAAGAAGTGTTGAATCTCAAGTTTAACACAATGCCAAAAGTTGATTACGAACTATATATCTTCAACCAAGAACTCCAGAAAGTTGGGGAAACTATTGATGAATTTGTGGAGAGACTCAACACACTCATCAGACATTGATAGTTCAATGAATTTAATGATGAAGAAGCTATGTGTCTGAGAGTTATTGATGGATGCTTGTCAGATCCAGTCAGATGATTAATGCTGAGAGAAGCTCTTAGTCTGGAGCAAGTGTTATTGGATGCCAGAGCTGAAGAGCATGCGCATAGATAAGCTGCTGATGGGAGGCCAGAGGTGCCCAGAATGAATCTGTTCATGAGTATGAAAAGTAAGCCAAAACAAAGACTAAAGGACACAGAGTGATGTCCACCCGCAATAAGGAGTTGTGTTTTAAATGTGGATTTTCGCATGAAGGTAAATTTCCTGCTCTTGGACAGATATGTAAAGGCTGTGAAAAGGAGAACTATTTTTTGTAATGGTTTTCAAAGCGAAGAAAAAATAAGTGCATCACAGCACAAAGAAAAAAAGACTGCAGGAACGTTCCAGAATCAACGTTTTACGCACACCCACAAGACAAGGCGCCAACATCAGTTAAGACAAATCGGCACTGAACGAAGTCGATCATCATCTAAATCATCGTCAACCAGTTCTTCTGTATCAGTATCAAGTGAAAGTGATGAAAATGATTGTGCAATGACAATGTTTACTTCAGAAAAGAGTGCGCATATTGGTTTGGTCGTTCATGAAGAAAAATGTCAGTCAAGAAAAGATCGAAATGCCAAAGCACCAAAGTCATTCAAACCTTGTCCAAAGATTGCACTGAAAGTAAATTGTTGTTCGATACCTTTCATTATTGACAGTGATGCATTCATAAACATTATGCCTTAGGAGAAATACAATGTACTATCTCCATTGCTGCAACTTACGCCATTGAAAACCAAAGTATATACATGGGCTGCATCTACGCCCTTAAAAAGTCAAGGTTCATTTGTAGCGACTATCAAACACAAGAAAACAATGGAAGAAAGCACCCATCCATGTGCTTCAAGGCACATAATCAAGTGCCTGTCCATTCAGTTTCAACACAGCCGCTGATATGGGACTGGTTTCCATGAATTACTATTTTGTGGTGAGCATTCATGTTGTAAGTCATTTCCCTTCATTATTTCATGGTCTGGGAAAGCTTAAGACTATGAAAGTTACCTGGCATATTAATGAGGACATCCGTCCTGTTGCTCAGAGACATAGAAAAATTGCTTTTCATTTGCAAGAGCTGTTGAAAAAGAACTTGAAGTGATATTTAAGCATGACATTATTGAACGTTCAACTCGTTCAATGCCATAGGTTTCTCCCATAGTGGTAGTGTCTAAAAAAGACAGTGAAAGAGTGGTACACATATGTGTTGATGTGCATCTGACAAACAAGGCAATTGAACAAGAACAACATCCAGGTCCACACATTGCTGACATGATAATGCAATTAAATGGTGCAGAGGTCTTCTCTGACCTTGATTTAAATAAAGGTTATCATCTGTTAGAACTTGAAGAACATTGCAGGTCTATTACAACCTTTTCTACACATGTTGGTCTGTTTCGATAGACAAGACTAAGTTTTGGTGTGTCATCCATCCAACTGTTTCAAGATGCCATTTGACGTATCATACAGCCTGTCATGAATGCGTTCAAATACAGCAATGACATATTGGTTTTTCAGGGCTACACAAAAAGAACATGATATAGCTCTTATGCAAGCATGTTGTTTACTTGCTGAAGCAGCTTTGATTTTGAATGCAGACAA
The DNA here is from genome assembly GCF_964204655.1 of Triturus cristatus. Classification (NCBI taxonomy): domain Eukaryota; kingdom Metazoa; phylum Chordata; class Amphibia; order Caudata; family Salamandridae; genus Triturus; species Triturus cristatus. The sequence goes on from NC_140593.1 coordinate 1,084,102,998, forward strand.
GTGTGAGTCTCATTAGACAAAGCTAAAATTCTTTGGCCATATCTTTTCTGATGAGGGTATGACAACAGATCCTGCTAAAGTACAATCGCTGCCAAATGCTGACCCCCCACAAGATGTTTCTATGGTGCATTCATTTCTTCTTATGGCCAGTTACTGTTCCAGATACATACAAGACTACTTTGCCACTGTGAGTACTCCATTGAGAGACTTGATGAAAAAGAATGTTTCATTTCATTGGTCACATGAATGTGAAAAGAAGCTTTAAAAGAATTAAACAAGTCATTGAGAATGCTACTGAAATGGCTTACTTCAATCCAAAGCTTCATACAGATGGTGTTGACACTTGCCCAGTCCGGGTAGGTGCTATCCTTGAACAGCAGAGCGGACACTTTGTGGCATATGTAAGTAGAAGTTTGTCCCAAACAGAACATGCTTACTCGAAACCTGAAAAAGAAAGCTTAGCTGTGGTATGGGCTTATGAACATTTCCATGCATTGTTGTTCAGAAAGCTGTTTCCTCTAGTAACTGATGATAAGCTTTACTGACTATATTTGGCAATCCAAAGGTCAAAATGCCTCCTCACATCGAATGATGAAGACTACGGTTACAAAAGTATAATTTATTGTGCATCAGCTAGAGAAGGATCAGAACCCTGCTGACTACTTTTCCAGAGTTCTTATGCAAGGTCACGGTATTCCTTTAAAGACGACTGAGGCCTATATCAACTTAATTGTAAAATCAAACACAGCAGCTGCTATTTCGTTAGCTCAGATTATCACTGCCACAAGCCATGATAGTGACATGTTAAAGTTGAAGGATATAATTACACATTAGTCATGGAACCAACACCGCACACCAGTGGTGGAGCATATCAAATTTGTCAAAGATGAATTGTCCATAACTCAGGCAGGAGTTATACTACAAGGGTCGAGAATCCTGATTCAGGAGAGTCTGTGACAGAAAATAATTGAAGTGGTCCATGAAGGACATTGTGGAACTGTTGCCACAAAATAAGCTCTCCAAGATGGAGTCTGGTTTCCTTATCTTGATAATAGGGTTGAAAACTACTCACCACACATTGAACATGTCAGAAATCCCAAAGTGTGCATGGTAGAGGATAGCCTTTTTCTTTTTATTTTATAACTCTTTTTCTTGGTGCAGGTAATCTCGATGGTCGGTACATATATAAGAGCAGTATTGTCACAGTGTTACATTGTCAGGAGCACACACAAAATACAAAAGTAAAGGAATAAGGGCACAAAACGGCAACATTATACATCATATTAGGGGGTCAGTGGCTCGTCAGGGGAAGGGATCAGGGGGTTCACATAAATTACCATGGAATTCGTTCCACTTTGACCAGATTGTTATCCATTTCTGGGGGCAGCCCGAGATACATAGACTGTCTTCTCCTGCAGCATACACCAGTCCATGTCCTTGTTCCATGCATCAAGCTTTGGAGGTGTTACAGCCCCCCACGGGCGAGCTATGTTGCGCTTTGCTATCATCAGGCCAAGCGTCGCCCAGATTTTGCCTTTTGCTGTCAGATTTGTGGGGTCCCAGATGTTTAAGAGGCATTGCTTGATTTCAAGCTGCAGTTCTACCCCCCAGACATCCTGCATACAGTTATGGACTCGCTTCCAGTAGGTTTGAATCGGAGGACACTCCCATAGTATATGTGTGAACGTTCCCACTCCCCCACACTGTCGTCTACAGAGCCCCTCCACGCTTCTGCCCATTAATACCAGTCGGGTGCCAGAGATGTAGGTGCGATGTAGGATTTTCAATTGTATCAGCCTTAGTTTAGCCAATATTGTCATCTCCTTAGGGGAGGAAAGCGCTTCCCTCCATTCCTCATCGTCAATCTCTAGACCGTCATTTTCCCATTTCCGCCTGAGTTCGAGTAGAAGGTCAGGGGTATGGTGTATGAGTTTTTTGTACATGAGGGAGATGGCTTTGTCCGGTAAGAGTCCGTCCAACAGTATGTCCTCCAGGGAAGAGGATTCTTGGAAGTGAGGTTCTGGGTGGAATGTTTGCAAGGAGTGAGTGTCTGACCTGTGCATATCGAAAAAACTCTGTCTGTGCCAGTTCATACGTCTGCTGCAGTGAAGCAAACGATACCATTCCTTTTGGTCCCCATAGATCTTTGATACGGGAGATCCCAATCAGGTCCCAGTTTCGGAACCCTTTAGTGCGACCCAGTGTACCTAACTTCTCTGAGACCCAGAGTGGGGTAGCTAGCGTCAATCTGTTCACCCATCCCAGACTGCGGCTCACAATATGCCAAAGTTGGACCGAGTGTTTTGTGGGTCCAGTGAGGGGGTATTTATTAGGTGTAGAGTAAAGAGCTGTCTCGAAATACCCACATGGGAGGAGCCATCTATCCATCCCGTAGCCAGGATCGGCCCTGCCGCAGTACGTGCCCTGGTTAATAGCCGAGAGGTGGGCTGCCCAGTAATATTTTCTGATGTCAGGAAGTGCAATTCCCCCATCATACCATCCCAGCGTGAGCTTGTGGAGTGAGATACGCGGCGTCCCCGCCCACAATAGATCCCTCTGGGTGGCCTCGATTTCTTTAAAGTACCTGTGTGGGACTAGATCCGGGTAGTTCTGGAGAGCGTATAAGAAGTGCGGCAAGGTCATCATCTTAAAAAGAGCTGCCCGGCCCAGTAGGGACAGCTGGAGCCTCTTCCAGGTGGCAGTGTTCCTTTTGAACCTCTGCAGAGGGGGTAAGAGATTCCTCTCATAGCGGGCCATCAAATCGGTGGTGATAAAAATCCCTTGATACCTAAACCCTTCTGTGACTATTTTGATCGGACAGCCTCGCGGCACCGAAGGGGGAGTGCCATGTAGGACGTAGAGCAACGATTTCCCCCAATTAATACTGTATCCGGAGTTTCTCCCAAAACTAGTAAAAATGTCTAAGGTCACAGTGAGTGATTTGTACGGGGAGGCGAGGTAAAGGAGGTTTTCGTCCGCGTAGAGCGAAATCCGGTCCTCCCACCCATTACTCCACTTGAACACTCGTAGGGAGAGATCCTGACGAATCCAGGCCGCAAGCGGCTCCAGGGAGAGGGTGAATAGCAGGGGAGAGAGGGGGCAGCCCTGCCGCGTCCCTCTCTCCAACATGAACACCTCAGAAATCTTATTGTTCACCACCACCTGGGTTAACGGTTCAGTGCAGAGGAGTCTTACCCACCCGATGAAATTCGGGCCAAATCCCAACTTTTTGAGGACCGCCATCATATATGGCCATTCAAGTGTATCGAATGCCATCGTGGCATCCAATGAGACCACCACTGCATCCTCCTGGATCGTGTGGGAGCGTCCCAGTACCCCATGGAGTCATCGTAAGTTAAGAGCAGTATTGCGACGTTGCATAAAGCCTGACTGGTCCGGGTGAATCAGTTTGGTAAGCACGAGTTGGATCCTGTTTGCGAGCAGTTTCGCGAGGATCTTAGGTTTGGCGTTGAGCAGTGAGATCGGCCTGTAAGAGGCGCACATCTCTTTAGGTTTCCCCTCCTTCGGAATAGCCACTATCGTGGCTACACGTTGGTCTCTCTGCAGTTTCCCCAGAGCTTTGCTATCCTCAAACATATGCTTGAGGTGAAGACCCAAGCTGTCAGGTTTGAGTTTGTATAGCTCAATCGGAAGACCGTTAGGTCTCAGGGCCTTTCCAGACCTGAGGTCAGTGATCGTTTTGGCCAGCTCTTCTGCAGTGAGCGCACTCTCCAGGGCCTCTAGGTCAGCGTCGGAGAGGGTAGGCATCTTAATGTCAGCCAGAAGCGCGGAGGAGTCCTCCTCCGGGAGTTCTGACCCTCTTTGGTACACTTTTTTGAAGTGTAATGTGAATTCTCGCACTATTTCTTGAGGCTCAGTCAGGAGGGCACCCGACTCATCTCTGAGCTCCGCCACCACCCTCTGGGCTTTCTGTTTCTTGTCCAACCAGGCTATTAATTTACCCGCTTTATCACCTTGATCATACAGACGGCCATCCCTGTCTCTCGCTAGGCTCTTAGCGGCGTCTGTGGCTAGTGCCCTGTAATCGGCTGCCTTGATCTGCATCTGGTGCAGAGCAGGCGGTTCGCCCGTACACTGGGCTGCCTCCTCCAGTGCGAGGAGGTCACGCTCGAGAGTGAGCACTTGCTTTTCTTTTTCCTTGCGCTGCCCCGCTATTGCGGAGAGAGCTTCTCCCCTGATTACAGTTTTGAATGCTTTCCACAGGCTTGTAGGGGAATCCACCGTCCCTTCATTTTCTTGGAAATAATGATCGATCAAACGAGTCATCGTCTTGTTGATCTCTGGGTTTTGGAGGAACCAGGGATTTATGGGCGCGACACAGCCAACCTTCCGTTCCCCAATAGTGAGATGAGCCCATATGGGGGAGTGGTCCGATATACCCCGTGCCAGGTGCTTAATCTCTTGAATGTTAGTGTTGTGCTGTAGAGGCATGAGGATGTAATCTATTTTGGAGAGGGTGTGGTGTGGGCCCGAAAAGAATGTGTACTGTTGTAGATTTGGGTGGCGCATGCGCCAAAGGTCTACCAGACCAAATGCCTCCAGAAGGTTGGATAGCCACATGTGCCCTGCGGTGATGTCTCGAGGTGGGTGCCTATCCAGTCCCCCCGATACTACAGCGTTAAAGTCTCCCCCCAAAAGAAGCTGCCCCTCGGGGAGGGAAAGGAGAAGTTTGCCCAGTTCAAGGTATGATTGAGATTGAAGACCGGGTGGGATATACACCGTCCCTAAATTTAGCATTCGTCCCTTCCATTTCCCGGATAGTACTGCAAAACCTCCTAGAGGGTCTGTCTCTGTGTGTTCAATGGCGAGTAGAAATCTCCGGCGCACCAGAATGCCCACCCCTCAGGACCCTGAAGTGAAACCGGCATGTGCCGCCATTGTGTAGCCCCACCTATTAAGAGCGTGACAATTATTACCGATCAGGTGCGTTTCCTGTAGTAGGACAACATCTGGGAGGTGGCGCTTAACAAACTGAAGGACTATACCCCTCTTAAGCTTGTCCCCCAGCCCGTTAAGGTTCCAGCTGAGAACCTTTAAGCTTTTATCCCACCTTGTAGCCATCTTTGGAATCAATTCTTTCACTCGCTCCATAACACATGCAACACCGTACCATATCACAGTTACATTTCCTACCCGACCAACTCACTGCCCTGCCCCCCTCCCCCCACACATTACCAAACATAAGTAAAAAACAACTGAACTGCTGACCCCCCCGCCTCCCCTCCACCCTGCTACCCTGCCAGGTAGGTTTAGAACGACCCACATCCCCAACCAGCAGAGCGCCTTTCGCCTCAAGAAGAAAGAAAGAGAGGAAGAAAGCCCCCCCTCCCCCCTGGTAACTATGAGTTGGGGAAATGCACAGGCGCCACCTCCGGCCGCTGGAGGCCCATACCCATACATAAAGTATCCTGCCAGGCATATGCATCCCCTTTGTGAAGAAGGCAGTGCAGCACCCTTCACCTCTTCCCGATCACTGTATATTAATGTTGCTGACCCCCAGGGACTGCAGGGCCAGCCCGCAAGTTCAGTACAGGCCGTAAAGGTAGGAAGGTGTCTGTGGCACCTGACGTCTAAGTCTGAAGCGTCCCAGGGGTGTCAAGCACCCTCTCCGTTTGGTAGGCGCCGCCCACTGATCTCCCGGGATCAAAGGAAATAGTTATACGTTACTTCAAAGTTTGTAGAGGTCCGTGGGAGCAGTCGTCTCCGTCCGTGAGGGCTCCTTAAAGTCTCTGAACTGCCCTTGCGCCGGGCTGCTGGATCTGGAACGACAGGAGTGCTGACTCCGCCTGTCGGTGTTCGATCTTTCGTCCGATGATCCCGGTGACTTAGCACTAGCTTCTCTCCATCCGTCACCCTTCGTCGTCGCCTGTGACTGTGTCAGAGCGTTGCCTCCATCCAGCCACTCCTGTGCCTCCGATGGAGTGGTGTAAAGCCATTTTCTTTTTCAATCCACTCGACAATGGACATCACTTGATGGTGATTATGGATGAATACTCACAATTTTCATGAATTGAAGAGCTTTCATCTACTACTCAAGAACAAGTCATTGAAAGACTAGATGGCATCTTTGCAACATTGAGTGTTCCAGCCATAGTGAAGTCTGACAATGGTCAGCCTTTCAACAGTCGAGAGTTAAAAGATTTTTTGGAGCATTTGGATATAAAGCGTCAGAAGAGCACACCTTTGTGGTCGGAGGTCAACGGACTCGTTCAGTATTTTATGAATATGATAAAGAAAGCAGTGCAGCGTGCTGGTCTTGACAAGCTCAATTTGAAAACTGCGTTGAAGTCTACCTTGAGAGCTTATCTTACAACACCCAAATCGACCACAGGTGAAAGTCCTCAGACATTGATGTTCTGGAGAGCAATGAACACCAAGTTACCTCAGTGGACCAATCAGAGAAAGAAAGATGAGAAATCATCTCACAAGAAATACTTGGGGCTAGTTGTACAAAATTCTAATCTTGCTTTTGCTAAATAGCGACTCCGTTGTATTCGCTGTTTAGGAAATGAAAAATGATATGTACCAAATTAGCAATTTCCTAATAGAGATTCCTAAATAGTAGGGAATCGCAAATAGGAAATGCCAATGCATTCCCGCCTATGGGCAAAATAGGAAATGGTTTTCATTTCCTAAATTGTGATTACCTAATAGGAAATCATAATTTAGGAAATGCAGGCCCAGATGTGCGACCCTTACAATTTGCGAGTTGCAAATGGCGTCGTTTTGCGACTCGCAAAATGTAATTTACAACAGTGTCTCAGACACTGGTTGCAGTTCCTGATGAGGTCGCAAATTGTAGGCCTCCTTAATATTAATGAGGCAGTTGCAATTTGGCTAGCACTCCCAGAGATGGTGGCCTGCTTGGGTCAGCAGACCACCATGCCTGTGATTGCTTTTTAAATAAAGCAGTTTTTTTTAAATGCAACCCGTTTTCCTTAAAGGAAAATGGGATGCATTTAAAAAATGTTTCTGTTTCATTTTTTAAGAGTAGGCTGTGGTCCGTGGAACATCTGAATGCTCTCAAAAAATATTTTCGGATCCATTCACAAAGGGGAAGGGGACCCCTGGGGACCCCTTCCTATTTGCGAATGGCTTATCACCTACTTGAAGTAGGTGGTAAATTGCGAGCACTTTGCAATCGCAATTGCGGTCACAAAACAATTGTACATTGAAGTGCGGGTTAGTATTAGGAAGGGACGCCCTTGGCACGCCTCTTCCTAATAGCGAGTCGAAAGCCCTATTTTGCGAGTCAGTAATAGGCTACCAACTCGCAAAACAGGGTTTGTACATGGGACAGACCAATTTTAAAGTCGGAAACGGTCCGATTTCCCGTTTGCTGCCACAAAAAAAAGTCGAACATCTGGCCCGCAAGGCTAAGGGTGCCTTTAGGATTAAGGCCCCCATGGAGGCGCCCTGAATTTCCTAGTGCACATGTAAGTGCGCATATGTCCTAAGGGCATGTGTTTGCTTCATGCCAAATTAAAAAAATGTTTTTTGTTTTTTTTAAAATTTGCACATGGTTACCATCGACTTTGAGACTTTGAGTCAATGGTAATTGCATTTCCTAACTTCCCAATTTGAATTTAGGAAATGCTTTGTATACGTACTTTGGGAATCGCAAAAAGGTAATCCCAATTTGTGATTTTTCCTCTGGTTAGAAATGCAACCACAATTTGGCCTTTTTACATAGGAAAGGGTAATTTAGCATTTCTTAACAGGCCGAAATCGTGATTGGGCCCTTAAACAAATGCTAAATGGCTTTGTACATCTGGCCCTGGGTGAATAAACAAAAGATGAAAAAATATGCAGACCAAAGACGACATGCGAAGAACATTGTCTTTAAGAAAGGAGATTGAGTGCTCGCACAACAGATGCAGAGAAGAATATCTGATGCTCTATTCGATGCAGAACCTTTTTAAGTAGTGTCTGCCAAGGGACACATGGTGACTGCCCAGGGTCCTGGGAAGTCTATTACCAGAGACTCTTCTTACTTCAGGCACTTAACTAATCATTTATCAGATCTAACTGTTGTAAAAGAGACTGGGTGTCAAACATCAGGGACTGCTGATACCTCTACACGGCTGATGCAGATCCTGGACACTGGTGATGACAGTTCCCAGTTTCCAAGAACAAGATCAGATGGAACCATTAAAGCGCCAAAAAGATTGATTGAAGTAATTTATTTGTACATGTCTATCTATCTATGTGTTTTGTAAAATAAAAACTGTAAGATTGTATTTATCATAGGGGAAATGTAGTGTCTTGTGAGTTAGAAATGATGGCACCCTTTTGGCTCCTGATGGACTCTGTAGAACTGTGACATAGAGGTAAGAGCGGAATGCACTGAAAACTGGTTTAGAACGTTGAGTTTGCAGTGACACACAGACGAATAAAGACATGTAAAACTAAGCTCCATGTTTGGCATAGTCATTGGTGGGCACCCAGGCTGGGGAAGACGCTACATGCTGGAAGCGTGATCGGTTGCTTCCTGTGTTGTTTCACTTCTGTGTGTGTATGGAAAAATTGTCCTGTTGCTGCCTGCTGTACTGCAGTATTCCCTGGTCCCTTTACTATGTTTTCCTCAAGCTCTACTCCAAATTAGGAGGCTCAGAAACTTGACCTTTCCCCACCTGCTAACTTCCCTTTGTGTGTAAGCTTGCATTGGTTCTGTCTGTGTTTTACCTATTTTCTGTGTGCAGGACGGAACCATGTGCTGCTGCTGTCCAGCCTGTACTTTTGCTGTGTCAGGGAAGCTGTGCTGCTTCTGCTTTGCTGCAGCAGTTCTAGGTATATGCACTCAGTGATTTGTGCCCTGCTCATGCAGCTCTCTTTCCCCCACAAAGATGCCCCACGCTCTCTACCTCACTCACATCTCATGCCACATGTTCAATGTAAACTTAAAAAAATAAATATTTTCAGCACTTACTCGAAGTGCATGTGTTTCCATTGCTTTGTCTTCCTATTTTTCCCCTCTCCTCCGCAACCCCTTACCCCAATCCCATCCCAGTCTCCATCCCACTTCTCATGCTCACTGTAAATATTTTATTATTATTTTATTTTATTATTAGTAGTTGTAGTAGGCAGCTGCAAAGCGCTGACAGGCCGCTTGCATTTTTCTTTGCTTCATCCATATCTTTACATTGTATTTTAACATTCTAACATGGCACTTGCCATGTTAGTATGATAAATAAAAAATGGCTTCCTGCATCACGATGCATACGCATGCAGAGTTTGCAACACAAGCATCAGAACACGTGTGCATCAGCAGCCATCTTGGAATGAGTTTGTAATACACAAAAGATTGCAAGCAATGCATGGGCAAGTGTCTTGTTTTTTAATTATTTTTAGTGGGTCGGTTTTCTGACTTTAGTGGGTTAGTTTTCGACTTGGACCTAAAACACCCTCTCTACTCCAAGCTTCCTCAGGTCGACCTTTGCTTCTCTCTATACGGTCTCTGAGGCATCCAATTGGTGGTGAGCAGCATGTTAAAAAAAACTAAAATAAAATATTACGCATGTGAGCAATTGGCAAGAAGCATTCACAAAGCCAATAGCTTTAGAAATTATTTTAGAGATGTGGATCCAAATTATATTAGCAAGATAATATATATTTAGTCTTTTTTAAATGCAACATAATATCTTTGTTCATTTTCATGTTTTTTTCTGAAATATTAGCAGGCCCCCATCCTCCCACATTCACAAACCACATAGTGATGTTTTTCGCCAGGGTATAAGGTCCAAAAATGTCATTTGTAAATGCATATTATTATAGAGCTGTATACCAATATTTCATTTTTGTCAGAGAACAGCCACTTTTTGACAGAGAAGGAAATGGATGCACTGAGAGGTGGTGTATATGCTCAGGATTGCATAGTGTAGTGAAGGCCGTGGGTGGAATTAAAATGAAGGCTTCAAAGCCGTCAATTTTGCTGTTAGATGGCATTGTCACCAACAGTAAGTCCATGTATACATGTTAGAACCTATATCTATAACACAGATATACACTGAAGGTTTGACTGTTAATACAAATGTACCACAAACATGTTAAAGAGAAAACCAGATACATGTATGCAAGTTTACTGAAGCAAACATCTTGTTGAACTGCAATATCAGCAAATGGTCCATTTGAAAAGAATTTACAAAACAGAATAATATAACCTGCTATGTTCTCCAACGTTCACAACCCGTGTAGCCACTCTTCGCACTTTTTCGTCACCAGGAGCACAGGTTCCAGTCCCCACCTCCCTTTAGGGCACCCTGTACTCTCCGCCGCTCCATGCCTTCACGGTACAACCCAACAGCTTTCCACCACGCCATAATCCAAACTAATGTTTTTGTCTGGGCTCATCTAATAGTTTGGTTAAAAACTGTTTTAACCTGTTCAGAATTGCTCCCACATTTATCAGATAAGGGACACAAGACATAGGGGGATATTCACAAGGAGCTATCGCCGAGTTAATGGCACTTTATCGCAGCCAAACTTGCAAAAAATGTATCGCCCCATTCACAAGCCGGTGTTAACAGCCCACAGCACCAGTTTACCCACGATAGCAGCCGCAAAAAACATCGCCACAGAAGACTCCCGCAACTATCGCTAATGAGATGCAGAGTAGGCGTTCCCGTGCCCAAAGCCGCGACAACACCACTCCACAACATTCACAACGACCAGCCAGAACTGCGATAAGAACACAAAACAGGCGATAAGGCGCGTTAGCAGCTGGAAAATAACACCTGCTCTGACCTGGTGCAAAGTCGGATCACAGCCTGCACCACAAAAGGGAGCACAGGCACACCGGAAGGGCAACAGATGCCATGGAGCCACTGGTCATGGGGCCCGGACACCCAAAAGGGCCACATCATCCACCGCCACCACCCCAGGACCCCAACCCCCACCTGGAACAACCCCCCCCGGACCACCACAGAAGCAGCGTAAAGACAGCGGACCCCCAGGAAACGCACCAGCCACACAGACCCAACACCTGACAATGTCATTGCCCACAACATGCCCAAAAGGACAACCGTCGTTTGCATCCTGACCAACAACGCCCAACAGGCCGACGGCACTAACACAGCGGACAACCAACATCCCACCCCACACAAAGCTGCTGGCTGTGCTGCACCTGTTGGCCCCTGGTACCCCCCAACCAACACCCGCCACAGTCGGAGGAGTCACACAGCCAGCCACATCCAAGTCCCTCACACCTGTCCTGGACATCACCATCAGCCTGGTACCCCAGTCCCTATACATCCAAAACAATGCGCAGGATCTGCTGGACACCAAGCAAGGACCATACGCCATAGCTGGATGCACGCACATGTAGGGGGCAATCCACAGCACACATGTCATACCTGGGCCATTGCCGACACAGCACACAATCACCACAACAGAAAGCACACGTCTCACATCAATGTGCAGGCAACAACCGAACACCGTGGAACCTCCACCAATCTCGCCTCCAAATACCCAGCCAGTGTGCACGATTCCTCCATCCTCCGACAGTCCATCAGCAAACACCGTTGCCAGGATGGCACCAAGGGAAATGCACAGCCCCTTGGCAAGTCCTGAATGAACACCCCACTCGCCTCAACTCCACAACCATGCAACTCACAACTCTGGCAATGCACACATCACAAAATCACATACAACATGCAAAACAACATGCCCACCCACCAGACATGACAGAACAACTCACAATGGTAACCTGGGCAAGCCGTGAACATGAGCCATCAACGGCATAGCACCTCAGCCACACACTAGCCGAATGTGGGGAGAGGTGGCAACCAGGCATGTGTGAAGGAGGCAGGAAAACCATGACTAGGAAAGTACACAATGCCAAGTGTGGCGGAGATGTGTTGGACAGACCGCAGTATGCAGAACACACCCATATCCATAGCGACATACACCTCTGGGGTATGGAGTGTAGTGGACAGTGGATGCAACCATGTCACCCCAGCCAGTGGGGGAGTTCGTGGAAATGTTGCCTGCTACGTCCCCCCCCCATAAGCGCGAGCGGAGTGGGATGGCCCGGCTTACGCCAGGCCAGCCTAGGGGTCTGAATAAAAAGCATGCACCCCTGGGCGAGGTCCTCTTCTGGAAAGTCCAACGTCTCTGCCAGGGTGGTGCCTCTCACCACGCCACGAGGCCGACGCCGTCCTTTTGAATGGAGTTGCCTGCGATCCCGTGCGCCTGCCGTGCCCCGGCCCACTGGACCCCGAACCCGTCAGGCCTGCCCCAACGCAGCCAGGCCACACTGATCACCTGCCGACACCGGCGTGTGTCAAGGAGGGCCCACCACGTGCAGGTGCAAGCTCCAAGCACCAGTCCCATGACCTCTGCAGCCTCCGCAGACCATCGCTGGGCCCTCGACGCTGGCCCACATTACTCCTTCCTCATTCACATACTACACCGGCGTCCTCTTTGGCCCAGTAGGCCCCATATGTGAAACTGTGTCCTGAGTCCTGAATGGCAGCGACCCCAAAGCCGGGGCAGCGGCCACAGCACCAGACCCCCCGATCTTTGAGGCATAGTTCCATATGGACATCTTGCGACACTTGGTGCCACTAACCCTGTTCAACGCCAGCCGGCGACACGTGGTGCCACTAACCCTGTTCAACGCCCGCCAGCGACACGTGGTGCCACTAACCCTGTTCAACGCCAGCCGGCGACACGAGGATAAGGGACCAGGACTACCCTGCGGTCCAGCAGGTCCCACATCCAGCACCTAGTCGTGAATCACGAATGGCAGAGTCCACACCAGTGGTCACACGGAGAGGAGTAATAGGAAGATGCGGCTCAGTCTGGACGAAAGCCGGGTCACAGTCACGGAGGTGACCGAACACTATCAACAACTGACCTGGTGCCATCAACCCTGTTCATCCCAAGTCAGCGTCCCATGGTGCCACTGAACCTGAACTACACAGGCCGGTGGGGCCAATAAACCTATGACGGCGACACTCGGTGAATGGCCCGTGCTGACCGCTGCCTCAGGCCTACACTGCATTCCAGTACGTCACACATGTGGAACTGTGTTTTGGGCAAGATGTGGAGGAATCCAAACCATTGGACATGCCTCATCGCAGGCGGCATCCACTAACAGCACTGGTGCCACCAACTCTGTGTGCAATGAGTCATGTGCACCATCTGGTTGGACCTTGGTGGCGTCAGAGCCCATGGCCTGGTGGTTTTCTGCATCTTCTTCTGGCTGGACCAGACTTGGTGTCCGACATGTGTCTGTTCCATTTATCTCCACCATAGTGACTGTATCAGTGTGGGCCTGACCTCTGCATCCTGCCCTGGGGGTACACCTTCCACTGTCCATCGAGACACTCCGTGACAAGGCCCCTTGTCATCCCGTGAACCTGTTCTGCACCCGTGACCCTGCCCCAGTGCACCGCAAGTCAGCGGCCAGTGGCGGCAGGCCCGTGCAGGACGCTGTGCATCCGGGGCTACTAACTCTGTGCAGCACAAATCATGGGGCATTTATGGTTGAATGGTTGTGTCCTTTACGATGTACACTGTTGCCGATTTCTGACTGCATCAGGCAGCCCTTGCCGGCTGGTGTGCACACACCCCACACACATCCAACACAGGTGTCACTCGGTAAGTGTGCCTGATAATAAATGTGCCCATGCGCACATGCCCGTAGCCATTCACACCATCTGAGCAAGTGTGTCCGTGTGTTCATTGTGTCAGTATGATGGGCACGGGCCCTGCAACATCACAGTGTGCTGTCTTCTGTGGACATTTCCAAGTCACCTCAGCATTGGCAGTGATCCTGGACATGTAGTCCCGCACCTGCCCCCCTGCATGCACATGCAGCGTGTGCTGGTTCGGCTGGGGGGCAGGGCGTGGTCCGGACCTGGCCCGGTGCAGGAAGTGCGGTAAGTGTGTCTTTGTTTTGGGGTGTTGTCGCCACCAGGGCCACAGTACATGATGTTGCAATGTGGCATGTACCAGGAGGACGGGCCCGCAGGTACGGGGACATGTAGGAGCACAAGAACGCTTGGGGTCTTGGCACATGCATGCCAGGTGTGATGTGTATCAGTCTTGCGGATGCATGAGTCTGTTGTCTGGCCTCATTCGCAGCGCGATCCCAGCCAGCCATGGGCTGACACCTGTGTCCGCCCTGTCCGGACCATTGGCTTACACCCAAGTGGGTGCACACCTTCGAAGGCCAGCGTCGTGGCACTGGACATGCGCGGACAGGCATTAGAATGGTGTCCCGTTGGAGTGCACGTGATGCAACCGTGCAGTGCACACAAGTGTGGGTGCCCATGGCAGGGAGGAGCAGCTGTGTGGCAACGTGACACACAGTGAGTCCGCTCATGTCATTGTGCTGGGCATATCATCCATGATTCCCAGGGTCGCAGCTTTTCCCACCACACCCACGACTGGCCTCTGTAAGTCTCCTGTATGCATGCAGCTGGTGACATTACTGTAGGGATGAAAGGTCCTTTGTCTGTACTATCAGGCGGTAGCACATCTGCAGCTCCAAGAAGGAACTTGCATGTGCCCAGAACCCCCTGACAGATACGATAGCATTTGCTTGCGACTCCCACACTACGCACTGCCCTACGTGAGACCAACGTGTACACATCCCACACGCAGTAGTCCTTGGTCGTAGTTGGCGTGCGTGAAATGGTCTTCACACGTACTCCCACCCCACCCAAGGCCTGCACCCGTTGCAGAAAGACACTGCTCATTGCACCGAGCTGTGCCATTTCATCCACAGGAATGTCTCAGGGCAAGCCAGTGCCCCTTCAAGCAGAGCCACTGACGCAATGGCAGACCATCCTGGACACATGCTCGACTCCAGTCATGTGGAACTGTACCGTGCACGTCTGATGCATGTACCTGGGGCACTGCTGTTGGCAGTGCTGCGGATCAGTTACCGGCTGAGCTTGCGCCTTGCGCACGTCACCTGCGTGCAGCCTGTGTTGCATTGTCGCTTGTGCATATTCGAGTGGTCCATGGGTGTCTGCCTCTCCATCGTAACTGTCGCTGACCTGGATTACAACATGTGTGTGTGCCCCCTGTTGGCCCACGACCAGGAGTGTCACCAGGATGACCGCTTATGGCATGCATGGATGTTTGGCATGCAGGCTGGAAACTGGACCTGGGAGATTGCACGAGTGGTCATGTGCAGTGAGCACATTGAGCCACTACCCGATTGGGCTTTGGTGCACATTGGGTCCAGTGGTTGGAGTCAGCACATCTGTCCGGGTCAGCTGATGGATTACGTCGATGACATGTCAGATGTGGTGGATGACGATCGCTCATTGGAGATGTTGGTCTGCGCAGCTGCACTCGCGTTCATGGTCGAGTGACAAGGTACCTGCAGCCACAACTGGATGTGAGCCATTGCACGTGTCCCGACACATGGTTGCATGTTGTGGATATGGTCAAATGTCACAAGACGACAGTGGACATGGCTGCATTGGCCAGGACTCATGTTCCAGGCGCGGACAACCAACGTGGGTTGGCACTGACTGTTGGTGAGGGACTCCCCCGAGGTGGACATGGGCGCTTTCCTATGTTCCTCATTCAGACATGCTGCTGCGTTTGTCTGCATTTCATGGCACTTCTCTTGGCCGTACTGTCTCGCACTTGTTGATAAAGTTTCAGCACTTTCACTTGTCTCCAACTGTGTTGTGTCTTGATTGTATGCCAATGTGTGTGTCATGGACTCTCTGGCTCCCTGCCATACGCGCATTGCTACCCCATCAGGACTGTGTGTTTGTACTTGTGCATTATCATGTCCCTGTTTCGTGCTTTGCCAGATGCGTATGGCCGTTTACCGGCCACAGGCGGGTTCACTTGTGTCCTGTGTTTGGTTGTGCACAAGTTTGTGTTTGTACCACATTGTGTTGGATGTTGAGGTGCTCTGCTTCCTATGTGTGTGTGCTGCATTTTGTGTGAGCTGTCCCTTCAGCTCTGATGTGGCTCACCCTTTTCCCTTTCAGGCGGTGTTGTCTTCACTTCTGTGCTTGTTCAATGGTGTGACATTGCCGGGTTGTGTGACTTGTGCTCCTGGTTGGTGTTGTTACTCTTGGGCATGGTTTGTCTGCAGTTGTGCTGTGCTTAGTTGTGCATGTGTGCCATGGTGCCCATCTCCCCCTGTCCCCCAGTCCCTGCCGGTTCCTCTCCCTGTTGCTGTTGTGTCTGTTGTTTGGTGCAGTTTACGGTCCCCGAGTCCTGCCACCATCTCCAGACTGATGTGGTGGACACCATTTCCTCCATGTCATCCAGCTCCTGGTGTGGCGCTGGACTCCCAACTCCGGTGTGCATTGCTGCCTTCTTGATGTTGGTTTGTTTCTGCTTGTTTGTGCCTTTCGCATCATTGCTGGAGATCTGGTTTTCTGCCATTGTCCTCCTCCTCTCTCAGGCTGCATTCATCTCGTCCAAGTTGGCCTGCCATGTATAATGTTTTGTTGCCAATGAGTTTGGTGGGGTTGTCTGCTGGCTCGGGTTGCCTCCATTGTGGTTAACGCAAAAACAACAGTTGATGGACAGAATGCAGAACAATGTCATACATTCACCCCATTACAGAGATCTGGGCCTAAATCCATCATTTTTTTGCTCTCCATGCCGTTCCAGTTTGAACCCAGCCATATGCTAATCAGTCTTGACCCTGTGCCTCATGGGAACAGTCCAACCCGAACTGCCAAGCCAGGTCCTCCCTGGACTTGAAACAAGCATCCTAGGACTGGTTTCGGGGTTTCACCCCTCTTTAGCCAGGATAGCTTGATTCCAGTGGCATTGAGAGCACGGGACCCACGCCTGGGCATACCTGTCCCACTCGGGGTGACAAACGCAAAAACAGTTGATGGACAGAATGCAGAAAAATGTCATACATTCACCCCAGTACAGAGATCTGGGCCTAAATCCATTGTTTTTTTGCTCACCATGCCATTCCAGTTTGAACCCAGCCATATGCAAATCAGTCTTGACCCTGTGCCCCATGGGAACAGTCCAGCCCGAACTGCCAAGCCAGGTCCTCCCTGGACTGGAAACAAGCATACTAGGACCGGTTTCGGGGTTTCACCCCTCTTCAGCCAGGATAGCTTGATTCTAGTGGCATGGAGAGCAATGTCTTTTCCATTGTGGTTGGCTGTTGTTTTCTTTTTGGTCTGTCTTACTTGTTCAGGCTTTTATTGTGCCTATTCCCGCCTGCCATGTGTTTCTCGGTCCTGGCGGTGCTTATCCCTGCTTTCCTCATCGCGAATGGGCTTAACGCACGTTTTCTGGTGGTATGGTTTGTGTTTTTATCTCCTTCGGGGTGGTTGTATCGCGGACATTGGCAGACTATCGCATGCTACCGCCGTGTTTTGAATTACACGTTAACACAGGGTTATTTTCCCGCGATAGGCCACAATGTATAAAGTTGCGTTAACATTTTTTGGTGATGTTTAGCACACGTTCTTGTGAATATACCCCACAGTGATGTCAAGTGATTTGCAGAGGATTGTGCAAATTTTTTGAAGTGAGTAAGCCAGGATTGAAACTTACGCTCACCTAGTTTTCCTGATCTGATTTAGCCAATAGACGACGTCCCCTCCCACACGTGAGTTCCTAATGGAAGCTGGCTTTAGGGTGAGGCAATGGCAAAAGCAGGGGGTTCATTATTTTTTAATTCATTTATTTATTCCATTAAGTACACTGCTGCCAACCAAGGCTTCTTGACGCAAAAACATTTGCAAACCAGTCAATCAGAAAAAAACATATCTTCATTGT
The DNA here is from genome assembly GCF_964204655.1 of Triturus cristatus. Classification (NCBI taxonomy): domain Eukaryota; kingdom Metazoa; phylum Chordata; class Amphibia; order Caudata; family Salamandridae; genus Triturus; species Triturus cristatus. The sequence goes on from NC_140593.1 coordinate 1,084,120,755, forward strand.
GTACAATTATACTTTTTCTAAAACCTCCAGAATCCTAAGAGATTGATAAAAGTCTGTAATTCAACAAAACTGATATTCCACAAAATGGCCGCTGGCACAACTAGGGCTCCGCCCCCCCCACACCCCCTTTCTGATCTGGCAGTGCTGGGAACCACCAACAATCCCCTTGCCCGCGATGCCAGCCAGTACATAACACCCCATATGTACACAAACACTAAATGTCTCTAGATTTACTGCCTGACGTGTGGCATTAGCTGGGCTGTTATTCAAGGAGCATTTGGGATTTTCATTCTGTGCCCTTTATTTCTCTCTCGTTGCAAGGTTGAGCTCCCCTTGCCCAGAAACACATACAACAGCAAGTGAACAGAAATAAATGGAAATCTTGTGCGATAAAACCTTTCAGTAGGAAATTGCAAACTGTTCTCCAGTGCATGCATATTATACATGCCCGCATTTACACAGTGCCATAAACGAAGGGGCACATTAATAATAACCAGCAATAAGAAAAAAAGTTATTTCCTAAGACATGTTTTTTCACTCCCCCCTTTTGACATTCCAGCAAAACAATTTTCTTTCACTTTAATATAAATCATTTTTCAATTTAGGCTCCAAGGTTTAAACCAGTGCGGCGGCCCAGGCACCGCGCACACAATATTATGTTCATGAAATATTGATACGGTGGACTTTTGAAATTAAAATAAAATGAATGGTACAGTTCCTAAGACATTAACATATGTTTGTTCAAGGCAAAGCGCGCTCCACAAATAATGGGTGTCAGGAGGGCGATGGATTGCTCGGGGAGTGGTGGAAGGGTCGTGAGTGAGCGGCAAGGTGTTGAGTGAGAGAAGGGATTTGTAACTTTAAGTAGGGAGTCTGACTAAGTGGGAGGAGTCAGGGAAGGTGAGGGGTGGCTAGCCTATTTATGCAGGTAATTACGTAATCACAGAAGAGAAATACCTTGGAAAAGGGTGAAGCATGTCTCAAATTGTCCCAGGAATTTTACCATATAATCGAAGTCATCATCAAACATATTATGAAATAGACACAATTAACACTAGCTTTAGGCCTGGCTAGAGACCGCTTTACCTGGCTCGTTAGCCGCATCTTATATTTTTATGCATGAATACACACACACACACATACATGTGTTACCAGTCTTGTGGGGACTATGTGTGAATACCTGCCTTGTGGGAACTAACCTTTCCCAATGTTTTTAAACTACACTAATAACAGAAAAATGCTAAGAAAAAATTCATGCTACAGGATCCTGCTTCAAATTTGCAAATATATTGTTATTTTATCGTGCGCACAGCACCATCCTTGTGGGGACTTGAACACGTGCTACCATCCTTGTGGGGACCTAGTCTGTAACACTATTTGTGATTGAATACAGTCAAAGGCACATGGCTAAATGTTTATTTTATCAACAATATACACAAACAACATTATAATCTATTCATATATGAATTGATGCATATATACTAGAGGTATACATTAAAGACAGATTATGTTAATGTGCCAGAAAATATCATATCATGCTTAAAGAAAGACACCAAGGGCCATATGTATCAAGCGATTTTTTACTCGCAAACGCTGCGATTCGCAAAAAACAGCGTTTGCGAATAAAAAATCGCTAAACGGTATGTATGAGCCATGTTTCAGCGCAAATTTAAGGAATCGCTAATTTTGCGATTTCCTAACTTTTCGCAAGCATTTAAGAAATCGCAAATTGCGATTTCTTAAATGACATGTAAAAAGCACCCAAGTTGTGCGAATTATCCTTAAGAAATCGCAAATTACCACCAACTTCCAGTTGGTGGTAATTTGCGATTTCCTTTCAAAAAGCACTTTTTTTAATTTTACAAAGTGCCACATGGCGCTCATACATGCCCTTAGGGCATGTATGTGCGCCATATGCACACACATGCTAATTTCAGGGGTGCATCAGGGTGTCATCATGACACCCTTGCACCTTTGAAATTATTCTCAAATAGCGATTAGCAAATTGCGATTCGCTATTTGAGAATTACTTCCCATTCATTCCTATGGGTCTCCTGGCCCATAGAAATGAATGGGCAGGTATTCCTTAATTGCGATTTTGCAATTTGCTAATCGCAATTAAGGAATTTTAAGAAATCGCAAAAAGTTTGCAATTTTTTAAATACATCCCGTTTTGCAATTCTCAAATAGCGATTCTTTAAAAATCGCTATTTGAGAATCGCAAATGGTGATGTTGATACATATGCCCCTTAAAGCTGTATTTAACCTATTTATTAGTGCTTAAAATCTTAGGAGATAATGGAACTAATACGTAAAGAAATTAACATATGGAACCAAGGAAAATGGTCAAGTGGAGTCCAGAGCTTGATTAGCTGATTATATTTTTGCCAAAATAGATGTTCAAGACCACACAGAGATAGTGGGTGAATATCATTGTGCTTAAGTCTCCATAGAAATAGTGTGTACATTCAAAGCTTAAATCCCAATATAAAGAGTGTGAAGCTAATGATGTTCAAGTCCACACAGAGGTTGTGTGTAATTATAGGAAGGCTCAAGTCCCCACAGAGATGGTATGTTATTATAGCGATGTTTAAGTCCCCAAAAAGATAGTGTGTTATCATAGAGATGTTCAAGTCCCCACAGAGATAGTGTGTTGTTATAGAGATGTTTAAGTCCCCACAGAGATGGTGTGTTATCAGAGAGATGTTCAAGTCCCCACAGAGATGGTGTGCTATTACAGTGTTGTTCAAGACCCCACAAAGATAGTGTGTTATTATAGCGATGTTTAAGCCCCCACAGAGATAGTGCATGAAGGTGATCGTGTTTAAGTACTCATTAAAATAAGGCCCGATTCACAAAGGTAAACTTAGCCAAAAAGTCTAACTGCACTACTTTTCAGTATTCCCAAAGGTAAATTTAGACCAAAAGTCTAACTTTACTACTTTTCAATATTCACAAATCCCCATACAGAGTATGTGAAGCTGATGATATTCATGTCAAAGCAAACACAAGGAGATGATGTCATTCACCCCCAGTCACAGATCTGGGTTGAATCCATCATCGTTCTTTAGCTCACTTCGCCACCCCAGTTCAGACCCAGTTATATGCAAATCAGTCTGGATCATGTGCCTCGTGGCACCCCCTGGAGCTTCAAGTCGAAACAGAGCTTGTGTTTAGTTACAGATATGCTCAAGTCCCCACAGAGATGGTATGTTTTTATAGTGATGTTCAAGTCCCCACAAAGATAGTGTTTTATTATAGTTTTTTCAAGTCACGTACGCGTGTTTTCCGCCTGACTCGTACAGCTGTATGAGCAAGTACGATGCGAGCTACATGAAATTCACCGACCGACTCATTTCCGGGTACGAACCGCTCCGTACGTCTTGGTCGGAAGCTAACCGTGGCGTGTAATGGATGCGATTCACGACAGAGCCAGTACGATGCACCCGTCAGACAGCCTGTGCGAGCCGGAGTGTCCGGCTCGCAAATCATCCGGGTGGTTGCCTTTGGGGGTCCCCGTCGGACCCCCTGGCACCCGCAGCCCTACGACTCGGACACAGGGGGAGACCCATGGGTCTCCCCAACACAGGCATGTACGGTGCGAATGGCACCGACGCGTACTCACTGTAGGGGGCGCACTTGTCCGCGACGTACCCATTCAATCAATAGGAGCCCATGTACGCGTCGTGTGACCGGCTCCAATTGACTTCTATGGGAGTCTGACCGAACCGAGTCCGACAGCATACGGCCGCATCGTACTCGCTCGGTCGGACTGCAGGACTCCGGCTCGGTCGGAAAACACTCCGGATCCGGCTCGGTCAGAGTGCTTTCCGACCCGGATCGGAATCGACCCCTAAGAATGCAGGTTTTATTGTCTACAATATGGAAATCAAGACAATTGTTGTAATTAATATTGGGTACTTTAGTGTACTTGTAATAAGCATTGTTTTTAATTAAATATATACATACTTATAATATTAGTAAAATTGTCTTTTTAAATATAGTTTGCAATTTTAAATGTGCAATTGAATTTTCAATAGGTAATTAGATTGGTCTGGTGGCTCAGTACTATTGGGTAACAATAAACACCTGTTAGCACCAAGATACCTAAGAGTTAATGTGCGATCTACAAATTCCTATGTTAAGTAGTTTATAATTTAGTAGGGGGATATTGGGTTTTTAGGGGAATATGGTGGGAGGTTACTTACATTTTAACAATTTTTTTAATGTTAAGTAATGTATGGTAAAATCAATATATAAATGGTTAGTATGTAATGTTTTAATTGTTCTTTCATTTATTTGGGTTTAATTTCAGATTTTTAATTTATATTTTTTATGGTATAATTAGTTATATATAATTTAGCAGCATGTTCAGTTTGTAGGGGAATAGAGTGAGAAATTATTTAAATGAAAATAGTTTTCTTTATTAATTTTTTGTTATTTAACCCCTTCCCTGCTCATGACGGAACCACTCCGTCATGAGCCACGGGTGCCGTGTGCTCATGACGGAGTGGTTCCGTCATGCTGCGGCCGTTGGCGGCCGCTTCGCCCACGCGGCGCTAATTCCCCGCCTGTGCGGGCGATTAGCGCCGTGGGCGGAGTCATGACGGAACCACTCCATCATGAGCACAGCTCAACCGTGACTCATGACGGAGTGGTTCCGTCATGAGCACGGCGCCACCGCAGTGCCCCCAAACCCCCCCCCAGCGCCGCGATTCGGAATACCCGCCGCGGCGAAGGGGTTAAATATTTGATGTATAAATCATTATATAATTTTTCATTGAATCTTTAAAATGAAAGAATAGTTTTATTTAGACTATGCAAGAAATAATTAGTAATACATATCAGCAAGTATATATTATATTTATAATTTTTATGTTTAATTTATTTTAATTTTATTATTGTTTTATTTATATTTTAATTTATCTTCTTGGTGTTTGTGGGTTTTTTCAGTAGTAGTGAGAGTAGTGAATTGTACGTATGTTTATTTAAATATTTTATTTAATTATGCATTTATTTTATATATTTATAATAAATTGTGCATTTTATTTAAATGTGTACAATATATGTTTTCTAATTTATCTATGGTTAGTCATTTTATGTTTTTAGATATTTCAATATTTTTTTAAATGACAGTATTGGAATGGCATATGTAACCTTTCTGAAGTCCAACACTTTACCTACTGTTGCTTAAATTGGGGTGGGAACAGTAAATCTAGTCTATCCAATTCCTATGCTTTCCTTATTATTGCTTAATTGGGGTGGGGCTAGTTAATATAACCCTTACAAAGTCCAACATTTTCCCTACTGTTGCTTTGGATGGAAGGAGAATTGCAAATATAACCCCTTTGAAGTCCAATACTTTTCCTTCTGTTTTATATATATTGGCGTGGAAATAGAAAATCTAATCCTTCTGAAGTCCAACACTTTCCCAGCTGTTGCTTACATTGCAGTGGGAATAGTAAATCTAACCTCTCTGAAATTCAGCATTTTCCCTGCTTTTGCTTAGGGTGGAATGGGAATAGTAAATTTGACCCCTTCAGAGGTTCAACACCTTCCTGACTGTTGTTTAGACTGGAGTGGAAATGGCCATTTGAACCCCTCTGAAGTCCAACACTTTCCCTACTGTTACTTAGATTGGAGTGGAAGTAGCAAACACTGACCTTCTAGTGGACTTGATCCCTTCATAGCAAAGCTCTGCCTGGTAGCTGCTGCTGCCCCTGTTCCTGCTTCTGACCCTTGGTCAGGAGCTCGAGGCCCACCTCCACCCGCAGACCCCTGCCTGCGCCTCATATCTGGTGGTTTAGTGGTAGATCGTCACTGCTCTGCTGCTGGGCTGTCCCTCTGCCTCTCTTTTCTGATTTCTGCCTTTATTCAGCTTTTTACTTTTTTACCTTTTTCTTTCCTTTGTTTGCCACCCTCGTTCCTGTTGCTGTGATCCCCATGGCCTGACCCCTCCAGTGACCCTTCATCTCCTGCATTTCCTGCCTCTTGGCTGTCCAGCCCCCAGCACAACTTAGTGGCAGCTGCTGCGCGGCTGCACCACTGGGGTGCCAAAGGCAGGCCTGTCTGCACCTGTCCGTGCCTGGACCATGCCCAGCGACAGGGACCCTGGTTCTCGGACCTTCCACCGCTATAATGTCAGCACCCTCCTCACCCACAACTCGGGACGCCATACCGCCTGCAACCTCGCATCACTGAAGACCCAAGGACCCTTCTTCTGCCAGAACTGCAGCCCCATCCTCACCCACGCCAGCATGCCAGATCCTCTTGCCACCCAACCGACCAACAGCACACTCGACAGACTCAACTGCAATCCCTCCACAAACACGCCACAGAAATCTGGGACCTCCTCAACGTGGCCTCTCCCGACATCACCTTGTTCGTAGAAACCTTGATCAACCCCTGATCTGGACCGAACATCGCCATCACTATCCCCGACGGCTACAAAATCACCTGCAAGGACTGCACCGACCGACCAGGAGGAGGCATCGCCATCATCCACAAGAACACGCTCCGACTGACCATGCACTCAAACGACCAAATGACAATCATGTAACACCTCCACCTCCACTTCCAGATCCAGACCAACAACACCCTATGCAGCACCCTCATCTACAGACCCACAAGCCCCCCGCCAGCTCTTCACCGACACCAACATAGACCTCATCGTACCCCAGGCTCTAGCATCCACCGATTATATCCTACTCAGAAACTTCAACTTCCACCTGGACAACCCCAGTGACCAGAACACTGCCTCCCTACTGGTGAACCTTGCCAAAATTGGACTCAGGCAGTTAGTCACCACACCGACTCACTCAGATGGATACATGCTCGACCCCATTTTCTCTGCCAGCAGAAACATCACCTACAGCCACACCACCGAATTCGGCTGGACTGACCACCACTGCGTGCATCTCGCCTTTGCCATGTCCACCGTACACTATCACCCTCATCATTCCCCATCGTAGTTGGAACAAGGACACAGAAGATCTTTTCGTCAACTTCCTCAGCACAACCACTCCGCCAACACTAACAGACGCCAACACCGCAGCGCAAAACCTTCACCAATGGATCTCCAACTGCGCCGACACTCTGGCCCCCTCCAGAAGACACCAGGCAAGCTACACTCGAAGAAAGCCAGCTGGTTCACTCCCACCCTCCATGAGTCCGGACGACTTGAGAAGTCAACATACATCCCACCCTCCCAAGACCTCTGCAACAAACTTGGCACCTTCTTCCACCACCATATCAGGCAGATCTACTACAGCTTCACCACCCAAAACCCTGCTACCATTCGCATTATACTCATGTACTTGCAGTAAAATGTTGCTGCAAATGACAAAATAGTATGTGAAGTGGTGCAATTTTGGAAATTTTGCTCAGCAAGTGTAGAGCAATGTTAAAAAAATTATGTGACTCTCGCTGCTTTATTTAATTTTCTTGTGGTCTAAAAATGATGGTAGGCCGTAATAATGGGAGTTGGTGATATGAGAAGTAGCACTACACTTGTTTTTAAAAGGAAGGGACACTGCCTTGTACTGTACGATTCTATGTCGTTGACTTGGGGAAGGACACCATGTTGTGGAAAGACTGATGCTCTGAAAGATTTTTAACTAAAAGAAGTACTGCTCATGCGATGATCTTATAAAGAGTACGGCATGTTATAAGAAAAAGAAGTTGTGCATGGGTATTTGCGTGGTAAGGGATTTTTTAAGGTTTAGGGTGGGCATAGGTTTTGGGTGGCAGGGGAACTTTCAGGGTTTAGAGTGGGTATGGGTTTTTGGGTGGCAATGAATCTTTTTTTTTTTTTTTTTAATTTTTTTATTCCTCATATACCAAAGTGGGCATTCTAGATGGGGAATCCCGCCCCCTCTCCTCTTCCCGAGTTGTTCCAATCCCGATATTTTGGGGTCTGAGGAGAGATGGGAAGGAAATACCCCTCTAGTAGCAACTGCTTTGGAGATAAAGAACCAACAGTGCCCAGGTGAAAATCATTGGAATATACTCATCTGTTCCGCCATGCCACAAGGGCCGCCCAGATCTTATCGTGGCTTGTGCTATCACAGGCCATATCAAATTCACTTATGTAAATGAGGTACTTCAGACAATCTGCAAAATTGGGGGCATTTTCACTCTTCTAGGCCTTACATATTTCCCGTCGTGCCAGGATGATAACATAAAAAATAAATTTAGAAGCCAGATCATTCTGTTCAAAATGCGGTGTTAATCCGAACATAATCATCCCAGTAGTCACTGCTAATTGTCTGCCTAGTACCTCAGCCAGGAACCCTTGTATTTTAAGCCAATAATTCTTTAACATTGGGCATTCTACAAACATATGCAGATCGTCTGCGGCTAACAGTTTGCATCTCGGGCAATAGTATTCTAAGCTTGTAATTTTAACTAATTTTTTAGGTGAAACGTATACTCTATACAATGTAAAAGGGTGATTTCTTTTTAGGGGGGCAGACTTAACCACCATGTGGAGCATCGTAAAGGAATCCACCCAAAGATCTCGCAAAGTATTAACGTCTGTACCTATAACATTGCCCCACAACTTTTGGAGTTCAGACTAGGTTACACCCTCCACCTCTATCAAAGCCCAATACCAGTAAGAGAGTTCGTTTAGCCATCTGCCCTTTTTATTTACTAGATCAAACTTCGGGTTTGGGATGTTAATATTCCATGGAATGGTGGCCCACCAACCCGAAAGCTGATAGTATTTGAATCTGGTAAGTGTTCCCCCAGTCAAACTCGAGAGGGATTCCCAATCGAGGAGCTCCGAGTCTCTCTGTATATCACTCCAGTATACTAATCCTACTGTTTTGAGGGGGGATGAAAGCTTGTCCTTAAGGCAGTCCGGTGTCCCCGGTGAATCCCATATCGGGGCATTAAGAGCGTAATAGGGGATGCCCAATCTGTTCCTAATATACATCCAATTTTTTAATGCCGTACTTAGAATTTTTAGTCTCACCCTTTTGTAGTATTTGGGATCTCCAAATTTGAACAGATAGTATTCCTGTCCTTGTGGGATACCATGAAGAAGTGCCTGAAACAGAAGACCCAAAGAGGAGGCATCTGTCTAATCCACCAGGAGTCTAAAGTTTTTAAAATGAAAGGAGTGGCAGTATATAAGTAAGTCAGGTAAGGCTAACCCTCCCATTTTCAGGGTTCTCCTCATTTTCTTCCAAGAGATTCTCGAAGTCTTTGTGTTCCAAATAAAGGAACCTATTTTCCCCTGGAGTTTGGCTATATCTAATGGGCTAAACATTAGTGGGATGGAATTAAACAGGAAAGTGATTTTAGGTAATATAATCATGTTGATTAGGTTCACTCTCCCAAAGATGTTCAACGGGAGGCCTGACCACCGTAACAAAAGGTTACACACCTCCTTATGGACTCTACTTAGATTTACTTTCGGTATCTCTGAGATATCCTGAGCTAGATGGATTCCAAGATATCTCATACGAAGTTTTACGTCTGGGGCTGCCACCCCCTGATTCCATTGCATGATCTCAGTCTTTTCCCTATTGATCTTATAACCCGAGATCTTCCCAAAGGACTCTGCCTGGATGAATAGCCTGGGGATGGCTTCTACCGGGTTAGATGTAAACAATAGAAGATCATCGGCATATAAGGCTAGTTTTAAAGTGAGATCTGCTATGTTGAAATGTTTAATTACCGGGTCAACTCTCAGCTGACAGACAAAGGGCTCAATATAAAGATTGAACAATAGGGGGCAAAGAGGGCACCCCTGTCTTGTTCCACGCGAGATATGAACCCAGTCAGTAAGTGACCCATTTATCAAGATTTTTGCCCTGGGAGAAAGATAAAGTGATCTGACTGCTGTTACATAATTTTCTGGAATTCCAAACCTGGACAGAGCCAACCATAAGTATGACCAATTCACTTGGTCGAAGGCCTTAGCAGCATCGATAGCTACAATAGTCAAGGGAAGTTTTTTATCTGTAGCGACGTCTATGACAGCGATAGCCTGAAAGGTTAATTCGTTTAGCTGCCTGCCTGGGATAAAACCTCTCTGGTCTCCATGTACTATGGATTTTATGACTTTAGCCATTCTTGCCGCCAGGACCCCTGCAAAAATCTTATAGTCTACGTTCAATAATGAAATTGGCCTATACGACTCAATTTTTGCAGGGTCCTTCTGACCAGGTTTGTGGAGTTACCTCACCTAATATCAGTATCTTATTAAACAATATAGTGAGGGCCGGGGCAACCTTATCTAAACCTAAATGGTAGATCTCTGCCGGAAGTCCATCAGGACCCGCTGCTTTCCCTTTTGCCATTTTTTTGATCTGGTTATAGACTTCCCCCTCTTGTATTTCAGAGCTCAGATAGCCTCTATCGGCCTCTGATAATTGTGGTAGTTCAAGCCGATTTAACCATTCTTCGGCATCGTGTATTGAGGGACCGCTCTCTTCTGTATAGAGATCCTGCATGAACCGTTTTGCCTCCCCAGAGATTATATCATTGTCATGGGAGATGACCCCAGTGTCACCTATAGTTAGACCCTTAATCAGGTTTCTGGCCCTATCTGACCTGGCCTTCCAGGCAAGTAGTCGGCCGCATTTTTCCCCATACGAGAAGTTTTGCAGATTACTTGCGTCCCCAATGAATCTTTAGGGTTTACTGTTTGTGTGGGTTTTTGGGTGGCAAGGATTTTTTTAGGGTCGGTATGGGTTTTTGAGCGACAAGGGATTTTTTAGGGTTTAAGGTGAATACAGATTTTTCAAATGATAAGGGTTATTTTAGGGTGAGTATGATTTTTTTGGGCGGCAATTGGATTTTTATGGTTTAGGGTGGATATGAGTTTTTGGGCAGTAAGGGATTTTTTAGGTTTTAGGGTGGGTATGGATTTTTAGGTGATTTGGGCTTTTTAGGGTTTAGGGCGCGTATGGGTTTTTGGGTGGCAAGGGAAATTCTAAGGTTTAGGGTGGGTATGGTTTTTGGGTGGCAAGGGAAATTTTAGGGTTTAGGGCGGGCATGGGTTTTTGAGTGGCAAGAGATTTTTTAAGGTTTAGAGTGGGTGTGGGTTTTTGGGGGCAAGGTACATTTTATGGTTTAGGTTGGGTATGGGTTTTCCGGTGATTAGGAATTTTTAGGATTTAGGGTGGTTATGAGTTTTTGGGTTGTGAGGTTTGTGTTAGGGTTTTGGGTGGGCATGGCTTTTTGGGTGGCAAGGGAATTTCTAGAGTTTAGGGTGGGTGTGGGTGTTTGGTGTTGACGTATTTTTTCGGGTTTAGTGTGAATATAGGTTTGTAGGTGATAGGAGTTTTTTAGGGTTTAGGGTGAGTATGGGTTTTTGGGAGGCACAGGAATTTTTAGGGTTTACGGTGGGTATGGATTTTTGGGTGGCAAGGGAATTTTCAGGATTTATGGTGGGTATGGGATATTGCTTGGTAAGGGATTTTTTAGGTTTTAGGGTGGGTATGGTTTTTTTAAGCGATATGGGCTTTTTTATGGTTTAGGGTGGATATGGGTTTTTGGGCAGTAAGGGATTTTTTAGGTTTTAGGGTGGGTATGGGTTTTAGGTGATATGGGCTTTTTAGGGTTTAGGGTGCATATGGGTCTTTGGGTGGCAAGGGAAATTCTAGGGTTTAGGGTGGTTATGGTTTTTGGGTGGCAAGGGAAATTTTAGGGTGGCAAGGGAATTTCTAGAGTTTAGGGTGGGTATGGGTGTTTGGTGCTAAGGTATTTTTTCGGGTTTAGTGTGAATATAGGTTTGTAGGTGATAGGAGCTTTTTTAGGGTTTACGGTGGGTATGGATTTTTGGGTGGCAAGGGAATTTTCAGGATTTATGGTGGGTATGGGTTATTGGTTGGTAAGGGATTTTTTAGGTTTTAGTGGGGGTATGTTTTTTTTTAAGCGATATGGGCTTTTTTATGGTTTAGGTTGTGTACGGGTTTTTGGGTGGCAAGGGAATTTCTGGGTTTAGGGTGGGTATAGGCTTTTGGGTGGTAAGGTATTTTTTAGGGTTTAGGTTGATTATAGGTTTTAAGGTGATAAGAGCTTTTTTAGGGTTTAGGGTGGCTATGGGTTTTTGGGTGGCAAGGAAATTGTTAGGGTTTCGGGTGGGTATGGGTTTTTGGGTGGCAAGGGAATTTTTAGGGTTCAGAGTGGGTATGGATTTTTGAGTGGCAAGTTATTTTTTAGGGTTTAGGGTGGGTATGGGTTTTTGGGCGACATCTGCATTTTTTAGATTTAGGGTGGGTATGGGTATTTGGGTGGAAAGGGATTTTTTAAGGTTTAGGGTGGGTATAGGTTTTTGGGTGGTAAGAGCTTTTTTAGGGTTTAGGATGGGTATGATTTTTGGGTGGCAAGTGAATTTTTAGGGTTTAGGGTGGGTGTAGGTTTTTGGGTGGTAAGGTTTTTTTTAGGGTTTAGGGTGGGTATGGGTTTTTATGGGTAGCAAGGGATTTCTATCATTTAAGGTGGGTGTGGGATTTTTGTTGGCAAGGGATTTTGTATGATTAACGGTGGGTATGGGTTTTTGGGTGGCAATGGAATTTTTAAGGTTTTGGGTGGGTGTGGGTTTTTGTGGGGCAAGGGAAATTATATGGTTTAGGGTAGGTATGGGTTTTTGTGTGATAAGGAATTTTTAGGGTTTAGGTTGGGTATGGTTTTTGGGTGATAATGATTTTATTAGGGTTTTGCATTTGTATGGGTTTTTGGATGGCAAGGGATTGTTTTGGGGATTAGCATATACAAGGATACAGAAACATCTCAGAAATAAACCAAAATGCTGGTCGAGTGACAAACTATGGAAAACAAAAATGTATTTTACATTTCCCTTTTTAGCGAGCCCCCACTTTTTTCATCCCACTTTCAAACCTGTCTGCACATATTTCCATATGACTGATTGCAGCCAGCAGGTGTGGGTGCTTCCTGAAACCTGGTTAGAGCATCATTTTCTTCCAAGTCGATGCTGCATGTAGTGCAAGTCGCTTGGCCTGAAGTTGTAGCGCTGTACAATTTTCACATTACAGGCACTGTTGAGCATGTTAATGCAGTAAGATACAGGGACATTTTCAATTTGTTTGATATTTTAAGACTATATGTTTCCACTGCTATAGAAACCTTGCATTCTCACTAAATTTGTTTGCACGATTTGCCAATTGTTTATTTTTTATTCTTGGGAGGAGGTTCACCCAAACTTCATGTTTGTCCATTAAGCTTGCTCTCTTTGCTCCCTACATAAAAACCATAACCAACGTTTACAAAATGCTACTTTTAAATGTCACCAACTGCCACTGGCCGAATACACACAACTCATTCTCTCCCTCTCCGACAAGAGACCCAACAGAAGAGTCAAGTTCACCGCATGCATGACCAAAGTTGCTAAATGGATGAGAGTCAACTGCCTCAAGCTTAACACTGATAAGATGAGAACTAGTGATTTTCGTAAAGAACACCTCGCCATAGGACTCCAACTGGTAACTAGCCGTTCGGACCCACAACCACACCCAGCACCTATACCCGGAAGCTTAAAATCATCAACAGCATACTGGACATAAATGCACAAGTCAGCACCATCACCACATTCTGGAAATGCTGAGGAGTATTTTCAAAATGGCTTCTAAGCAACACTAGAAAAATGGTCACTAGCAAGTTAGACTACCGGAACAGCCTCTACTCTGAGATCACCAAGCAACCCACTAGAAGACTACAAACCATTCAGAACTCAGCAGTCTTACTCATCCACAACATCCCACATAGTGCTCACATCACACCACACCTCAGGGAGCTCCACTGAATCCTGATACACAAACACACTCATTTTAAACACCTCACACACTCACCGAAGGCACTAGCAAACTTAGACACCACGTATCTGAATAGTTGCATCTCCTTCCACCAGAAAGACTAGACACCACTGTTCCACAGGACTCCAATCTGCATACATTTCACGCATACGCAGAACTAGGATGATGGGCGTTCTATTACATCACTCCTAAAGAGTGGAACGACCTCCCACTCCACATCGGAGCCTCCTTCTTTCTTCTCTTCTTGAATTCTGAAAGAAGCTGAAGACCTGATTCTCCAATCAAACAAACTAGAGATGGCTCAGGATACTGAAATTTTGAGTCAGGCTTGAGCCTGAATCCTGGCTCTGAATCAGCTTGAAGTTCTGTTAGAACCTTGATCCAAAAACAAGCCGATCTTCCATGTGGCTTTTGCCTGCTTTACTCCCTCTTCCCATGATGTGGTGTTATGGCCAGCGCTGTAGACTGTGCAACTGGGTAACCAGTTTTAAGCCTTGGCACTAGACCAACAGTAATCCATGTTAGCAATGCAGTCCCTGTTTACATTTCACATTTTTTTCATGCTGCATTCCCCAAGTGTAATTTAGTTTTGCCAGATGGTATTTTTTTGTAGGTTTTTTCATGCAACATAGAATTCTTGTCTGGTGCATACTGTGAACTGAGTCGCCCATAGGTGTCTGGGTGAATTTGGGTTGGGGATGGCAATTCCTATTGGGGCTCAGTTGAGAGCTTTGTAGTTGAAGATGGGGGCAGTGAGAATTTCTCACATCGCATGGCATTGGGTCATAAATGTGTGCATATTACATGCTGATCGAATGTGTGGACTCTGTGCAGCACACGGAGCGATGGGAACAAGTGTTGCTTTGTTGGGTTGGCCTGCAGTTGCTGCTTCTGTCTGTGGGCAGTGGAAAGGATGGACTTTTGCCTTGCTGTGGTATCCTATTTAAGAATATTTTTTAAGGGATTGAAGTAGAGCTTGATTCAGGGACACAAAGACTTTACCTGCAACTTGCTAAACAACACCTGGCTTCCTCTGCTGGACTCCTGGTTGCCAAAGGGTGCCAATTCCAGATCCTGGGGGAGCGATGCTGCCAGCAATGCTGCAACATACACCGTGGCCATGGGCACCTGTTCGTGAAGTATCTCATCATTGCGAAGCCAATAACCGATGTGGATGACTTCCCGAACTCATCGACACAGACTGCTGAATGGAATCGATGCCTCATGGACTCAATGTCTCGCCTCCCTGTGGCAGTAAGGAGCCAGCCCTCGCCTTGGCCCATTGACGCTTCACCTCAGTGATGCTGTGCACCATCCATTGACTCTGATTTCCAAGGCACTGTTACTTAGGGATAAATGTGAATAGGTGGCCGGCCTGTACACCTTGCAGTCACCGGCGTACTTGGGATTTGTGCCTGTCACGATGTCGTAATAGCCCCAGTTGGACCTATATGTTGTTACAAGTGTTATTTTTGCAATACTCATTCTAAAAGTGATATCTTGATATATGTGTGCTGGATTGTTGTCATTGTTTGGTTTGGATAAAGGTATTTTAATTTTCTAAATTGGTGTGGTGTCCATTTGTAGTGTTTTCACTGTGTTACTATGTGCTTTATGTACAAATGCTTTACACATTGCCTCTGATATAAGCCTGTCTGCTCATGCCAACGTACCAAGTGGGTGAGCAAAGGTTATTTTACAAGTGTAAGACCCCTTACCCTGACTAGAAGGAAAGTTCCCTACTTGGACAGGGTACAAACCTGTCAACGTTGTCTTTGGGTTCTCATGAGTCAGGACGCCCCTCCCTTAAGTATGACATAAAATAGCATAATTTACTTTGTACATCTGCATATTTAGAAATATGACGGCATATTTTGTCATGTAATTGTAAATTGTATTGATATAATGCTTACTACCCTTGATGAGGCGTTGATGCATTCTGAGGCCAGTAGCACACTACCCAGGGGTACATGTTTAGAGATAAATAGATAGTAGATTATTAATCTGTACAAGTTTTGCCCTTAACCCACTCAGAACGTATTGCATTGTTCACAGAAACCGTAATAGCAACACCTCCTTATTGGAATCTGGTATCTGGATAGACCTTTGCAGGTCTGAAAAGGGCTCTCCTGCAATCAAAATGATTTGCACAGAAGTTAGAGGAGATGAATCTTCACATGGAGTACTCCTCTAGTTTGAGACTTTAACTGAATTCATCTTTGTATTCTGGTATGTATGTTTTTCATCCTTTCCAGCAACAGCAAGCAGGCACTGTGAAACTGTACAGAAGGTACAAACTGGGAACTAATTAAGGATAGCAACAATAGTTTGAGACTGATGTTAGAGTTGTTAGTAATTCCTTGATGATCTGGCTATGCACATCAAGCCTAAACCTCCTGCAGATGTTTGAGTCTTGGAGATTAATTATGTTCACTTTTTTTCTACCAAACCATGGAATTAGGATTGACTGAATCTCTGTAACCTTAAATCAAAGTAAGCTTCTTGAGGAGCTTCCTAGGCTCAGTGTAGAAATTGTCTTGTCTTCCGATACCAATACACCATAAAAGTAAAACATTTCTGCTGACCTGCTAGATACAAAGTCTCAGTATGTTGAAGATTGGTGGCTGAACTAGACACTCTGATATGATCCATCAAGATCCCCAGAACGATAAAAGAGAAATCTGACAGTATAACTGCTCAGTTGATTCTTGGCTGTGTTAAAAATATTTCAGCATAAGGGACCCATGTTGTTTGCTACTCTTGGTTGTCATAAGTAGTATGTGGTCCAACTTGTTGGCTTCAAGCCAACCCACCCTACAGATTTACATGGAGTTCCTGTCTGAGGTAGTAGCCTTCCTGCTACTTGGAGGATAACTCCATACACCTACGTGGATGAATACTTCAGCCTGACCCACGAAGCAGCTGGTAAGTAAGGAGTTGGAGGCGATCTGCCACTGCACTTCAAATTCACATAATTTTGGAAGCAAGGAAAAGTCTAAGTGTCACCCCTAACTCAGTGTCCTCGTTATATTGACTTACTTCTTGCTTTGTCAGGCCACTATAATTCATTTATGGTATTTGTTTGTTAGCAGCAACACTTCCTTTACTATGGATGGTATGTGAATATTTTGGCGTTTGAAGAAAGAGGGAGGTCTAATCTTCAGATTGCTGCATACTTTATCAATTGCGGTCTTAAAATGTAACATTCACTGGCCCTGTTGTTCCACAAATACAATGCTGACTGACTACTTAGACTGAAGTCAAGTCAGAAACCTTGAACCACAATGGGTTTTCAGGGTGCTACAGGAGAGAGGATGTGGTGTTGCAGCAGAGCTGCTTACTTTGGCCCAGTTCCAAAGCAGGTTCAAACCTCTTAGTTCATGTACATGTAAAGGCCAGAACAACTCTAATTTAACAAACCTGATTAGTAAGAATGTGACAGGGAATAGCAGTATTTATGTAAAGCCTTGATTGCTTAATGGTAATCTCTAATTCTTCTAGTCCAAGCTTCTTTGTCATAGACTTTACATCCTACCAAACATCTTTCCACCTAGAGCTTTGCTTTGCCTGGAATGCTTCTATAATTGGCCAGCTTCTCTTTTAGCAAATTTATTTGGTGGGCAAGAAAACTATCTTCTACAGATTTTTAGTGTTTATAAATGCAAGTTATTTTCTCTGAGGTGTAATCCACCTCATTAGTACGGCCTGTGATGAGAAAGAGTATGACAGTGGGTAATGAAGATAACCTGTAAGGTACTGATTATGTGTCTGACAGAGCAGAATTCTCATTTGGAAATCATATCTGCCCTATCACGACTGGGACAGGTTTCGCACATGTGGTTTTCCTGGGTACAAGAACACCAGATCTTATTTTCCTGGTTGAAATTTCCAGCTGGATAAATTGAATGAAGCTTTGGCTGCAACAGCATACAATCCTCATCCCCAGTCCTGGACAAGAATTTTGTCTGGTAACAGGGAAGCATTCACTTGCCCCCCCTGCCAGAACTGTTCTTCCCTTTGTCTCCCCAACCTTCCAAACCCCTCCACACACTCGTAAGCCACCATTTCTACTTACAATCTGCTAAAACTAGCTGGGAATAATGGGCAGAATTCCACTCTGTAATTTGGCATCTGCATAGTTATTTCCCATTCCAAAAGGTATGACTCATCACAGGTCACTACAATGGTTCAGATCAAGTGCTACTTTGCCTAGTAAACTGTGAGCTATCGAAGTGTCAGGTAACATTTAGGCCCGTGCATAATCTTCATTAGTTGGGTGAAATCCTAAGTAATTTATAAATGTCACATTATGTAAAATGTGCAAAATGCTCACCATTTCACATGATGTAAAGTTTATACTTATATTCGCCTGTTAGATACTGGTTTCAATAGAAGTTGTATAGCAGGGAGGCCTTTTATCCATGAACTAGTCAATTTCTGCTTAAGCCAATCTCTGTCTGTCTGCACATTTTGTAACTTTTTTCTTCTGGGTTTGCCCACAGCCATCACCTATCACCTAGAAAAGTCATGTGAGGTGCACATTGTGTAATTGAGCAACTATTTTTCAGAAATTTTGCTTAACTTTGGGGAAAAATAAGTTGTGCAAATTCACCACATCCCTAATAATTACAAGTATCTGAGCCAAATACTCATGGCAGTAGCAGAATGGAAGACACATTAAAAAACATATTTTAATTAAGTGTATAACGCTGCTTGCAACATATCAGGTTTCAAAAATACTATGACACCCATGAGGTAGAAGACAACTATGTAATCACAAGGCAGTAGGGGGATAGTCAACTAAAAAGCCAATGAGTTGGGATCTGAAGGTAGTGGAAAATGTAACTGTGTGTAAATTAAAGAAACACCAGCTGTGCACAAATCCACTTTTTGAAGTAAAGTGGAGCCTGAATCCTATGCTGACAAGACATCATGGAAAATGTTGTGAGAAGAAGTACATTTCACAAAAAGTAAGCATCCCTTTCTTTACCATCCTTTGTCAAATAAAATTGAGTCTGAAGTGGACCTTCCAGAGGTACCAATGGTGTTTTTTCCAGCTAGCTGTTCAGCATGTCCACTCTTTGTATGGGAGTGCACCCAGTTAAACATCCACAGCTCCCAGAGAGGTGGGAATAGCCATTTTTTCTACGGAAAAAGCCAGGTATTGCAGACCCCTTTTGTTGTCTAATTGGGATTTTGGCGAATTAGTGCAAAATATATTTGGACCGGCACAGCTTGCAGGTGTAGAAAGAGTCCTCCTCCCCTCTCACTAGCTAAAAACATGGTAATATAGATTTTTTCCAAGATACCATGGCGCCTAGTCTGGATGGCAACCCACTTCAAGATGGTCTTGGTTAGCATTTGCTGCGTAAGGATTGGTAACACCTATTGCTGAGTAAATCATTTTATAAGCCATTTGTGGGCAGAATGGCATGGCAGGCAGTATGACAGATAGAGATTGTATAGCTTATGTGATTATAGGCACAACACAGGCTGATTTAAATAATTTATGTTAGATACACTATAATATGTAGCAAAACACACTCAACCAAAGTATACATCATTACTCATATAAGTCATATCCTAAGAGCTAGTTAGTACAAGGGATTAGTACTGCACACTACACTGCGATAGAGGATATCATGTATTGCATGCGTGTAACATCGCATGGTGTGTTACAGGTAATAGTAGGAAAAAAACATACAAGGTGGCAAGAGCACACATGGGGCCTTATTACGCAAAGTGCCCCGGGGGCGCAACAGGCGTTTGCACCCGCTTTGCGCGTCCGAGTCACTTTGGTATTACAGAAGAGGCTGCAAATGCTTGTGCCACCCCTTCTGTATTACAGATAGCACTGGTGCATTTATAGCACTATCATCAGAGGTTGTTCCCTCATTTGCATGGGGGCATGGCCCCATCCAAAGGAGGGAGTCTCTTTGCCTCTACGCCGTACTACAGACGCGGGCGCAAAGACAAAGAAGCACTCAGGAAGTGCACTGAGAGTGCTCCACAAAAAGGTAGCACACAGTCAGTACACCCCTTAATGGCAGACCTCTGGAGGGGGTAAAGGGGGCTCTACAGACCCCCCAGACATCCCCTTACAGGCGGGTGCAGTCACTCACTATACCCACCTGCATACAGCTCTCTATCCCCTCGTAAAAGTGCAGGTGGCTTGCCTCCTGCACAGTGAAACACGGAGCAGCTGCTTTAAAGGTGCTCTGTATTTCACTTGAATGCGCTGCTCTAGGGGCAGCTGCCCTGGAGGCAGTGCCTTCATCCTAATATGGCACACTTTCCTTGTTTGCGCAGGGCACCCCTTTTGAAAGGTGCACCCTGGCGCAAACAAAGAAAATGCACCATATTCGTAATACGGCCCCAGGTTGACTGGCAATTCTGAAAAATCATAAATTATAACAATGATAGGTTTTAGATTAACCTGTGGGAAAACAACCCGGAAAGACTGATGTATATTTCCTGGAACAGGTGGGTTTTTGGGGCTATGTAACATCCCAGTGCAATCCCTTAATGAATTGCTTCTTCCTGTGACATCATCTATTCTTGAACTTTTTAGGACGCGATAGAGCCGCAAACCTACAATGGTTATCTCTTTCTGATACAGGCACACCACTTCTGAGTAATCAATTTTGGGGTCCCTGCTTCCCAGCCGCGGCTCCTCCGCTAAGGCGGAGGATCGTCTCCCATCTGCTCTGGGAGCAGTTTAAAAAGAAAAACGAAAATGATCATAACTAATATTATCATTTTCGTTTTCCTTCCTGCTTAGGTGCAGGGCGGGGTGGCGGGTGGGGCTGGGCTGGCTAGAGCAGGGGCCAGGGGGAGGAGTGTTAAGCACACTCTAAAGTGTGCAGGACGGTTTGGCCAGCCCTCTTGGGCCGACCAATAAGTCCTGCGCACTTTGCATGTTCCCCACCAGGATGCATTACACATCCTGGTGGGGAATATGCATAGCCTAAATGTTCCCGTCTGAGTGCCATGATGTCTTGTCAGCATAGGATTCAGGCTCCACTTTACTTCAAAAAGTTCTTTCTTTTTCCTCTCAAAGTTGCTGGCATTTTCATTTAAAGAAAATGTGCATGATTATAAAAATATAAGAATATTTTCGTTATTTAAACAGTTTATGGAACCACAGATAGATTTTAACTAGGGTGGCTTTTGTGCATTACAATAATTTCAAACGCTGTGGACTGCAATACAACTGCTTGACAGACATTTTAATGACACCATCGATTAAACAAATATTTCTCTACAATACAAAATCATTGCGACTTTTATCGGAGCAGTAATATGAGTTAAATCATCTTATCTGTAGTTATTACAAACTGAAGGAGTCACTATGTTTTAAAACTATATATTTATTACACACAGTAGCAAAATGTATATTTAATAATAAAACAAATTGTAAGGCCGTATACCTGTAAATGATTTAACTACAGACAGCATTTCCTACAGGATGTATACCTTGCCAGTCCTCACTCTGAAATTCACTTTACGCTGCTGCTCTGGAGAGGCCAAAGGCACATTGCATCTTAAAGTCCTCTTAATGCGTGGAGATTCCGGTGGGGCATGGGGGATGGGAGCAGTTGCTCGGCAACTATAGATATGATAATGAAATCGTTCAACTCTTGTTTTGTGTTACTGTTGAAGGAAGGGTGTGCCGCGCAGCCTAGCCCAGGTGAAGAGATGTGCTGATTACCGCATTAAGTGTAGCTGCCTCATGCTGTGACTGGGGCGAGTTGTCATCCTGGAGTCACTTTCAAACCAATTGCACTTTCAAGAAAACCTAGCATTTTAAAAGTCCCAAACTCCAACAAAGCTCTGCCCCTTGCAGAAACATACCTGGGATGTGTAAATTAAATCAACCATATTTATTTCTGCAGTATATTTCCCTTAAGGGATTAGAACATCTCAACAGCAAATGATAAAAATAATTCCGGTTTATTTACAAAAGATGTGTAGAATTGATTTACAGAATAATTAACGGCTCCTCAAGAAGGGATTCCATTATACTTGTAGGACTTTATATTCTAGCTTACCACATGCAACAAATACTGCATTGTAAAGTGGGGAATACCCCAAGGAAGTGAGGTAGCATAATTCTATAGCATTTCATTAAAAAAATGACATATCATTAAACCAGTCAGCCCATTTCTACCAGTTAAAAATAGTGTGGACTGGACCCTGTTGCAGGCTTATAGGTTTATGGAAACCCACTGAACTGCTCACGAGAACATTTGATTTAATTTGACTTGTATTCTAAAACTGAATATCAACATCTAATTCTGTCGAATGTAGAAGCTGATAATCTAACTGAAATAGTGCAGTGTTTTTGATTTTTTTTAAAGCAGTAAGCTGAATTCGGTTCTCTCTTCCTCATGTTATAGTGCATAACACTGAGGAGCTATGCACCTAAAATTACTTTAGCATATGGTACTGGTAACTAACTACCAATATGTTTTTCCCACACAAATATTAACGAAGGCCTTGGCATTAAGTATTTCTGAAGTGAACGTATTTCATCACATTACAGATCAAACACAAGCTAAGATGCACCACACATTCATGAAGAACAGTGAAGTAATGACAATATATATAGTTCAAGTCCAATTCAAAAGACAGATAGATATTCCTTGGTTTTAGTCTTTTTATTCCAAGTTCATTGGATAGTGGACATTACAATGCGACACAGCCGACGCGTTTCGTCCTGAAACAGGACTTCTTCAGGGCAAGATATAAAGAGGATCACACATATATATTATTTATGGTCATTGTTGATAAGATGAGGAAAAGATCTTCAATATAGGTTCTTTTCTTCCATAAGTGAATGTCTTCTCTATGATTAGTATGTCTGTGACCATGGGTTTTTCTTCTGTTTCAACGGCAGATTTTTTATATATATATATTTCCAGTCATATGTTTGAGAGAAGACTTTCTCCGGTCGCAATATATTAGTTGCAACTGGAAACAAGAGATGTGTACTCGTGATACGGGTCCTCCGATTCGGTATTTGATCACATTACAGTTTGCATTGTTAGAAATTTTAGGAGAACAATTATTAAACTGCTCCTTTTGCCAAAATACCTCTATTCCCTTTGTCAAAATGGCTCAGTGAGTTAAGCGCTAGATGCTGAAAAGTGTGCCAATCTGTAGGTCATGTGTTGGAATCCCAATAAAACCTACTCAATCTTCCATTCTGTGACATGACATTCCATTCCATTCCATGACCTGACAATCCTGACATTCCATTCCATGACATTCCTGACATTCCATTCCATGACATGACATTCCTGATATTCTATGACATTCCTGACATTCCATTCCAACAACATTCCTGACATTCCTGATGACATTCCTGACATTCATGACATGACATTCCATTCATGACATTCCATTCCATGACATGACATTCCTGACATTGCATTCCAAGACATGATATTCCTGATATTCCATCCCATGACATGACATTTCTGACATTCCATTTAATGACATTCATGACATTACATTCCATGACATTCTTGACATTCCATTCCATGACATGACATTCCTGACATTCCATTCCATGACATTCATGACATTCCATTCCATGACATGACATTCTTGACATTCCTGATGACATTCCTGACATTCATGACATGACATTCCATTCATGACATTCCATTCCATGACATGACATTCCTGACATTGCATTCGAAGACATGACATTCCTGACATTCCATTCCATAACATGACATTCCTGACATTCCATGACATGACATTCCTGACATTCATGACATGATATTTATGACATTCCATTCCATGACATGACATTCCTGACATTCCATGACATGACACTCCTGATATTCATGACATGACATTCCATGACATTCATGACATCCCATTCTATGACATGACATTCCTGACATTCCTGATGGCATTCCTGACATTCATGACATGACATTCCATTCATGACATTCCATTCCATGACATTCCTGACATTGCATTCCATGACATTCATGACATTCCATTCCATGAATT
This sequence comes from Triturus cristatus, assembly GCF_964204655.1. NCBI lineage: Eukaryota > Metazoa > Chordata > Amphibia > Caudata > Salamandridae > Triturus > Triturus cristatus. Next base: position 1,084,144,571 of record NC_140593.1, read on the forward strand.
TCCTGATATTCCATTCCATGACATTCCTGACATTCATGACATGACATTCCTGGCATTCCATTCCATGACATGACATTGCTGACATTCCATGTCATGACATTCCTGACATGACATTTATGACATTCATGACATTCCATTCAATGACATGACAGTCCTAACATTCCTGACATTCCATTCCATGACATTTATGACATTCCATGACATTCCATGATATTCATGACATGACATTCCTGACATTCCATTCCATGACATGACATTCCTGATATTGCATTCCAAGACATGACATTCCTGACATTCTGTTCACTGACATGACATTCCTGACATTCCTGACATTCCATTCCATGACATGACATTCCTGACATTCCATTCCATGACATTCCTGACATTCCATTCCATGACATTCCTGACATTCATAACATGACATTCCATTATATTCTTGATATTCCATGACATGCATGACATGACATTCCTGACATTCCATGACATGACATTCCTGCCATTCCACGACATGACATTCCTCACATTCCTGACATTTCATGATATTCATGACATTCCATTTCTGACATTCATGACATTCTATTCCATGACATGACATTCCTGACATTCCATGACATTCCATTCATGACATTCCATTCCAAGACATGACATTCCATTCTATGACATGACATTCCTGACATTCCATTCCATGACATGACATTCCTGACATTCCTCATGACATTCCTGACATTCATGACATTCCATTCCATGACATGACATTCCTGACTGCATTCCAAGACATGACATTCCTGACATTCCATTCCTTGACATGACATTCCTCACATTCCATTCCATGGCATGACATTCCTGACATTCCATTCCTTGACATGACATTCCTGACATTCCTTTCCATGACATTCCATTCCATGACATGACATTCCTGACATTCATGACATTCCATTCATGACATTCTATTCATGACATTCTATTCATGACATTCCATTCCATGACATTACATTCCTGACATTCCTTGACATGACATTCCTGAAATTCCTTTCCATGACATTCCATTCCATGACATGACATTCTTGACATTCATGACATTCAATTCATGACATTCCATTCATGACATTCCAATCCATGACATGACATTCCTGAAATTCCTGATGACATTCCTGACATTCATGAAATGACATTCCATTCATGACATTCCATTGCAAGACATGACATTCCTGACATTGCATTCCAAGACATGATATTCCTGACATTCCATTCCTTGACATGACATTCCTGACATTCCATTCCATGACATTCCTGACATTCCATGACATGATATTCCTGACATTCATGACATTCCATTCATGACATTCTATTCATGACATTCCATTCCATGACATGACATTCCTGACATTCCTGATGACATTCCTGACATTCATGACATGACATTCCATTCATGACATTCCATTCCAAGACATTACATTCCTGACATTGTATTCCAAGACATGACATTCCTGACATTCCATTCCTTGACATGACATTCCTGACAATCCATTCCATGACATGACATTCCTGACATTTACGACATTCCATTCCATGACATGACATTCCTGACATTGCATTCCAAGACATGACATTCCATTCCATGACATGACATTCCTGACATTCCATTCCATGACATGACATTCCTGACATTCCTCATGACATTCCTGACATTAATGACATGACATTCCATTCCATGACATGACATTCCTGACATTGCATTCCAAGACATGACATTCCTGACATTCCATTCCATGGCATGACATTCCTGACATTCCATTCCATGACATTCCTGACATTCCATTCCTTGACATGACATTCCCGACATTCCTTTCCATGACATTCATGACATTCCATGACATGACATTCATGACATTCCATTCATGACATTCCATTCATGACATTCCATTCCATGACATGACATTCCTGACATTCCTGATGACATTCCTGACATTCATGACATGACATTCCATTCATGACATTCCATTCCAAGACATGACATTCCATTCTATGACATGACATTCCTGACATTCCATTCCATGACATGACATTCCTGACATTCCTCATGACATTCCTGACATTCATGACATGACATTCCATTCCATGACATGACATTCCTGACTGCATTCCAAGACATGACGTTCCTGACATTCCATTCCTTGACATGACATTCCTCACATTCCATTCCATGGCATCACATTCCTGACATTCCATTCCTTGACATGACATTCCTGACATTCCTTTCCATGACATTCCATTCCATGACATGACATTCTTGACATCCATGACATTCCATTCATGACATTCCATTCATGACATTCCATTCCATGACATGACATTCCTGACATTCCTGATGACATTCCTGACATTCCTGACATGACATTCCATTCATGACATTCCATTCCAAGACATGACATTCCTGACATTGCATTCCAAGACATGATATTCCTGACATTCCATTCCTTGCCATGACATTCCTGACATTCCATTCCATGACATTCCTGACATTCCATTCCATGACATTCATGACATTCTTGACATTCCATTCCATGACATTCCTGACATTCCTAATGGCATTCTTGACATTCATGAGATGACATTCCATTCATGACATTCCATTCCATGACATGACATTCCTGACATTCCATTCCTTGACATGACATTCCTGACTTTCCTGACATTCCATGACATTCATGACATTCCATTCCATGACATTCCTGACATTCCATTCCATTCCATGGCATTCCTGACATTCCATTCCAAGACATGACATTCCGGACATTCCATTCCATGACATGACATTCCTGACATTCCTGACATTCCTGAAATTCCATTCCTTGACATTCATGACATTCCATTCCATGACATTCATAACATTCCTGACATTCCATTCCTTGACATTCTTGATTTTCCATTCCATGACATTCATGACATTCCATGACATTCATGACATTCCATTCCATGACATTCAGGACATTCCATGACATTCATGACATGACATTCCTGACATTTCATTTCATGACATGACATTCCTGATATTGCATTCCTGACATTCCATTCCTTGACATGACATTCCTGACATTCCACTCCATGACATTTTAGACATTCTATTTCATGACATTCCTAACATTCCTGACATTCCATTCCATGACATGACATTCCTGATGTTCCATTCCATGACATTCCTGACATTCCATGACATTCATGACATTCTTGACATTCCATTCCATGACATTCCTGACATTTCTAATGGCATTCTTAACATTTATGACATTCCATTCCATGACATGACATTCCTGACATTCCATTCCTTGACATGACATTCCTGACTTTCCTGATACTCCATTCCATGACATTCATGACATTCCATTCCATGACATTCCTGACATTCCATTCCATTCCATGGCATTCCTGACATTCCATTCCAAGACATGACATTCCTGACATTCCATTCCATGACATGACATTCCTGACATTCCTGAAATTCCATTCCTTGACATTCATGACATTCCATTCCATTACATTCATAGCATTCCTGACATTCCAATTCAATGACATTCTTGACTTTCCATTCCGACATTCATGACATTCTTGACATTCATGACATTCCATTCCATGACATTCCTGACATTCCATTCTGACATTCCTGACATTTATGACATGACATTCCTGACATTCCATTCCATGACATGACATTCCTGACATTCCTCATGACATTCCTGACCTTCATGACATGACATTCCACTCCATGACATGACATTCCTGAGATTGCATTCCAAGACATGACATTCTTGAAATTCCATTCCTTGACATGAGATTCCTGATATTACATTCCATGACATTCATAACATTCCTGACATTCCATTCCATGACATTCATGATGTTCCATTCCATGACATTCCTGACATTCCATTCCATGACATTCCTGACATTCATGACATGACATTCCTGACATTCCATTCCATGACATGACATTCCTGACATTCCTCATGACATTCCTGACATTCATGACATTCCATTCCATGACATGACATTCCTGACATTGCATTCCAAGACATGACATTCCATTCCTTGACATGCCATTCCTGACATTCCATTCCATGGCATGACATTCCTGACATTCCATTCCTTGACATGACATTCCCGACATTCCTTTCCATGACATTCATGACATTCCATTCCATGACATTACATTCCTGACATTCCTGATGACATTCCTGACAGTCATGACATGACATTCCATTCATGACATTCCATTCCAAGACATGACGTTCCTGATATTGTATTCCAAGACATGACATTCCTGACATTCCATTCCTTGACATGATATTCCTGACATTGCATTCCAAGACATGACATTCCATTCCTTGACATGACATTCCTGACATTCCATTCCATGGCATGACATTCCTGACATTCCATTCCATGACATTCCTTACATTCCATTCCTCGACATGACATTCCCGACATTCCTTTCCATGACATTCATGACATTCCATTCCATGACATTACATTCCTGACATTCCTGATGACATTCCTGACATTCATGACATGACATTCCATTCATGACATTCCATTCCAAGACATGACATTCCTGATATTGTATTCCAAGACATGACATTCCTGACATTCCATTCCTTGACATGACATTCCTGACATTCCATTCCATGACATGACATTCCTGACATTTACGACATTCCATTCCATGACATGACATTCATGACATTGCATTCCAAGACATGACATTCTTGTTCTTGTTCATGAAGCTTTATTCGGTTCATATCATGTAATGACCATAAAAGCACACAGCAAAATACAAGATACAAGAATATAAACAAAATTTAAAAAACCATACTTTTCCTATAATAAATACATTTACAGATAAAACTGGCAGTATAAAAACATATATCTGGGGAATTCATGTTATACAGCAACCTCATCGCATCATCTGTATTAAAAATGCCATATTTTGAAAACAGAGGTTTTAAAAAAGTAATCCTTACATCCATGAAGAGAGTGCAAATAAGCATAAAGTGCATACAGCTTTGTTTGGAGTGTCCATCACACGGGCAAGGGCCAACAGGATACCTTTTTTGTTGGGGAAAGGCCACCAAGACATGAACGATTCCTAACCTTAATCTCGTTAGGACAAATCTATGTGTTGGGCGAGTAACCATATACAAGTACTGCTGAAATCCCTCATTTACAATATATTTGTTGTACGTTTGAACAGTAGTGAGAAGACCAGACGTCCCTGAACGTTTTTGAGTTCTAGATAACATAAAAGCATTTTTAAAATCTGGTTTAACAAGAACTCTTGGGGAACTAGGATCAGATATCAAGTTCAATCCAAAAATCGCCTGGTAACTCTCAACAACAAACTTGAGCCAGGGTATTTTCATGCAGTTATCTAAATTAAGGCAATCCTTAATAATAAGTTGGTTGAACTCTGTCTCTTCTTTGTGCCAAATAGCTTTATACAGCGACAGAGGCCTAAATGGTACTAGGTCACTCAGATAGGCGGCCCCAACCTCTTTGTGGATCAACTCTGTTGGGGCGGAAGTAGGTAGACACAGTAATTTTTTAAGGAAGATGTTTTCTTCTCTCTGCAAACAACCTACGTTAAAGTAGCCCCATATCCCAGCCCCATATAAGGCAATAGAAACACATTTTGCCTTATGTATCTCCATCATGTCTCGTACGCGTCTATCCCCTATCTTTGTGGCAAATTTAAATATGCCATGAGTACTTTTAGTCATTTTTGTTCTGACATTTATTAGTTCCTGGACCCAACTACCGTCATTCGTAAAAGTGACACCCAAATAGCAAAAGTTTTTAACTTGCTGTACTTTCACTCCTTCTATGAAAAAAGCATGATTTTTCCAAGTCTTGGCCCCACAGATCATAACGTGTGTTTTACTTTTATTAATCAGGAGCTTCCTATCCCTGATAAATTCGGAAAATCGATCCATCAGTCGCTGCAGGCCTATAGGTGTCCGGGATAGGAGCACAGCATCGCCCGCATAAAGCAGAACTGGCACACTAATCCCGGCAACCTGGGGAGCGTCGGCCTTAACTGTTTTCAGGACGGCTTCCACCCCGTTTATAAATAAAATAAATAACAACGGGGCGAGGACACAGCCCTGTCTTATTCCACGTTTAACATTAAAATTCGGGGTACATTCCCCATTAATCCCAAATCGTACACATGCTTGCATCTTGTTATACAGTCTAGCAAGGAAGAAGATAATTTCCTTGGGGGCGCCCAATTCTAACAGAACTGACCATAAAAGTGAATGATTAACAAGGTCAAAGGCACTGCTTAAATCGGCAAAACAAAGGTACAAATTACCATGAATAGCCTTAGTATATTTGCCAATTAAAAGTTCTAAATTCAAGCATTGGTCCAAGGTCCCACGACCACTTCGGAAACCATATTGGGAAGTTGCAAGGATCCCATTCTCCTCAGCCCAAGATTCCAATCTGAACAACAGCACCGGCTCATAATTTTTACCGATGAATCTAACAGGCTAATTGGCCGATAATTACAAGCAGATGCTTTGTCCCCCTTTTTATAAATGGGGACAATAATTGAATCGCCCCAAGTAGGTGGAATCAAAGTGGTTACTGCTGCGTTGAGGACCAAAGTAAGTATCGGTCCCCAAATTAGTGGTTGGGCTTTGTAGACATCGATAGAGACTCCATCGGGGCCCTGAGCCTTCCCCCCCTTGCTAGCTGTGATGCTACATTCCACCTCTCGTAAGGTGATGTCTAGTGGGACCATGGGCCATTGCCTTTGATCGTTTACAATCGAGGTTTTATCTTGAAAAATAGATGAAAAATGGGATACCCAGGCCGAACTTGCCACATTGGATGAGAGTTGAGGAATAATCTCATCTTGTAGGAAGGGGGAGTTAACAGTGGACCAAAATAGGCGGTTGTCCAAAGTTTCTGCCGCCTGTGTTAGATTGTCCCATGCTTCCTGCTGTAGTTCCATCTTCCTTCTAGTGAGTGCCATTTTATAGTCATGTCGCAAAAGTGTGACTAAATTCTTATCCCTCGGGGTAGATATTAAAGCTTGTTTAAGTTGGGTGAGAAGGGCTGTACAAGCATGGTCAAACCAACCCTTCCCTTTGCCTCTCGTACTCAACTTTTTCCCCGTGAATATATTATTAATAGTCGTACTAATATTGATAAAATTAGTCACAACAGAGGTAGATGAGCATCCTGGAGTCAAAATAGCATTAATATCAATCAAGTTTTTAGACATGATAATGGGCACGACTATAGCAGATTTCTCCCCCTTCCATCTAAGCCTGGTCCCATTTACTCTATACGGCTCGAGGTTGTCTACGATTCTTGGCACCTCCTGATCTCTGCATTTCCAAGATTCAATTTGCATGATAATACAATTATGGTCACTCAGATCAGAAGTATCCCTTATCTTAATCGAACAATTGGGCACTAAACTGGATGAAACCATTATATGATCGATGCTTGAGCTGGCGTTCCTCCCTACGAATGTAGGGATAGAATAGACACTTGCCTTTGTTGCAGGCCTTACCAGCTCTAAATCATAGGTTGCCATAACATTATTAATAGCCTCCCCATAGGTATTATGTGGGAAATGGGACGTACTCTCACCATTAATATTTTGTACCCCACAAGCCCTAGAGGAGGATAAACCACAGATTATGGAATTAAAATCACCTAACCAAATGACAATAAAAGTGCATTTTGCTTCGGCTACAAGCTTCATGAGGGCACTATATAGCTCAGCTATCACAATGTGCCGGGAACTGTTAAAAATGTTATTATAAAAATTTATTAGAAGTACCTCTGTACCTTCCGGTAATCGCACCCAAAGTATTTGGGAGTGGGAGCCCACTGTCAAGTGTTTTACAACCGTCAATTTAAGGTCAACTGATATGAGGCAATTCAGTCCCCCCTTCGCTCTACCATGTCTGGATTCCACAGCTACAACACTGTAACAAACAAAACCTTCAAAGCTAGGTGTATCGATGCACCAGGTCTCTTGGAAACAGAGAATATCAAAAGTTCTAATCATGACATTCAATTCTATGACATGATATTCCTGATATTTCATTCCATGACATGACATTCCTGACATTCCATTCCATGACATTCCTGACATTCCATTCCTTGACATGACATTCCTGACATTCCTTTCCATGACATTCATGACATTCCATTCCATGACATGACATTCCTGACATTCAATTCATGACATTCCGTTCATGATATTCCAATCCATGACATGACGTTACTGACATTCCTGATGACATTCCTGACATTCATGACATGAAAGTCCATTCATGACATTCCATTGCAAGACATGACATTCCTGACATTGCATTCCAAGACATGATATTCCTGACATTCCATTCCTTGACATGACATTCCTGACATTCTATTCCATGACATTCTTGATATTCCATTCCTTGACATGACATTCCCGACATTCCTTTCCATGACATTCATGACATTCCATTCCATGACATGACATTCCTGACATTCATGACATTCCATTCATGACATTCCATTCATGACATTCCATTCCATGACATGACATTCCTGACATTCCTGATGATATTCCTGACATTCATGACATGACATTCCATTCATGACATTCCATTCCAAGACATGACATTCCTGACGTATTCCAAGACACGACATTCCTGACATTCCATTCCTCTACATGACATTCCTGACATTCCATTCCATGACATGACATTCCTGACATTCACGACATTCCATTCCATGACATGACATTCCTGACATTGCATTCCAAGACATGACATTCCATTCTATGACATGACATTCCTGACATTCCATTCCATGACATGACATTCCTGACATTCCTCATGACATTCCTGACATTCATGACCTGACATTCCATTCCATGACATGACATTCCTGATATTGCATTCCAAGACATGACATTCCTGACATTCCATTCCTTGACATGACATTCCTCCCATTCCATTCCTTGACATGACATTCCTGACATTCCTTTCCATGCCATTCATGACATTCCATTCAATACCAAGACATTCCTGACATTCATGACATTCCATTCATGACATTCCAATCCATGACATGACATTCCTGACATTCCTGATGACATTCCTGACATTCATGACATGACATTCCATTCATGACATTCCATTCCAAGACATGACATTCCTGACATTGCATTCCAAGACATGATATTCCTGACATTCTATTCCTTGACATGACATTCCTGACATTCCATTCCATGACATTCGTGACATTCCATTCCATGACATTCATTATATTCTTGACATTCCATTCCATGACATTCTTGACATTCCTATGGCATTCTTGACATTCATGACATGATATTCCATTCATGACATTCCATTCCATGACATGACATTCCTGACATTCCATTCCTTGACATGACATTCCTGACATTCCATTCCTTGACATGACATTCCTGATTTTTCTGACATTCCATTCCATGACATTCCATTCCATGACACTCCTGACATTCCATTCCATGGCATTCCTGGCATTCCATTCCAAGACATGACATTCCTGACATTCCATTCCATGACATGACATTCCTGACATTCCTGAAATTCCATTCCTTGACATTCATGACATTCCATTCCATGACATTCATAGCATTCCTGACATTCCATTACATGACATTCTTGACTTTCCATTCCATGACATTCATGACATTCCATGACATTCATGACATTCCATGACATTCCTGACATTCCATTCCATGACCTTCCTGACATTCATGACATGACAATCCATGACATTCCTGACATTCCATTCCATGACCTTCCTGACATTCATGACATGACAATCCTGACATTCCAAGACATGACATTCCTGACATTCCTCATGACATTCCTGACATTCATGACATGACATTCCATTCCATGACATGACATTCCTGACATTCCATTCCATGACATGACATTCCTGACATTCCTGAAATTCCATTCCTTGACATTCATGACATTCCATTCCATGACATTCATAGCATTCCTGACATTTCATTACATGACATTCTTGACTTTCCATTCCATGACATTCATGACATTCCATGACATTCATGACATTCCATTCCATGACATTCCTGACATTCCATTCCATGACCTTCCTGACATTCATGACATGACAATCCTGACATTCCAAGACATGACATTCCTGACATTCCTCATGACATTCCTGACAATCATGACATGACATCCATTCCATGACATGACATTCCTGACATTGCATTCCAAGACATGACATTCCTGACATTCCATTCCTTGACATGACATTCCTGACATTCCATTCCATGACATTCATGACATTCCATTCCATGACATGACATTCCTGACATTCATGACATTCCATTCATGACATTCCATTGATGACATTGCATTCTATTCCATGACATTCCTGACATTCCTGATGACATTCCTGACATTCATGACATGACATTCCATTCATGACATTCCATTCCAAGACATGACATTTCTGACATTGCATTCCAGACATGACGTTCCTGACATTCCATTCCTTGACATGACATTCCTGACATTCCATTCCATGACATGACATTCCTGACAATTACGACATTCCATTCCATGACATGACATTCATGACATTGCATTCCAAGACATGACATTCAATTCTATGACATGATATTCCTGATATTCCATTCCATGACATTCCTGACATTCCTTTCCTTGACATGACATTCTTGACATTCCATGACATTCCATTCCATGACATGACATTCCTGACATTCCTGACATTCTATTCCATGACATTCATGACATTCCATTCCATGACATGACATTCCTGACATCCCTGATGATGTTCCTAACATTCCTGACATGACATTCCATTCATGACATTCCATTCTATGACATGACATTCCTGACATTCCATTCCTTGACATGGCATTCCTGACATTCCATTCCATGACATGACATTCCTGACATTCCATTCCATGACATTCCTGACATTCCATTCCTTGACATGACATTCCTGACATTCCATTCCATGACTTGACATTCCTGACATTACTGACATTCCATTCCATGACATGACATTCATGACATTCCATTCCATGACATGACATTCTTTTTTTTTTTTTTTTTTGTTTTTGTTTTTAAAAAACCTTTATTTCTGCAAGAATCTGGACACAGCTATTCATCCGACAACCCGGAGGTTCGGCAGCTTCGATAGGAGAGGACAAAGAAGCGTCCACAGTGCATTAAAGGAGCAGTGCATGACATGACATTCTTGACATTTCCAATGACATTCCATTCCATGACATTCCATTCATGACATTCCATTCCATGACATGACATTCCTGACATTGCATTCCATGACATTCCTGACATTCCATTCCATGACATGATATTCCTGACATTCCATGGCATGACATTCCTGACATGACATTTATGACATTCCATTCCATGACATGACATTCCTGACATCCATGACATGACACTCCTGATATTCATGACATGATATTCCATGACATTCATGACATCCCATTCCATGACATGACATTCCTGATGACATTCCTGACATTCATGACATGACATTCCATTCATGACATTCCATTCCATGACATGACATTCCTGACATTCCATTCCATGACATGACATTCCTGACATTCCATTCCATGACATTCATGACATTCCATTCCATGACATTCATGACATTCCTGACACTCCATTCCATGACATTCCTGCCATTCATGACATGACATTCCTGACATTCCATGACATGACATTCCATGACATGACATTCCTGACATGACATTCATGACATTCCATTCCATAACATGACATTCCTGACATTTCATCACATGACATTCCTGACATTCCATGACATGACATTCCTGACATTCCATGACATTCATGACATGACATTCCTGACATTCCATTTCATGACATGACATTCCTGACATTGCATTCCTGACATTCCATTCCTTCAGATGACATTCCTGACATTCCACTCCTTGACATTCTAGACATTCTATTTCATGACATTCCTAACATTCCATTCCATGACATTCATGACATTCCATTCCATGACATTCATGAAATTCCTGACATTCCATTCCTGACATTGCATGACATGACATTCCTGACATTCCATTCTATGACATGACATTCCTGACATTCCTGATGACATTTCTGACATTCAAGACATGACATTCCATTCATGACATTCCACTCCATGACATGACATTCCTGAGATTGCATTCCAAGACATGACATTCCTGAAATTCCATTCCTTGACATGACATTCCTGATATTCCATTCCATGACATTCCTGACATTCCATTTCATGACATTCATGACATTCAATTCCATGACATTCCTGTCATTACATTCCATGACATTCCTGACATTCCTGATGACATTCCTTACATGACATTCCATTCATGACATTCCATTCCTTGACATGACATTCCTGACATTGCATTCCAAGACATGACATTCCTAAAATTCCATTCCTTGACATGACATTCCTGACATTCCTTTCCATGACATGACATTCCTGACATTCCTGACATTCTATTCCATAACATTCATGACATTCCATTCCATGACATTCCTGACATTCCATTCCATGACATTCTTGACATTCCTGATGGCATTCCTGACATTCATGACATGACATTCTATTCATGACATTCCATTCCATGACATGACATTCCTGACATTGCATTCCAAGACATGACATTCCTGACATTCCATTCCTTGACATGCCATTCCTGACTTTCCTGACAGTCCATTCCATGACATTCATGACATTCCATTCCATGACATTCCTGACATTCCATTCCATGACATTCCTGAAATTCCATTCCATGACATGACATTCCTGACATGACATTTATGACATTCCTGACATTCCATGACATGACATTCCTGACATTCCATGACATGACATTCCTGACATTCCATTCCATGACATTCATGACATTCCATTCATTTCATGACATTCATGACATTCATGTCATGACATTCCTGAAATGTCATGACATTCATGTCATTCCATTCCTGACATTCCATTCCATGACATTCATTACATTCCATTCCATGACATACATGACATTCCATTCCATGACATTCCATTCCATGATATGACCTTCCTGACATGACATTCCTGACATTCCATGACTTGACATTCCTGACATGACATTTATGACATTCATGACATTCCATTCCTTGAAAGGACATTCCTGACTTTCCATGCCATGATACTCCTGATATTCATGACATGACATTCCTGACATTCATGACATTCCATTCCATGACATTCATGACATTCCATTCCATGACATGACATTCCTGATGACCTTCCTGATATTCATGACATGAGATTCCATTCATGACATGACATTCCATTCTCTGACATTCCATGACATTCATGACATGACATTCATGACATGACATTCCATTCCATGACATTCCAATTCAAAATTCAAATTGTGCACATGTAAAGCGCACACATGCTCTAAGTGCATGTGTGCGCAGGATGGCACTTTGAATATTGCAGTTTTCAAAATTCCTACATGGTTACCATCAACTTGAAGTTGATGGTAATTAGCAATTCCTAAATTCACAGTTTGCATTTAGGAAAGGCTTCTTGCATATGCATTAGGGATTTGCAAACTGCCAAATTTTGGGATTCACACCATTGGCGAATGCAAAATACTTTAATGCATCTGGTCCTATGCCCCTCCACTCTACAACACTCCACTTTATGACACTCCACTCTATACTCCTCCACTCTATGACACTGCATTCCTCATCCCCCACTGTACAACACTGTACGGCACGCTTCTCCACTCTACGTATCTCCCTCTATGCCTCTTCATGCCACTTTACTCTATGCCATTCCACTCTCCACTCCACCCCATTCCACTCTCCACCCCACTCATTCCACTCTCCACCCCACCACTCTCCACCTCACTCATTCCACCCCACCACTCTCCACCCCACTCATTCCACTCTCCACTCCTCTGCTCTAATCCACTCTCCACCCCACCACTCTCCACCCCTCTGCTCTAATCCACCCTCCACTCCTCTGCTCTAATCCACTCTCCACCCCATCACTCTCCACCCCTCTGCTCTAATGCACTCTCCACCCATCTTCTCTAATCCACTCTCCACCCCTCTTCTCTAATCCACTCTCCACCCCTCTTCTCTAATCCACTCTATACCCCTCTGCTGTAGTCCACTCTCCACCCATTTTCTCTAATCCACTCTCCACCCCTCTTCTCTAATCCACTCTATACCCCTCTGCTCTAATCCCCTCTCCACCCCTTTGCTCTAATCCCCTTTCCACCCTTCTGCTCTAATCCCCTCTCCACCACTCTGTTCTAATCCACTCTACAACACTCTACTCTGCTCCACTCTGCTCTAATCCACCCTGCTTCACTCTGCTCTAATCCACTTTACTCCAATCCACTCTACAACACTCTGCTCTAATCCACTCCGCTCCACTCTGCTCTAATCCACTCTGCTCTAATTCACTCTACACCACTCTGCTCTAATCCCCTCTCCACCCCTCTGCTCTAATCCCCTCTCCACCCCTCTGCTCTAATCCACTCTCCACCCCTCTGCTCTAATCCTCTCTCCAACTCTCTGCTCTAATGCACTCTCCACCACTCTCCTCTAATCCACTCTACTCCACTCTGCTCTAATCCACTCTACAACACTCTGCTGTACTCCACTCTACAACACTCTGCTCTAATCCACTCTGCTCCACTCTGCTCCACTCTGCTCAAATACACTGTGCTCCACTCTGCTCTAATCCACTCTGCTCCAATCCACTCTACAACACTCTGCTCGAATCCACTCCGCTCCACTCTGCTCTAATCCACTCTGCTCTAATCCACTCTGCTTCACTCTGCTCTAATCCACTCTACTCCAATCCACTCTACAACACTCTGCTCTAATCCACTCCGCTCCACTCTGCTCTAACCCACTCTGCTCTAATTCACTCTACACCACTCTGCTCTAATCCCCTCTCCACCCATCTGCTCTAATCCCCTCTCCACCCCTCTGCTCTAATCCACTCTACAACACTCTGCTCTAATCCCCTCTCCACCCCTCTGCTCTAATCCCCTCTCCACCCCTCTGCTCTAATCCTCTCTCCAACTCTCTGCTCTAATCCACTCTCCACCACTCTCCTATAATCCACTCTACTCCACTCTGCTCTAATCCACTCTACAACACTCTGCTGTACTCCACTCTACAACACTCTACTCTAATCCACTCTGCTCCACTCTGCTCCACTCTGCTCTAATCCACTCTGCTCCAATCCACTCTACAACACTCTGCTCGAATCCACTCTGCTCTAATCCACTCTGCTCTAATCCACTCTACAACACTTTGCTCTAATCCACTCTCCACCCCCTGCTCTAATCCCCTCTCCACCCCTCTGCTCTAATCCACTCTACAACACGCTGCTCTAATCCACTCTGTTCCACTCTGATCTAATCCACTCTGCTCTAATCCACACTGCTCCAATCCACTCTGCTCTAATCCACTCTGCTCTAATCCACTCTACAACACTCTGCTCCAATCCACTCTACAACACTCTGCTTTACTCCTCTCCGCTCCACTCTGCTCTAATCCTCTCCGCTCCACTCTGCTCTAATCCTCTCTGCTCCACTCTGTTCTAATCCACTCTGCTCTAATCCACTCTACAACACTCTGCTCTATTCCACTCCACAACACTCCAGTCCACAACACTCCACTCCACTCCACTTCACAGCACTCCACTGCACTCCACTCCACAACACTCCACAACACTCCACTCCACTCCACTCCACTCTACAACACTCCACTCCACTCCACCACCCTTTACTTCACTGTATTCCACTCCACTCTATGACACTCCACCCCACTAACGTTTAGCCATGCTAAACAGCAGTCACGCTGGTGTACAAGATGTCTAAAACACATTGGGAAACCCAATAGCTCTTGCATAGGCGAGACCTATTGGCTTTGCCAGGGCTTGTTCTGATTGTTCTTCATCCACCCTTGGGAATGTCAACAAACTGTTTTAATTTGGTAAACTTTAGGAACCAATTTTAAATTAAGCAGTTCAAATGTTTTAAATGCACTAACATATTATGGCAATATTTGCATATATCTTTTAAGAAGTTCACTGTAATTATAAGAACATGCCTTTTCTGTTAAAAATAAACATCCCCATTGCTTCAGTTCACTGCTTGTGAGAATGTTACCCGTATGGCAATACAATGCTAGTAACTCATTCATCTAGCCATCATCTAAAAGAACATATTCATGGTGCAAATTAATATTTAAACAAAGGCAAAGTAATATACAGATCCTGAATTTCTGATACAAGCATTACAATGCAACAATAGGCATTGATGCCTTAAGGCTACTTGCCAAAAACGATCTATTCATTTTAAATTGTATTGCATATTATTGCACCATCATTGTTTATTTGCAGATAGGTATCAAATGGCATTAGTGACCCAAATTGCTTTTAGCAATCTATAGAAAGCCACTAATAATTTTTAGACCCAAAAAGTTTAAAATCAATAGAGAAAAGGGTAATTTGAATGGAAAATATTTGGAATAACACAGGGTTATGCAGCTTTTACTTTAGTATGTCTGTCCTTTCTGCTGCTAGTTTCTGTTTCTGGTGAGGAAAGTGTGCTTAAATGCAAAGTGTGTTTAAGACTGCAGTACCGCCTCCTATCCACAGGGGTAGAGCTGAGCAAAAATATAAACACACTTCATGAAACACAGGTCCCCACATGGCAATTATTTAAAAAGTTGCAAAAATCGACACAGTCATTTAGAAGACATTGCCTTGTGGGACCTGGGTTCAGGTCCCCACAGTGCAATCAAGTCCCCACAGCGTGAGTGTGTTATCACACCCAAGTCCCCACGAGGATAGTAACACAAACACACACACGCACACACGCACGTCCGCACACACACACACACGCTTTTGGTCTGCCATCTTCATTTATTGGTCTATTCAAATGCAATTCACATTTTGCTTCGGCCCACCACAGCATGGGACAGTGGGTGAGCCCACTTCATCTATTGGTTTGTTTGCAGAGTGAGAGGTGTGGCAATTATGCATGGTCACATGTGCATAGCCACCTGAAAAGGAGTGTACTTAATTGCCAAGGCAAGTGGGGCTGGATTGCTAGACCACTTCATATTTTTATGTTTTTTATATTTTTTCCAAATTTCTTTTCCATATTTCATGTGTGCAAACGAAAATTACACACTTGCAAACCCACAACTTTTGGCTTTGCCAATTCTTTTTGAGAATTAGATCCAAATGATATTAGCAAGATAATATGTCTACAGCCTTATTTTATTACACCTTAACATGTTTCTTCATTTTCATGTTTTCTCTGAAATATTAGCGGTCCCCATCCTCCCACAATCACATACCACATAATGATGTTTTTCGCCAGGGTATAAGGCACAAAAATGCCTTGATGGAGAATAATTTATAAAGAGATCCTCGCAGAAATGCATTCCGAGAAGAGACATTATTCAACTTTGACCCATACAACTGTTTACCTACAATCCATTCTCTGAATCTCAGATGCTTGTCTAGTCCAGTATTCTCCATGCCGCCATATTAATAGACTTGTATTGTGTCCTGATCCAACCCTTTGTGTCAAAAGGCAACATTTGGCTCTTTCACATGACAGCCCAATATGGGCTTCATTAACAAGTTCTGAGTGATTACAGCTGCCAAAGAAACCCCAAAATGGAGCCTCTTGGGTGGTACGGGCCAAGGTGGGTGGCAGGTTGTGATGTACTGACAGTTTGAATGGAGGTCGAGTTGGTGGTACTTTGCGTTGAGGATGAGTTTTCAGAAGTTCAGGATCCCATAAGGGTTCAGATATCATTCGTCTTTGTGGAGAATAATGATCCCATCTGATGGTCCCTCTTTTTGCAGCATTTCATTTCCACGCTGAGGCACATTTCCCTGTTGTGCTTGATTTTAGAAGCAACCACAGTGGGTGATACCTGGTTGCATTGCTGACAACGTGTGCTATTGTCAATGTAGGGCAATGGAGGTTTGTTGCTTACAATATGTGCCCGTGGTGCCTGTACTTACGATATGTGCCTGTGGAGAATCAAAGGACTCAAGGCCTTTGATTCTCAGACCAAAGGTGGAATTCTATCAACCCACAGGAGATCAAAGAACCACAAATCTAGCCCTAGCTGAAGCAAAACATACCAGGAAACCCAGAACTGAAGGCTGTCTTTTACCTATCTGGCCGCAGCCCAGGGCAATCTACTTCCTTTGAAAATTTGCCTTGCTGAGAACATTTTTGGGTTCAGAAAAAAACTGAAACATGGCTTTCCCCAGACTAATGGACCTTCTCTATCTACCCACTCCTGCCCCAGTTTTCCTGTTGACTGAACCTATGGCAGTATTAGCGCCGTGATATCCCTCTGGTGATGAATGTTAGCGCTCTATAAATACTGAAAAATACAATAAAATAAATATCAGTGTTTCCAGCAGAATGTCATAGACATGCAGGGTTGTTCAAGAATCGTCCAGGGAAGCCTGTTGGCTTGCGAACAAGATCAGATAATGATGTGTGGTTTGCTGTGTTGGGGAAGGGTATCCTAGCTGCTAAGTGGTTGAGCTTGCTGTACACCCTGTATTGTGCCTTTGTTTGCAAATCACAGGTGTAGGTAGGGACTAACACATTGATTGTTTATTTGGAACCGGCATTGGTGGTGTAGCAGCAAGCTGTGCAGTTCCCTGGTGGACCCCCATGTAGCACACAATGGTTCGAGATGAGTCAACTTGGAAAGTAGATGGGCTGACTGAGCATGGTCCAGCTGATGGAGGAGACTGCCAGGGACGTGGTAATATTGGGGAAACAGCATTAACAACGTGGGCTCAACCACGCTTGCCGTTTCCCCACAAGATGAACCACGCTTGCCTTAACCACGCATATGCCTTAACCTCGAATATGCGTGGTTAAGGCAATGCGCGGTCTAGATGCAGAGCGGATGGGCAGGCACAGGGAGAATCGGGATAAAACGCAGTGAGGTAAGTTGGGCTGGGTCTTTCTTGGGGGGCGGTGGAGAGGTTAGTTTTCAGGGTGAGGATAGTTTTTAGGACTCTGGCTTGTTTATAGGGCAGGGAGCAGTTTTAGGGCTCTGGGCAGGGGGGGCTGGGTTGGGGGTACTTTACAGGTGTAGGGGACAGTTTTTAAGGCTCAGGGCGGGGGGGCTGGGGTCGGGGTAGTTTTTAGGGCGTGTGGTCGGTTTGTTGAGCTCAGGGCGGGGGTGGGGGGATGGGACAGTTTTCAGGGCTGGGGGCAGTTTTAGGCCTCAGGGCGGGGGGCTAGGTCAGGGTAGTTTACAGGGGTAGGGGTAGTTTTTAGGGCGTGAGGTAATTTTTAGGGCTCAGGATGGGGTGGGGGAAAAGGGACAGTTTTCAGGGCTCGGGGCAGGGGTATGATCTTTAGCACACATGCCCATTTACCAATCATGTGTTTACCACGAAATTGCATGGTAAAGGCATGCATTGTTTAGGCATGCGTTATTCCATCATACAACCGGTAATGCTTCTGCTCGGATTAAATAAGCTTCCTTATTTGTTAGGTCCTTTCTCCAAGCATTACCCATGTCACATTCGGGCTACGTAAGATGTGTCACTGCAGCTGCTGTTGGTGCCACCCAGGTAGTATTTTGTTTGGACTCTGTCATCTTTTTCAAAGTCTCACCACTGTGTTCTTTTCTCTGTCCACCATAGTGTTGCACTGTTGAAGTTGAAGCAATTATAGTCAATGTCAAATATTCAAGCGTGCCCTAGGGGTCTTTGGGAGTGAGCCCAGTATGGAAATGGCTCTAGTCGTAACTAGTTAAGTATATGAGCAGATAAAGCTATTTTACCTGGTTTTTAGCACCACATGTTGCTTCTTTGGGAGTTCTGCAACTTCTGCAGCAGCTGGCAGGTCGACAGGGTTTTAGACAGGTTGAGTAGCAACAGTACATTTCCATGCGGGGGGGCACACCGAGCCCTTTATGAGTGGCAGCACAGTGTGGGACAGGACCATCGAGGCTGAACTGGTAAATAGTTCAATGTGATGGAAGGCTGCAGTGATTCCTTGTGGGTGACTAGTATAAAGTGGGAGCAATCAGAATCAAAAAAATAGCAGGACACCGGTTGGGTGTCATACGTGTCTAAGTATCTGTCTGGCTCGTGTTGGTTGGCAGCCTGCGGGTGGGTTAGGGTGAAGGTGTAAGTGCTTGTGGGGAGTGCAGTGAGTTATGCTAATGCAAAGCAGGGCATTGCACTTCCCTGCTTGCCCCACAGTGAGGTTTTGCAGACAGAGTGGTGGAAAATGTGTTTGTTGCAAAGGTTGGGGGCTAGGGCTGAGTGCAGCGCGAGCAAGGGTGTCCATAAGTGGACGCTCTGTCTTCGGACCGCAGTGGATGCATACAATAGCACGCTGTGGCACATATGTGGTCAATCAGGCTTCTCTTGTTCACCTGGTTCATTCTCCTCCAGTACAGACAGCAGATATGTGCTGCAGGTGTGGATAATAGTGGCCCAGAGACAATGATGTGGTGTGATGTGTGCCTCAATGTGGGGCAGGCAGGAGTTTTATCCGAGGGGTTCTAGACAAGATCCTGTTGTGGTTTGTAACTGTGCTGTTGGCTTGGCACCACTCTGCCAACTAGTTGGCTTTGGTGCCTTGTTATGCTCATCTTGGTGTAAGTATTGTATCTAGTCTGTGCTTTCTGAGGAGCATTGAACACTGCTGCTAGTTGTACTTCTGCTATGACTAACTCTAGTGTTATTACTACTGCTGGTACCACTGCTACACTACTGCTCCTAAAACGAGTGATGCTACTACTAAATATACACTACTGCTGCAAGTCGTAGGTGCTGCTTGAGGAGCACAGAATACTACCTCCAGTATTACTTCTGGAACTGCCACTATGACCAACTCCAGTGTTATTACTACTACTGGTGCCACTGCTACACTACTGCTCCTAAAACTAGTGATACTACTAGTAAAGGTACTCTAGTGCTGCAAGTGCTAAGTGTTGTCTAAGGAGCACAGAATACTACCTCTAGTATTACTTCTGGAACTGCTACTATGAATAACCCCATTGTTACTAGTACTGGTAGCACTACTACACTCCTACTTCCCCAGCTACTGAACTGCTTAATGTGTACACTACTGCTGCAAGTACTATGTGCTGTCTGAGGAGTACAGAATACTACCTCTAACATTATTTCCGGAACTGCTGCTATGACCAACTCTTGTGTTTTTACCATTACTGGTGCATCTAGTACACGACTGCTGCTACAACCTGTGATATTACTACCAAATGCACATTACTGCTGCACGTAGTGTGTACTGTAGTTGCTGTTGGTATTACTACTATGCTAGTCTCCATCTACGACTGATTTCTAGAACTGATTCTCCTCAATGCTTTCTTAGCTGTGGCTGCCTCTCTTTCCATGTTTGATTTCTAGAGCTGATTCTCTTCAGCACTGTCCTACCTGTTGTTGTCTCTTTTTCCTTACCTGATTTGTAAAGTTCATTCATTTTAGCACTGTTCTCTGTTCGGCAGCCTCTCTTTCGAGGACAGATTTTTAGAGATGTTCCTCATCAGCACTCTTACCAGCGGGCGCCTCTCTTTCTTTCCCTCGACTGATCTCTTGCATGGATTCTCTCTCCAGCACTCTTCTTCTCTGTGACCACCACTCTTTTGACCACTGGTCTCTGAGCTTATTCTGTCAACACTTTATTGTATTATAGCATCTCTGAAGCACTTTCCTACCTCTTGGGCTGTGCGGCCTCCTCTCTTTCGATGACTGGTTTCTAGAGCTCATTCGCGTCAGCGATGTCCTCCCAGTGGCTGCCTCTCTTTCCATGGCTGATTTGTAGAACTGTTTCTCCCTAGATGAAGGCCGCCCATTGAAGCAGCGTAGAGCCAGGGCTAACTACAGCAGCTGGCAACTTGAGGAGTTGGAGAAGGTGTTTGAGACCACGCACTACCCTGACATCTTTATGAGGGAGGCGCTGGCCCTGCGCCTTGATCTCATCGAAGCCAGAGTCCAGGTAAAGACAATAAGCCACCGACAAATTAGAAGTGAGTGTTGAGTGAATGAGGCTAAAAATACCACTGTTAATTGTCACGGAGTTGTGTCTCCTCCCATGGGTATTTTGCAGATTCCGGTGCCTAGAGCCAGTTCATCCATTGCTGTTGAGTTGCGTACATTTCCTGTTTACAGCAATACATAGGAAGCTGGACATCCTTGCAATTTAGTGCCATTATCAACAAATGACCACTGTACTTTTAATTCATGTATTATTCTACTCATATGACAATAAGGAGGTAGAGTAAAACAAACTCTAGTTGACATGTCAAGAACTTTCAATTCTATTAAGGACACGGAAGCGAGGATTATGCTTCTTAAACCTTACTTCTCACAAACAGCAGCCAATGAAAGCCATCATTGACTTTAAATTTCATGTCCGATGAAAACTTGCAAGATTAACATGACTCCAAACAGCAATCAGAGCCCTCGTAGCCCTATATAACCAGAAGAGATTATTGTCTGTTCTCTCTCTTTGCACCACAGGCCCCAAAATGCATCAGACATCAATTTTAACTGTCTTGAACGCAATGGAAACTTCTTGCCAGTCCGATTGAAATCCAGTAGCTCAAAGTTCTAACTAAACGTTTGCCTGGCTAATTGATGGTGGAACGATCTGCTCAGGCAACTACACCAACATCCACCTCAGCCACAATTTACATGGTTGATATTGAAGCTCAGTCTTGTTCTGCTTATTTCCTGTGAAAGAAAAATATAAAGCCGTACCACTATTGATTAACATATAATTAACCTCAGATAATAACAGGAAGCCGCACGATATTCTCCAGATAAGAGCATAGAAAATAACCTCTGGAAGCCATAGCTCTCCTAACTGAATGTGCTCCTAATGCAGACAAATCAACTCCAGCTTAAGCCAATAGCCATTTTACCCATCTAGCTAAAGTAGCTGACATTACTGGTCTAACGGTTTTCAAATGGGAATCGTCTGGAAGAATCCTGTCGTTACTCCGTTGTACTGTCATCGTATGCTTTTATGCATTTTACACACACAGCTTGGGAATGTCAGGGAAGGCTGGATAAGACACACACTGGGAGTGTGTTTTTGTTCTTTTAGAAATTGTAAAAATCCCACCATAAGGAGAGAATACTCCATCTGCTAGATCAAGAGCTCATACATTCAAGACTTCTCAACACAAAGTAAGGCATTGCAAAACAGTTAACTTGGCTGATAATTGCTTTCTTTGACAAAAACTCTTTAGCAGACCATATTTCCCAAAATTCTAAAACTACTTTTACATCCTACAAAACCGAGTATTTAGGCTGGGAAGGCTGTACTAGTCTAATACCCCTAAACAATTTACAGATTAAAGGGTGTCCCCCTACAGGTTTACCATCAATGGGATTGTGACCAGCTGAAATTGCTAATGCAAAATAATTGTTAATTGATCTGTATGCTAAACCACTTTCTGCTAGTTGGGAAAGAAAATTAATAATTAGGTGCAACTCTGCTGCCAAGGGATCCACATTCCATTTGTTGTACCAACTAACTCATCATCACCAGGCTGAAAAATTTCTTTTATGGGTACTGCCCGCCCAAGATTGTCAGAGATGGAAAAAAGCTTGTTGCAGAATTCCTGACATTTGCTGTGCTCCCTGAAATCCTCCATGCCATCACGGAGAGTTGATCGGTCATAATCAATGGATAAGGCAGACCTATCGGGTCCGTGAGAAGGTCCTGGAAGGTTGGAAGCCTCATTGGACTGTTGCAAGACATCTCCAGTAGCACTAGGAACCAAGGCTGTGCCTTCAACATTGGTGTTACCATGCCGAGTGTAGTTTCTTAAATGAGGCATCAGGTAGCCAAACCTGATGCCTCATTTAGGAGACTACTCTTGGTATCATCACAAAGGGAGGGAAGACTTAGTAAAGATCCCCCACACCACAATTTTGCAGGAACGCATCAGAACTCACCACTAAGGGATCAGGTCTCCAACTGAAGAAATTGGTAACTGTTCAGATGGGATGGAAAGAGGCCTGCGACATATGGACCCCACAATTGAATGATTAACTCGAATATCTGGGGATGTAACTTCCAGTTGCTTTTGTCCCGCTGAAATCGCGAACCCAATCTACTATGACATTTTTCTATCCCAGGATGTACTCCACTGTGATCGAGATTTGATGATGAAGGCAAAAGTGCCAGAAATCCTTGGCTATCTCCATCAACAGCCAGGACTGGGTTCCCCCCAATTTTTGTATATACCTCACCGAGGAAATGTTGTCTATCACAAGGAGGATGCAACAGTTCGTCTTGAGAAATGCGAGGGTATGGTGGCAAATGACCCGGACAGAAGCTCCTGACAGTTGATATGGAGTTGTAACTCTGCTGGGGGCCATCTGCCCCTTGTGGAAATGGGGCCACATCTAGCATCCTAACCTAATTGCTGGCGTCTGATTCTATTATGGCTTCCGGAACTCTGCCAAAGATAGCTCTGCCATTCCAGGTGTGTATGTGATGGAGCCACCAGGACATCTCCATCCTGGCTTCCTCTGGCAGGGAAATCTTCTCTGAATATGATAACCCTTTCCATAGGTGGAGGATCTTTAAGCGCTGCTGGGCCTGATAATGGAGGGAGCCCGGGAAGATCACTTGGATGGATGAAGTCAACAACCCCACAATCCTGGCAAGGGACCTTAAAAATACCAGTTTGAACTCTTTCTTGATAGAATTCACCTTCTACATAGGTAATTTGAGTGGGTTTGCATTGAGTCCACTTGGAATCCCAGAAATTCTATACATTGAGTTGGCACAAGCCTCGCTTTTGAGACATTAATTATGAAAACAAGTCTTGGAGCAGTTGGATCATCCAAAACAGATGTAACTGCACTGTGGTTTGATTCTGAGCCATTAAGATCTGGTCATCCAAGTAAGCCATCAGGTGTACACCTTTTGCTTTGAGAGCTTCGGCCACTGGTCTCATCAGTTTGGTGAAGCACCACCGATAAGAGCCTGAATAGCAGGACTGGGAATTTGTACCAATTAGCCGCCCACTGGAATTGGAGAAATCACCGGTGGGGTGGGAGAATGGGTACAATGAGATAGGTGTGTTTTGAGATCATGACAGATGAGCCAGCCCCGTCTTGAAGGAGATGCCGAAGAAGATGAATGCCTTCCATCTTGAAATGTTGCTATACTATCTAGGAATTGAAATCTCACAGGTTCAGGGCCAATCTGAACCTCCTTTCTTTTGCACTAAAAAGATAGTGCTGAAGAAACCTTGGCGGTGCAGCTGCGTGAGGCAGACCGCTACCATGCTCAGTAACTCCTGGGTCTCATACTCTGTGAAGACTCGCTCTTGTTGGGAAAAACGGATGGATCTGAGGTGATGTTGTTGAGGGAATCCCTTAAAATTACAGTCTGTACCCCTCTATTTGTTCTAGAACACATATGTGGTGGGTGAGTGTTTTGCAGTTTTGCGTAATGTGACGCTTGCTGCCTCCCAGAACCACCATGGATAGTACGATAATGTTTACCTGTATAGTTGGGGCTTGAGGTTCATGTGCTCCACCTCTGTAGCCACCTCTGTTAAAGCGGCCTCTTCCCTATTGAGCTCTGGAGGGTAAAAATGTGTTTCCTCTATTGTTGTCTACCCAGCTTCCATGTCTCTGAGTGCTGAATCCTCTTTGTAAGGCCTGGTAATAACCTTGACCTGGCGATCTACCTCCTAATAACAAAGCCCTGGCAAAGAGGCCAGTTTAGAACACTTTTTTGATTGACAATTGAGTCTTGTCCAAGACGGAGAAAGTCAAGACAAATTTTACCAAGTCTTTGATGAATGCGTCCATTAGCCAATGTACCGTCTTCTGAGGATGCCAACTCAGTGAGTTTTGAATCTATCCGCATTAGGATAGAGCAGTGCCTGTCCAAAGAGATATTGCAATTTGCATTGCCCTACTGGCAAACTGTGCATTGGGCCCATCAAATTAAAACATCAAGGGCAATAGCGGCATTCGTCTCTTTGGCTGTGTAGGCCAATTCCAAAATCTTCATTAGAGGGCTGGAAATGTCAAGAAGTTTATCTTGGCATTCGCCCTAGGCATAGTAAATTCCTTTTTTGGGGTCTTTTGAAAATTTCACATGAAAAGCGCCATATTGGAGTTACAAGTGAGTGATGGTCATGGGCATTTGGCATGTAGCTGAGTTCTAACTTTTCTTTTTCATCTTTGCAGAGTCGAGTTTATACTTATTTTGCCACCTACAGACTAGGCAGCCAGTCTGCAGATCCAGGGTGCACAATTTAATCTGGGCCAAAATCTAGTGCACTCCCTTTTCCCTCAAGCAAAGGGTTTGCCCCATCATAATGGACCTTTCGTTTCTGTTTCGCTTTCATAGGCTGAAGATCATCCTGAGATGAATCTGATTCAGAAGAGAAGGAAGTGACATCATCAAAAGCATGTCTGCTCAGAGGGTCAGACCCCGAGGGGCCTGGAATCCCGAGCGCCTCATCTCCATTGGTCTAGCAAAATATTATGAGAGATCTTTTCAAGGGCGTCAGTATGCAGCCATTAAGCTGCCTCTTGTTGCTGATGACTCCACATTGTCGGGCACCTTTATTTCTAAAAATGGGGCAGAAGAGTCCATGTTGTGTTTGCACAGCCCATGTCTTTTCATAGAGAGTTGTTCAAGGCTAACACCAATTGCTTTTCAAAATCGTTCCCGGCAGGTTCATCTCCATAAACCAATATATTACCCACTGTCAAAGGATTGGCACTCTGATGTTGTAGAAATGTCCACAAGCTCCACAAATCCAATCCCAAAGGAAGACTAGGGCTGGAGTGTCCCAAATACCAGGCCAGAAACAAACAGGTAGATTAAGATGTGAAGACGGCGGCCTGAAACGTCTAAGGCATATCCTTGACCAGTAAATTTTACGGCTCTTGGAGAAGGATTAAAGAAAGGAGCAAACAGTCCCAAAAAACCTTGTTTTGCTCTCTGAGCAGTGTATCACGACAGGGAGCCGAATGTGACCACAGCTGCCTAGCAAAGTCCAAACTGTTCAAATGATGTGTGGAAGTAGCACACGTGCGCATGTCTTCTGATCTCAGCGGGCTAAGAGGGCTCTGATTGGTGGTCGGGGATATGTTAAGGTTGCAAGTATTCATGGGAAATTAAATTTCATGTCATTGACGTTTTCATTGGCTGCTGTGTTTGAGAGCAGTAAAGTTTGAGAAGCATAATCCGAGCCAACGGTCCTGACATAGAATTCATGAATCTTTAGTGTCAAGGAATCATGACTAATCAGTTCATTCAAAGGACATTTTGAAGTACTTTTAGGGGCAGGCTATGGAGCAATAATTCCCTCTAGTGTTAGGATATAGTGCGCCTGGCCTTGAGGCGAGACATTTTGCTAAGGAACTCACAATTAAGCACATTAACAATTATGGGCTTTGTCACTTTTAGGAAATTAAACATTTGATTGTGCTTTAGTATGGATTTATGTTTCATGTCGATAGTTCAAGTTTGGAAAATTGAAGTAAGCTTGTGATAGATCTGATTTCCTGAATGTGTTTCATGATCATCAGATTTTTCACCACTTACTGAGGTTATGTTTTAGGGGGAGGGAGCTTTTGGCTGTGAGCTGAGAAGAGTACAGAAAATATATGGACAAGTAAATTCCTTCCTCAGGGAGTAAGCCTGCTGCTTTCTCTCTATGGACAACCTGGTCATGAAACTTCACGTAAACTCCTAAAGCACTGGCTATAGTCAACCTCCACTGTGTGCTCATCTTCTCCACTCTTTTGACCACCGCTCTTCCTCTAGCACCAAGAAACCTTTCAAGCTCACTTACCCACTCTTCAAATCCTAAATGAATGAATGAATAGATGTAATTTTATAAGCACTGTTACCCCAAGGATGTTCTGTCGCTGAAAGAGTCGGAAAACTCCTGAAGAAAATATGCCTTAGCGTGAAAAAATAAATCAGGATTGCTGAAATAGAGATGGTTCTCCAGTAAAGCTCATTCACAGACAAAAGCGCCAATTGACAAAAGTAATAATGAGTACCTGAAGCTCTACCCCAATAATACTGCTTCACGTCCTCATGATTGTCTTTGTAAATTGGTCCCAAAGCCTCTAAAATGTGAATAAAATTGGAGTATTGGGGGAATATTCATAACCAGTTAGGACAAACAGAAAGAGCTCTGCCTTCTTCACACTTTCACCTATAGGGGGTTGGAAATAGTGGGACAGATGCACAAAGGTATTTATGAGTCCTTGAAGTAGTACTGCTGGATTAATACTTCCTAAACTCAGAAATGCCTCAGTGCATCAGCCCCAAGGGTTTCAAAGCGTGCAATAAAAAGAAAGAGAAAAGCAAATCTCCTTCTCAGCCCATTTGTAGTGCAGCGAAGTCCCAGTTGCTGAGTAGAGGTCGAAAGAAGTGGCCTGGAAGATTGATATGTTGTGAATTTTGCTTGCAAATAGACAATCCTTTTTCTTCTTTCATTTCACTAAACAGTCATATTCTTTTTAGGTAGGTAATAAATGGGTTCTAAATTTGGGGGGTAATTGTGGGCTCACAGCATCCACATTCGAAAAGTGTATTAGGGTAGGCAGGGACTGAGTAGTCTGAAACTGGCTGAATTTGTGGGGCCCCTTGAAACTGGCTGAATTTGTGAGGCCCCTTGAAACTGGCTGAATTTGTGGGGCCCCTTGGTGTTCCCGTAAAATATGACACATCCTTGAAGCAGTTTCGATTTTGAAAAACTGCGTTTCCAATTGAAAGTATTCTTTCTATTGCACCACAGATTAATTTGATGACCTTATCCTGCTTCTACCATTCTAAAGATTTTTTTTTTTTTAGAAAATGTCCCAATTTCTTCCTCCAAAGTGTGCCCATCAACGACTTTATCAATTTTAGACAAATGATTATGGAACAGGCAATTACCACTTTTGACATTGTTCTAAAACTGCATTAAAAATAGGGAAATATCGGATTTTTGCACATTGTTCATTATATAACATATTAATTGTTGATTTTACAGTACATAATTCATTCTTCAATATGTGTTTAGGATATTGTTAACTCAATAAACAAATAACCCTTGTTTCCTACCGTGTGCTCGTTATCCACATAAAGTGCACATTTTATCAAGAATATCGATAACCTATTTGAAATTAAACCTGTAGTCAAAATTTGAAATTAAACCTAGAGTCAAAGAAAGACCTCTCCTCTTTTAAAATCCAGTCCTGTGGCCATATCCCTGGTGCTCTAGGTCAAAGGCCGAGCGCAGAGGGTTCACCAATTGCAGTGGGGGCTAGCGACCCTCAGCAGGTTGGGCGCAGGACTGAAGACCAGGTACAGCAGGGATTGACTATCTGTGGCAGGGTGGGTGAAGGACTTGGCCGAAGACCAGGCAGTATGGTTAGCTAGCGCTTCACAAGGGTGAAGGCCATCTCCAATAAGGCTTGGCCCCTATACGGCGGGTTTGCCACCAAGGCGGGTTGGATGCAAACAACTCCCACTGTGTGTGGCCGAAGGCCACACATGATGCCGCATCGGCAGAATGGCTGCAGAAGGTAGGGTGCAGGTGCCGCAGCCAATGCCCACTGTGCATGGCCAAAGGTCATCTGCAGAAGTGTAGCCTGAGACAGGCTTGGTGAAGGGCCTGGTCAGACTCTGTGGTAAACCCTCGCTGCGCAAAGTCAGTGACTCCATGTTGTAGAGGTTGGCTGCTTGCACTGGGCTCGGCACAGGGCCTCACTTTGGGCCAAGCACTACCATCAACCCCTGCTTTGCATGGCTGAAGGCCTTGGGCATACATAGAGGGCAGGCTGGGGGTAAGCCCTGCAGTTTTATCTATATATATATTGTAAGGATAATGATAATTTATAGATATATTTATAATTTAATTATGTAAAATATAATTATGAATATAGTTATAATTCTGGTTTAGTGTTCAAACAAAACCACTGTTTGTAGTCTAAAATACTGAGTGGTAAATATCGATTTACCACAAAAATGAGGCCTGAATATCTAAGATAAAAGCCTTGAGGAGGTGAGTGCACATTGGTAAGCATAGATTTACTATTCCTAACTCCACTTATACATACCTTGACAATATATGCATTGTCAAGTTACATATTTGTGGAATTAAAGTATATTAAACCTATACTTACCTGTCCGGTGCCAAGCGCTGCAGAAAACCTGATGCAGTTGGCCAACGCTTGCTACACACGTCCTTCGGCTGCATGCTACGGGGGTGGCCTGCAGGGGAATTGCCTGTGGCCATACCGTACACGCAGCACGTGGGTCACCACGCAGGGCTTGTTAGAGAGAAGCTCTTTTTTTGATTGGTATTGGTAATACATAGTGGGTAACTCTGTCAATTGGTCCAATTCTGCATTAACGGTCTGTGGTGACATCATAAACCATTAAGCCATGTCATCAGAACCCCCAAGATAGGAATATAATGCCAATTACCAGGTTAGCTGTTACGTATTTTTTTACTTGCATGTTTATTGTGGGTTAGTTAGCTTGGAAAAGTTGTTCTCCACAAAGTGTAGCAGCTAAACGTGGGTAGTGATTGGAATTGAAATGTTTAGGTTTTGTTTACCTTTCATAAATACAATGTTGATAAAACAATATTCAATGGTGAAGGCCAATGGATTTATGTATTTCGATGGCTGCAGTGTTTATCGCACAATAATTAATTTACAATGTTTGTCACATGTTTTGGTACATAATTTGAAGATTTCATAAAAAAAGGCTGTTTCTAACAAAAATTGATTAAAATAATACTGTCTGAGAATGTGCCGCATACTTTGTATATATTTCATCATAATTTAGATAACATTTCTTCATATTTTGGTTCCCCATGCCACATAATTCTAATAGCTGTGACAATGGTATAGCTCTGAAGAGTGGTTATGCTGTCATTATGATGATGAAACCCATATATCATAGGAAACCAGGAAATGTTTTCCATATTTCATGGTTCCCTTTGAAATATGGGGTTTTATACCTATGCACACAGACACACATATATGTATATACAGCACAGTGGCAGTTGCCACTGTGTAGTTATAGTTAGGTCAGAGTTCCCATAGGAAGAGCTTTTTGGTTGTTTGCTAATAATTTTGACCCTTTTTTATATGTAAACAAAAGATAAATAGACCTTATAGTTATGTGTTGAAATAACACCAAAACTAATATTTAAAAACAAAAAACACTTAAATTCACCAGTTACAGTTCACTGTGTTAACTATGCATTATTTTACAAACATATACATTAGGCAGATGGAAAGTACCATAGATGACATTGCGTCAATACCTTTGACACCCTACAGGGTCATACACACATATAAGGTAAGTCTATTGGCTTGGTCAATGGTTCAAGATCAACAAACCACATGTAATAAACACCATCATTTTGTGCATAAATGCAATAATCCAAAATAATAATTGTAAATGCACTTATTAATGTTTTTTTTTTTTTTTTTTTTTAAAAACCTTTATTTGTGCATAGTAAAAGAACAAATACGGGCCTACAACCATCAGGCCGGCCACAATACGGTTGAGCACAGAGACAAACAATACATCCCCTGTGCGTCAAGGTCAAGATTAGCAACGATTCAGGATTCATACACTGGAGGGATCCTTGACACCGGGGGAAGGAGAAGTGAAGGTTAATTTTAAGGTTTTCAAAAACATTTTTATCGGGAAAAAAGTCAGTAAAGGATAGAAACAAGGAGATTCGAGTCCGCAAGTCGGCTTCATACGCTGGAGAGCAGCAGCATCATTAAAACAGCCATAGAAAATCTCATACAGTAAGGCGATGCAATTAGATAACAGGATCATCACAGTAGTAAATACGCACCCCCTAAAAGCCGCCCCCACTCAATCCACCCCACACCCGGACCCCGAATCGAAACAAGTATAGCGCAGAGACATGAAAGAAAGAGGCCCATAGAACTAAAAAAGAAACAGTAAATTACCCCCCCACCCTACACCAATGCGGAGGCTATGGCCTACCCCCCCCCCCAGCATAGTGCCTGTCGCCCAATGAACCCGAAATATAGACGAGAGAGAAAGTAGGAATAGAGTAAAGAAACTAAGAGAAGAAAGAAGAAAGGAGGCGGGGAGGAGCCCACGTATCCTCAGGAGCGCCCGACACCACCGGCCAACCAAGCCTCCACACACTGAAACCCCACTACACCCGAAGGCGGTCGTGGGAAGATAGCATGTAACACCACGGAAATGAAGGCAGACAGGTCGCGACGAGTGCGCACAACATAAGTAGACAATTCCAGTCCCAGTCCAGCCCGGCCGTGAAGCCATGATGTTAGAAAGTAATCTAGCCCTGGCCCGATCGCGGGCGTACGATTAGACCCGCCCCCTCGTGAATGCCCCGCATCCCGGACAGACAAAGACAATATGGCCACTTGGGAGAAGATGGAGAAGTAGAGTCACAAAATGGCCGCCGATCATCTATTGAGGTCCCCTTGCACACCATATAAAATCCAGACCTGGCTTGTAAAGTACATAAGTTCCACATAAAAGGAGTCGTAGGCCACCGTGAACAGTTCCTCGAGGTCGCCAGGTGTAGTTCAGCTGAAAACTCCTGCGGGCACGGTGAGGCAGGCAACAACAAAGCAGGCAGCAATGACCGGGGCAACAAAGTATCTGCCATTGAGCAGGAGAGCGATTGATCTTGAGCGCCGGGAAGGCCAAATGCAGACACCAGTGTAGCACCGTTATACCCAGTCGTTGCTTCCCCGCAGGAGGACCACAGCACTGGCAAACTCACGTCTTGGTGATCACAAACGGGGCGCTCACGGCCCGCAGCAGACAGTGTAGAGTCGAACCGCTCACTCAGCGTTTGCAAGCCGACACACAATTGCAGACGAAAGTCCCGCAGGGCAGCCAGAACGGAGCCGTATGTCAGCGGAAGCTGCGTCCCCCCAACGGCAGCAATCCGGGACGGCACTGGGGAGCTGGAGTCTGGTAGAGGGAGGGCGAAGCGGGCAGCGGGCGAGACCGGAGCATCACCCCCCAGCAGCGAGCAGGCAATCAGCGCCATGTTTTACCGTTGAACGGTACCGTGGCCAGGGGGGGGATCGTGACAAGGAGGCAATTCCCAACAGGTCTGCGCCGCAACAGGTGAAAGCCAGCAGTCTCTTCCCCTTCCTCAGGCTCTCTTTGCAGCCGACTAGACCATAGAAGAAGGGGGTCTGCAGCCTTCTACAGCGTGGTCCACAGAGCGGGGTAGGAGACCCGCCACACCGGGGCTTACCCTCTGGCTCCAGCCCATCAGATGCAGGGTACAGGAGGTGTCCGGGCGTCTCTCTCCCGGCTCTTCTGGCGACCGTGCGTGGCGTGAGGCGGGATCGGGACCTCGGGCTCAGATTTGCACCAGCGGGTCCGGTGACTGCAACGATTCCAGGGGGCCGGCCGAGGCCACAGTAGAGCAAGGGTCCAGGGCGGGGAACAAAGGCACCAAAAACTCCGGCATCCGGGCGGGCTAAGACTTCGGGAAAGCGGCGGCGCAGTCAGCGCGTCGTCGCATGCGTTGCACCTCGAAAATCGGCAAGGATAGGAATCAGGATGATAGTCCGAGGCCAAGGGCCGACGGAGCCGGGCGCTCAAGCGACTGCTCCGGTCGCCATCTTGGCTCCTCCCTCGCACTTATTAATGTTAATAAAGCTTGTCCACCTTGATCAATAACAACTATCAACATTATTATGAAAATAAAGCATTTTAAAATGAACTAAATGTGTCTGTGTTATTTCCGTTGTAGAGGGTGCACCAGAGAAGAAGTCAGAATCACTAAAATAAGTCCATAAAGTTTCTTTTATTCTTCACAATAATCAGAGTTGGAACATCAGCCAACGCGTTTCGTTCCATAAGAACTTCATCAGGGCTATTAATAATAATGAAAGGTTGTATTCCAAAACGCCTCCAAATATAAACAAGCACAATTCAAAAATAATGACAGAAGGAAACCCCACACTCCTGGGTCATATCAGTCACATCCAGCCGCGATACTCTGGAATCATTCTTTCGTCATTTAGCGGGTCCGCTTTTCCTAGATGTGTCTGTGTGCCTATATACTTTGAAATCCAATAATATGCAACTATAAAAACAGCCTCAAGAGGGAATCACTTTCTGATTACATACGATACAACTATAGATTCAGTCTCTAGAAAATGCTGTACTCTGTACCTTCCTTCTACATCTACAGACCCCATTTAATGGTAGAGAGCAGTGCTCTCCTAGACGTAAAGCAAAAGCTTCAGCCGTGGGATTTTTTTACAAAATGTAAAAAAAAAAAAGAAAATGCCAGGGGATCAATGATTTCTTGACCCCGCAAACATAGAGTCAGTACTTTTAAAATGACTTCTGGGGGGGCTGGTGTAATTCTTACAGCCCTCTTAACACTTCTTAGATTTGTTGGTGGTGGCCCTATTCTCCTGGGGCTACCACAAGAACCAAACAAACATGCAGATGAGCCTCTCCTGAGGCATTATGGAGCGTTCCTCTGAGGAAGCAATGAATATTATAACAGCGTGTCTCCCGCTGCGTTGGGAGCCCGTGGTCTTTTTCTCTTTGTTTTTTTTTTCTATCTTTGGGGTGTCTAGTCCAACCTGGCACCCCACATGCCTTCTTCTGCTATAGGTAACTCAGGGAGCATACGCTTGGTAGCCCCTGCCGGCGCTTCCCCATTCTCTGTGTCATTGACCCCCAGGCAGATGGTGGCCCCAGAGGCTAAAGTAGAAATAGGGGGAGGGCCCAATACATGCCCCCTCCTAGGTAATATATTTAGCACCAACCCACTGGCCCACCCCAGGGGTAGTGGAAAGGAGATGCAGCAGCCTTATCTTAAAGGAGGACACTGGCGGTAAGCACGCACAGTCATTTGCCATGCTATTACACATCAAGTGAGATGCACCCACAGTAAAAAGTCCAAAACCGGGTGATCCAAAAAGCAAAAAACTACGGGCGTACGGAATGGATGGAACCCAATTGCAACAGTAACGTATTTAACATATGTAGCAAAAAAACTCTCTTACAGGAGAGGGACTATAAGTTGTCTCAACATCATAGTGAAATTTCACTGTTTTTTTTACGTTATGGTTCCTGATCACAGAAATTGTTGTAAATCAGGATATATGTAACTTCTGCTTATACTTCTTTGTAATGTACAAGTATTTGGATATACACATTCAGACCCATGTGTAAATTATATTTGTTGTAGCTCGCATCAACCTCCCCAGGGTATGCTGGAAATTGGTATACTTCCCTTCTGGACTTAGTAGCTCTCCCTATATTAAAATCTACCAAATTCACTGTACTTGACATTTTTAATCTTCATGTAGGAGACCCGAAGTGTAATCAGAGTTCTACCTGCATGGAGGATCTGGGTGTCCTCAGTCTGACACTACGTAACTATGCTTCCACTCATGTGGTCATCATTTGGATCCGGTCTTTTCCAATATGGTGGATTTGGTTACTGATCCTCCTCTTCCCTACTCTGATCCAACCACTTTGCAGTACCGTTTAAGATCAGAATGCTGCTTTGTCCTTTAACTAAACGACCTAAGTTTTCATAAAAATCTAGAAATTGGACGAAACTGAATGCCTCTGCCCCGAATGAGAAACTTCCTAGCACCAGGCCTGTTTTAAAACAAGCGGCTGACATGGCTCAGGATCTGGTTCATAATTGGCTTGTGGAGGAAATTTTATCGGCCACAGTAAAACGCTTAGGCTGTTGCTATTCGCCGGCTCCCTGGTTTAATGATCTTCTGAGACCGGAGATAAAACAATGTAAGGTCTTTGAAAAATTCTAGAGAAAGTCCTATAGGGAGTACGCTAAAAAAGTACCATGGGCACTCCAAATCGGCTCTTGAAATGTTTTACTCTGATAAAAGTCTAAGCGCTCAAAATTCTCCAAAGACACTTTTTAGAGTAGTGAAGGAACATTCGGCCTCTAATAACTTGCCTCCTACACCCCCTCTTTCCCTGACTCAATAAAAGGAGCTAGCTCTTTTTTCACCCATAAAGTGGGAAATATTCATTCCCAAAAGGCGAAGGATCTCATGAGGGGAGTACAGTTGACTGTCCCTGCTGTAGAAGCTGACATTCGGAATCCTACTCAAGTAGATTTTATTGACACTTTGACCAGTCCTGGCTTTATATGTACAATAAGGACCTGGTCTCCTTCTACAATCTACATTCCATACAATCCATTAAATCAGGATCCCCTACCACCCAACATGCATAGGTTACTGGACTCTACTTTGCTACTAATGATAATAGATCTTCTCAACTCCTCTTTATCTGAGGGGTTTGTCCCTCAGAATTGGAAGCATGCGATGATTCTTCCGCTTCTAAAAAAAGCTAATTTGGATTCATCAAATTTGGCGAATTTTCACCCTATCTCCTTGCTACCTATCTTCTCCAAGATTTTGGAGAAGCATATCAATGCTCAGCTCACTTTGTTTGTGGATGCTCAAAACTTCTTGCACCCATTGCATTTGAGTTTTAGGGCTGGACACAGTACGGAGTTGGCCCTCATGGGTGTAAATGAGCATCTGAGGCAGCACCTTGATGAGGGAGGAACAGCAGTGCTTATTCTATTAGATCTTAGCGTTGCTTTTGACACTGTGTCACACTCCATTTTGGTGGAAATATCGATGTCACTTGGTCTTGCAGGCTCAGCTCTGGCTTGGCTTAGATCTTTTTTGAAAGAGCGTTCATTCCAAGTCTTTTCATCTCGTGCCAGGTCCGAACCGCAAACTTTAACCTCAGGAGTACCTCTTGGCTCATTTCTGAGCCCTATGTTGTTCAACATTTATGTCCAGCCTTTGGTGGATGTAAAGGAGAGTTGTGGCCTGACCCTTCTTTCTTATGCTGATGACACGCAGATCCTCTTTTCTTTGTCATCTGCACAGAATCACCGGCCTTCTGATCTCAGCCTTGGCTAGAGTCGTATCTCCTCATGGATGAATAAAAACTAGTTCAATCTCAATGGCGATAAAACTGAGGTCATGATTTTGAGCAAGCACTCCTCTCTCTTGGGCCCACTGTTAAATGGTAGCGGCAGTTTCAGTCGATAACCTTTCAAGTATTGCCCGGCGGTAATCGCCTCTTACACCATTCGATGATTAACCAACAAAAGAGGCAGGCGCTGAAGACTGGAAGGCAGGAAACAAAGTTTTATTCCGTCGGAGCAGAACACATCAAATCGGACAGCAAAGTATCGTCTCGAGATGCTCTCACCGCATCTCTGAGGCCTGGCCTCTTATACACAAGTTTATTGCTTTATTACACGGTTTATGGTACATGGCACATTCTTGAGATTGCTTTGATACAAGAAAGAACATCCTCGGAATCCCCACCTCAAGCTCGTTCTCACACATATCTACAGTAGAAGTCCCCACCCTACCCACAGTAGGAGATGGCTATCACACAGCTGGACATTCCGCCAATTCCCGGGGGGGTGTGCGACTGGTCGGGTCTCAGGGGGTGGGGGCCTTGATCTACTGTAATCCCTTTGATGTGAGGTGTTTTCCCTTACAGTAGGGGCAATAAACTGCATCCGCAGGGCTAGGTGATGGCCTGGGATCGGTTTGGACAATCGGGCACAGAGGAAGGGGGCTACAAAAGGATGTATGACCATGTATGGGATGAAAAGAGGTGTTGGTCAGGCGCGGCATGTGGTTCCATAGCAGGGTCGCGCAGAAGGAGAGAGTTTATGGCCCACGTATGAGAGAGCGGGGGTGGTCAGCGCGCGGGGGGATGTTCGCAGCGCCAGAGGGACGCGCTGGCGATCGGCAATGAGGTCATGGTGCCTAAAATGGCCTCGCGCGTTTTCTGCGTGTGGCGCTTGGGGAGAGACAAGATGGCGCAGATAATGTTCAGTTACGAACTAAATTTCCCCAGTCCTCCCTTTTAACATATCTCGCCAGCTTGTTTAGTTCGGATCTATCCCCATAATACCACGAACTTCTACCTCGTATAGAGCTTTCATATGTTCTGCTTCAAAGTTCAGAGTCTTAGGGCAGATGCAGTTCGTGAAAAGTGAACATAGAGGTGGCAAGCATTGAATCCCCAAGCAGCATCCACACAGTACCACAATCGGTATTAGGATAAACGTAAACAACCTCCACCCCCAACTTTTAATAGTGTCCCAAAACCAACTCCCAAGCGACCATCCTTCTTGCTCCTGATGAACCTCTGCGGAAAGTCTGTGGAGGTGTTCAATCGCCTTGTAGACTGAAGGTGAGTTATCCGGTACGTAGGTACAACAGCTGGACCCAATGATGCGGCATGCTCCTCCACGATCAGCCAGAACCACGTCTAGAACGAGGCGGTT
Source organism: Triturus cristatus (assembly GCF_964204655.1). Taxonomy (NCBI): domain Eukaryota; kingdom Metazoa; phylum Chordata; class Amphibia; order Caudata; family Salamandridae; genus Triturus; species Triturus cristatus. Next base: position 1,084,183,105 of record NC_140593.1, read on the forward strand.
CTGAAGAGCTACCAGGCGGACGGCCTGAAGCTCAGCGGTGTTGTTGGTGAGGATGCCGGCTGTAATGTTCATTGTGGTTTCGACTGCCTGGGTTAGGTGCCGGATGGCATGGCTGTTTGCCATTGGTCCCCACAGTGGAACAAGTCCCTTTACTGCGTCCATGAACTGCACTCCAGTGGAGTCGGCTTGTACAATGTCCTTTGCACGTTTCTGCCAGTGATGGTTTGCTGGAGCCACATATGTTGGAGGAAGGATAAAAGCGATGTAGCAGGTGCCTCCCCAACCTTTCGGAAGCCAGGTGTAGGCCTTAGTACCACAGACGAAGTACATATTTGGGGAGGTAACAAAGGAGGGTGGGTCAACTGAGTTCAATGTTCGGGTGATAAGACAGGAACTGTGGCCTACCGGTTGTGTTCCTAGGCCTTCGAGGCACACCAGACCTGTGATGTTGACGACGGATAGGGCCACTGTTAAGGTGGCGGCCGTTTGTTTCCGGAGGTAAGAGAAGGTGGGTCTGGCTGGGTTGTTGAACACCTGCATTTCAACTCGCTCTTTGGCAGGGATGTCCATATGGAAAGAGGTGGTTGATCTCAGAGGACAAAAGGGGGCAGAGGTTTTCCCAGTTTGGTTCAGCCAGAACCCATGGTAGAAGTGCGACACAGTTTTGCCGGAAGTGGCATTGTCCTTGTAACTTTCTTGCAGGAGGATTAGCCAAGCGAGGCAGGAGCAATGGACAGAGATGGGCGAAGGGATGAAAGGGATGGAATGTCCAGTGGCATGTGGTAGCAATCCACAGATCCAGCAGTTAGTGGCATTGGCGGCAAGGTTGTGTTGGTGGAGCAGTTGCACAAAAGAGTTATTCCAGAACTCCTTACGTCTTTCTCGGAGTTGGGGTGAAAGTGAAATCAGATGGTGTTCTTTCATGGTGGTGGGTTGGGCAGTGGTCAGCAATGTCTTATGAGCGGGTGCGTTTTCTTCCAGGATCCAGAAAGTGACCATGAGAAGGAGGCAAAGGAGAAGGGTAACAAAAAGTACAATGGTCTTTGGGCTGTGCATTTTGTCAGTCTTTGGATTTTTGTAGTGGATCTTCGGACGTCCGGTTGCTTCCATCATCTTCATGTCGGGTGCTTCCATCACCTTCAAGGGACTCGGTAGCGGGCAGAACCACAGACTTTGTTTAGTTTCTCTTCTGGAGGCCTTTGAGGTGACTAGGCAACCGCTCTGAGATTTCAACTTAGTTCGTGGTCTGCTTAGCCGAAGTTCCCTCCTTGCGTCGTAGGTTATACCCTTCTTTGGATGGCACAGTGGGATCGGGACATTCAGTCAATTCAAGTGTCTCTGTATTCGGGCAGCAACTCAGGGATGGTCGGTCCTTGTCCAGAAGTTCCTCTTGGGCGGTGATGTTGTCGGTGGTCGTCAGGGTCGATGATACCTTCTTGCAGTGGTGTGCATGCAGCCAATTACATTTCCCCTCCACTCGAAGAGCTGTTCGGGTGGTGATCAGGACTTGCAGGGGGCCCATCCACCGGGGCTCCAGACTCTTGGTGCGCTGGAAGTTGCGCACTAGGACAAAGTCGCCGGGTTGGATGTCGTGTCCGGGGCCCCTGGAAGCGTCGGGAATGGCTTGCAGCACCTGCTGATGGATAACAGACAACGTTTTAGTTAGATTGTACAGATAGTCAGACATGAGGACGTCCGGGACGTCGTGAATGGATGCTGGTTTTGGTGCTGTCCAAAGGTTCATGGGTCGCCCGAAGACGACCTCGTAGGGGGTTAAGTGGTGTTTGGTAGGAGTGGAACGCATTGATAGCAATGCTAGTGGGAGGGCGTCTGGCCATTTCAGTCCTGTGGTGGCAACTATTTTGGCTAGTTTGAGTTTCAATGTGGCATTATGTCGCTCAACCAAGCCTGCAGATTGGGGGTGGAAGACCGCATGGAATTTCTGTTTTACACCCAACCCTTTTAAGATGAGTTGGATAACTTCGGCTACGAAGTGGGGGCCGTTGTCGCTCCACAAAATTCGACAAAGGCCGTAACGGGGGAAGAATTCTTTCAGTAGTACTTTTGCGGTAGTCATAGCAGTGTTGTCGCGGGTTGGGTAGGCTTCCACCCATTTGCTGAAGGCGCACACAATGACAAGCACGTACTTCAGGGTTTGGCACCTTTCTAACTGAATGTAGTCCATCTGTAGCACCTCAAAGGGGTGACTAGGAACCCCAAACCCTCCCCGGGGCACAGCAGTTCCTTTACCAGGGTTGTGTTGGAGGCATATCAGACATTGTTGGACTAGGCGTTTAGCTGAGTCTGGGATTTTGTCGTTGTGCCAGACTTTGGAGATGAGTTCAATCATGGGGGCAGACCCTATGTGTGCGAAGGAGTGTGTCATGGTCAGCATGGGAATCAGGTATGAGTCAGGTAGCAACCATTTGTTTGTGTCTCTAGTTCGCCAGCAGCCTTCATCATCTTTCAATCCCACCCGTGCCCATTCAGTTACTTCGTGTGGTGAGCTGGCCAATTGTATGTCTCTAATGGTTTCCCTAGCATCCTTCCATTTTTCAGTTTGTGACCTGGTCACGTACATGTGTGTTGTTGACCTATTCTCGGCTGTGGTTCGGGCAGTGATGTCAGCCAGCGCATTTCCCTGTCCTATAAGGTCCGTCACTTTTTTGTGTGCCTGGCATTTGATCACAGCTAGCCGTGTGGGGAGGAGGACTGCTTCGGTCAGGGCGGAGACTAGATCTCCATGTAGGATGGGTGTGCCATGGGAAGTCAGGAATCCCCTCTCCTTCCATAGGAGCCCAAAGTGGTGAACCACCCCGAAGGCGTACTGGCTGTCGGTGTAAATGTTTGCGGTTGTCCCCGCTGCTAGGATGCATGCTCGTGTGAGAGCAATCAGTTCAGCCGCCTGTGCGGATCGCTGTGTGATGCGGGCTGTCTCAACAACTGTTCGGGCCGTGGTGACTGCATAGGCGGCTGAGGTGGTGCCGTCGGCGAGCTTGATGCATGAGCCATCTACCCACAGCTCTCCGTCAGGATCTGGGAAGTATCTCGGAGGTCAACCCTACTCTTGGTCTGTTCGTCGGTGAGGGTCACACAGTCATGTATAGGGGACGCATTTGGGTCATTGTTAGGGAGAGGTAGCAGAGTGGCTGGGTTCAGAGTGGTGCATCGTTTCAACGTGATGTAGGGTGCAAGCAGAGTCAGTTCATAACCAGTCAGTCGTGCGCTAGTCAGGTGTTGAGTCTTAGTCTGGTTCAGGAGGGTGTCAACTGCATGGGGTACTAGCACGGTGAGGGGGTTTGAAAGCACGATCCCCTCACTTTGTCGGATAGAGACAGCAGCGGCGGCTACCGCTCGAAGGCAGGCGGGCAAAGCTCTGGCTACAGGATCAAGAGTGGCAGAGAAGTAGGCACAAGGGCGTTTCTTGGGACCTATGGACTGGGTTAGAACAGACAACGCGCATCCCTCCCTTTCGTGGGGGAAGAGGGAGAAAGGTTTAGTGTAGTCTGGGGTTCCTAGGACTGGTGCTGAGCAAAGGGCATCTCGTAATTCTTTGAAGGAGGATTGGCATTCGGGTGTCCAGGGGAGGGGGAAGGGGACATCTTTAGCCAACAGGGAAAGCAGAGGTTTTACAATAAGACTGAAGTTTGGCAACCACTGTCGACAGAAGGAGGTGAGGCCTACCAGAGACCGCACTTGCTTCTGAGTTTTGGGAACAGGGGTTTCTAGGATGGTCTGAATTCGGTCAGGTGTAAGCTTCCTCCCATCTTTGGATAGGAGGTGGCCTAGGTATGTCACTTGGGGTTGGCAGAATTGCAACTTCTTCCTGGAGACCTTGTGACCGTTCTCCGCAAGGAAGTGGAGGAGGTGGATGGTGGCTGTGACTGCGAGCGGAGTGGTGTCAGCCGCCAAAAGAATATCGTCGACATACTGTATTAACACCACTCCGTCCGGTAGTTGAACTGCATCCAGTTGTCTCTTGAGGGCCTGGCTATATATGCTGGGACTCTCAGTGTAGCCCTGTGGTGCCCTACAAAATCTGTACGAACGGGCTTTTAAGGTGAAGCCGAAAAGGTAGCGGCTGTCTGGGTGGATGGGGATGGAAAAGAATGCGTTCTTGAGATCAATAACGGTAAAGGTAGTGGCAGTGGACGGAATCAGGGTGAGGATGGTGGTGATATCTGAGACTACGGGGTACTGAGGTATGACTACTTTGTTAACCTCTCGTAAGTCGACAATGAAGCGGTATGCTTTCTCATCTCCCTTGCCTTGCTTCTTAACAATGGGTAGGATAGGGCTGTTGCAAACATTACTAACTACTTCTTCTACCACTCCTGCATCGACTAGGGACTGGATGATTTCCACCAACGCCTTCTCGCCTTCGGGCGATATCCGATACTGCGGAAGCTTTGGGAGCACTGCTTCCGGTCGGACAGTTATGTGTACAGGGTTGATCACCATGCGTCCTACGTCGGAGTCGGTTTTAGCCCATAGATGTGTGGGTAACGTGTCAAGTAGGGACAGGTCAGCATCGGTTTTGGAGAACATACGTCGTGTGAGACAAGGCCTGAACAGATCTGGGTTATCGTGCAGTATGACCCGGACTCCGTCTGGGGAACATCTGATGGTAGCCCGGAAATTATTTAGTAAATCAAGACCCATAATGGCGTCGGGGGTGTTGGAGGAGAGCAGAAATGTCGTGTCAGTGGTGTTATTTTCCAAGTCAAAGGAGATTGGTGCGGACAAGGGATTAGTGGAGGGCGTTCCATCAAAGCCTATTGAGGTTACATGTGAGCCAGACAAGGGTGCCCTTGGGATCAGCCGTTTAGATAGCGCACTACGTGTCGCCCCAGTGTCTACCAAAAATGGAGACTTTGTGCCCAAGACCTTAGCAGTGACGTAAGGACCTTGTTGGTCAACACGGAGTTCGACTGGACCCCTCCCTTGCCCCTGGCGGTCCTATGCAAAGTCATGGGTGTTGTCGTAGTCGGACTGCTGGCACTGGTTCTGTCGGGGGCGGTCGAAGGTGTTTGGTCTGTATGGCCTGTCATTGGTGGTGTCGTTCGTGTACCCTCGTCCCTGTCCTCTATTTCTAGGGCTGTTTGCTATGTCTCTTGTGTCCCTATTCTTGTTCATATCCAGAAGGACCGGGCACTGGGATTTCCAGTGTCCGAACACTTTACAGAACGCACACTGATTCTCGTCTAAGTCCCTGCGTCCAACGTAGGGTGCGGGTGCATGGTCTCTAGGGGGTGGTTTCCTAGGGGCAGTCGGTTGGTAGTTTCCCTTGGGAGGTTCCCTTCCTATGGTCACCCCTTGCAACTGTGCGATCATTACCCTTTCCTTCAGCTCCTTTTTCTTTCTCTCGGACGCCCTATCGTTCTCATTCTTTTGGTGTTCGTAGTACTGGGCCATCTGGAGGATAGCCGCGGGTTTGGAGGCTGCCCAACTACTCTCGCTGGTCTGTAACTTCTGGGAGACTTCCTGTGACAGACCCTTCACATAATTCTGGACAAAGAGGTGATGTCCGGTTGCAGTGGTCATGTCCTGGCCACTATAATCGGAAAACACTGTCTCGAATCGAGAGAAGTATTCGGATACATCCTCCTGGGGTTTCTGGCGGCAAGCCGTCACTATCGACCAGTCTACTTTTCTTTCTGGGATTAGGGTCTTTAATTTCTGAACAATCTTGTCTGGGAGTTCCAATATGGCTTTTAGAGGTTTCTGTCCAGGTTCTCGCTGCTTGTCTATGGTATCGAGTTGCACCCAGGTATATCCGAACGGTTCAGCGTGGTCGACTTTCCGGATTTGCTTCCACACATCAGCCGGCAGACATAACCCGAAGAACAAATCGATATCCGCCAAGGTCATTATAGTTGAACCTAAGGCCGTACCTAGTTCTGTGTAAAAAGCAGTCGGGTTCTTTCTTAAGTCGGGTAGGGTTTTTCTAAAGGTCAGGATGTCTTGTCGGTCCCATGGCTGATAGACCCAGTTATATACAACCCTTCCCTTCGCATCTTGGTGGTTGATGTCATCGTGTGTTCCCTGACCTCGTGGGGGGACCCAGTAAGGAGCGGCTTCCTTGATGGGCATCATGGTATCAGCCTTTCCTGCCTAGGGTTCAGTCGCTATGGGGGTTTCTGTCTTGGTCGTCAGTCTGTGTTCTTTAAGATGTCGGAAGACTTCGAGTGTACGTGTGAAGAGGTCCGTCACATCGCCCTCTCCCCCTTCTCCAATATCAACCTTTCTATACAAGGTTGCTAAGCCTTCGGGACCTCTATCCTGGTACCTATCCTCATAGGCATTCAGAGCGTGATAACAAAGTCGTACGACAAGGTGTCGTCTGTGGTTGTCGGCATATGAGTTGTACATATCTGTCACATATTCCGCACTTTCCTTCCGTTCTACTAGTGTTCTCACTACCTTATCGATTCTGTCTCGTTCACCCTTTGTTAGCCGATTCATTTTGGCGGAATCTTTCTTTCTCGTCTCGGGGTCATCTAACGTTATTGCTAACGTCGTGTTCAGTACAAGAGGCTCGGCCGGCGCGGAGGCCGTGAGGACCGAGGCCCTGGTACTATTTTCGCTTGCATTCGGGGGTTGTGGGTGCTGCACTATAGGTTGGGAGGGAGCGTATGGAGGGGGCATGTAGATGATCGGAGGACCTAATAGCAATTCATCGTTCGCCCGTTGCTTGGAAGGCAACTCAGGGTAGAGCGTAGAGGGGGTCCTAACAGGGCATTGGCCTGACGTTTCAGATTCTTGTTTTTGTTTAGCTTCTTTTCTCTCCTTTATTTCTTCCTCTAACTTTCTAGCGACAAGGTGAGCTGTCTTTCGTAGTTCTTTTTCTGCCTTTACTTCTTCTCTCTTCTTCCGTTGCGTTGTTTCTTTGCGCCTCATGCCGAAACTGTCGAGCATAGTGGGCGTCGTTTTATTGCTACGTAGAGCTATTTCTAGCGTTTCTATTTTATGGTCATCAAAGGATCCCATCAGTGGCCACTGACTTTCGGATTCCTTCTTTGTATATTTATGCCATAGTTTGCTATAAGCTACAGCGACTAGTCCATATTTAGTAAACATGTCCTTATTAGGGGTGCCTTCCAGTGGAGCCGGATGGTTCATCTCTAATAAGCGGTCCGGGCAGAACCAACTACCAATCAGTGGGGAGAAGATAGGCATGACGGGTTACAACGGTGACAAAAGTCTGCACTACCTATCTTTTTATTGCTTGCAAAGACTAGACAGAATATCTCTATTCCACGTTATTTGTAAGCAGAGAATACCTCCAAAGAACCAATATCGAACAACCAGTGTTCGGACAATCAATCAATCAATGGTGAGAAAGAGATAGGCACGACGGGTTACAACGGGGGACAAAAGTCCGCGTTACCTACCCTTCACTATCTGCAAAGACTAGACAGAATATTTCTATTCTACGTTATTTGCAAACAGAGAATGTCTCAAAAAGCACTATTCGTCAAAAACAATCAATGTTCGGACAATCAATCAGTGGGGAGAATAATAGGCACAACAGATTACAAAGGGGGACAAAAGTCCGCGTTACCTACTTTTCACTATCTGCAAAGGGAGAGAGAATATCCCCGTTTGTAGACAGCGAATATCTCAAAAAGAACAATCAAATAAGCAATACTAGTATTTTCAATCAATCAATCAATCGTTTCGCAATTTGTCGTGTTATACGACCTTACCCGGACCGCATGGACAGTTTCTCGTCTTCCGCCTCCAGCGCCCGATCGTCCTCTACTCTCCGTATTTGCCACGGCACTCCTGATGGTTCCCAGTCAGGACCGTAGATCACTCGAGAGAGGTCTGCTCGGAACCAGTGAAGTTCGGATGATCGGCTGCCAGACGAGGGTCTATCAGGCAGGAGCTCTCCCGATCGCTGCAGTCGTTCACTCTGTCGTCGGGACCTCTCCCACTGGATCCACGTGTCGCTGATGGGCCCCACGCTTGGGACGCCAATTCTTAAATGGTAGCGGCAGTTTCAGTCGATAACCTTTCAAGTATTGCCCGGCGGTAATCGCCTCTTACACCATTCGATGATTAACCAACAAAAGAGGCAGGCGCTGAAGACTGGAAGGCAGGAAACAAAGTTTTATTCCGTCGGAGCAGAACACATCAAATCGGACAGCAAAGTATCGTCTCGAGGTGCTCTCACCGCATCTCTGAGGCCTGGCCTCTTATACACAAGTTTATTGCTTTATTACACGGTTTATGGTACATGGCACATTCTTGAGATTGCTTTGATACAAGAAAGAACATCCTCGGAATCCCCACCTCAAGCTCGTTCTCACACATATCTACAGTAGAAGTCCCCACCCTACCCACAGTAGGAGATGGCTATCACACAGCTGGACATTCCGCCAATTCCCGGGGGTGTGTGCGACTGGTCGGGTCTCAGGGGGTGGGGGCCTTGATCTACTGTAATCCCTTTGATGTGAGGTGTTTTCCCTTACAGTAGGGGCAATAAACTGCATCCGCAGGGCTAGGTGATGGCCTGGGATCGGTTCGGACAATCGGGCACAGAGGAAGGGGGCTATCAAAAGGATGTATGACCATGTATGGGATGAAAAGAGGTGTTGGTCAGGCGCGGGATGTGGTTCCATAGCAGGGTCGCTCAGAAGGAGAGAGTTTATGGCCCACGTATGAGAGAGCGGGGGTGGTCAGCGCGCGGGGGGATGTTCGCAGCGCCAGAGGGACGCGCTGGCGATCGGCAATGAGGTCATGGTGCCTAAAATGGCCGTCGCGCGTTTTCTGCGTGTGGCGCTTGGGGAGAGACAAGATGGCGCAGATAATGTTCAGTTACGAACTAAATTTCCACACCACAGCATTGGGCGGTATCTCTAAGGGCTCCTCCTATTCCTTCAAAGGTGAACAGTGTGGGATTTCTTTTGGATGATAAACTGTCCATGAAGCCTCAGGTGGCCAAGGTGACTGCACCCTGCTTTACAGCACTCAAGTGGGTAAAAAGGATAATCTGGTTGATCCCCGCTTCAGCCCAAAGGACTGTGATCCATGCCATAATCTTATCCAGATTAGACTAGGGTAATGTGTTTTATCTGTGTACTGAAGAGACAACTATTCGCCTGCTGCAGGTAGTACAGAATGCAGCCGCTAGGCTCCTGTACAAGCTCCCAAAATTTGCCACGGTCTCCCATCTTTTCCAGAAGCTGCATTGCCTCACTTTCTCTAAACGCATCACATTCAAAGCCTTATGCTATTTGTTTCAGGCTAAAACTGGATTAGGTTCACACTACATACAGGATTTGATGATGCCCTATCAGCCCACACAAGCTCTGTGATCTCTGAACCAAGCTTTGTTCACTGTGCCTGGATTCTCCCTGGCTCGCATGAAAGGGCACTCCTTTGCCTACTTAGGCCTAAAGTTATGGAACTCTCTTCCAGAGTCTTTGAGAAACTGTAAATCCCTAATTACGTTCCGCAAGGGCCTGAAGACCAGACTTTTTACATCTGTTGCACCTAGATTTCCCTCCTTTCTTGCTTTGCGCCGGGAAACACTTTCGGGTAGCTGCGTGTACTACAAATACCTAAAATAAAATTAATCGCATGCTTAAGTGCAAGATGGTAGGTCTTCTTTCACCCTAGATGTGGTACACCTTGCACATAGTATTGATTTCTATTTTAAGAAAAAAAAGCGAATTTACAAATTATTTAGTTTTAACATTTTTTTTTGCAAAAATACATTATTTTGATTATATGACACCCTTCCTAACATATCATTCAAAGCCTTCACAAATTGTTGTACACTACTGTGGTACCTGCAGCACTTACGCCTGTTTCATTTGTATTTAGTTTAGGTGTTCAGTAGGCATAAGAAAGGTTTTAGGACCTTTTTTCTCCCATTCTGTTGCTACCTATGGAACGTTAAGGTCAAGAATATAGATATTTGGACCATTTTCCATAGAGAATGGTTAATCACACTGGGGCAGATTTACTAGCCCCTTATGCCGCCAGTGCGACATGTTGCATGACGCACCGGCGGTGCAACCTGCTGAGTGATATTTACAAGCACACGTAAAATCACCCTGCGTGACTTTACCTGTGCTTGTAAATATCGCTCCTTTTCACGCAACACTTTGCGTGTTAGGGGGCGTGACATGGGTGTTGCTGTGGGTGTTCCCACGCAACACCCATGTCCACTGATGCATTCCCAGATTTACGAGAAATCGCCAGAATGGTACGCCACCCCAGGGGTGGCGGACCGAGGTGGAACGAGGAGAAATGTTTTCATTTCTCCTTGTTTTTTTCCTCTTTCAATGCATGCTGCATTAACAGCACGCATTGGAAGAGGAAATCACCTCAATGGTTTTTTTTATGCAGGAAGGTGCCCCTTCCTGCACAAAAACAATTTTTCCACGATCCAGGCATCTTTGCACCATGGTTTGTGCGCCAGCATAGGGGAAGCACAGAGATGCGAGATATTGTTGTAAATATGTCGCATCCCTGTGCTTCAAAACTAACGCAGCGCAGCAAAATGACTTGCGGCACCGCGCTGCATTCGTTTCTTGTAAATCTGCCCCCATATTTCAAATGGATCACTAAATGTGGTAATAGAAGTATAACTGTTACTGGCAATCACAATAGACTTAAGTTATCAAGCTCAAATCATTCTAATGAAGCAGACTAGATGTCAGATCGGAGTTGGAATGAATATTTAATGAATATAATTGATACTCATCCAGCTGTCATTCCTTCCCCTCATCCACTTGTCTTGGGTACCACCCCAATCCAATGAAAAACCATGCATTCCACTATGACGCCAAGAATCCATGAACCGTTAAGCATTGGCTACCTAAAGTTTTTAGTGTTTAGAACATTGTTTGGTCTAGGTATCTCCTCTTTAAAAATACTAGCTAGTTAGCAGGAGTTTGTACACAATTTTGCTTGTTCAGGATACACTAACAGCCATTTTGAGAGGAGGTTTGTTTTATGTGTAATATTACTTGGGTGAACTCATGAGTCTGAGGTCCAGGTTTACCTACTTTTCACACAATGCAGTGCAGCAATCAAAGTACGTGTGTTGCATGAAAGTATGACAGGAGAACAGCGCCATATCTACTAAAAACGAATCTGTGTTTCTTTCTCCCTGCACTGACACATGCACCAATGCACACAACCTTGGCCTGTGGTGCAAGGGTGTGTGTGTTCTATCAAGCATAGGCTTTGTACTGAAATGGGACCCTTCTAGCACAAAACTAAAACAATGCTTTGTTAGTTGCTCCACTTGGTATGTGTGCTGTATGTACTGTGCAGCATTGTAGCCAAGTGAAAAGTTTTAAAACTTCCTCCACCGTTACGCCTGCATCGAGCATGTGTAGTTTGTTGGTGCAAATCCCTGTATACAAATGCTAGTAGTGAGAGACCAAACTTTTTTATAGTCCGGCAGCGCCAGGGAACAACGCTCTAAGCTCTCGGGTTCTCCTGCCTGGATTACCAATATAACAGAAACACGGGATTCTTCTAGATGGCATCAAAGATCGATTTATTGGCTGCAGCCAGTAGCAGAGGTCCAACAAGTACCACACAAGTAGGTTGCGAGGAGACTGCTCGACAATACAAAGCAGGTCGCTCTTTTTATACCCAAAATCATGCCTCAGGCAAACATTCTTTGAAGTGCAGTTGGTCGCACCCCATGTACCCAAAACAATACTTTATTATTGATGACAATCCCATGTGTCCGGCCTCTTGGCTAAAACATACGTTCTTCTGGGGTTGAAACCGGACCAACCTAACATCCTCCTTTGAAGAGACCGTCCACTCATAACAAACAAATGGTCACCTCCCCACCATAAACAGGTCATAAAGGAAGGAACAGAAACGGAGGAAAGAGATAGTAAGTAAGGTTGGGCAGGTGTGTGCGGGTCATATAAGTTTATACAACACTGGCCTTTGATCAAAACCTCGCTTAACTCGAGGGCAGGTACTGGTTTGGCAAGTTTCGGCCCCAGGCAATAGCGTCAGCTTTCGCCAGGTCATGAGTCAGCGCAAGGCCAAACTGGGGGGGTGGACGTGTCATGCAGAGTCAGGCTGCCTACAGTGAGGGCAATGTAAACAAAATGGATGCCGTGCACAAGATGGAACCCGTGTGTTCTTTAACGAGATTTACTAATAGGCAGCAAATTCATCGGGAAGCGCGACGAAAACACTCGTACATACCAAACTCGCTATTTACGATATGCAGATACCAAAATCGTAACGGAACCATGATATAAACACACGGGTTCAGAATTTACGGAACCACAGACCCTCCTTTTGCCCTCACTTAGGCAATAACCCATTCTGAATCTGAGTCAATATCAATCTTCATCAGATCATCAGTATGTTGCTGAAGCATCATCCTACCTCTCTGTTCCTCCCGTGAAGCAGGCGGACTGCGCACGCATACCGTAGCGCAAAGGCTACACAAGGCAGGACCACACTGCACACAGAGGCAACAAGTGAAAAGGACTGCTAGAGCCATTCCACTGATCGTCAGAATTCTCCATCCCCACGTGGACAACAGTCCCCAGAACCAATCAGTTAACGACCAATCTCCTTCGGCCATATGTATAGACTCGGAGATCTTATGTAACCTGGAAATGGCCTTGTACACTGTTGGAGCATTGTCTGGTATGAAGACACAGCAGCTCGATTGGATCACTTTACATACTCCCCCTCGGTCAGCAAGTAGAACATCTAAAACCATACGGTTTTGTAATGTCATGAGGCGATCCGCTTGAAGCTCAGCTGTCAAATTACTAAGGGCACCAGCAGTTTCGTTCACCGTGGACTCAACCACTCGGGTTAGTTGTCTCAAATGCCTACTATTTACCATGGGTCCCCAGTACGGCAGGAATCCCTTAAAGAAATCCCCTGCTTCTTGACCCGCGGTGTCCTCTTTATCGAAGACACCTCTCACAACTCTCGTCTTGTGATAGTCAGCGGAAGCGGTATACGTAGGGGGCAACAGATAGGCAACAAAGCAAATGCCCGAAAAATCTGGGGGCAGCCATGTATAAGCCTGATTGTGGCATACAAAGTACGTACCCTTAGCAGCCAAAAATGATGGGGAAGACTGCGACGGAAAAATGTACGTCTGAGTGCAAACACTCTTCCCTAGCTGAGCCCTCGGATTCGTACCATTTCCTTGCAGACAAAAATGACCTCGGTGGGGTACGACCCAAATCGGAGACGATCTCTTACGCTGTTTCCCACCCAGACTAATGCGGTATCCAGTTGCGTTCCACCCAGTGTAAGCTGATAACTCGTCCCTGGTAATAGACATATAGGCATTCACATCTCTGCTCATGTTCGCAATTCCCTTCACCAAGGCTGCATTCGAGTTATGTTTCACAGAACGCGGGGGACGCGGGGGATAGATTTCCAAAGCAAAAAGGAACATCGTCTGAAAAGCCCATGATGACCCGTTTTGACTAAAAGGTAGGACTAAGTAGGGGATACCCTTTCCCATTGTATGTGGCATCAAACCACACACCCAACAATTAGTGGTGTTGACTATTAATTGGTGTTGGTGAAGCAATTGGATGAACGAGTTGTTTGTGAATTCCAGTCTTCTAGTTTGTTCATGTTCAGGCAAGGGGTGAAAAGAGTGTATAGAAACAGTGGAAAACAAAGGAGTAGACGTAGGTTGTGGGGTAGGTGTGGATAGGAACTGAAAAAGGAGGACAATCCCACCCATCAAAGTTATCGAAATACTGAGTGTCAATAGGGCACATTTAACTAGAAAACTCTTACTAAAAACATTTTATCAGTTAATCCCATCAAACCAAGAAACTCCACCCTCTAACGAGCCGTCCGCGGCGGTTGGGTCTTCTGTGCTCAGGACTACGCCTACTAGCTCAAGGAACGCCCTTAAGACCAATAGAACCCCTGACCTTGTGTCAAGGAGCCTGTACTCCTGAGTCTTTACACCGCGACCCTCCGGCTGAACCCGGGTGGCGGTTCGGAAAAAGGTAAAACAACAAAAAAAACAAGCAAGTTTCTTGGTTGGGAGTAATGTACACAAAAATCATAAAAAAATCAGTTCATGAGAGTTCGGGGACGTAGGTTATATCTGCTTCTTCCAGGTCGAGTATGGTCCGGAAAAAGTTCAGTAGCAGGAGTGTTCGGGTCTGTGAGTATTGGCAATGTTCCAGAGTCCGTAGGTGACGGCAATGTTCCAGATTGTTCAGTAGTGTCTGAAGTGGTCACAGATTCATGTCCTTCAAATTGGGCATCAGAAAAAGGAATAAACCGAGGGATGGTTTCGGATTCGGAATTCCCCACACCCTCTCGAACCCAGGAATCAAAAGGTAAAGGGAGTGGTACTCGCTTTGTATGGGCAGCGTGTACCCAGTTTTTTTTCTCCTTGAGCCGGACTGCAGTGCGGGTGGACAAAAGGACCATATACGGGCCAAGCCAGCGAGGTTGTAGATTTTCGGTCCTCTGAAAATTTTTGACCAAGACTAGGTCGCCTGGCTGCAACTTGTGGCCGGGATCTTCGGATGCCTTAGGTAAGCTCTCAACAACCTGCTGATGAATGATTCGCAATTTAGTAGTCAAATCAAATAAATAGTCAATCAACATTGGATGTTCTATGCTACTAAATTGTTTAGGTCTCGGGACACCCCAAATGTTGGCAGGACGACCAAAAACCACCTCGTATGGGCTAAGCCCAACTCTTGAATGTGCGGTCGTCCTTATGGACAAAAGCGCCAAGGGCAGCGCGTCTGGCCATGATAATCCAGTACTCGCTTGAATTTTAGCCAGTTTTAGCTTCAGAGTGCCATTATAGCACTCAACAAGCCCCGCTGATTGGGGGTGATTTGCACTATGGAATTTCTGCCTGATCCCCAGACCAGCACACACTTTCTTCATTACCTCACCCACGAACTCACTTCCATTATCACTCCACACAATCTTTGGCAACCCATACCTAGGAAAAAATTCTTTGAGCAGGATTTTGGCAGTGGACAAAGCAGTGTTATCCTTTAACGGATAAGCTTCTACCCATTTTGAAAAGGCGCAAACTACGACAAGGACGTATTTCAAGTTGTTGCGTCTTTCCATGTGAATGAAGTCTAGCTGTAGGACCTCAAAGGGGCATGTAGGGGGAGCAAAGTGGCCTGCAGGAGTTGGAGTTCCCTTACCAGGATTGTGCATCAAGCACACCATACAATTCTTCACCACATTCTCTGCACACTTAGAAATTCCAGAATTCTTCCACACTGGAGCTAGCACCTTGCAAATCCCTTTTACACTGATGTGCGACAGACCGTGTGCCATCGTTACTACTGCATGTACATACGCGTTTGGCAACATCCATCTCTGATGCTCGGACAAATCAATCCAACATCCAGTCGAATCCAATTTACCCGTGCTTTCTTTCCATACGTTCTTCTCACTCTCAGTAGCTTCAGCTTGAATCTGTTTCACACTTTCAATCGTATCTTCACACATTCCAGTTTCACTCATCCATCTCGCATTACTCGCAACATACATTCGACTCATCATGTTTCTCGCTGTCTCTTTCGCAACTTCATCCGCAAACGCATTCCCACGACCAACGTCATCTGTAATCTTTTGGTGCGCGCTGCATTTCACAATCGCAACTTGCTTCGGCAATGTAAGTGCTTCCAGAAGCTCATTCACCAACTGTCCATGCTGAATCTTTGTGCCATGGGACGTCAGGAATCCCCTTTCTCTCCACAGACGTCCAAAACTGTGCGCCACACCAAATGCATACTGACTATCAGTATACACATTCACTCTCTTTCCCTCAGACAAAACACACGCTCTTGTCAATGCAATCAGTTCTGCAGCTTGTGCGGAGTTGTGATTCACCCGTGCTGTTTCAACAATCGTGCTCAACGTCGTCACCGCATACGCAGCAGTTGTATCACCATTCGGCAACTTATAGCAAGATCCATCCACCCATAATGTACCATCCGGATCTGAAAAAGCGGTATTCTGTAAATCCACTCTTCCTTTTGTTTCTTCTTCCGTCCTCAGAAAACAATCATGCTCTACCTCATTCGCATTCATGGAAACCGGCAACAGTGTCGCAGGATTCAGCACATTGCACCTTTTTATGTGTATGTGACTAGCTAATAGTGTCAACTCATACCCTGACAATCTCGCACTCGTGAGGTGTTGTGTTTTAGTTCTGTTCATCAAGGTATCCACTGCATGTGGAACCAATACCAGCAGGTCATTGTCCATCACCAAACCAGCAGATTGTCGAATAGAGACTGCGGCTGCTGCTGTAGCTCTCAAACAACTCGGCAGTGCTCTAGCTACCGGATCTAAAGTTGACGAGAAATACGCACATGGACGTTGTTTGTCACCAAATAACTGTGTCAAAACCGACAATGCACAACCTTCTCTCTCGTGAACGAACAATGTGAAGGGCTTACTGTAGTCGGGTGTACCCAACACAGGAGCCGAACAGAGTGCAGTACGTAACTCCGAAAAACTTTTCTGACACTCGTCAGACCAAGGAAGAGTATTGGGTGTATTTTTGCATGTCAGAGCCAACAAAGGTTTTGCTAACAAAGAAAAATTGGGGATCCACTGGCGACAGTATGACGTAATACCTAAAAACGCACGCACTTCTCTCTGTGTACTTGGTACAGTCATTTGTGCAATCGCTCTAATTCTTTCTGGGGTCAACTTCCTTCCCTCCTTTGATAAGAGATGACCTAAGTAGGTCACCTCTTGACAACAATACTGTAGTTTCGAAGGTGATACTTTATGTTTGTAGTCAGATAAATGACGGAGCAAAGAAATCGTAGCTGTTTTACATATTTCCTCATTATCAGCTGCCACAAGAAGATCATCTACGTACTGAATGAGAGCAGCACCAGCCGGCAACACAAGAGTATCAAGCTGCATTTTTAGAGCCTGACTATAGATTGAGGGACTCTCACAATAGCTTCGGGGAGCGCGCCGAAATCTGAAACTACGCCCACCTAATGAGAAGCCAAAGATATCTCTGCTTTCTTCAGCGATCGGGATGCTAAAGAAGGCATTCTTTAAGTCAATAACCGAAAACCAGGATGCTGAGGCAGGAATCAACGTCAGTAAGGCAGTTATGTCCGGTACCACAGGAAACTGTGGGATGACAATTTTGTTGACTTCGCGAAGATCTATCACAAAGCGGTATACGGGTGGCTGAGAAGAATCTGTACGTTTCATAATCGGTAGAACTGGACTGTTGCATACATTACCCCTAGTTTCCTCAATCACACCCTTCTCGATCAGATCATAAATGATCGCCAAAAGTGCTCGCTCACCATCACTCGAAATCTTATACTGAGGAATGCGTGGTAGTTTAACATTTGTTTTCAAAGTCACAACATATGGTGGGATCTCAAGGAGACCCACATCATTAGGACCATCAGCCCAAAGAGAATCAGGGAGACAGCGCAATTCCAGTGGAAGCTTATCTTTTGACACATACATTGGAGAAACGACTCTCCGTCCCAAGGTAAGATGTACTCCTGAGGGAGAACAATGCAGGGTCGCATATAATCTTTTCAACAAGTCTAGACCCAACAAATTTTCGCCGCAACCTGTCGTTAAGATCAGAGGAGCTTCCAATTCATAAGGCCCAATGGAAAGAGACAAAGGACTAGACACTGGATTATGAACCGGGGCGCCAGAAAATCCCACCGAGACATTAGTTAAGCCAGACAAAGGTGCGCCAGGAAGTTTAGAGTGCATGATAGAACTCTTAGCCGCACCAGTATCCAGAAGGAAGGGCTCTGTCACACCTAATGTAACTACAGAGACATAGGGCCCTTTTTGGTCTACTGGAACCGACACTACTCCCTCTCCTTGTCTATGGCTGTCCTAGCAATCTGCATATTCTACTTTCTCATTATCGACATGATAATCGTCAGCATAGTACTGCTGAGATCTACCATCTTGCACATTCTGTCGATCAAAATAGTTCTGTGACTGTTGTGGTTGAGAAGAGCGCTCATTCTGAACAGGGGGCACCACGTCCTCTACCCCTAGCTATCTGCTGAGAATTACCACGTCCCCTTGGAACAAAAGCACCATTCATACGTTGCCGTAAAGCAGGGCACTCACCTTTATAATGGCCCTCTTCTCTGCAATACGCACACTGATTAAAACCTAAGGGCTGTGTTTGATGGTAATAATCAAACCTGGGTGGCATTCGCTGATGCTGGGGCTGCTGTTGATACGCAGGGCGTTGCTGTACTTCAGGCTGGTTTGAACGGGGTGGATACGCTTGTTGTAACAGGACTTTAGTTTTCAGATCTTTCGTCTTTTTCTCTACCTTGTCTTTCTCCTCCTTGTCTCTATTCTCATAATATTGAGCTGTAGCCAATATTTGAGCTGTAGATGAAACTGCCCAAGAACTCTCGGAATCTTTTAACTTATGGCTCAATTCAGGAAGTAAGTTGAAAACGAATTTGTCTACAAATAACCGTTGACCACCCTCAGAGCTCATATCTTGACCACTATGGTCTATGAAAGTTTCTTCAAACCTTGTGAAGAAATCAGAGACACTTTCATCCTTCTTCTGTTTGCAGGCAGCTAACTTATCCCAATTAACCTTCAGCGCCGGCATTAGAGTTTTCATGAGAGTAATTATCCTACCTGGCAAATCCGTCACTAACTGTTCTGGCTTCGCACCGCCCACTTGTCTACCATCCGCTAAAGCAATGTTGTCCCACGTATCACCCAGTTCTGCTACATGATTTTCATGCCGAATTTTTGCCCAAATAGGCTGTGGTACTACATTGCCAAACAGCATATCAACATCAGCCAAGTTCAGTACGCAAGCTTCTACTGTCTGCGATAGCTCTTTATAATACCCTGCAGGATTCTTGCGGGGATCGGGTAAAGTCTGCTTAAGAGTCAATACTTCCGATCGTTTCCATGGGACATGTATCCATACGCGCTGGAAGTGTGGTAAAACAGGAGGATTAGCATTTGCATCTCCCTCTCGCCAAACTGGAGGAACCTCTCTCATAGGATACTGTCTAGCTTTCATCCCAACTGAATGATCAGGTTTAAACAAAGTTCTCGGCGGCAGAGCAGACCTATACGAAAGAAGTATTACTACCGCATTTTTAACTTCAGAACCCACAATCACACCTTTAGCAAACTTGCTCCGTAGCTCAGACAACTCCTCGGGGACTGTATCTAACTCATCACTATCCCAATCTTCTTTAAGGAAAGCACACATAATGTCAAACACATATCTTTGCGTAGGCTCGTCCCACTGCAGAAACGTATCCAATACCACCTGCGGACTATATTTGGCCGGTTTAGAAATCCACCTACGAGCTAACAAATCCAACACTTCTCGCTCCTGAAATTTAGGGAGCTGGCTACGTCTCTGTCGACTGTCAGAAACGGCGTTCGTAGTTAACGAACTAAACAAAGGAGTCAGAAAGTTAGCGACAGTGTCAGCTACTCGCCGACGAACAGAAGGAGAGTCAGTCATAAGGACAGGAGAGAAAAAGTTCGGCAAAGTAGTGGGAGGCAGGACAGGCACAGGTAAAGTAGGTACAGGTGCAATAGGTAATCCGGGCTGAGGAGGTGCCGGAGGAACTTGGACAAACTGGGGAGCAAGAACGGGAACATGCAATTGCGGGGGAGCAACCTGTGGCAACATTGGTGCAGTAGCACCTTGTGCGTACGGGGGAGGAGACTTTAACAAATAAGACATCAATGGATCCTTTTCAGAATCTTCCGCTACTTTTTCCAACAGAGGTGTTAATACTGGATAGCATCTATCGGTTGCCATATTATGCTGTCGTTCAGACACCTCAAGAGCCTTATCCTCTACATCAATTTTAAATTGCCTAGCAGCTTGCATAATAGATATGTCATTTACTTTTCTATCTTTCTTCGCTTGTTTAATCTCGCGTTGTCGGGCTTCTTTACGCCATAGGCGGAAAGAGTCAAACATTGCGGGTCTAGCCTTTTTCTTAAATAACTTTACTTCTAAATTATCTAAGACTTCTGTTTCAAAGCTTCCATTTTGGGGCCATCGCAAAACACCATCTTTCTTGGTGTAGCGGACCCATATTTCATTATACGTGATTGGACCCACGCCATGCTTCGAGTAGAGCTCATACGTTGGAGTTCCAACTGGAGGTATCGGACACGAATCCTCCAACCGGGAATCCCTGTTGCAACAAAGAACCAAATTACCAAAAATACTGCGGCTAGGCATCGTGCTCACTAACCCAGTTTCAAACTTCGAGGGCTTATCTTTACCGATATACTCGTAAATGTACGAGACCCTCGGTTTTTGGAAATTGCAATTGCCAAATAAGACTAAGGACCCAAACTAAGTTACCAAAGACCAAGTTACCAAAGACCAAACCAATATGCAAAGGACCAATGCAAACCAGACAAACCAAGGTGTTTAAACCAAGGTACCAAAGAACCAGACCAAATACAAACCAAGGTTTTTAAACCAAGGGACCAAAGAACTAAGGACTGGGTGCGACCCACTTTATACTTAACTCAATTTATTGATGATCGATGACGTCATCTGAAGATCACCCGTCTAGTGTTTCGCCGTCCAAAGAATTATGAATGGGTCCAAGGCAGGGCGACAGTCAGGGCAGCAGTCCTTCGTAGCCGTCTGGAAGAGGGAACCTCGCAGAAAAAGACCTTCGGACCACTTTTGCGACATACAGGGATCGATGAAGTGGGAGATCTCTTCCTCCGGAATTTTCTTACGAAGCCCCACACGATCTTCAAGCTTGGACCGGTACCGCTGATATCGCCGCACGTTCGGGCGCCAACTGAGAGACCAAACTTTTTTATAGTCCGGCAGCGCCAGGGAACAACGCTCTAAGCTCTCGGGTTCTCCTGCCTGGATTACCAATATAACAGAAACACGGGATTCTTCTAGATGGCATCAAAGATCGATTTATTGGCTGCAGCCAGTAGCAGAGGTCCAACAAGTACCACACAAGTAGGTTGCGAGGAGACTGCTCGACAATACAAAGCAGGTCGCTCTTTTTATACCCAAAATCATGCCTCAGGCAAACATTCTTTGAAGTGCAGTTGGTCGCACCCCATGTACCCAAAACAATACTTTATTATTGATGACAATCCCATGTGTCCGGCCTCTTGGCTAAAACATACGTTCTTCTGGGGTTGAAACCGGACCAACCTAACATCCTCCTTTGAAGAGACCGTCCACTCATAACAAACAAATGGTCACCTCCCCACCATAAACAGGTCATAAAGGAAGGAACAGAAACGGAGGAAAGAGATAGTAAGTAAGGTTGGGCAGGTGTGTGCGGGTCATATAAGTTTATACAACACTGGCCTTTGATCAAAACCTCGCTTAACTCGAGGGCAGGTACTGGTTTGGCAAGTTTCGGCCCCAGGCAATAGCGTCAGCTTTCGCCAGGTCATGAGTCAGCGCAAGGCCAAACTGGGGGGGTGGACGTGTCATGCAGAGTCAGGCTGCCTACAGTGAGGGCAATGTAAACAAAATGGATGCCGTGCACAAGATGGAACCCGTGTGTTCTTTAACGAGATTTACTAATAGGCAGCAAATTCATCGGGAAGCGCGACGAAAACACTCGTACATACCAAACTCGCTATTTACGATATGCAGATACCAAAATCGTAACGGAACCATGATATAAACACACGGGTTCAGAATTTACGGAACCACAGTAGACAGGGATTTGCAGTAGTACCAGCCATGTTACACCCTCTTTATGCAAAGTAGTGCACAGCGTTACTGTAGGCATTTGTGCCGCAAACTTGGTGCAAAGTGTTAGTAAATCTGGGCCCCAGGGTTCCCTCACACTGGTGGAAGATGGTAATTGTTATATTTTCTTTAGACTTGAAACACATCAATTTATAATGTATGCTCTTACAACTGAGCAAACCAAAAGACTATGATATATGTATATGTGTATATATATATATATTTTTTTTTTTATGCATGCTTTCATTTGGAGAAAATGTATACATTTGTTATAATGACATTTGTCAACAATAAAATAATTCTCTGATGGCTAATGGTTACTCCTGTGGATTTCCACTAGTGTGGATTGACGTACATCCCTATTACTGTTCCCTCTCTGTCTCCAAGAATAAATTATCCTCTACTCTGTTGTGATTTAAAGAAAAGATGACTCAATATGGATTTATCCCATTATTGCAGCATTAAAGCAGGAATGAATGTCTTAAGTAATGAGAAACCTGAGGTTATTGTTTACATGATAGGATGGTTTACAGTACGAGTTGTGATGGTTTACACAATTATGTTGAGTCATGTGCAATATTATGATATCAGGTATATGGATCATTGCGCTATGAAATTCCCGTTTTATTGTATTTATACATATATATTTTAACGTGATGTATTTTACACGATGATGTTTTTAAATCTATTTATCATCCTGTGTATATACCATATTAATATTAATATTGGCATTTATTAACTCATACTGTTTATTCCATTTGAATGATGTGAACTTCAATGCCATGTACATAATTACTGTTGATTGGTAGTAAGTCACTACGATTGAGGCTATGAGAACAGACTCTCTAACCGGCATAATCTTGTGCAAGTGTGTTTTCTATGTTGATCACTTTCGTTTTACCACGTGATGTTATTTCATTGCATTTTAAAAAGATGGCATACGGCTCTCTCGTATATGTGATCAAGGGCAAGTGGTGCCCGAAACGTGTAATTTGAGGACAATAAAAGAATAATTGCCTACATCTCCGGTGGTTCGTGATTCTCTTTTTGCCGAAAGTGACTGCATTCAAAGACAGAGTATCTCTATGTTCTTTATATATATATATATATATATATATATATATATATATATATATATATATATATATATATATATATATATATATATATATATATGTATATATATATATATATATATATGTATATGTATATATATATATTTTTTAATGCATGCTTTCATTTGGAGAAAATGTATATATTTGCTATAATGACATTTGAGTCAACAATAAAATAATTCTCTGATGGCTAATGGTTACCCCTGTGGATTTCCACTAGTGTGGATTGACGTACGTCCCTATTACTGTTCCCTCTCTGTCTCCATGAATAAATTATCCTCTACTCTGTTGTGATACCAGCTTCTTATGCTTTAAAATGGGTTCTCTTCAGGGCCCAGTTGTTTGTTTTCTGCCACATGTTGATAATTAGGCTAGGCCACATGCTGGGGCATTTTCGTGGTCTCACTACAGACAGCTACATCAATCTGCTGCAGATATCATTGTATACAATACTTCACAGAGTCACCTTTGCCAATGATTTGATGCCTTTTTTTGTTAATCTTGGTTCCCTGCTTCTTATTGGCGGCTATCCTCTGAATTCTGTGTTTGTCCCCCCCACCCCCTGGAGCAGACCTCTTTCACCCTTGCTTTCAATTGTTCATGGTGTAGCCTTCCACTGCTGATGTCATGGAACTACTGTTATTGTAATTCCCTCTTTGGCACTCAGTGGGAGTGCACATCTTGTTTTTCAGAGCAAGCTCATACTCTTTAGTTTTACCCAACCCCAACTCCTCCATCGTTACCCTCCTACCTTCCCTCTCAATGCTCCTCAATGACATGCCAGTCCCCACATGGCGGCCTTGGTGAAGCCCTGGATGTCCCCTATAGTCTTTCATCCAGATGCATCTTAGCGGCATGGCAGGCACTGGAAGGCAGCCTTCGTGATGCCATGAATGTCCCCTATCACTTTCCCTCCCGATGCTCCTCTGTGGTGTGCAAGTTATCAAATTGTGGCCTTGGCGATGCCCTGGATGTTGCCCCTTGCATGATGGTTGTCACAATTGGCTGTACTAATGGTGGAGGCTTATAATCTCCACCAGCACCTGTAAAGTCAGTAGTGGCGTCAAGTCCTTCTAAATGTATAGAAAAGAATGAAAACATTATTTTGAAGATGGCCTCCACATTGTGTAATGTGTTGCGTCATTCCAGCAGTGCACATGATGACACAATACATGTTGTGTTACGCAACTCGGCAGCCATCTTGAAAATATAGAAAGTATCATTTTAAAATTGCCAGGCGGTCATTGGCACAGCTGATTGCGTAGCTCACTCAAAATTGGTAAAAGAGACTGATTGTCTTTGCTTTTGCTTGTTACTCTACTGGTTATCGTAGGTGATGTCATCGGTCCTTTCCAGTGTTAGCTGCAATCTAGTAAACATCTAATGTCACACAAATGAGTCATCTACTGGATATCATATGATCACTTTTCTACAGCAACGTTTCCTCCTAACAAGATATGTTTTGGGCTTGTTTAAGACAATAGTGAATCAAATTTGCTCCGTTTATTTATTGTTCTAGGTTTGGTTCCAGAATCGTCGAGCAAAGATGAGACGACAGATGAAAGTACAGCACATGAGGCCTGGAGGTAGAAATATCAGTAATGTTTCTCCTTCCGACAGGAGGTCTAAAACATGTGAGGAAGCTGAAAGGTCAGACTTGAACCCTGGGATTGCAAACATTGAGGGACCGACCATCCAAGACCATCATCACCCTATATCCCCATGTAGCAAGGAATCACAGAAGACCCTGGAAGAGGAGGGTATGTGTGCAGAGGATTACAGATCTCACAGCATTGCCTCCCTGAGGGCCAAAGCTCGTGAGCATGAAGACGAGATACAGAGCTCTGCAGCTCTGAGCCGGACTGAACCACACTCACCAGCTGGATCAGACACCGTAGAGCAGAGTGAAGGCCAGGGCAGAGTCTGACAGATTGAACTCCTCTTCTCCGTGGTATACTAGGCGCTGGAATGCAAGATCCAGTTTCTGAACTTGAAGCAGTGTGGGAAGGGATCTTTTATTTTAACTTCCAGACAAGGCTGGTAAGAAGCCGCTAGGAAGACTTGCTCTGAATCCTGTTACTACTCTTCATTTTCATGGCCATGTTCACTCTATTCCTACAAGTGCAAGAAAATTCACATGAGCATCATCCTGGGATGGCCTATTAAACATTTGTTTTTTTATTTCAGAAAGTTTTTATTAGGATTTTGTACAAACAGTAAGGTACAGCTGAGAAAAGGCAGAGAAAGCAAACCATAGTGTAGACGGTACCGGCAGTCCGTATGGAAACAACTGTATATCCCATAATAAGTGGGTTTTCTGTAGAGGTAGAGGGGAGGTATAAGTGTATCTGTTTATAAAGATGAAGTATGGTTGTCTAATGTTCGTAGGGTAAGAGAATAAGGTTATTTAGGAAGGTGTGTGAGGTACCTTGTTTGCGTGCATATGG
Organism: Triturus cristatus; assembly: GCF_964204655.1. Lineage (NCBI taxonomy): Eukaryota > Metazoa > Chordata > Amphibia > Caudata > Salamandridae > Triturus > Triturus cristatus. The sequence continues at coordinate 1,084,208,412 of NC_140593.1, forward strand.
ATGAAGAGCGAGAGAGAGAAGGAGGAGGGAAGAGAGAGGAGAAAAGGACAGGAGGGATCAGTAGGAGTGATAGTGAAAGGGGAGAGGGGAGAGAAGCAGATGGGTAGGGGCTGGGAAGGGGATCAAAACCTTTTCAAGTATTTGGACTGCACTGTGCGAAGACCCGTGTGCCTTTCAAAGATGAATTGTATCTCAGTTCCACAAGAGATGGCATGGTGTAAATGTACGTGTATCACAAAATGGCAGGCCTTAGGCTGAGGATGAAATTGAGTACACCTCCCATTCAAACTGTTTCACAGATAAAATACGTGGCCGTGTGCTGAGAACAAGGAATACCGCCCAATGCAGGGACTAACACACTGGAGATGACCAGCAAATTCCCTGTCAGGATTTTGCCAAGTTAGTGCTCTGGCTTTTGTCACATACTTTTGAAAACTGTATGCATACTTGGGGATTCTCTTAGTAGCCATTGTTGAACCATCAGGACCTTTTTTCATGGCATTATTTCCTCCTCTGTGGTACATTATAGTGTGTCTTATAGGAGTTGCTTGATTCATGGGTCAGTCTTTGAAGGTCGACACAAACGCCAAATTTGGGTGCATTCAGTTATTTCATAAAACACATCCCCTAACATTGTCTTTCATGTCTCTATTTCGCCCTGAGACTCAAATACCAGGTTGATTGTGCTGCCCGTGTGAATCGATGTGATAAGCAAGAGAGCCGAAGTGGACCCCCAAAAATACGTGATCATATTATTGCCTACCTTAGGCTGCATTTTATTCCTTTTGATCCATATGGAAATAGCCGCACTGAGGGGCCATTCAAGCCACATCAATAAATGAATATATGTGTACAATAAGCATTAGCATATTGCCAACGAGCCTAAATATAGTTGTGCCAGTGCACTAAATGTGTACCAAAAATGTCAAGTAACTTTATCAATTTTATTACTCCAGACTGCTGGGGGCCCAATTTAATAATGAACGATGAACCTGGTCAAACTAGCCTTAACTTCTTCCACTATTTCCCGTTAGCTTCCAGGGTTTGATGCTATGTTGAGACCGTCTTTTAGTATCCTAGAATTTTGAATTTTTCCTACTGCCATTACCTACACACTGGATTTCATTATGGGATCAATGGATATGTGATCTTCTCAAAAAACGCTGATTAGTAATCAATTGATTTATGAAATGATAGAAACTATCATTCATGCAAGCACATATGCAGGGAGCAGAGAACGTTGCGTGAGCCACACCTGGCTTGCAGCTGGAAGGTCTTGTGGTCTGGCACCTTTAAGTAATAAATCTATTTTCTCTAATTGGTGTCTGATTTTTATTCAATTTTCTGAACTTTGGAGGCATGAAGTGAGTAAATGGAAATCTTAAAGGTTAGGAACTCCATATAGTGACAGAGTGGTGTGGCAGAGATTACCATGATTGGAAGACATTGTTTCAACGGCAGTCCCCCACTTAGGCATACTAAACCACATGTATAATTCTGGAATTTACATTTTGTAATCTTCTGGGTAGCACCAGCGATCTTCTGACCTGCTCAGTGATCCAGGTACATGCAGGTACTGAAGACATGATACAGGTGGAAATGACCTTCTAATTCACTGCAGACTCATTCAAAGAATTGACTACTCCGTTTTGGCATCGCTGGGTTTGGAACTCTGCTTTTGGGCAGACTGGGGTATGGGTAGCACTGTTCACACAGGCCGGAGAGAGAGGCCAGTACTGGACAATCAGCAACCGCCTCCCTCGCTGATGCTTCGGCAATGAGTTTCATCACCAATCGCTTAAACCTCACCTTTCCCAATGGCAGTGGTTTGGGACCCACTTCATTTGCATGGACAAAAACTCTTGCTTTTTCCAAACCAGGACAGCATGGAAGCACACTTGAGCAGGGGAGAGTATGCGTTGCCTGCGAGGGCCCACCTGGAGGTTATCTGACTGGAGGTCTGCACCATTTTGCTCCTTAGGATGCAGTTTGCACAAAATACAAATAAGGCAGGCAACGGTGACTTATGTTTGGTCCATTTGTGATGTTCCTGTGCTCCAGAGATCGCATTTCTACCTGAACGAAATCACAATTACTCAATGTGGTGTAATGACGCAATCTTGGGCACTTCATGTAATGCAAAATCCTAGAAATGATGCATGATTGTACTGAAATAAATGAAATTTGCCCCAGGCTTAATATAGGTCTGAATACCCAAACATCTTATTCTGTAAAAGTCACTAATTTATTAAAAATTCAGCTTAGCATTTGGTTTTCCACTATTTGAGTTGCGTGTGTTCCACGTTCTAAGTCATGTGTCGGCTGTGTGCAAATACATTTGGTGTTCATTGCGGTCTGTGTCCCATCTGCATTAAGTAACCTAGCATCAGTGGTTAATTGTGTAACAGGAGGCAGCTTGCACCAGTCCATTTCTCCTGTTAGCGCCGCCTAAAACAGAACCAACTGCTAACCATGAAAGTGGGGAGAGGATGTGGCGTAATGGCCATAGCAGCAGACGTCAGAGCTGGGAAGTCAGGTTCAAGTCTCCGGGTCCACTCAACATCCAGTGATTCTGGGCAGATCACTTAATTGTTCTGTAAATTAATGTGTCCCTCATGAAAAGCGCTGGTGTTGATGATTAAGTGCTGGTGCTGAGCTCCAGAAACCACTGGCTCAATTTAAGCACTGCTTAGCTTGGATGTAAGAAAATCTGTTTACTTTCTCACAAACATATATGTGCCACTTTTATCTAACATACTTGTAACTATGGAATAATGACACTCACTTTTTGTGTTTTATGTTGATGGATGTGTGGACCAGATGTTAGCCACAGTCAAGCAAATAACTGAATGTTGAACATATCGATGTATCCCAGAGAAACACTATTTTATGTCCCATTAAGGTACGTAAAACCTTAAAAGAAGGTATACAGTAGACATGGAACACCTGTATATAAGAGTAAAGCTGGAGTCTACCATACATGTGTCATGGTAAGAGAAGGTTGAATCAAATGGGGACAGCGAATATAATTTGCGTACCCTGGTGCAATTATATTGAGGACCCAGGTGTCTGTGAATAAATCTTCCCAGACATGATGTGACTGCAACAGACTCCTCCCACCTGACCATTAATGCATAGGTTCTGCTGCATACTCGGTTCAGATATGAGTAGCACAGTAAAACCCACCAGAACCCCCTTTGTTTGTATTAGTTTTGTAATAATGATTGTGCTCATCAGAATGTCTCCTTATGGGAGGTTGATTGCATTAACTAGTGGTGCACCATTCACCGGGGTTATGATATATGATTGCGAACATCTTTATGTTTGTGAGACTGTTGTTTACAATACGGTGCATGGATGCTAGCCAGAGAGCATCAAGGGCAGCCCATCTCCCGAATCCTCCGCTCCATCTCTCATTGACCTGTTTGATGGGAGTGTACACGCCCTGTCACCAGAGCAGACTCCTGGAGGTTTCACATGGCCAGCTGCAGGAACCGCAGTTCATTGTGAGCCCAGGGCAAGGGGTGCTTTTACCAGAAGCCTCTCTGTGCGGAGAACCTGGTTCAGTAGATTTTTGAACGGCATGCAATGCACGGAACCTCACAGGAAGGACCTGTTGCCCGACTGGCAGAATGTGGACGTAGACGCTGGAGATCCCCTTGAACTTGGTGGACACGTTCTTCCAGTGCTTACTTTGTAAAACAATAAGTGCCAGGATTCTGTTCAGGAGGCCACTGTAGTTTGCACCAAACATTGCCCCTGCCATGCTGCCAATGATAGTAACAACACAACTACTAACCATCACACTCCTGCAAGTGTGACAAGTCGGACTAACTGGCTTGGGCAGCAAGTAATAGTAATTTCTAATGTATATTTGATTAACAATTAACTGTTGTTGTGGTCATCTCTAAATTAGCCAGACAGCACCACCTTGTGGCAGACTGTCACAAGCGCTGGTGCTAACAACTAAGTGCCAGTGCTGAGCCCCTGAAACCATCAGCTCAAATTAAGCACTGCGTTCATCAAGTTAGACCTGCTACAACCCTAATGCTAATGCTTCCAGAAAGTGGAGCTGAGGGCTGCCAATTTCCTCTTGGCTGGGTAAAGGCCCTGGTGAAGCTTTGCTGGCCTTCCCTGTGGCTGTTGTTGACCTTGCCTGACCGAAAGCCCGCAACCAGCTAAAGTAGTTTAGAGACAACCACAGTGCCTAGAAGCCCTCCCTACCTAGCTCCAGAGAAGGGAGGAAGGCTTCATCAAGATTCTATCTCTACATATACAGGTGAGCTGCATGGTGACTCCGCTTAATGAGCACGCACACTCCCTGAACCATCTTCTATTGTTTTAGATACTCAAGACCTGCATGTGGTTGGCCAGCGCGCTACCCACATCAAGAAGGGCTTGAGGGCCTCACTTACAATATTTTAACTCGTGGCAAGCCTTCCTGCTGCGCTGCCGTGCGCCAAAATAAAAGGGCAGGAATGTGCCGTATCTACAAGATACGGCGCATTCCTGTTCTTCTGCCCTGTGCCAGTGCATAAACAACAGCCGTGAGCCAGCGCAGACACTCATGCGTCATTTTGCAAGGGTGACTGCGCTGAGGTGGTGATTGTTTTAGTGCAGGATGGGGCACTTTCCTGCACAAAAAACAATAATTGAAGGCATTTTCCTCTCTCTATGCGTGCTGCAGAATGCAGCTCGCATAGAACGAGGAAAAAGTGAGGAGAAATAAAAGTATTTCTCCTCGTTGCGCCTCCTTACGTCTCCCTTGGGGAAGCGTAGGAATCGGACACATTCCCAGGTTTACAAAATGTGAATCTGAGAATGCATCAAGTTCCATGGATGGTGCGAGGGAACACCAACAACAACACTAAGGGAAATATATTTACAAGGCCATGAAATGTCACGCAGGGTGAGTTACGTGGCCTTGTAGAAGCCCATTGCGCCGCTGGTGCGTCAATAAAAGTGGCGCCCCTCAGTGTGCAACTTGTCCTGCAAGGTTTACACACTATTGTAAAATGGTTCACAATAATCCTAAATCAGGAAACTGGTCTACCTTTCACGATACTTTATTCTACGTTTCTAAGTTTCGATACACTTTGAATTTCAAACAAAGTTACTATTGCATTGTTTTTCATTGTCCTGTGTTTATCTTGGTTTCAGCCACTTTTCAGTGTTTAGAATCATTAGCAGTTCGAACTGAAATGTTGCCAAACCTGTAACAAAGTAGCAAGTATACGCGGGGAGGATATTAAACCGGGCATTCTTTGGCAATTTTTTCCAAGTAAAAACTATGATGGAGACGATGAACGCTCTCATTACTAACCTGTAATCTTTATTACACAGAGTCTTACTCTCCCTCTTCATCGCCCTTGCATTCCTTCCCTTCCCTGAACACCCATGTCCTACTGTTCTTCACCCCATGGCCTTTCTGCTGTTTCCTGATATATCCTCAATCCCGTTTACTGTTCCCATTTTCCCCTCCTTACTACACCGGTTTAGTTTTTCTATGTCCTGGAATGCACTAGCAACGAATGTAACTGTAACTGATTTAACGCTGTAACATTGTTTTATCCTCGTGTAAAGCGCTCTGATACCGCCGGACTAGCCAGCGCTATATGAAACTAAAAAAATACAAATACCCATGTGGAAATTAATCGACCAAAATGGGTGGCTTGAGAATTAGGCATGTGAACCGAGAGTAAGATATTGGAGGAGCTTGAGACAATAAGAGACAACAGGATCTGAGATCATTTTGAGAAAACGCATCTCCTGTTTAATCTATAACAACATTTTAACCTTGAAAGCTAGAATCCTAAAATGTACATTGCTTGAAAACCAGGCATAATTATTTTCTAACGGGATGCATTCTTTGACAACTGGTGTCTTGGTTCCTATTAGTCTCAAAGCGTCATTAATGGGTGGAATATAATATTTAACAACATCTAGACCAAGGAAATATTTCCCAATTAAAAAGAATCTGAGACACATTTTGAAATGTGAAACCGGTTTTTCTCAATCAGGCAGATTTGCGAACGGCTTCCCTAACATTTCACATTGTGCGCGCGATGTAAGTGACCACACCACTAAAAACCAGCAGAGGGCGGTATAATCTGTAAAAAGACGACAGTTCGTGGTGCCTGCGCAGAACACTGAGAGAAATGCCTCGATCAGGAGCCGATCTACATAGATAAGTAGTGTTCAAACCCAGTATTGGCGATCACCACCCGCACTTCTTGGGTTAAAAAAAAATGTTTAGAACCTCCCTGAATGACAAACATATGTTTGTTTATCACACCTGATAAAATCTAACTCTGAATTGGAATAATCGGGTGCGATAAATACCACCCAATGACTTGTTTTCGGGGAATTACATGAGTGTTTGGTACCCATGCCACCAACATCCATGTTATGGTTAAATCTGGACATTGTCCCCCAAATAAACTCGGCAGGTTTGACCTACAAATATTTATCACAAACCCAGGATTGTGATATGTGTAACTAACAGCCTTCACCATGCATATCGCAATTAACTAGGCTCCTTTAATGAGGGCTTTTGAGGGTTATTTGAAGCCCCTCAATCGACTCCTCAAAACTTTGACACATACTTCCAGTCAGGACATAAGTGAAACAAGCATTGGCAAAGCCATTAGGTCTCGCTTTTGTGAGAGTTAGAGCTATTAGTGCTGTAAATTACAATGTATTTTACCCATGTGTTATGGAGTGGAGTGGAGTGGAATGGAATTATGTGGGTTGGATTGGAATCCTTGGTTGTGGAATTGTGTGGCTTGGAATTGTGTGGTGTGGAGTGGATTTGTGTAGTAGAATTCTGTGGCATTGTGCATTGGAATTAATTGGATAGTAATTATGTGGTATTGAGTTTACTGGCAGAATGTGGAGTGGGACTGTGTGTCATGGACTGTAATTATGTGGAATGGTATTTTATTTTGTTGAGTGATATGTAGTGGAGTTTAATTATGTGGTGTGCTGTTGCATTTTGTGGCATGATGTGGAATCTGTGGTTTGGACAGGATGTTTGTGGTGATTGGGTAATTGTGTTGTTTTGTTGAGTTTAATTATGTGGTTTGGTGTCTGATTATGTGCCGTGGAAGGAAAATGTGTGGAATTGAATTGTATGGCGTGGAACTGTGTGGCAATCAGTGAAATTATGCTGATTAGAATTATGTGGCATGCTGTAGAGTGTATTTATGTGGATTGTTCCTTTGTGGCATAGAGGGATTTTATATGGGTTGTATTTATGTGGTATTGAGTAGAGTGTAAATATGTGGAGTTGAATCATGTTGCGTTGAGTGGTATTATGTGGAGTGCAATACGTTAGGTGGTGTTGAATTGTGGGGCAGTAAATTGTGTGGTGAGAAATTGTGTGGTGTTGTGTGTCATACTAAACATCCATATATGCTACACAGAATTGGAAGCTCTGGATCAACCTATGAAAAATAGCTAATAATCAAATACCGAGAATAAAATAAAACAAGCATTGGCATAGCCAATAGGTCTCGCCTTTGGGACCTTATAAGTGTTTAGCCATGCAACAGTTGCATAACTAAACACTTATAAGGTCCCAAAAGCGAGACCTATTGGCTATGCCAAGCAGCCGTGCGGCCGCAAAAGTGGAAGGGATTGCGATCAAACATCAAAGCGGCCGTGCGCTAAAGTGAAAGTATTCGTGGTAAAAGTGGCCCGCGCACCCGCGCACATGCACTGTGGCTCTAGGCTGGCCTGGTAGCACTTTTTGGAGCCCTCTCAATAAGTCTCGCCAGACCAGCGCATGCGCTGGGTCAGGCGAGACCTAAAAAATGAAGATCTGGTTGTTCCCTAAAACAAATATTTCAGTAGGGCTCAACTGAAAATAATTAATGGTCTCTTTATACAGACAGTGACCCCCATCTCCCACACTTTTTGAGCCTCACCTCATGCAATAAAGCGCTGCGACATGCCTGTGGCGACATGAACGGCGCACTCATCCAAAAGTCATACTCCCGTATGTGACCACTTATAGGCCACGTCTCCCCCAACATTCTTCCAAACATGCATGACAGAGTAGCTATTTACTTGTCGATTCCGAAAGCGCTGAGGTGCTTAGAAGAGGTGCGAAAGCGCAGTATAAATGGCAATACAATACTCTAATGCTGACCCATCAGGGTGTGCCTCTAAGCACTGCCCTTGTTGTAAATACTTGACCAACATCTATGCATGGGGTCCGCCAGATACTAAAATGTGTATAATTACATTTAGACGGGTTAAAAGAATGTTAATAGAACTTTGCCATGACGATACACATCCAATGGTTTTACCCCTTTTAAACACTAAAACATTTAATGGTGATTCACAATTTTAAAGCTGTCGTTTATCAATGATGGTTTCAAATATTTACATTTGTTTGAGATTTTCCCTGTAAGTAAATGACCGTGCAAAAGGCGCAGTTAACTGTGAAATTACCATAACCGAGGACACTAAATGAGACGCAATAAAAAGGCAACCCATAGAGGCCCAAATCAAAGTAAAATGGAACGCTCTGAAACAGAGAGGTGAAAGTCAAAACTGAAAGATCAGGAACGGTGTTGTAATAGGATATGATCGATAATGACAATGTAGTTGGAAAGCTCTTGGTATCTCAAATTTAAATCGTCTTTAAGCAGATAATGCAATGGAAGGTGTTAACCTGATAAATTGTTGTATTTGGCACAGGCACTGCAAGTTATAGTTAGGCACGTGAGCGCGTCCTCCAAATATTATCAGTGAGTGGAGGACATGGTGTATTTAAAAGCTGCAGCTCGAGAATCCAAAACAACATTTTCCTGGTTGGTGTCGGAAGCCCCAGAACTACACTTTCCATGATGCCAGGACAAGTGACATCATGTAAATGTAGTGCATTTATATAGCGCTCCGCACACCCCCGAAAGGGTCTCTCAGGCGCTGTGCACATACTGCTGTGGAACCCTGCCTGGCCTTTCCCTGTGAAGTGCCCACTCCTGGGCACCCCCAAGGTGCAGCCAGGCATCCTAGCGCTTTTGGGGCCATTGTGGAGATTAAGCAAGCTATTGCCCAGAGTTGCAGAGTGGGACCCATGATTAGAATAGGCACCGAGGCGAGAATTATCGGGTCCGGGGAAATTGAGCCCATGACCCGCCGAGGCGGGAATTGAACCCTGGTCCGGGCCAGACTTCTGCATCAGGGTCTGCCGCTCTAACCATTGAGCAACACTTCTCCACATCGCGTACAGTACAGTGGTGGCTGCCACAACACTAATAATTGTAAAAAACGTACCTTCCACTGCTGCCTCCGACGGCAGCTTTGGTGCTCTCCCAGCAGTCTCTGGGAAGGCAGAGGCTGCCCAGCCAATCCAGACGCTGCTCTCTATGAGCAGCACCAGGATTGTAGCCTTTGCCTTTTCTCGAACCCGGCTGTGAACACAGCTGGGTTGGAGAAATAGAAGTGTGTATGTCTGTTTGGCCGACATAGGATGGCTAAACGTACATGCACACTTCTAAGTGCACACTGTTGGAAGGTGGAATCTAACTGCATGGTTACCCCCTCTTTTTGCCTGGTGTTTTGCTGGTTTTCGACTTTTTTTGACTGGGATCCTGCTAATCAGGACCCCAGTCTATCTGCTTTCTCCCTAAAATGGATTGCATGTACTTTAGGTACACCACAGATTGGATTCTGGGGTACCCATGTAAGTCCCTAGTATATGGTATACTATATACCCAGGGCATAGGTACCCCAGAGGCCTCTCAGGGGCTGCAACATGTATTATGCCACCCCTGGGAGACCATTTAAAATAAAACAACAGGTCTGCTACAGCAGCCTGTGTAAGATGGTGCATGCACCCCTTACTCAGATATAAGTTCCCTATATCTATCCATATCACTGCACATATAAACCTATCAGTCACCCCTATGGCAGACCTTATCAATCCTGAAGGCAGGGTGCTGGGTTTTATGTGAGAGGGTGCCCATGCATGAGCAGAGCCCCTCTGCAGCTTTCGGAACATATATTCCGGGGTTGCTTGTGATGCAGCCAACCATATATACTTAAGTGCATTATAACCTTGCGGTAAATGCTAACTTTAAAACAGCTGCATGAAAACATGTCGTGTTTGGTGTCAACCATCTTGGAATCATACCTCCACACCAGTAACTGGTGTGGGAGGTATGATCCACCCTACTAGATGGAGAAACATGACAGCACCAGTACACCCTGTACCAGCTTCACAGACCCTGGCATCACAAAATGGATGCTGCCAGCCACAGACACGAGTCTGCCCTCCTGCTTCTCAATGAAACTCCGGCAGGGGAGGCCTGGACAATTGGTTTCCTGTCACAGGGAGGTGTGACCACCTCTCCGACAGGCTTTAGTGTATTGGGGCTGGGTGGGTGCACTCCAAGAGTGCTTTGATGTCTGCACTGGGGACACATTTGGTGTCCCTGTGCATAGTCCAGCTCATACCGGTTGCAGGGACCACCAGCCCCTGCTCTGGCGTGAAACTGAACAAAGGACATGGGTGCAGCCACCCCTCTGTCCTGACCCTCCCATAGGTGGGTCCCCAGAGTTTGTCCCACCCCTTCCTTGGGAATAAAGTAGGAACCCCTGACTACAGGACTTTAGATTTACTTGGACAAAACTCTGCTACAGAATTCCAGAACTTCTACAATCTACACGACGTTGAATGACTGAAGAATCTCCCTTGGAGTAAAGGAGTTACTCCCCTGCAAGGCAGGCACCAAAGACGCATCTGTTCAGTTTGCAACTACGCAGCTCCTGAAGGACTCCAAAGACTATGCAACACAGGAGGTGGGTTCCTAAGCTCCCCCGAGGCCGATCCGTGCTCTCAGCAATCCTGAGATCCAAAGCCCTCGTGGGGACCGTGCAACCCAAACCCCTGGACACCGTGCACATTTGCAGCAGCATATGCGTCTTGGCAATCCCTGAGGCTGTGCTTTGGGCTACTTGTAGTCCAGACCCTGATCAGTGATTCCACCAAAAATTACTGGCCTACACTCCTCGAGTGACCCGTTGGCTGGTATTAAGTGATTCCTCTCGAGGTCCCTTCGCGATCCCTTGTCCATCGACTTGTGGGTCCCTGAGAAGGGTACTTTGACTTTCAATGAGCTTACCTTGTTGCTGCAGACGTGCCCTCACTCTCCATAGCTTGGGGAGTCCACAGGACCTTGCTGGTCTACACCGAAGCTGTTTTACTCTCACTGCGTGGGTTGCCTTTGCCAAGGCTTGTTGGTCTCCAATCCGGACACCGACCCTCCACCACTTGACATCCTTTGTGGGACAGCTCTCCCGCAGGCTGTGGTCATCGTCGACGCCTCCTGGTCTCTGTGGCAGTGGAGTCAAGCTTCACCTCATCGCACCTGAAACACCCAACATCGATGGGCATTCGTCTATCGTGCCCCTGGTCACTGGCAAGTGACCCAGACTCTGTCCCCTCTGCTTTCAGGTTCTTCACATCTTCGATCTAGGCTTGGATCACACCGGACACTTTTCCTTACCACGGCAGCAGCACTTTGCAGCAACTCTCCATTGACGACACCGAAGATTCCCAACACCATTTGACACCTATGCACCCGGCTTCCCTGGGTTAGGTAACACGAGTACTCTGGTGCTCACGTGGGTGCTGGCCTTAGATTCTTCTAAGTCTGAAAGGGTTTGCTCCAAGTCCTCTCCTAAGTGTCCTTAAACCCTAAAATTCCAAACACGACTTTCCCATAGAATTGTACGGAGCTCGCGGCTGTGTTCTCACACTGCACGCTTCCCACTGTGGGTCCCCTGTGTCACTACCGTGGGTGGTTCCTTTGGGTCCCAGCGATTCTTTGTGCTCTAGGCACTGTGTCTAGTCAAGTCGTGGTTCTTATACCACTTTCTTAATATATGGTTTGGTCTCACCCTGGGGCCCATTGTATATTGTGCTATTTACTTTCATTTTCGAACTGCAATATTGTGTGCCTTACTCTAATCTCATAAAGAGGCTAGTAGAGAGTGTTTAGTAATAAATACATATATTTTATATATACACCTTGTGTGGTTCTCCTTTCATTTGGTCATTCAAGAGGTTATAATCTGGTAAACCAAGCTGCTTTACATTCCTTCAAGACTTAACCTGAAGGCTGCTCTCCATAGCTACCACTAGGATAGCTTTCAATAAAGGTTGTCTTAAACCTAATCATCAATAAGGGTTGTTTGGACTGGTGCAAGGTGTCCACTATAACTAGTGGACAGCATATACCAGGCCAACTTCTCACACCCACCACCTACCTGTCATGGCCCGGCCAAGCTCTACATGCATATAAGAGACAGTCACGGAGAAATAAAATTATATAGTTTCATTATCATTTTATTTTTCTGTGACTGACTCTGACAAATGGGGCGATGCTCCGCCGCCATTATGGAGGAACCGCCCCTGGTGTATTGTCCTGGAGGAGCATGGCTAATTCAGTTTACCATACCATACACTTTTTCTGTTTAGTTGTGTTAAATGTCGCAGACAAAAAGCAAGATGCACGAGTTTGCTGACTATCATGCTGGAAGGAAATGCTTCATCGGCTGCACTGTTATTACACTGAGTGCGTCTGTTGACATCATAGCATGAGCGCAAAGATCAAACTGTGCGGTTGACCTGGAGAATCATGAGGCAGGTGATTTACCTTCTGTGAATCAGTATTGTCAGGGCCGCTGGAATTATGCGGCAGGTGAGGGTCAAATTATGTGCCACGGTTAAGTAAATTATGCAGCAAGAAAAGACAAATTATGCGGCATTGTGCGGCACGTTTTGTAATAGTATTACTTCATTATCTTGTCATTTGTAAACTTGGTAACACTGTCTGGACATTGGTTGGAAATCATTAGTGCCATTTTAATACTCAAATATAGCAAAAAGCAGCAAAAAGGTGACAAGTCCAGCTTTGCAAAGGGACTTTCACTGAGCAGCAACACATGTCGCTGCATTTTTAGTAACTTTTGAACCCTTTGAGCTAGAAACAAAATGTTTTTTTTGTTAAAATCTGCAGATTATGCGGCAGATGATGGGTTATGTGTTATATGCGGCAAATCTATATTTCTGCGAAAATAACTGCGTTTGCACAATTGCATACTTCCAGTGGCCCAGAGTATAGTCCATGGCAGGAGAGCTTCCTCCAGAGAGTCAAGCCTGCCAGGGACAGGGTGATCCAGGCAAGCACTCTCAGCAGAGGGGCTGCAGTGAACAATAATTTAACCGAGGCAGCAAGCATTGATGATGGAGGGGGTTCGAGGCACGAACAGGTGCACTGTTAAAACTGTGTCTAACACAGTGCTTAATTTGAGCCGGTGCTTTCCGGTGCTCAGCCCCGGCACCTTATTGTCAGCACTGGGGCTATGGCTGTCTGCCACATGGTGGCGCTGTTCTACAAATTTAGGTATAAACACAACAACAGAGGGTTATTTATTCAATTTGCATTAATAATTAATAATATCTGCCTCCCAAGCCATTTTTCTGGCTTTGGGGGCCTGTAATAGTCTGACTTGTCACACTTGTAGGAGTGTGCAGGTTAGTAGCTGTGTATGTACTGTCATTGGCAGTGCTGGCATGGGTTATGTGAGGTGCAAGCTGCAGTGGCCTCCCGACGAGAGCCCCGGCACTTATCCTTTTACAAATTAAGCACTGGTCTAACATTAGATCTCGATCTTTGAATGCTCTGCAAATATGACAATATATGAATATGTTTTAATTGCCCTGTTTACAACAGTGCTATAGCAAGTGAAAACACGAGCACTCCTAACGAGGAACCCACCAAAAGGAAAGCTTCGCCAAACAGTAGTAGGAAACAAGAAAACATATTGCCCAAAAACAAACAGATAAGCACCAAAATGTAATGATACCAATAATTGGGTGGTGCACCATAGGAGGAAACAAAACACAAAAAGAAGGGACATAGAGCAAAATTTAACCACTAGCAAGCAAGCCTTTTTAAAGGACAATCAAACTAATGAATAAAAAGGCAATGGGCATGATGTAAGCCCGCAAATTGTATACAACATGTCTGGAAGAGACAGCACTGCCTAGGCTCGCCCTAAAAAGTCTCCACTGATGGCCCATTAGAGAATGACTCACTGCACCTCTGTTTTCTTTCACAAAAAACACAACACTGTTTTAAGCATGGTGTTTGTCAATGTTTTAGCCATGCACCCCGAGAGCAATTAAGGCCCCAAGCCGGGGACCAGCTCCCTAGTTCAAAGACCGCTTACAAAGATCAATGTAATTAATCCTGGTGCAGTTTTGCACCAACATTCAGACTGAAAAATGTGGGTAAAATGTTTTGGCGCTGGCCATATGGTGCAAATTCCAGTTTTACTCTTGTATGGGACTGACAGCAAAAATGTCACGTAAAATTTCATCACTACCACCACACTCAAATATATCAGCATTATAGGATCTGAATAAGACATATTTTGCACATGTTCTGAAATAACTAGTGCAAAAAAAGGGGAGCAGCGCACTCTTATTAACTTCCTTATCAATTTTCTTTAGGTAAATGATGTGGGTGCTGCAGTGTTATGCTCGCTGTCTATCGAGCATATGAAGAACTGAAGAAAGAGGACAACCAACTAATGGTTGACACTGCGCACAGTGCTAAGGGTAACAAAGACCCAAATGGTTAGACACATTGGCAAAAAAATGATCAAATACAATAAGTTGTTTTCGGAGAGACATATATTAACTCATATATGCAATGAAACAATATAACATTTTGTCGGCATGTTAAAAGGAAAATAACACTTAATGGCGGTCATCCACCTGAAACAATTCTGACATAAAATCTAGTGCACAATACATTTGAATGATCACATGATGATATATTGGTTGTCCTCTTTCTGAAATAACTAGGACACCAATCTTTAAGCCTTACAATAAAAACAGTGCACATTACGGTAATATATTTATTGATAAGACCTAGCTTGATGGTCTATAAATGTAGGAGCTACCGCAGGTGGATGAACGCGCAGTCCGATCAATTGTGCGTCCTGTGAATGGCATGTGGTGATGGTTTGTTGTGTCACATGCACGGTGGCTGGCACGGTTGGGTAAAGCTCAGTCATCCTAGACCTGTCTAAGGTGTTTTCATACAACACCTAAAAAAACACCACTGACTTCTTGTCTCTTCTCATTCCTTACCACTACTTTGTCACTAAGGCTTACCGGTTTTACTTATTTTTACAGATATATCACAGTTGGAAAACAATGTGTATCTTTCACTATATTTTAAAAACTGAAACATTCAGAAAGTAGATCATCTTTTGAGTGGCTCTCTCAGCTTTCACACAAGGCTGCCAGGCAAATATGCTTGGGAGCTGGCAGAATGGGGAGTTAGAGGATGGATTGCTATTTGGTTACATATTTGGAGTAATCCATGCTAGAAAGTCAATGTTCACAGACGTGTGTACTGTTGCACTATATATGGCTACTTGTAGTACTAAATCAGTGGTGAGTATACATTTATCATTTAAATAAATGTAGAAATAGCATATATACAATTCATTTGTCACAAAAAAAATACAGATAAACAATATTAAGATGAGCATTAAATACGACTGGATACATAAAAACGGAAATGTAAAAAAATAAAAATACCATAAAACAAGGAGCCCTGTTTATCACTTTGGTACTAAGCGCACACCCATCACCAGGTCTGAATACTTTTGATTAAAGAACCATAAAAACCTCTTCAAAGCAGAGGGTAAGAGTATAGAAATGAGAGTTTAGTCTCCATGCAAAGCACCCTCAGATATCTTGTATTCTATGCATATCAGATCATCTATAAACAATTTCAATGTTAGATGTTGGCCTTTGTGCTCATGTCATCGACAGCTAAAAACTTTGAGAACAGTAATAACTGAACATGTATGCTTCAAAGCACAAAAGCACAGCATTGAAAATGTATTTGTTTTTTAGCTTGATCATAAAAAAGAGATGGGGCATGTATACGATGAGCAGTGTCACTGGAATTATGTGTCAATGGAAGTACTAAATTACACATCAAGTGACTAAATTGTGTTTCAAGAAAATAATAATTATGAGGCATAATGCAGAACATTCTGAGGCTGTATTATTTTATCATTTTAACAAACATTAATGATGCTTGTGTAAAACATTACCTTCATTAGAACCAGCAGCGGCCGGCACGGATCGGAGGTAGGGGGGCGGGGGCGGGAAGGGGGGTGGACGTGGGTAGACACGGGTATAAAAAAATAAAATAAAAACGTACCTTTTTGCCGCTTCCTCGCCGCTTCGCTCCTCCTTAGTCCTCCCTCACTCGGCCTCAACAGGAAGCACACCCAGGTTCTCAGTCAGCCAATCACAACGCTGCCTTAGCAGTGTTGTGATTGGTCTGAGCGACGTTCAATACAAGTCATTTTGGAAAAAAACAGAAGCTGCAGTAGCTTGGAACACGTAGAAACATGTGGAAAGATTCTAGCTTTTCTCTATCTAAGTAGTACAAACAATAAACATGATCTTTCTGCTTGTCATTTTTTTTTTTAAAACATTTTTTATTGTTTTCGTACCCAGTACAGTTCCCAACAACACCCCCTCCAAAATAGTATTTTACATTCAGCATTGCCCCCAAGTATGTGGGAGAAAGGTCACCCTACCCGCGTGAAGCCCCTCCTCCCTCTCCCTCCCGCACCCCATGTCAGTGTGCCCCCATCTACCTACTCCCCTCCTGACGCGCCCCCCTCCTGACTATAAATCGTGTACGGGTGCTCAACCTTCCCTAGGCGACTCGGGCTTTCCCCCATGTCGACCCACACTTTATGCGTCCAGACCTCACCACGACCCCCTGCCTACTCCCCGCTCGCCGCTTCCTCCTGTCGATCAGAGGTGCTCCCTTCTCCGCCCACATCAGACATCAGCCCCTGAAGTTCCACCACCAGCGCCTCCCAAGCTCGGGCCGTCGATAGTGCCTTTTCATCATCCCTCCGAAGGGCTAATTGCAACCGGAGAGTGCCCTCCGCGCCTGCCCATCTCGCAAACGCCGCCCTCCACCTCAAAAAGCTAGGCCCCGCCCGTGTTTTCCAATGCATGGTCAGTTCCCTCTTGGCCATGATCAACCCCAAGTCATAGAACTTACTGGTAATCTTCATTCGGCGGGTGTGGGGAAACCAAAGCAGCAGGCAAGCCCCCATCTCTGGTGCAATAGAGCGATCTGTCACCTGATTCAAGCAATCTATAACATCTTCCCAGTAGTCACCCAACTGCGCGCATGACCAGAACATATGACGAAAATCAGCCCCATCTCCCCCACACCGCGGGCACTGAGAGTGAACGCCCCCAAAATATTGCGATATCTTAACCGGCGTCAAATAAGCCCTGTGTAGCGTAAAAATCTGAACCAGCTGAAACCGGGTATTACGCGTTCCCTTCCAGGCCCGCCGCACCAGTGTGGACCATGTCGACTCGGGGATGGGTGTCTCGAGGTCCACTTCCCACTTATTCCTCAACGTGTCTAGGGGTCGCAGGCATTCCGTCGACAATCTGCGGTAGAGACAGGTAATGGCCTTGGACGTCCCCGCCGCCATCACTACATATTGGCAGACCGCGGCGATCGGCGTCTCCGAGAGCCC
The DNA here is from genome assembly GCF_964204655.1 of Triturus cristatus. Taxonomy (NCBI): domain Eukaryota; kingdom Metazoa; phylum Chordata; class Amphibia; order Caudata; family Salamandridae; genus Triturus; species Triturus cristatus. The sequence goes on from NC_140593.1 coordinate 1,084,226,037, forward strand.
CACATTCCAATGTCTCTGGAGGCCCGCTACAAGGGCTGCGTGAAGTAAATAGTCCCCCCGCGGAAGCCCATAAGAGTCTTGCAAGTCTTGGAAGGGCAACAACAACCCTTCTCTGAATAAATCACCCACTACTTGGACGCCCAGTTCCTCCCAAGCGGCTAGTCCCGACCAATCGCCCCTGTGCGGGAGCGCCGTACACATACCCAGGGGGATCTCCGGGGCATAAGGGTGAGTTATGGTGGCCCTCTTCTGGCACCGGTTCCAGCACAACCTGAGGGTGCGTTCCTCTAGAGTAAGTTGGGCAAGGTCCATCCGCTGCTGAAGGACTATGAAGGCGAGCACATGACGCGGGATCAACCTGCCCTGAGGGCCCTCAGGGCCTCTATACTCCCTAGCCACCGCCTGTGTGAGCCACTGGAGGTGTGCCGCCAGATAGTACCATTCAAAGTCTGGGACCGCCAGGCCCCCCTCCGCTCTCGGCCACCGCAATGTGGTCAAAGCCACCCGCCTCCTTCCCGAGCCCCAAATAAAGCCCGTAGACAGTGCTCGAAGGCGCGCGAAAAGCGATGCTGGTATCCATATGGGCAGGGTGCGAAAGAAGTATAAGAGGCGGGGTAACGCCACCATCTTCAGTAGTGCCACCCTCCCAGCGCACGAAAGTGGGAGTGTACTCCAAAAACCCATGCTACCGCGCAAGCCTCGAATGGCTCTGCCAACATTCCCCTCCAGCAAATCCGGCTGGGTGTGATATATATTAACCCCCAAATAGCGCAGGCAGCTACCCTCCCATCGTATCTCTCCCAGCGACTGGGGAGCTTGTCCACCCGGCACCAACGGGAACAAGCATGTCTTGCCCCAATTCACCTTGAGCCCGGACAGGCGACCAAAAACCTCCAATAAGGTGACTGATCTTTCTGCTTGTCATTACAAGCTATTAAATAGAGCAGAAGAACGAAAAGCAACATTCCTTTTGTTGCTTTAAACAGCTGATTTAATTATGCTCCGTGACCTGACCTGCCTTTCACCTCGGCTGCTGGCTCTGGCAGCAGGCATTACCACATCAGATCTCAACTGTAATAACCTTATAATAGTCGAGTTCTGACGTCTTTTCTATATAATCTGCTACTTGGTACGTCAAAAGTCACCGATTATAAAGAAATTAGTGGTTGCCGTTTACACAGGGAGTACAGAATCCCATGTATTATAACTTAATTACGTTATTTGAAACTTTAAAAATGGACCAGATGATAAATGTGCATAGTCGACCATGTAAATATTCCCACTTCAATGTACATATGGGTATTTATATATAGGGGTTTAATCAAGCAAACAAAACATTACTGAGCATCATGTGTAGACGTATGTACATATACATTGTTTACATTTTGCTATTATAAAAAAAACTTGCTATTCTTTTTTTTTTTAAAGTAAAAAAAGCTTATTTCCTTGACATCCCTTCTCCCTCTGATTCATCTCCAACCATGTGAACACTATGAACTTCCAAACATCCTTCTCAATCTTTTTTTACCCCTTCTTTTTAGCCATGGCACCCAACTAATAGCACAGACAACCATTTATTACAAAACAGCTCACTACTTCCCCTTTTCAAATCCACTCCTATCATACAACCCCTACCCTGAACTGTACTAAAAAAAAAACAAGAATTCAAGACCACAATCCTAATACAACTAACGCACAAGAAAAAACTAAACAAAAATATACTACACTAATTACTAATCTTCGGTTCTGGATTGGAGTAGCGTGCTACTTACCACAAAAAGTGTTTCAATGCCTCGTTAGGGGCATAAGGGCTATATAAATACATTTACAATTACAATTACGATAAGTATCTCGCCCACATTTGACATGCATTTGATGAAAATAGAGCCCGCCCCCAGTCTCAAGTTTGTCTTCTTGAGCAACAACAAGGCATGCATGTAAAAGAAAACACAACTCATGTTGGCACTCCTCGGGTAGTACTGTGGTTATTGTATTTAAATAATCTAGATTAAAGTTTTCAGCGCCCTTGCATGGTGTCCTGGCACATGACTCTTATTATGCTAAGTGCTTATGCTCTGGAAGGCTGTCCAGATTCCACCTTGAACTCACTTAGGCTGCTGGCCTCAGACTTCAATATCTACATCAAAACCCATTTTAGTGAAGTAAATCCTAATTCTCCTTCTACAGTAATCACCACATCCCACCGTAGATTTGAATCAATACTTCTGCAATTTTATTATGTCTCAGTTAAATGTATGCTTCGTGAATTTTACACAAGTGTGCTGTATCAAGAGCTTTACTGTGTGAGGTCAAAGAAGAAAAAAACTAAATTAGTGCAATCTAGCTGATTGATGCAAAATGTGTTCATAAACAATGTATACATACAGGCGTATTCACATATATTAGCAAAATACCTCTAATTCATACAAGTAGATTCAACAACTTTGCTTTACATTGTCTGTACACTGAAGACTCTACTCCTTGTATATGTCAATGTCAGCCCAATGATTTTTCAATTAAATATACTTATATATGAGTGTTTTTATGCCACCTTTAATTCTTAGTTACAGGCACCAAGTTGTACAAAGTCTGCAAAGTGCCCTCATGAAATGTAGCTCGACCTCAAGGAGGCTTATGAAGTCATTCTAAGGTATGCACCCAAAAGGCTCAGCTCTAAGGGGTATATTCACTAAGATTTTGCGCCGTGTTTGCATCACAAAAGTAATGCAAATCGACCCAAAATCTTTTTGTTACCAATTTACTTTACAGCGCAAAACAAGTTTTGCGCTGGAATATCACTTGAAATTAACGCAAAGCAGTGCATAGTGCTGCTTTGCACTACTTAGCGCCTAGGGAGCTGTCCATGGGTGGTGCTTGGGTGATTCCATGCAACCACCCAAGGTATCTGACGCAAAACCCGATTTACTAAAAAAAAAAAAGTAGACCGGGTTTTACATCAAAAAAGTGTGCCCATTTCAAATAGGTGCTATCATAAAGAAATGCTTTATTTCTCCTTTATTTTCCGACTTTGTATGTGTGCTGCACTGTACAGCACACATACAAAGTGGGAATAGTTTTAATGTTAGTCTAAGCATAGTAATTTGTACTGGAAGACTATCCTTCCAGTACAAAACCTATGCCAGACTCATGCAGACACCATTGCACTATGGGGCAAAGGTGTGTGCGAGGCGCACGGTGGCACATTTCTGCACCGGCGCTAAAGAGAGAGGAGGAGAGATCCATGTCTCTGTAAAGATGGTGCTCTCCGGCTCTACTCATACAGCGCAGCATCTTTGGAGGCTCCGCTGTGCTGCATGAAAATTTAGTAACTATGGGCCTAAATGTTTTCAGTCTACAATTAAACAATAATTATAAAAGAATGTAGCAGATGATTTTTAGTTGGTTTAACTAATTTTAGTGTCATAGGAAGAACTGAAAATAATAGCAGATGTTTCCTGGAATGTGAATTGAAATCATTCAAAGAACATAAAGTTGTTCAATTAAACTTTAAGAATCTGGAAGGATAGAAGCTGTACTGTATTTGCATACAAACCTTTCCCTATCAGTCACCATTCCCACTCCGTATGTCTCACTGGTTTTACTCTGTCCACCAATTTTGGGGGCATATTATCAAGAAACAGCGTTAAAATTATCGCCGCTTTAGCGGCAGAAAACTGCCGCTAAAGCGGCGATAATGGGCTTGATAATATGCCGCAGAGAATTCCCATAGAAGCCCATGTTCTGGTGTCAGCATGGGCATCTATTGGAATTCTCTGCGGCATATTATCAAGCCCATTATCGCCGCTTTAGCGGCAGTTTTCTGCCGCTAAAGCGGCGATAATTTTAACGCCGTCCTTGATAATATGCCCTTAAATTTGGTATTAATGCATTTGCCAAAATTAGAAATATAAAGATGTGAAATATTTGATAGTTAATTTGATTTTATTGCCATTGTTCTCATTAGTCATACCTGTTGACCACAGCTGTACTGTACTCATCTTCCCAACACTATTTGCATTTGTTGGTAATTATATCGGCTTCTGTTGGGTAGCACTATTTTTATTTGTAAGTAAGAGGCATACAACATCTCCAAAATATTAACAATAGGTCTGAGTGCAAAACATGTCAGTGGAATAGTGACTGCTTTGAGTCCAGATACATGCCATAAATAAACATCATTCTGCTCTTGTGCCATGTCCTCACCACCTACGTCCCTACAGACACTGACATCACCGAGATCAGCCCCCTTGAATCCAAACTATTAACCGGGAAAACATTTCTGGGTAGATTTACAAGCCCCTTGCGCCACTTTTGTGTCACTTTTCCCATTTGACGCAAAAGTGGCGCAAGGGGCATGTAAATCTGACCCTTCGGGCGCAAGTTCCCAGATTTACCGCTCTCTAATCATTAATGCCCCGAACCGGTTCGACACACTGAAACAGAGGTGGGAGTCATGGATCGGGGAACTGGACAGCATAGAATGGAGGGAAGCTAGGATGGCCCCCGAGTGCTGGCCATCTCCATGCACCTTAGACTGATCCAACTGAATTAGCTTCACTTGGCTTACTAGAACCCAATATGACACTATCGAGCTGGTAGAATCACTCAGGCCACCTGTTTTCGCTGTTCTGCGCCCGACGCAGACTTTTACCATGTGGTTTGGGCCTTGCCCGTGATGGTTTGCTACTGGCATAAGATAACACAAGAACTCTCATGGGTGCCCGACCGACCCGTGGATCTTACCCCTAGGGTGACCTTACAGGGCATACTAGATGGTCTTGGTGGCTCATGGGCAGAACAGACGTTGATTGAGGTCACCCCTCTGTTTGCCAAGCGCGATTTCGCCCAGAGATGGAACTCTTTGCAGGCCCCCTCTTTGGTTGAGTGGAGGGCGCGGGTGGATTGGTGTGCCCAACAAGAAAAACCTAGTTGCGTTGCATGGGGCTGCCCGCAGAAGCATAAGTAGATTTGGGGAAGATGGTGGGAATGCTATGGTTTGGTACTGTAAAATCGGAACTACATATTTTGTAATGTGGTACTGCTGAAATCAATCAATCAGCACTGTTACCCTTAGGGTTATCTGGGCACTGTGTCTCCGTTGATGAGCCGTGTCTTTCTGAAGTCTACCAGTGTGAGGGCTGTATGGAGATGGAGGCGCAGGTTGTTCCAGGTCTTGGCCGCGCAAGTTATTCCAGTTCTTGGCTGTGCTGAAGGACCAGCTACCGCTGCAAGCACGACGGATGGGGGGTGTGTGCGAGGGTGGTGAAGCGCAGATGTCTAGAGAGTTGGTGGAAGTTGGGTCAATGTTTGATGTAAGTAGGTCCTAGGTCTTGGAGGGTTTTGTGGATGTGCGTGAGGATCTTGAACTGACATCTTGTCTGGACAGGGAGCCAGTGGAGCTTTCTCAGGTGGGGGGCGATGTGTGTCCATTTGGGAGGTCCAGGATGAGTCTGTCTGCAGCTTTCTATATGGTCTGAACCCTGCTGAAGAGCTGGGTGGAGATGCTGGCATAGAGAGAATTGCTGTAGTCGAGGCAGCTGGTGACAAGGGCCTGGGTGACGGTCTTTCTGGTATTGATTGGGATGCATCTGAAGATTCTGCATAGCATGTGAAGTGTGTGGAAGCAGGAGGAGGCGACTGCATTGACTTATCGTTTCATGGTCAGTTGACTGTCGAGGATGATCCCTAAATTATGTGCATGATCTGTAGGTGTAGGGATTGGTTCAAGTTGAGCTGACTACCAGCTGTGGTCCCAGTTGGAGGTGTTGTTTCTGAGGATCAGTACTTCTGTTTTGTCAGAGTTAAGTTTGAGGTAGTTGTTGATCATCCAATTTGCTACGTCTGCCATGGCATTGGAAAAGTTGGTTTTAGCATTGGCGGGGTCCTCGATGAGCGAGAGGATTAGATGAGTGTCCTCTGCGTAGGAGATTATGGTGAGGCCGTGGGGTCTGACGATATCTGCGAGGGGGGTCATGTAGGTGTTGAACAGGGTGGGGCTGAGGGATGATCCTTGGGGTACGCCGCATATGATGTCTTTGGGTGCGGAGGTGATAGGGGCAGCCTGATGCTCTGTGTGTGTCCTGTGACGAAGGAGACGATCTACTTGAGGACGTCTTGCTGTATGCTCATGTTGTGGAGTCTGTTGATGAGGGTGTTGTGGGAGATGGTGTTGAACTCCACAGAGAGGTCAAGGAGGATGAGGGCTGCAGTTTCTCCGCAGTCAAGGATTCTTCTGATGTCGTTGGTGCCTGCAATCAGCGCTGTCTCGGTACTGTGGTTGGCCTGGAATCCTGATTGTGAGTCATCTAGTAGGTGGTTTCGTTCCAGTAATTCAGTGAGCTGCTGGTTTATGGCTTTCTCTAGTACTTTGGCTGACTATGGGAGCAAGGAGACCGGCCAGTTATTTTTGAGATCGCTGAGGTGGGTGGAATGTTTCTTTAGAAGGGTTCTGACACCTGCATGTTTCCATCTGTCCGGGAGGGTTTCTGTGGAGATTAAGGTGTTGAAGATGCCAGTGAGTTGAGTGCTGATAGGGTTCGTTCCTAAATTGAAGAGGTGGTGGGGCACGGGTGGATGGGCACCCTGGAGTAGATGGAGGGCATGATGGCTGAGGTGTGAGTAGAGACCAGGTGGTGATGGTTTGGCTGATGTTCGCTAGTTGGTTGGGGATGTAGGGGTTGAGGATGGCGGGTTGAAGGTTGAAATTGTTTTAGATGTTTTGTATCTTTCAGTGGAAGTAGTATGAGAGGGAGCCGCTGAATTCTTGGAGGGGTGGATTGTGATCTATGTGGCTGTTGGGTTGGAGAATTCTTTGACTATTTTGAAGAGTTCCTTCGTGGGGTTGGCCGCGGAGTCGTTGCGGGTGGTGGTGGCTGCTTTTTGGATTCCTTCACTTGCAGGTGATAGTTTTGTGAGCAGCTCTGTCAGCAGGGTTCTTAGTGGCACACCATCATTTCTTCAGTTAGTGGCAGTTGCGCTTGGTGGTCCTGAGCTCTGGGGTGTACCAGCCGGCATGTTTCTTATTGGGTTTTGTTGGTTTCAGTGGCGTGACTGTCGGTGCAGCTTTTGATCCAGGCGGCAAAGTTCTGAACGAGGTCTGCTGTGGGCTCATGTTGGGAGCTGGTAAGGGCCTGTGACCACTGGGTATTGATAAACCTTGCTCCAGCTGTGGTGGGAGGAGATCTGGTGCTTGGTGATGGTGTGCTGGGCGTCTATGATGGTGAAATGTATGATGGTGTGGTCAGTCAGGTGAGTTCTGTGGTGTGGCTGCATTTGATTCTGTTGCTGGAGGTGAAAATGGGATTGAGTGTGTATCCGGCTTTGTTTGTGGGTTTGGTGACCAGTTGTGTGAGGCCAATGTTGTTCAAGTTTTCCAGGAAGGCAATGGAGTTGGCATCGTTGGGGTGGTCGATGTGAAAGTTCAGGTCGCCGAGTATAACATAGTGGTAAGAGTGAATTGCTAGGGGGTTCTGAAGTTGGGGATTGTGTTGCACAAAGTTGCGTGGAGTACCGGGGGTCTGTAGAGGAGGGTGTCTCTTATCATGGTCTTCATGACAGTTTGTAGTAGGGAGTTGAGGTGAAGGTGCATTGGATGGTTTCCTTGAAGACGATAGCGATGCCTCCGCCTTGTTTGTTGGTGCGGCCTCTGTGTATCATCTTGTAGCCTTCTGTAGTGGATGTTGTTAAGTCGGGGTCCAAAGATGGGTTGAGCCACATTTCGGTGATGAAGGCAAGGTCCGTGCAGAGGATGGTGATGGTGTTTGCAGAGGGAGCGGGCATTGAATAGTATACATTGGAGCAGTTGCGGGGTGTTCATGGTCTTCTGAGCGGGAGTGGTGGGGGATCTTTGGTCGGTTGTTTTGCAGGAGAAGTGGCAGTGTCGGCAGTTGAAGGATCCTTTGGTGGATTGAGGAGAGGAGGAGGCGCAGCTGTTGTTACGGCATCCAGGGTCCAGGTCTAGGGGTTCCTTGGCGGTGTAGCGGTGGGCAGTGTCGGGGGTCCGGGGTCTTGTTACTGCGCATGGTCCAACCGGTGGTGATTTGGTGGTGATGTCAGTGAGCCTGCTGTGTGCGTCTGCTGCGTGGGTGTGCAGCAGCCCCCATGGTGGTTCTGTGAAGAGGACCTAGTAGTTCTGGGCAGCACAGGGGCAGGGAGAGCAGGCAGCGCAGGGATAGGGGTGCAGGCAGCACAGGGGCAGGGAGAGCAGGCAGGGGGAGCAGGCAGTGCAGGAGCAGGGAGAGCAGGCAGTGTAGGGGCACGCAGAGCAGGCAGCGCAGGTGGTGCCTGGGCTTCGCATGGGCACCGCCAGCGGTGTGGGAGGCAGTGCATGTTCTAAAGGTGCCAGGGTGGGAAATCGAAGGGCAATTTAGCTCCAATCTTGACCTAGGTTTGGAGGCTGCTGGGATGTGTAGGCTCGTGGGAGGGATTGGAGGGAGTCCCGCGATGAGGGAGGTGGCGCAGGGTCTTAAAGAAGCCTGGGTGGGAAAACAAAGGGCAACATAGCTCCAATCCCTTCCCAGCAGCACAGGCTCAATCAATCAATCAATCAATCAATCATCAAATTTGTAGAGTGCGCTACTCACCCGTAAGGGTCTCAAGGCGCTGGGGGGAGGGGGAGTCGCTACTGCTCGAACAGCCAGGTCTTGAGTTGTTTCCTGAAGGAGAGATGGTCCTGGGTCAGCCGTAGGTGGGTGGGGAGGGAGTTCCATATCTTGGCCGGCAGGTAGGAGAAGGATCTTCCTCCGGCGGTGGCTCTGCGAATATGTGGGACGGTGGCGAGGGCGAGATTGGCCGATCGGAGCTGGCGGGTGGGTGTGTAGAATGTGAGGCGGCTGTTGAGGTATTTTGGGCCCTGGTCGTGGAGAGCCTTGTGTGCGTGGGTGAGGAGTCTGAACGTGATCCTCCTGCTGATGGGTAGCCAGTGCAGGTCTCTCAGGTGGGCAGCGATGTGGCTGTAACGCGGGATGTCTAGGATGAGTCGTGCAGAGGCGTTCTGTATGCGCTGGAGTCTTTTCAGGAGTCTGGCTGTGGTTCCAGCGTAAAGGGTGTTCCCGTAGTCCAGTCGGCTGGTGACGAGGGCTTGGGTGACCGTCTTCCTGGTTTCGGTGGGGATCCACCTGAAGATCTTACGGAGCATGCGTAGGGTGTTGAAGCAGGATGACGAGCCGGCGTTGACTTGCTTGGTCATCGTGAGGGAGGAGTCCAGGATGAAGCCCAGGTTGCTTCCCGGGATATGTAGGCTGCGGGAGGGACCGGAGGAAAATAATGGTGCTGTGTATGTTTTGTGTTGTTATTCAAAAACAATAAAGCTTGTTTATAAAAAAAAATGAACATTATTACGAAAAGCCCATCATTCCTGATGGGGCAGTAATCCTGTTAACAGTTCCATCTGGAAACAGAACATCTGCATTTACTGTGAAGCTCTCGTGTTTTCCCTGGATGTTGTGGCTGCTGAAAACAGCCAAAGTCTGTGAGGGTAACTGCTGGTGAGAATAGGGAATAACTGGAGAAACTGGATCCTGAATTACCGATTCCCAAGCAATCCCTCATTCCAATGCGGAATCTCAGAGTTTGACTCGAAATCCACATTAATTTCACTCTTGAGTTAACAGGATCCCTACTATCATTAACCCTAGGGGTTTGAATTTTAGAGCTTCATATTTAGGGGCATCCTAATGAGACAATGTAGTCAAGCACATCAATGTTTTATTCTAATTTATGATGTAGGTGGGAGACGTGCTTAGTGTCTATGTAGGCTACTGGGTAAAATGTTGCCATCTACTCAATACGTGCAACTGGGCTTAACGCGTGTATATCATAAGGTGTCTACTGATCTGACAGTAGAGGCTGGACAGAGTTACCACTGACCACAGTTATGCAGCTGTGCACCAGCAAGTTTATTCCAGACTAACTAAGAAGCCCCAAGGAGTGCATGCATACCAGACAAGAGACAAAGCTAAAGACATCCAAAAGCCATCACCACAGGTAAATCCTTTGTGGCAGGACAGCCTGTGTGAAGAAGCCACTCTCTAATTACTACGGCTCTTTTGTAGCACCATAACCTTAAACTTCCTGTTTCAAAATGGTTGTTGGCTGATACTAATGAAAGGAAGTCCAATTAATATTCCAAAAATACTAGCACAAAGTGGAACAGTTGCCTGAGCAATTGCCCCTTATCTTTTTTAACAACATTTATTCAAAGCTAGTGTTACAAGAAGAGACAGAGAATACATGAAGTATTCCAGTGAGCAGATGATGAAATAAATAATTAATTAAATCTACCAAAAAGTGCCCTGGAACGAAAAGCCCATCATTCCTGATGGGGCCTTTCTTTATTTGTCGGCCATTGCGCGTTTCGGTCCAGCCGCACCTTGATCACATGATATATATAGTTAGCAATTGTAACCCCCTTATTTTAAAAAAATATTTTACATTGACATTTTCCGTTTTTGGGACAGACCTCCCAAACAGTCCTTTTTTAAAATAACTATTTTTATTCCCCTTTTACTCCCTTTTTTATAACCTTGCCATTCTATATCCTTACCCACTCCTGAACCCTAGAAACACCCTTACCACCCAATACCCCTATCCCCCTGAACCCTAAAACCTCTCTTACCACCCTATATCCTTACCCACCCCTAAAAATTCCCTTAGAACCCTGTACCCCTACTCACCCCATAACTCTAACTTTGTCATTTTTACACTTGTTAATATTGGATCACTGACATAATATCGACTACCAAAATATAGACATACAAAAATATCGATGCCAAAATATAGAATGCCAAAATATCGAATCCCTATCTCCAAACAGGTAAGTACAAAAATATAGAATCCAAAATATCGTTGTTAAAAATATAGTTAGTCAAAATATCGAATTTTTTAAATGTCTTAAAAGTAATGTAAAATGAATGAAATAATACATATAATTAACTGACACATACTTAAAAATACTTAAATAACATTAAAATTAATAAATAATTAATGTAAGTAAAAAAAATTTTTTATACATATATATTAACGTAATATTAATTAAAAATATTCAATATTTTCTCCGTAGGATAGCGGGCGGGTAAAATTTACTATTACCACTCCAGTAAGTGCAATAGTAGGGAAAGCGTTGGATAGCGGGAGGGTCAAAATTACTATTCCCACTTCAGAGAATGCAACAGTAGGGAAAACGTTGGATAGCGGGAGGGTAAAAATTACTATTCCCACTCCAGAGAGTGCAATAATAGGGAAAGCATTGGATAGCGTAGGGGTAAAAATTACTATTCCCACTCCAGAGAGTGCAACAGTAGGGAAAGCGTTGGATAGCGGGAGGGTAAAATTTACTATTCCCACTCGAGTGAGTGCAACAGTAGGGAAAGCGTTGGATAGCGTAGGGGTAAAAATTACTATTCCCACTCCAGTGAGTGCAACAGTTGGGAAAGCATTGGATAGCGTAGGGGTAAAAATTACTATTCCCACTCCAGAGAGTGCAACAGTAGGGAAAGCGTTGGATAGCGGGAGGGTAAAATTTACTATTCCCACTCCAGTGAGTGCAACAGTAGGGAAAGCGTTGGATAGCGTAGGAGTAAAAATTACTATTCCCACTCCAGTGAGTGCAATAGTAGGGAAAGCATTGGATAGCGTAGGGGTAAAAATTACTATTCCCACTCCAGAGAGTGCAACAGTAGGGAAAGCGTTGGATAGCGGGAGGGTAAAATTTACTATTCCCACTCCAGTGAGTGCAACAGTAGGGAAAGCGTTGGATAGAGTAGGGGTAAAAATTACTATTCCCACTCCAAAGAGTGCAACAGTAGGGAAAGCATTGGATAGAGTAGGGCTAAAAATTACTAATCCCACTCCAGAGAGTGCAACAGTAGGGAAAGCGTTGGATAGCGTAGGGGTAAAAATTACTATTCCCACTCCAGAGAGTGCAACAGTAGGGAAAGCGTTGGATAGCGGGAGGGCAAAATTTCATATTCCCACTCCAGTGATTACAACAGTAGAGAAAACGTCAGATGGCGTAGGGGTAAACATTACTATTCCCACTCCAAAGAGTGCAACAGTAGGGAAACCGTTGGATAGCGTAGGGATAAAAATTACTATTCCCACTCCCAAGAGTGCAACAGTAGGGAAAGCGTTGGATAGCGTAGGGGTAAAAATGACTATTCCCACTCCAGTGAGTGCAATAGTAGGGAAAATAATAAATTAATATTTTATTAAAAATAAATGATTTATTAATACCAAAAAAGTATTAAAATTAATTACCAACCACACAATATTTAATAATTAATTAATTATAAATACCAATAAATTTTTGATTAATTAATTACCTATTAATAATTAATTAACAACCAATTATTTTTCTATAACAAACATTAATAAATGCAAATAATACCAATTAATAATTAATTAATAATATACACAAATTATTTAAATAATTAATTTTTTAGAATTATATTACTTCCCACCATATTCCCCTATAAACCCACTACCCGCTACAAATATTAAATGAATACAATTAACATAATTATCAATTAAACAATTAATACAAATTAATTACCAATTAATACAAATTATTTACCAATTAATAATTAATCAACAACCAATTAATTTTCAATACTAATTAATAATTAACTAATAACAATTAAATTACTTCCCATCCTATTCCCCTATAAACCCACAACCCGCTACAGAAGTAAAACGCAAAATTAAATTAAAAATAATTAATAATTCCTATAAATTATTATTTAATGTACTATAATTAAATTACTTCCCACCCTACTCCCCTATAAACCCACAACCCGCTACGGAATTAATTTACACAAAAATGAAATAACATAAAATTCATTACTTTAAAAATATTCTAACATACATTCCAATATTAATACATACTTTTAACACATATACTAACACTTAAAACACTATAAAAAAATCGATATTTTTAACTACTATATTATGACTGTCGATATTACTTACTTCTATATTATTTAAATCGATATTTCTTACCTGATTTTCGATATTCTTCACCACTATATTTTGGCAATTCGATATTCTGTCCATTCTATATTAAAAACTCGATATTCTGTCCAGTCGATATTTTTTTTTCGATATTATGTCTATTTACCGTTAATATTCTCTGGGCATTGGTTGCACCTCATTAGTACCAGTTTAACACCCAAATATTGCAACAAGCAACAGAAAGGTGACCAGTCAATCTTTGTAAAGGGCCTCGCACTGCTCTGCAACACACGTCGCTGCATTTTTAGTAACTTTTGAACCATTGAACCGTTTAAGCTAAAATCGAAATTTCTTTTTTGGCAAAATAGGCAGATTATGCAGCATAAAATGGATTATGTGGCAATACATTTATGCGAAAAACACTGCGGCTGACCAACTGCATAATTCCAGTGGCCCTGTATATAGAAATAGTTAAGAAGAGTAAATATATGGTGATCTTTTGGATGTAGCGGTATGCAGTGTAGCGCCTACAACATTTCGGTAGGTAGATATTGTTGATCTCAACAAAGTGGTACACACCCTTGCTTTAAATCGAAATGCAACTCCTTCTTAGCATCTGGGATGGAATCACTCAAACCTTTGTTTAATGAAAAATGCTTTGCTCAGGGATTTGTCCTCAGCAGCAGGTCTTGTCACGTGGTGTTCAGGCATGTGGTCTGTGGTGTGACACGTACCGCAGCACGCCTCCGTACCACGAGGAAGCCATCCAGTAGGGAAGGAAGTGTGCGATGGCTCACCTCTTCCAGACCCGCGTCAGAGCGGTGACCGCGGTGGTCATTCTGTGACCAGGGAATGACTAAAGCATTGTTATGACCCACCAGCACACCAGCTGCTGACAGAAATATCAGTTATCATTCATCAAGAAGGATTTCCTTCCCTCAGCAGACACAAAAACAAAACAGCATCATCATCGGTGGGAGGAGCCTGTAAAAATAGTGTTAGACATCACCCCACCCAGTGACTGGTTCTTCCATGGGGTCTGAACTCGAGTGCACTCCAGAGGAAACCAAGCCAGTTCTGATAAAATCTGGCCTGCTGTGCTGACTCAAACCTAGAGTGCATGCAGCCTCGTTTAGAGGTCAGCGGAGTACTAACAAGCATTGGCAAAGCCAAGAGGCCTGGCCTGGCTTGCTTTTTAAGTTCTGACCAAGACTTTAAACAAGCCTGCTGCATTGAAAACATGGAAACAAAAAACTCATGCTTATTGTGTGCAGTGCATCTATTAGACAAATGTTTTAAGATGTGGTGACGTTCTAGAATGTCACTTTGTTTGATGCTGTCTGCTTGGGTTTTCGATTGTAGTCTGACATCATTCACCTCTTGGCCCCTTTAAGATAGCACTAGAGTTCAATGAATGAGGGTGGGCCCGTTAATTGAAGGGATTTAAAGACTAAAGACTTCGGGGTTCATTTACAAGCCCGTGTACCACTGGAACATCACTTTTAATGACGCTCCGGCAGGGCACACTGCAGAGCCATATCTACGAGGCCACGTAAAGCCACCCTGCGTGGCTTTTCATGGCCTAGTAGATGTGGTGTGAGGCAACGCAGCGCAAGTCACTGCGTTGCCTCACACTGCGACAGGGAAGCTTGCAATGGGCATCACGGTGGGTGTTCCCCCGGAACACCCATGGCATTTGACACTTTCCTATATGTACAACATGCTGTAAACCTGGGAATGAGTCAAAAGCTAAGGCCTCCGCAGGGGGGGCGTAACTGTTGTTTTCGTGATGGAAGGTGTCCCTGCATGAAATAAACCTGATTTCAAAGCAGGCATCCTTGCACCATGGTGCACGAGTGCCTGCATTGGTGTTAGACATCCATTTGTGCGCTCGCACAGTAAAAGAGGACAGGATTGTGCCGCATCTCATGGATACAACGCATTCCTGCTCTTTTGCTTCCATGTAGGGTCGCGCAGCAGGAAGACGTGTGGCGCTGCCCTACGCCTAAAATAAGTAAATAAGGCCCCTCCTTTATTCTTGGAGGGAGGCTTCCTGTCTACCAGGGGAGCACAGGTAATAACCTTTGCTGTCCAAACTACCCCCTGCCACTACGTTGGCTCCTCTGAGGGCATTGAAAGGTGCCATGATCCATGCAACCACTCAGCAACCCTTTTTGTTTTACAAAACCAAACTCTCAAAATAGGAATCTATTTTTCTAAAATGAAAAACTAATGAGCCTTACACCTGACAGTCCTAAACAGAAACAAGCATTGGCCTAGCCAATAGGTCTCGCCTTTGGGACCTTAGAACTGCTGGTGCTCAGGACCGGCAAGACCTGGCCCACTTAAAGCCCTGATTCCAGCCATGCACTTAGAGCTACTGTTGAATGGGGTAAGTGCGGGTATGACGTTTATGAGTGAAATGATGTCTTTGGGTGAATAGGGGCGAGGATGGTGGACGCTGAGGAAGGTGGTAGCTTTTTACACGCAGACGTCAGCTTGGATTATATGAACTTCCACATCAGTGACACTTAGACTTTTAAATGCCTATCCTTGGGTCCTATGCTAAAAGCACTGTGGGCCACCGGCGGAGACATCAGGGCCAGAGATGCCAGAAGTAGGGAAAACATCTACCAGGTCCCCTGCCACAAGTATTCCCCGATTCCGTTGTCTTCCTCCTGCTATCAGCCGGAGAAAAATATACATATGACCCCCTTGGGTTTACGGGCAGACTCATAAATAGGGCCCTATGAGTTTCACATTGTATGGCGCATTAATATCTGTATCATAGACGGTCAAAACTTATTGTTATTTAAAAGAATAAGTGTGAATATGTTTATGACATAGATGATAAATGCTATAAAGATAGTGTTCATACTTTCAAATTGTGCAATTACGTGATAGTAAAAATGTAAATGTGTGTATAATTCAATTATAAGAAACATAAACAATTCAAAACATTGCCAGGGGGCTGTGCCAGCTGCTTTATCACATTTGTCTTGCAATTAAAATGTGCCTTTCCATTGTATCTGCGGACAATGGTTCACAATCCCTGTGAAGGGACAGTCTTAGTGAAATATTAGGAAACTGCAATCATTTTTATGGGATTACAATCGCCTTAAATGTAATTTCGAAGTAATTTTACGATGTCATTTTTCAGGTCTCATTTGTTTGATCTTCTTCCATGATGTCACTTGGTGTGATGGAGTCAGAGCCGAGTGTCAGGCAATGTCACTTCTTGTGGCCGAAAAGATCACTTGGTGTCATTTTCTGTGCTGTAATCAAGGTAGAACGCGTGTCTGATGTCACTTCCTCTACCTGTATTATTTTAGTGCAACATGCCATCACTCAAATCTACCTTTTTGGGCCATAAAATAAGGGGCGTGGAATTGCAGATTACAGTTTTTATTTAAAATGGGAATGTATCATAAACACAGTCTTAAGTGTTCTAAGCATGTCACTGCCAGTGAATTTTGATATATTCAACCTTTTTTTTTTTAACCCAACAGGGAGTTGGCTTGCAGCGACGGGAGGAACAGAGAACATGCCAGAAAGACAACCAAAATCCAACGAGTTTTTAAGCGTTGAGGAAACGGCAGAACACGAACCAGACTCCGACTTGAAGGCCACAGACCCTGCCGGAAATATATACAGCCACGAATAGATGACAGACAGCTCCGACTTCACCTGGTATCAGCATGTGTGGGAGTCGCCCACAGACCGAAGGATAGACATACAGACACACTGGCAGACAGGAAGACAGGACGACAGGGACACTGACGTACTGACAGCCAAGCATATAGGCAACAGACCCGTAGACAGGTAGACAGTTTGACAGACAGGTTAACTGTCGCAGATTGACAGAAAGCTGTAGACAGAGATATGTGCAAACAGTCGTGGAGTTATATTGGTAACTTCGCCAGATAAAAGCCAGATACAACAAGCATTGGCATAGCCAATAGGTCTCGCCTTTGGGACCTTATAAGTGTTTAGCCATGCAACAGTTAATGTTGTTGCACCAAGGATATTGTGCTGCATAACTAAATACTTCTAAGGTCCCAAAAGCGAGACCTTTTGGCCATGCCAATGCTTGTTTTACAGTGCTATAAATATAAGCACCGACAACCACTGATTTGTACACATTTATGCAAGTAACGAAAGATGCCGGGAACCCCCACCTGAGTGCACAATAAACAGAATCTGAAAACAGGAAAGGTACCTTAGTTATAGCAACATAAGAATTATTGAGTGATAAATCGTTTCTTTAAAATTAGTTATTTATTAAAATTTTGAACCTGGCTATGTAGCTCGTTGATCCCACTGCTTACTGCAGAGAATAATGGTGGTTTGAAGGAATAACCAGTCATTTACAGCAGTATAAAACTGCCGCACAAAGTGTTGGATATAAAAGAAAGGGTCATTAAACTGTCATTTATAACTGTTATATGCAGTAAGCTGAACTTTTAATCAAATTAATGGCTCTGGGAAAGAACACTATCCTCTCCTGGCTGTTGACCTAGATTTCTGGCAATAAAACTCATTTTGAAGACTAGGAACTTTCACGATAAATTAATTTAAACAGAGCTGGGTGAAAGGTGACCCACCCAAGAAAGTTACACCAACCACCTTCACTGTCTCCTTGGTAGCCTTGGCAATGTTTTTATTTGGGGGTTATGGTGGGGTGGCACGACTATATAATGCCTCAACTTTACAGAGGGACAGGATGCAGGACCTGAATCGATTATCAAATGACATGCTATCCTTTTCTGTCTCCAGTTAACGGATGGGTACTCTGAATACATAACATTTTACAACTTTCCTAGCTCTGATTAGGAATAACAGTGTGATATCAAATTGTCACAGCTGGTAGTAATTTAAGAGCTTACTCTCAAAGAAATGTGTGCCTTATCAATACGTTTAATAATATTCCATCAACAGCCTGGCCAAATGGACTATTTTCAAATCACTGCTGTTTCTCGCAGATTCCTCTCAGCTCTCAATGATGCTTACCTGTCTACCACAGGCTTCTCCTGTCCCTCCTCTGGGCTGGCGCTCCCCAAGATTCGTTTCCTGGCTTCAGCGCACTCCGCCTCTCTCTGTGCCAGAGATTTCACGGGGAATGCTGGCTTGTTGCCAGAATTGGCCTTACTTGCCAAACTGTTGCTTGTGGGTCTCTTCAACACTCTTATCTGCGGAGGAGGGCCTGCATGAATTGAGTCGTCCTGAATCACAATCGGGGTTTTAGGGGGAGGAGACTTGGGAATTTCTGTTAATGTAAAACAAAGACAAGACATTTGCAAGTAAAAAAACAAAACATTTTCATGCACTTCCAAATAGCACCATAGATCAGAATTTACTTTACAGTTGCCCACTGACATAAGTACAAGAATACGATCCAGAAGAAGCTTACGCGAAGGTGGAAGAGACAGGGGGTTAAATATAATAATCGAAGCACCTTCAAATTGTTTCCATGCATTCTATGGATTACTTGCTAAGGGGAAGGAGGGGTCAAACAGTAAGCATACTAAAGCTAGTTAGTATGCTTAGAGTGGCAGACCCTGATGCAGAGGTCTAGCCCGGGACCAGGGTTCAATTCCCCACCCCGGCGGGTCTTGGGCTAAAAAATTCCACGGACCTGATAATTCTCGCCTCGGTGCCTATTCCAATCATGGAGTCCCACTCTGCGACTCTGGGCAATAGCTTGCTTAATCTCCACAACGGCCCCCAACAACGCTAAGGATGCCTGGCCTCCACCTTGGGGGTGCCCAGGAGTGGACGCCTCACAGGGAAAGCAAGGATGGGTTCCACAGCGGTATTCGTACAAGCGCCTTGAGACCCTTGCGGGTGAGTAGTGCGCTATACAAGTATCAAATTTACATTTTTACATTTTAGTAGTTGATTTTTTAGCTTTTGCCAAAAGATCTATTATTCTTCAAGCAAGACCTCCGGTATCATCAAAAGGAGTGGGCAAGAATAAGGGGTCACCAAAACTTACTACCGGACAGGTCTTCTTGCCCCAGACCGTATTCTAGGCTCACCAGAACTGCCAAGCTATTATGATGTTTCAACAACCTGGCTGGTATCACATTTTTTGGGTTGATTCAGAGTCAAAACAATTTCCAGGTCTGTTCAAAGTTAAAACTGAATTAAAAAGAGGGTGTCTGACACAGATTAGGTTCTTTCTTTCAGTAAACAAATCTAAAAGCAATACAATCAATTGTCACGTCTCAGAGAACTGGAAAGAGCAGCTAACATCTGACCTTTTAGAAAATGTGCAGGCCTCATAGGGTCTCTTGTGATACCAGGCCAGAGTGCCACATTGGAGAATGCTTTCAGCAGCCAGGTGTTCTTAAAGGCCAGTCTCAAATGGAAAGACGACAGCCATGTATTACCGGTCTATTCCAAATATCAAATTGCATTCCTCTCTAGGGATGTGACAATAAAGTAGCCTTCACTTATTCAGACAATAGTGAACTCAAGACGAGAGCAAAGAAAAAGCGCGAAACTTTATTGAATTAAGAACCATCAACCACTTAAAAGGGTTGAATGCTAAAGGCAAATGATTTTCTTCATAGTAAAATACAGAAGTGTCACATTTTGCTTTGGTCAAGTAGACTATGACTGTTTCAAATGAGGGGAAGCGTTAGGAATGAGCACAGGGTCAGGAGCCCTTATAGGGTGGCCGGCAAGCAAAGCCATTGGCACATTTGGTGATCGGTTGCTGCGCTACCACTGCGCTGACTTCTAGGAGCTTAGGCAGCAACTATAGGGTGTGCAAACTCGTAACTCCAAAAACTGCAGAGGCATCTTGTACGCCCCTGCCAATCCTAAAGCCCTGCTTGCTGTGCCACTTTCAATAAACTCCAAAAACTGCAGAGGCATCTTGTACGCCCCTGCCAATCCTAAAGCCCTGCTTGCTGTGCCACTTTCAATAAACTCCAAAAACTGCAGAGGCATCTTGTACGCCCCTGCCAATCCTAAAGCCCTTCTTGCGGTGCCACTTTCAATATGATCTGCATGCTTTATAATATTTCTTCAGGGATTATGAGGAAGGCCTTCAGTTTCAAAGCCTATTTTGTGCATTAAATAAAAAATGTTTTTTTTAAAAATCAACCCATTTGCAGTAGCTCTCGAAATTGACATCCCAGTTGTCTAATTTACAATTCTATTTACCAAATACCTCACTGCTACAACAGCTGGAGAGTACATTACTATTACATGTATGTAACCAATTTAGGAACTAGCTATCACTTGTTAAGAACTATTCCCCAAGTCAACTCTCCGCCTAGTCTCACAGTGAAACTAGTAACCAAAAAACCATTACTGGACCAGGACGAGGCACAAATCCATTTTATTTTAGGCAGGAGACAAAAGTACACAGACTAGCAATCCTGCAGACTCTTTCTCCATAAATGAACCAGATTAAGGCAAATTCATTTTCAAAGGAGTTGCAAGAATGCTCAGAAATGTTTTGACACATATCGCATAAACAAAGAGCTTCATTTTTTGTGGTGCTCTTTCTAAAGGTCCTGCTCCTTAGGATTGCCAAGAGGAGACTGTAAATGAACTACGCTTCACAAATCTAGGTTCATTCTTTATTGAGCTTCAATTCAGTTCTTTATCGTCACTAATTCAAGGTAATGCAAGGGACGGCAAATACCTACCCAACATGAGGAACATACTCTCCCTTCGTCTTCAGGGGAACACATAAGGGTGGCCAAGAGTCAGATGAGCAAGGAGACCCAACTTCTCATTCCAAGACAAGATAGCTCACGCTTCCTACTTCCTCCAAAAGACAAGCAAGGGTGCAAGAACTCATTGTGACGCAAAATATGATCGAATCCTGAGAGAAACCAAGAACTTTCCAAGCATGGACCACCCACCCCGTTGCCACAAAAAGCAGTTACGTCTGTTAAAAACTAAGCATGAATGAATAAAACATTAACTCACGGATCATTTGTCGTGGCGCAACATAGGATAGAGAAAAGTTTTCTGAAATGTTCTCATTGAATGCCAGATGTGAATTTTGGTTTCATTATGAAGCGAGAATGGTCTTTTGCAGACAGGTCCATTGGCATAATCCTCTCCTCTGCTGCTTGAGAGGCAGCCAAAAGACTCATTGCCATGACCACAGTGAGAGAGTTCTGAAAAATAGTTGCATGGGGTCGTCCGAAAGCCCAATACTTCCATGAATGGAGCAAACTCCTTGGCTTAGATGATGGGGCATGCAACCTGCCAACAAACTACTAAAACCCCTCTCCTCAACACTTCCTGCCAAAAGATTATGGGACAGATTTACAATAACTGGCACATCCCTGCAGATCAGCAGGGATGCGCCAGTTAATGTGCGCCACAGCTCCGCCACCATGGATGCGCCGCATTTACAATGCGGCGCACCATGGGGCAAAAATGGCACAGATGCGTGACGCATCTGTGCTGTAAAAGTGGTGCATTGCTGGAGTTGCGTCGCAAGCGTGACGCAGCTCTAGCAGTGCTCTGGGGGCCCTATCTTGTGAATGCTGCGTCAATTCTTACGCCTGCTTCAGGCAGGCGCAGGGTTTTGACGCAGCATGGGCCTAAAAGTGACTGAGTGAAATCTTGTAGATTTCACTCAGCCACTTTTAGGAGGCGTTCCTGCGATGGAACACCCCCCCCCCTGCGCAGGAATGCCTACGTCTGGCGCAGGTCTTTACAACGTGACGCATCTCCCAGATGCATCACGTTGTAAGTACCCCGCACCATGGCGCAGGATTTGCGCCGCTGCGTCACAAAAGGGATGCAACGGTGGCATAAATGAGGCGCAAGGGGCTTGTAAATCTGCCCCCAAATGCATAGAGGGCTGTAGTGTGCCAAATATTTGGCAACCCTAGTACCAAAAAAAGAACATTTTGTTAATAGGCTAGATATGTAAGAACTGCGGGCAGTATCTTCCCAAAACGGAGGACACATTGAAAAAAAGAGACGAGGGCCACATTATTAGTCCACAACCAAAACCTGTGAACAATATCAGTCACTGACAGCAGATCCTGACCAACCAAATTACAACTGACCAGCTAAACATGGCGCTTTGTTCAAACTTTCCACAATATCCGCATCACTTCAGACATTATCTGTTCTAGGAATGTTATCACTCCGTGCCTTAAGTATGATAAAGCAGCTTATCAGTTACACACCAACAAATTTCTTCTCATTCTTTTAACCATGATAGCCAATCCAGCCGAAGAGAAGTCCCAAAAAAAAAAAAAAACAATGATGGTGGCAGCGAACTGCCCTCATCTCTTACATAAAAATGTTTTTCAAGATAGAAAATATTATTTCAAATCAACATCTAATCTCACTACACTTCAAATGAATATATGCAGACCTCCGGTTGAACCCATAATCGATCCACCAGACCTTTGGAGTGCCTCAAACGCAAGGTGGAAGTAGAAACAAATACTAAAGCTTCACTCAAACATCCTTGACAATTGAGTTTGCCTTACAAATTTTAAATGATTAGAGGGAATGCTAGTGTCCATCCTATGACAAACGCTACATCCAAATCATATCGAAAGAACAACGACAGAAGAAACCCAATGAGGAAATACGAAAATTCTCTCAATGGAACCACCATAAGGAAAAAAAAGTGTCACAGCTCCGCACATTGCTTTTGTCTCCTGATACGAGTCAGAACAGACACCTTTAATGGATGACCATATATTTAACTGCATTGTCGCTCAAGTCTGCAATGCTAAATGTCTTCTACCAATAAAAACGGCTTCATTTTCATTAATGAAGAATATCAACATAAGAGAACAATTTTTTTAAAAAAAGGAAAAAAACTTATTGTGGTCTCACACAAATCCCATTGCTATGAACATTCAGACTATAAGCACTACAGGTGCAAATTAAGAATTACAATAATAAAACACAATGGGACCAATGTCATTATACATACAACTTGCTTAGCACTCAATGCACCCTTTATTTTATGAGGAAGATAACCTGTATATGATTAGTAGCCATTTCGAATCATATTTTTAATTAAGTCTCTATCATAGCTATTGGTGGACTTCTCCAAATGTTGTTATCAAGCAGATACAAGAACCACAAACACCACACAATTATGCAAAACACTTATTTGATAATTACAGCAGGAGGAATAGAATTCAGTTAGCCCTGCTAACTCCTGCTGTGCTGCCTCATGAGCCACATCCTCAAGATCAGTGTCAGCTGCTTCCACTGTCAGAGTCCCCAATGCAAGGCCATGGTGATCCGATAAACAGACTCTTTAACCTAACAGCTTCTGGTCGCCCTGAAGGGCTTCAGTACCATTGTCAAATTTAAGAGCCCAGAAAGGGCACAAAACATCCCAAGCAAAATTGCAAAGGTCCAAACATTAGGTAGAGGAAAGACAAAAACGGCAATGGTTAAAGAGGACAAACACCTTGCAAACACAGCCCCAACTGACTGATTATGGCCATAGAGCAGTGATTAACAGCAGTACTGCCAAACACTAAAGAAGTAAAACTCCTAGCAGTAGTTTAGTACCTGCTACAAAACATCAAGGTTTAAGGCAGTCTACGGTTACCTGCTCTTGGTAGAGCCCAACACCCCTGACATGTCTACTAGTGCAGTCTCTAAAAATCAAAACATTTTTTAAAAGTATTGCTTTACATAAAGACATAAGCAAACCACTACACATGAATATCCCACCATTAAAGTGCCATCTTCCCTTCCCACCACAGTCATGCAAAGCTCAAACTCTATACACTCGCTGAATTCAATTTTTGAAATCATTAATATGTATCCCTAGTTATTCATCCCCTGCAACCCACCCAGTCCCAGAATGAATGCTTACATACTGGTGACAAATTAATAACTCACTTTGATGACGAACCAGAAGTGCAAACTTTTTTTTTTACAAAATCATCACATTCTTAAGACGTGTGTGCTTTGAAAAAAAAACTTGCAATATATAGAATACAAATTTCTCAAAATTGAGTCTACTCTGATCTTTCTATACTGCAATAACCACCCTCATGAGAGTGCAACTAAAATAGTGCAAATAATGACTTCTCCTGCCTTGCTGCGGGCATGGAAAGCCTCTTGAAGCTTTACCTTTCCTTTTGTGTGATCTTCAGCTTTTTTCCAACCTTCTGTCTATTTCCTAAGAAACTATGGGGCATATCAACAAGCAGGCGATAAAAAATTATCGCCTAATTAGCAAGGTCACGCTAACACGTGAAACCTTGCTTTAGCGTCAGGATTCGTAACGCCCAGCTTTGCATCTCTAATGAGATGCAAGTGGGCGTTCCTGACCTGGCATGACAGGAGAAATGTCGCTAAGCGACATTTCTCCTATCAGCAAGCCTAACGCTATGAAGCATAGTGTCAGGAAAAGTAGCGATAACCCCTGTTATCGCTACTTTCCTTACGCCTGCTTCAGGACTGACTTAGCCATGATATCCTATGGAAGGTGGATATCATGGCTAAGTTTGTGAGTCCCTATCAACAAGCTAACGTGAGATTATCGCTGGGTTTCCAGCGATAATCTCACGTTAGCCAGTTAGCGCTAGGATTTTTATCGCTGATGAGATAAGCGTTGCTAATAGCACGCTATCTCAGCGATAAAAATCGGCGCTAGCCGGCGATAATTATCCTAGCACTAAGTGCGCTCAGCGATAATTATCGCCGGTTGTTGTTGATATGCCCCCAAATAGAGAATGGAAAAGCGCTCTTAGACTGCAATGCTCTGGACCATATCATACATCTTGGTAGAGTGAGCCTAGCCCGCTGCAACACCGAAAGTTAAGCAGCAAGCTTTGGACTCTCATCCCAAATACAAGTCATGATGGCACCTGCCATGCCCAGAAATATAGCTTCACCAACAATGACAAACACTAACCCAGGATAAGCAACAAAAAAACCATTACGTTAAATCTGGTGTGTCTAGTGTCAGCACTGTTTGGCCCCAGCACCTTCAGATTCAACAAACCCACCCCAAACTACTCACACAGTTCTCAACACCATCAAATATTAAAGTACTCAAAGCATTAGTGTCATACCAAAGGCATCGGTGTTTACACTCTGCAACCCACTGCCTATCAATAGAGTAGACAAACCCCGCCCAAAGAGCCTCAAACAGACACAGATTGGTATTTATGGCTTGGGTAGAGATAATACTGATGTTTCAGGGACTTAGCATGTTGCCAGACTTGTAAGAATGACATCTGTTCTGGAGACGGTAGGGACTGTGACACATAGCTGTACAAAACAAGAGAATACATCACTTACCAATAACCCTGAAATACCCAGGCTAACAGTGTGGTGTAATAGTCGAGACTGCTAATCTGATATGACCCTTAAGCCAGAGCTGTGAAAGTGAAAACTCTTCTGTACACAATGCTACATGAGGAGTCATGTCTTATCTTTTGGGCCATTTAAGCTATTGTGTTCCCATTAATACTTTTTGGCACACACCTAGCTAACAATTGGAGCGGTTGAAGTTTCTATTTTCTTACAAAGGTATTTCAACTAAAGTGAGGTATTGAAAGCGGATGTGCTTGTAGACTGCTGAAGGCGTGAGACCTGGCTGTTAATTCAAACGTTGTGAAGCTGCTGTAGTCGCTTGTAAATGTATGCGGAAGGCTTAGCCCTCATTCCAAAGATAAGTGCTCGCAGTGCAAGTGTTCAGGGGGTCACCTAGATCGCTCCGTGGGGATTCGGAAACTGTTCTGCTCACAATTCGGAAAGTAGATCACACACGTTACTGCCAAAGGTCGTGCAGTAGCTCTACTCACGCACACTGCTGGAAGTGGGTGATCTAGATCTCACTACATGAGTTCACAGTCCTGAAGGTGTGTGACCAAGATTCTCTATGGGTTTGAAACAGAAGGTGCCTTGCTGACACGTCAGCCAAATTCATTAAATGTGCTGCTTTCGCACAAAAGGTTTGTCTTGCAAAGAAGGCGTTGTGATGCCATGACATGGGACAGCTATGCCCCGTTTTAATTCAAGACAGATGACTAGAAGGCACTCAAACATCTGTCTGTCATCCAGGAAGGTATTCTGTCTTCAAACCAACAAGCGTGTAATAATCTTGCAGTACTTAATCTGGGTTGATTTAGGGTTCCAAGCCGCAGTTGTTACTTTAAAAAAAAGCCTTTCCCATTTGCAAAATTAAGGCAGCAGAGTCGGGACTTTAAAATAAAACAAGTATACTTCTAGAACCGACTTAGCAATGGCAAACAGCACAAGCATTGGCATAGCCAATAGGTCTTGCCTTTGGGACCTTATAAGTGTTTAGCCATGCAACAGTTGCATAACTAAATACTTCTAAGGTCCCAAAAGCGAGACCTATTAACCATGCCAAGCGGCCGTGCCACGAAAGTGATCGTGATCAAAT
The DNA here is from genome assembly GCF_964204655.1 of Triturus cristatus. Taxonomy (NCBI): domain Eukaryota; kingdom Metazoa; phylum Chordata; class Amphibia; order Caudata; family Salamandridae; genus Triturus; species Triturus cristatus. The sequence goes on from NC_140593.1 coordinate 1,084,252,372, forward strand.
ATCAAAAGCGGCCGTGCGGCCGCGAAAGTGAAAGTAATCGCGGGCAAGCGCGGCGCGCGCGCCCGCGCACATGCACTGTAGCTCTAGGCTGGCCTGGTATCACTTTTTGGAGCCCTCTCAATAAGTCTCGCCAGACCAGCGCATGCGCTGGGTCAGGCGAGACCTAAAAATCAGAGAGTTAACAAACAGGAGAGAGCGACACATTAACAGATAGACATGGGTTGGCAGACAAACGGAGCAGAGAGAATAATAAAGACAGTCAGACACACAAGGGTTTTGTCCCAGGCTGGTCCTGGACGGTTACATAATGCAGACATCTATTATATTTCCATATGTTTCATTATGTTATGTTGTTTTACACACTTCCATTTTCACCATGGTCGTGCAATGATTGCAGGGGTCACCCTTCACTAGCTCCAGGATGTTCTGCTCGAGTCTTGAGTCGAGTCTGTGCTCATTTTAAAGAATGTATGTCGTCATGGTGACGACAGCTCACGGCGCGCCTTGAGGCGCTGTAAGGGACAGAGCCTGTCTCTTGTCCTTCGTGTTGGGGAGCAGTGCACTGCTTAAAGAGGAATGAACGGACAGACATGCGGACTCGGAAGCGCCTCCAGGCCCGGGGTGCAGTGCTGCATCTCTGGTCAGCTGTGAGTCTGAGATGAAGCGCTGTAGCTCGGAAGAGGAGGGATGTCTGCGTCACGGAAGAGACACTGACCAGGAGAACGACAGAGCGCCTTGAAAGAGCAAATTAGGAGACGGTGTGCTATATATAAGTAGCTGCCACAGAAACGCGAAAAAGATAGGGTGGTTTCAGAAATGCATTTTGTTAACACCATGTTTCATGTAACCTTACTTTTGATTAAGCAGCTTTATAATGTGGACAGAACTGTTTTATATGTAAGTGCTCTAAAATTTGCAAATAGAATATAGTACGATATGTGCTTTCTTCTCCAAATCAAAACAAGCATTGGCCGCGCGCGCGCCTTGCGCTCAAAGTTAAACAAGTAGGGGGTGGGGAGGGGGGAGTGCAGCCGAGAGCAGGCAGCGTTTACCTTCGGGAGCGAGCGCGATAATTGCTACCAGATGGCGGCGCTTGCTCCCGCAAGGTAATCGCCAAACGTGCACGGGTTGCCATTCAAAGCAATGCAACGCGTGCACGTCTTTGCCTCAAAAAGGGAATCGACGACTAAAGGTCTCTTTCCTAAGCAGCGCATGCGCGCTGCGTAGGCGAGACCTAAAAAGTACATTGGACTGTTTACTCTAAATGAGACGGACCATCTGTGGTACTTAGAGCAACGGCCCCAAGACGGTCGATCAATCGATCGGTCTAAGGTTTCTGTCACCAGATTCAGCCGGAGCATCGCTGGCAGAAACATGACCGCCCACCTAACTCTTCATAGAGTGGGCAGATGTCAGTTTTGCAGAGAGAGTACTCCACCAGATTTGTGCTAGAGTTCACTATTCACCAAACTGTACATGAGGGCCCCAAGAAACGTAATTATTCCAGTGAGCAACCTGTACCTCAGTCACTTCATTCCTATGTAGAGGACTCTACCTACCATGTTTGTGGCACTGGTGAGTGGAGGAGGCAATCCGGCAAACATGAAAGGGCTTATTTGCAAGCCCTTGCATTGCCAGTGCGTCACTTGTTTGATGCACCAGCTGCTTAGTGTGCTGGCCTATATTTACAAGGCCACGCAAAGCCACTTGGTGTGGCTTTTCATGGCCTTGTAAATTCGGTCCCTTTTCATGCATCACTTTGCGTGAAAGGGGCTTGCCATGGGTATTGCTGTGAGTGTTCAAAAGCAAAACCCATGGATTCTGCTGCATTCCTAGATTTACAACACTTTGTAAACATGGGAATGCATCAAAGTTCTATGTGCAAGTAGGCACAACGATGAGAAATACTTTTATTTGTCCTAGTTTTTTCCTCCTTTATGTGCGTGTTGCATTCTGCAGCATGCATCCAAAGAGTAAAACACCATCATTCATTGTTTTTGTGCAGGAAAGTGTCCCTTCCTGCACAACAACAAACCCCCGGCAAAGCAGGCACACTTGCACCATGGTTCAAGGGTGCCTGTGTTGGCACATGGCAGTCAATTGTGCGCCAGCGGAGGGGAAAGCACAGGGATGCGTCGTATTGTTGTAAATACGACCCATCCTTCTGCTTTTAAAATGATGGAGCTCGGCGCAGCAAAATGGCTTGTTGTAAATTTGGCCCGAAGTCTAGTAATGGTCTTGCATAGTCATATATGAAGAGGGACTTAGGCTTCAAGATACCAACCATGATCTAGTATGTGCTCTTCACATGGGTGGCTACTATTAAAACTGCAGCTGAGGAAAATGTCTCTGAAAGGCCACAGATACCGCCTCGGCCTCAACCACCTGAGTGTTGATTCAGGAACGAGGCAGAACCTTCTAAATGTTATAGTTTTTGCAACCAGGTATGCTGTGGAGACGTCGGCTGACTCTGTTGGGATCAGGGTTTCCTGGAGTAATAAAGTTAGTTGCCAGATCACAAATCTTTTTTGTTTCGTATGTAAACTCTGAGTGCCTTTAAGACTTCCTCAAGCTTGTGACCCTATCGTAGATAAAGCCTGTGACTACCATTTGGTATGAAGGTTACCTCCTAAGCAATATCTGGTGTAGGACGTCTCAGCTGGACGTCTAGTTTGCTGATCCTGCAAACAGTGAATACGACTAAAATGCTGTTTCCTTTGGTCTTAGCCACAGAATGCTGTGAGTTGCACACATGGTAGGGTTTTATGGTTGGGTAGGAGGCTACAAACCTAGAAGAATATCAAAATGTCTTCGGACAGCTTCGTTCCACGACTAAAAATGCAGATTCGTAGCATCTTTGTAGTGGTCTAATTGTGCCCAGAAGACCTAACTTGAAAAGCTGTCTCGGGCCAAATATAAACAAAAACACAAAATGTTGTCCATCGGAAAGTCAAGTAGGCGCTCCTTCCTTAAAGGTCAACAACAGAAGCAAAGTCATGTGTTCCTATTCTTTTCTGTGTGATGGTTTCCTGGCTGCTTAAATTATGCCTACGTTTTCTGCATGTATGAAGACTACATATATTTTTTTTTAAAACATGTTATGAGGTTGTGGTAAATTAACCCAAGCTATAAAGACCTTGTTCCTACTACTTGTAACCCAAACCAATAGCCAGTGGTGGCTCCTCCTCTGAGGCGGAGGAGCGTCGCCCCACTGCTTTTAGCAGTGGAAATGAAGGAAAAATAAAATAATAATAACTGGACGCTATTATCATTTTATTTGTTCCTGCGTCTTTGTGGGGTGGGGCTGCTCTGCTTGAAGAGCAGGGGAAGTAGTGGTGGCACTCTGTACAGTGTGCATGAATGTTTGACTGGCCCTCTCAAGGCAGGCCACACAGTCATGTGCACTTTGCATGTACACCATGCAGACTGCCGAACAGCCTGCATGGAGAACATGCCCAGGCCTCCGTTCCCCATCGAGCGTCGAACGACGGCACTCAGACCAATCACAACGCTGCATTGCTGCGTTGTGATTGGTCAGGGGAGCCTGGCTGCCTCCTCTTCTGGCTGGAGCAGAAGGACGACGGTGAGGGACAACACGGAGAGACGTGAGGAGGTAAGTTTTCTTTTTTTATCTTTGCCCCACTTCCCTGCCCGCCCTGTGCCAGCCGCTACTGCCAGTAACAGGCATTGGCAAAAGCAAAGAGGTCTGGCCTTGACAATCCTGCACTTTAAAAAATATGTCAAATAGTTTTTCATTTGCACTCATATGGAAAATGCTAACAAAATGACAAAATTATAAAATTAAAGGAGGGGCCCAGTAGCCTTGGCACACCAGTACTTGGTCCTGAAGTGCACTCCTATTCTGGCAGCTGTGTACATGCCGTCAGGCAAACTGCAGTGACCGTATAAGGCCTGTGAATGAGGTAGGCCGAACCATTGCCACATGTTGTATGCTGTGGTGGGTGGAAGCAAAATGTGAATGAAACTTGAACAGACCAGTGGATGAAGAGTATATTCTCCTTTTATCATGATTATTTTGGAAAACATGAGGCTGGTGAGACACCCAAAGTTGTTTCTAGGCCAGACCTAAAATGAGCACAAACTTCTTTTATGCCTGTTTAGAGGGCTGTTCTGATGCAGATGAGCACAACTAGCACTATCAGAAACTAGCAAAATGTACAAAATGCTGTATTTACAGGTGGAAAACGGGTGCTAAAACTATTTGCACGTGTTATTAAAAATGTTCATGCAGATGTCAGAATCAGCCCTAAAACTGGATGAACACCCAGTGCAAATTGTATTTGCTACATACTATTTTGTATGCCTGGTTATTATACCAGGTGTCTATAAATGACATCCTGCATCTAACATGATGGACATCTCTTTGCTGATGGATAAACTCACTATGGGTAACCTCACTTTCCTAACTTTTCTCCAGAGCGTATTCCAGCTTAATTTGAGGGTCTAGAGGTTGACCGTATCTCACTTTGTGGGGAATGGACATGGAGACTGAAAGTTATAAGTCCTAGCTCCCCACTGACACATGATGTGGATATCTTCATGTGTCCCAGGTAAGTCATCTGAGTTTGCCATAGAAAAATGTCATGACAGACCAGAGAACACAAAAGCCTATTATCGCTGACGAAGGTGTTGCGGCATGGTGCCAAAAAGAGACCATGTGGCTCCACAAAAGGTTCACTGGGTGGATTAATAGCACATGAAATGAGACACATTCAGTACAGAAAGTGCAACCTGAACTTGCAGAGAATTCTGCACACCTCACTTGTGGACAGTCAGCCCAGGTAACGCCCAGCCTCCTTCAGAGAAGCCTGTCCTTTCCATGTTCAGTAGATGATGGTCAGACCTTGACTTCTGGCAGTTGACCATATCACCTCCCATGGAATGCGGTAGACTTATGCCGGGACGATTGACCTAAAACCGAAGCATAATTTCGAACAGGAAGATCCCATTTATGGTCGAAGGAGCATCAGGGAGGGGCCGTTCTATGAGTGAGTAACTCTTAAAAGACTTCCAATATGAAAGGTATTTTCAATTTTCCAGAGGGTCTCAGGCAGATTACAAAGTGCCCGAGGAAATGATTGTCATGGCATAACCCTGTGGCAATCCGCGTACATCGGCGTACCAGCAGTTTTCAATGTGCAGTGCCAAGCATAAGAAAGGGGGTGTAGTACACAGATACAGTGGGCTATTGCCAAAGAAAGGTACATGAACCGCTGTCATCCAATCCTTAAGAGATTGGTTTGCATATCAGGAGTCCGTGAGGCCCTTTACAAATATATATCATAGTTGGCCTGGGTATAAAAAGGACGGATCTCAATCAAAATGGTAAGAGTCAACCTCTTTAGGAAACCCATGCCAGGAAGTCAACACGCGTGATAGGCAATGTCCGTGGTTCGGCTTGGAAGTAAACCGCCCAGCCTTGTAGAACCCGTGACATAGTCATGGCCCAACAGAACTTCTAAATGACTGTGGTAGCCTGGTCCACTATACTCTAGGGGGCATTTTTACAAGGGGATATAGCCACCAGAATGTCACTTTTAGCGACATTCATGAGGGATATCCCCTTCATCTTATTTACAAAGCGGCATTAAGCCACTTAATGTGGTTTAACGCCGCCTAGTAATTAAGACCCTAGGTTTTGCTCCTGTCTGCTCATGAAGAGTCTGCAGATTTTTCCTGTCCTTCCTGCCTGCTGACACACACCATTGCAATGATATGATGCCTCTACTTAGACATATGACACAGATCCAACGAAGACAACAGCACAAAAGGAGGACACAACACAGAAGTTCCTTACTGACAAATGGTGCGGTAGATCCTGAAGTTTCAGTCGTATATGAGTGTTTTTTTCAGAGTCACCTAGATAATGTAGGGGTTTGAAAGGCTACATGCTACTTTGATACAACAAAGTGGAACTTTAGTAAATTAAATAAAGTATCTATTCCTGCAAACTCGCTGGTGCTCTTTGTTGCGCTTTGAACATCAAGCTTGCGTCCTGGGACAAGATTCACAAAGGTTTAACGTCGGGTTAGTGTTACTTTATTAACCCCTTCGCCGCACGGCAAATTCCTCCGCGGTGCGAGCGGGGGCAGGGCTGGGCGTGGCGCTCAGGTACCCAGGACGGCTCCCGGCCGACATAAATCATGGTGCTGCGTGTGCTCATGACGGCCGGACTGCGCCCACCAATTAATTTGCCCGCACAGGCGGGGAATTAGACGCGCGTGGGCGGAGCGGCAATGGTCGGACGGCTCCCGGCCGTCATGAGCACACGACTACCATGACTCATGACGGCCGGGAGCCGTCCTGAGCATCCATGAGGTTAAACCTTTTTGGAGATTAACAAACGAACGCAAATTGGTATTTGTGTTGGTTTGAATGGAAAAGTAACACAAAGCAGCGCAAAATTCTGCTTTGCATTACTTTGCCTCAAGGGGGCGTTACATGGGTGTACATGTGCGTTCCCATGCAACCACCCAGGCTTTTTTATGCTAACCCCTATCAACTAACATTTTTTTAGACGCAGCGTTGCGCCATATTCACAAGAATATGGTGCACCCCTGTGTGTCGCCTAGCGCTGGCGCAAAAAAAGCTGCTAGCGACAGCGCAGGCACCCTGCCGACATGTGGCATGGTTGCCTGTGCTACAGAGACAACTGCTTTTGTGCAGGAAGGGTCAACTTCCTGCACATAAACAATCAATAGTGGTGATTTGCTCTTTCTATGTGTGTTGCAGAATGCAGCACACATAGAAAGAGCAAAAAACAAGGAGAAATTAAGGGGCATATGAACAAGTGCTTTATCTCTGCTTTTTTGTCTTTAAAAGCCAAAAAAGCAGAGATAAAACTAGCACCCTATCAACAACAGGGTGCTAACATGCAAATTTGCATGTTAGCACCCTTTTACTCTACGCTTCCCCTTGCATCTCTAATGAGATGCAAAGGGGGCGTTCCAGAGTAAAAGAATATCGCTAACCCTGTTAGAGACAAAAAAAAGCAGCGCTAACCTCGGTTAACGCTGCTTTTTTACGTCTGGTATTTTTCTGACTTAGCCATGATATCCTATGGAAGGAGGATATCATGGCTAAATTTGTCTGTCCCTATCAACAATCTAACGTGAGATTATCGCTGGGTTTCCAGCGATAATCTCACATTAGCCACTTAGCGTGAGGATTTTTATCGCTATTGAGATAAGCGTTGCTAATAGCACGCTATCTCAGCACGCTATCTCAGCGATAAAAATCCACGCTAGCCGGCGATAATTATCCTAGCGCTAAGTGCGCTTAGTGATAATTATCGCCGGTTGTTGCTGATATGCCCCTAATTTTCCTCGTATCGCCATTCTAAAACCATGTATTCCAAATCTGGGGCAGCGTCAAAAAGCAGTGGCTGTTGCGGCGGAACGCCCACTGCAACACGCATTGCACACCCCTTTGCCGCAGAAGACTACAGCAGAAAGGGGCATATTTACAAGGTGGCGTTGAGCCACGTCAAGTGGCTTAGCGCTACCTTGTCAATATGGGAAATGGCGCTACATCACCGGAACATCAAAAAAGGTGATGCTTCAGTGGCGATAGGGGCTTGTAAATATGCCCCTTTGTGACTCAAGACTGTTCAGCAGTAAAGAAATTGTGCAACTGAAGGCTACTTTTGTACACAGATAGGTCAGTTTGCAAGAAGAGACTGCACACAACACTTCACTTTAATTGATGACAAGCATGGGCACTCCAAACAAGCTGCCTGCACAGCGCTGGTGTAAGCAAGGGCTGGCGCTGGTAATTACGGGGTAACAACACGCTCCGAACAAGAAGCCTCTCTGATTTATTGCTTTTCATTAATTTTTGTTTTTCATTAGTTTGTTCCTGTGTTTTCACCTGCTGATTTTTTGTTGCTGCGTTTTAAGAGCACCTCACTCCCAGACTGTGCCGCAGCTTTGAATCCCGGGGTTTTATTTTGTCCTTCCGGTAATTATCTGGCGGGGAGTGGGTGTTATCCACGCGACGTTCGGCTGCTCTCGGCTCCAAACTGGGGCCGCTTAGCCGAAGCGCGAGCCTCGACGAATGAAAGGCGGGGATTACAGACCCGAACGGCTGCAGCTCTCTGCGACAATTAAGGATTTAATTAAAGTACAATATGATAGTTATTGCTGGCTAATTAAGATGGAATAATTGATAACTGTCTTATTAGCAGTGAATAATCGTGCACATAACTGATAACATAAAAGTATAAATCACTCATTTTGTGATGAAAGCATCTTAAGTCAAAGAAACAATAAAATGCACCCCGTGGAGTTCCAAGGACGTCCTTCAGTTGAATAAACCCTCCTTTATGACGGCCTGCTACTTACTGCTTGTTGACGAGGCACCAAAGAGGACATGTTTCTCCCTTTCTGGAAGGTCATATGTTTAAGGACAAGCAAGGGGAGGAACTTCAGAAGCACTCTAGATTGAGGGAAGGGGGGGTCACAGGGAGTAAAGGATTTTTTTTAACACAGTGACACCTTTGTGAAGAGGGTAAATGAGCCAGTCTTTGCAATTAAGTTGATGGCTTCACTTAATGGCGCCTTTTATACAATCAGAGTGTATCTGAGAAGAGCACTGTAGCGCCACCTGGTGGTGGTGCATGAATAAACGGTCCAGCTGGTATATTCTCCAAGGATCATGAATCCATACAGGAGTAGAGGACTTGTATTGTATTGTATTGCAGCATTTATGTAGCGCTTACTACCCATTTATGGGGCTTTGAAGTGCTTTCCTACATGAGTAACATGCTACACCTTGTAGGCTCCAGTGGCGGCTAGTATCAGGGCAGAGTGGTAGGGCGGACAACGGACAACTATGAAAGAGAAAAAACAGAAAACCACTTTCCTGCCGCTTGCCGCATTGCTGACTTGGTGCTCTGTTGCTGCACTGTGCAGGCTCCTAGACTCCCCTGCGGCCAATCCTGACGCTGCTCTCATGCAGTCCAGACGCTGTTCTCAGGATTGGCCTCAGCGCCTTCAATTCGCACTCCCAGTGAGACTGGGAGCCTGTGCCTGCTGTCTCCGACCCCGGGAATGCAGCTCAGTTTGGAGACATCGCAGTGCACATGTTGGTTTGGCAGTCCTAAGAGGCCGGTCAAACCAACATGCGCACTGACAGCAGCGCCAAACACTCCCCCTCCAGCCTGTCATCATCTGGCCCTCCCCCAAGAGGGCCAGATGATGACAGATGGTAAACCCATATTATCATTTTTTTAGGAGTTTTGCAGCTGCTGGTGGGGCGGGGGCAGGGGGCGACACTCTTCCACAATAGCGGAGGAGCCCCCACTGGTAGGTTCTGTGGTTGGAAGGGGGTTGTGTTTTTTTTAATCCTGTGTGGAAAGTGTTTCCATGTCGTGTGTGATGACCACCAAGGTGCGGTTATCGTGTCATGGGTCACAACGCATAGCAGTGGGTTGGATGATGACTATGAGAGACCAATGGGTAGTTTTATGGTTTTCAGCGTGCTGGAAGCTTTGTACAGCTCTACAAGGCCCTTTATGGTATTTCATATAACATAGTCTGCTTAGCTGGTTACTGAACTGGGTTGACCAATCTGAGATTCTGTGTATACTTGTGGTCCTGAGCTGGCGTGGTTGGAGGGAGAGATAAGTGGAGTTGTTCAACTAGTGTACATATTTATAGGGCCTCGAGCCCAGCTTCACGAAGGTCACCACAAGGGATATGTCCAGCAAGGTGGAGCTAGGGTTGGCAAGCGTGGATGAACATGCTACCTGCAAGAAACGTTACACCGAGGCAGGTAGATCAGGACAGCTGGTGAACTTTTAAAGTTGTACAAAATAAATAGCCGATTTGAATATCACAGAGAGGATGAGCAAGCCTGGCCTATCAGCATGGTACTAGGAAGGGGAGCTCATTCCTATGGCATAATAAGGAAGAATGTGGTCAAGTGTTTTACTTTTTTGCACATTTTGCAGACAATTTGGTCAAAGGCATAGGTTCTGAAAGATAATGTGTGATGTAGTCCAGCACTTTAATGTTCTCTCAAACACTTCTACCTCTCACTATGTTTCATTTTGTCAACCAGCCCTTGGCACTTGGAGGTGCAGGGTGGGAAAATGAAACGTTACACAGATCTCATAGTCTCTGTCAGTATAGAATGGAGTTATCCCTTAGGTTAGACAGCTCACACAAGGTTAAGCTAGAGCTATTGCTAAAGTTACAAAAACCTTACAGTTTTAGGTTGGACTTTTTTTTCATTGAGATGTTTTGAGAAGCACACGAACAGCAGTGGTAAGCAGTACTAATAAATAGGATTAAGCACACTTCTAGCAGCTGAAACAAGCACCTGCGGGAATGGAACAGAATAATTTATTTCAATATCTCTAGATACTTTATTTACACACTGCTGCATCGGCCCTACTATATGTAACTTCAGCACGGGGGGGGAAGTGGGGAGAAGAAAAGGAAGAAAAGGAAGGAACTATTCAGATTATAAACAAATCTATGGGCATTGGTTTCAACAAAGATAAATATGCCCTCTTAAAAACTAAAAAGAAAGAAGTAAAAAAACACACTTCTTTATGTCTTCACTGAAAGCTACCTCCACCACAGTCATTCTCTGATTCAGTTTGTAACCTTCCCTCTTGTACTTCAGACATTCTTTTGAGTTTTTTCCTCTGCCCTTCCATTGAAGAACTTTCTCCTCAACTCCGTGCATAGTTCCCTCCAAGTCTCTTCACATACTCATTATCAAGAACTCCCTTCCCAGCCAAGGTCATCGAAAAGGCCATCAATGCCCAACTCTCTGAGTTTATTGAAGCAAACCATGTCCTGGACTTCTCCCAATCTGGCTTCAGAAGCAACCACAGCACCGAGACCACACTTCTTGCCGCTACCAGCGACAATTTTCTCCCTCCTTGACTGAGGCAAAACCGCAGCCCTCATCCTCCTGGCCCTCTTGGCCGCCTTCTACACCGTCTCCCACCGCACCCTAATCAAGAGACTCCACAACGCCGACATTCGCGACAAGGAAAATTAAGAAGGACGTGGGCTGTACCACAGCGAAATCTTGTCAAAAGGGATCTTTCCCAAAGGTTAGTAACCCATAGCAGATAGGGTTGAATGCTCCCTGTTGTCTGGAGTAACAACATGATCCCTAATAGACGGCGTAAGAAGTTCTTCATCGTCTCAACGAGATGAAGTAAATTGGTTCTTAACCCACTGAATATCAGTCTTTTTTATGCTGCAAGGATCCCTCAATAAATCTGGTCTGCCCACTTGGTTGGTAATGAGCTTAACAGGCTGAAACCATGGAATGGTATGACCCAGGGCGCACGCCAACAAATCTAGTAAGATCTTTCTGTTAAAACAGGTGTGTGGCTTCGCCCAAATTGACACCCAGAGAAACCCAGAGAAGCATAGAGAAGCATAGAAGCCAGTGCGATCGAACTAGCCTGGCAGCACAGACCCAGCCAGCTCCTCATGCACAAGGGAAGTAGGGCAATTATGAGGGACAGGATAGGTTAATGTGTAGCATTTACCTTGGGCAAATCATGGAAATATTTAGCCAGAAATGGATTTAGTCAATTAATATATGATAAAAACAAAATAGAGCCATCTCGCAACCCTGTCTAACTCTGCGATTCAGGCTAAAGGACATAGTGCAGGCTCCCCTCCTTCTGAGGCAGAAACATCAGAGTGACTGGCCTGAAGAAACTCAACTAAGGGAGGGTCCTTGCCATGCCACAAAGTATGTGCTACAGCTTGGCTTTATTTACATGGTCAAAAGCTTAGCTCAAGTCCATAAAGGACAGTTCTAGTGGGCACTTTTTTGGCAACCATGTACTTGCTAATCAGCATATGGAGATCAAAGGACTGTTCGTTAGTACCTATTCTATGACCGAAGCCACTCATGTTTTGGAAACTTGCACTTACTTTTCCTCATCACATTTCGATCCTGAACAAGACAGAGACATACACATAAGGGGGAAAGAAGGTGGAAGAGAAAGGCTAAAGAAGATTAATAAAGGGAGAAAGCTGGAACCTGCAAGAGAGAAACAAAGAGACCGGTGCTTTTTTATGAGCCCCTTGGGGACAGTTTTACACCGCCGGTGCGTTCTCTTCTTGATGTACTGGTGACTTAAATAATTGCTCCACATTGCACTGTATTTACAAGGTGATGCATCTAGGCAGATGCGTCACCTTGTAAAGCCCTGCGCCACATTATACCTGTGGAAATATGGATTTTTCTGGTCAGTTATGTCCCCTATCTTGGACCCCAACGGTTCTATGTGCATGTCACAAGTACATGTATGTTCCCTCCAGTTCCAGTTATAAAGACGCAAACACATGTGCGTCCACCGTCAACATGTCCTCTGTCAGATCCGCCATGAATAGGCCGGATATTCCATTCCTAAGTACAAAAGGCCACCGGCTTTATATGGCTCACTCATGCCATTTTACAGTCCAGGCAAGTAGGCCCTGATTCTGTCATCAAACTCTTCTTGCCTTCTGCCTCTGAAAGCTCCAGTCTGAGCCTGCATCTGTGACCATGAACTCTGTCTCATTCTCTGCGCGGCTCACGAAGCCTGACATCAGCCTATTCTCTGCCAAGAACTGTATTTCACCTTCGAGTTATCTGCTTCCCCCCTCAGCCGATGCATTCCTGCCTAGTAGTTTAAGTAAACATTCTTCCAGTTACCAAGCAAAGGGCCCGGCTTCTCTGCCCTCATGCAAGTAATTCATAGTCCTGTTACTATGGAAGATTCCTGCCCTCGCATTTAGTGTAGACACCTAGACGCTTGTACACGCACGCACAGTCAGTATAGAATAGATTCTGTCCGAGAGTCCTTCCTTTGTGGATAACATAGTTCTTTAAACATAGGATGTTAGATATGATTTGGGATTAGGTTGACTTGACCCCTCAGACTTCTTGTCTCCACATGTAGAGCTAAATGTCAAGTCCCCTTCACCCCCTAGTTACAAGTCATGCTGCTGCGCGCGCATCTATGCCAAGCATTATCTTATAGATCCACCTATAGGTGACATCACAACCAATTATGTTCCTTTTTACTCCTTGTTCCACCCATTTTCGGTTACGCATGATATTCGTCATTTTCCTTATCAATTGTTACGCCTACTGTATTCGCCTCATTGTAATGCATGATCTATAAAAGTCATTTCATGTCAATAATGTATGTACTTCACTTCCTGAACCTTCGTGGTGACGGAACTTGGAGCATCCGATTATAATCGAGTATTGGAATAAAGCCCATTCCGAACCTCTAATACCACGGATTCTGCCTCTCATTTTACTGAGCTATTTTATTATGTTTCTGTATCAAATTCAGTCCCGGTAAAGGAAAATTATTTACCACATGAATGGCGCCCGAATAGGGACACTTTCTCATCTCACGCGCCGGCGGTGCGTTGCAGGCCCGGTCCCCTGCCACAGCTGGACGGACAATAACGCGTACCAGCAGGATTTCCTGTATCTCCCTCCGGTCAAGCGGGGGCGACTGAGACTGCGATCAACACCCAGACGAGGCGGTGAGAAGTGCGAAGTATCCCGACCAGAGCCTAGCTGAGAGAGCAAGATCCGAGGTATACAGAGACCCACCAGTCCGAAGTCAAGCCCAGTGTCCGACGAGTCGAGTCGAGTCGAGTCCAGTCCGGGTCAAGTTCAAGTTACTGAGGCCTTCCGTTTCCGAAGCTACCCGGTGAGTACCATTGCTGGGGAGGCATTTCTGACGTGCACATAGGTTGTGCCGGTCAAGACGGGTTTGGGTACACAAATCCGGTCTGCACTGTTTTAGCAGTGTATCTGTACTGTTTAGCAGTATATCAAGTATTCCGAAGTATTCCGAAGTGTCTAGTTATTGTCTAGTTATTGTCGAGAATTAAGCTTGGTGATTAGTTATGCAGACGATCATCATTGTTGTTTCAGTTAAAGGTTTAATGTTTAATGTTTAATATGTTTAAATACGTTCTGTATATTGTGGTATGAATGACTGTTCATTATCGTGTTTATTGTATTAAGTCTGTTCAAATTCAAGTATCAGGTCAGGTGGTCAAAATCAAGTATAAGGTCAGTTCTCAATATGCCGCTCTTTTCGAAATTAAGACAGATCACTACTAGAAAAGGGGTTCTCGAAGAAGCCGTTCCTATCCCTCCTAGGGACACTCCAGGGCACTTTATGTATCATAAACATGGCCTAGACGCTATATTATTTCTTGATTTATGGGTAGACTACACCAAGGGATTACCAGAAAGTCAGAGGTGGCCCACAGCGGGAACCTGGGATGCAGAGTGCATCATGAAAGTTGAGGAAGAGTTATGGAAAAGGAAGGTCAGACAGTCACAGAAAGACGCCGTTGAGTTATGGCGTAAAGAATCTCATAGACGCACAGAAAAAGCACGTAGACAGGAAGAAAGGAATAAAGAAAGTTCAAATAAAGTTCGAGAGAATCTATTAATTGAGGAAGGTATCCGAGTGAAATCAGAACAAGTAGACAGACAAAGAAATGCCCTTATGAATGGTATGTATCCCCTTCTGGCCGAAGGATTACCTAAGGCTACTCCAGAAATACCGAAAGACTTGCCACCCCCATTGTTCCCAATAAAGGTACATCCTAAGGGGCATCCTAGAACCGCAGAAGATGTTTTTCTTTCCTCATATTTAGATGACGCAGCTCCCGAGTATGCTAATTCCGCCCCACATAGACCGCATATCAGGGAGGTCCTACGCCAAGATCCAGTGCCCGTATCCCTACAGCAACAAATCGAGTCACAAGTTCCGGCAAGCACATCTGTTTCTGCATCCGCTCCTACAGCTACTTCTACAGCTATGTCCACACCTGTAGTTGCTGTGTCACGTTCGACGAATCCTTTCACGCCCGACACCCCAGATGGGGCTACGGGAGGTGCTAGCAACATATTTTCTACGCCACCCAGAATAAATAAACTTACTTTTCAAGAGTCAGCACATCCACGTACACCGAAACTCATAAGTGCCCGTACGCTGAAGGAACTTCTTATAGATTGTAGATATGACCCTGTGCCTGGAAAAGAGGACGAAATGACCCTAGCATCATTGCGTATCAGACGAGCCGCAGTGTATTTAGGAAAGTTACCAGGAATGACTGAGCATCTAGATAAAATATATCATTTTGTCCAAACAGGGCGAGATCCAGAATGTATTAACAGAGCTATGGAATACCAGAAAGTAGAGATACAGGGGGAACTGTTACGTTTCCTCATAAACTGTGTGATCAGAAATCAAGACCGACCGGGGGTAGACCCGGAAGCAATGAAAATTCTTACAAGATGGAGCCAGAATATATCAGAAGGGAGACATGATAAACAAAATTGTATAATAGCCATGTGCCGAAAGATCCGTAAAGAAATAGAACGCCTACACGAAGAGAGATTAGAGGTAGACGAGTTCGAACAAAGCGAGGAAGAAGGGTCAGGACCGCCCACAGGACAGTCGGACACCATAGCCTATGTAGGTAGAGGAAGATCTTGTAATAGTAATAGATGTCTTACTGACTCGATACGTCCGATATGTCCAGATAATAACAGGAATTTCCAAATACCTATAATTAATATAAGGTCTAACGAGCACTCGTTCCAAACCGCCGACAAACTACTCCAAGAACGAAGGGGTTATCATTTTCTCGATTCAATGGATGAACAAGATTTAGCCAGGGCAGCTGTCCATTGGGTGGACAGTCCCGGAAAATATAGTGATGATACGGTAGTACGCACATTTTTGAATCTTACCCCAGATGAACAGAGGTTAGCTGGGATTTATATGATTCAACAACTCATTATACTATATCGGAGTCAGCATTCGGACCCTGGTCCCTTACCTGACATACTGACTGAATTACTTATGAATAAATGGAGAGGTTCAGGTACTAAATTAATTAAAGAAATTCTAGAATCAAGAAAGCAGTATATTCTTTTTGTATGTTCAGACCGTGTCTCATTGCCCGTCAAGAAAAGAACTACGTATCACATGGATAGACAGAATCCCTTACGAGAAGTGCACCCAATAAAAGGCGAGGACAACGAGTTTAAGCGCGTATTTGTATATACGCCCATATCGAAAATAGAATTGTTACAAATGAAAAAAGTGGTACCCAGTCATGACAAAGATCCAGCGGGTTTTCACCGAGAAATTAAAGACATGTTACTCATGGGAGAGTATACCTATCCCGACATTATGACAATATTAAAGGTATTAATGCCTGCTGGTATTTATGAGAAACTCAAGGAAAAAGAGTGGGAGGTAGGAGACCAAAAGATAGAATGGTCAGTGTTAGAAGCAGAAGAAAAGGCCCGAACTGCAGGAGCAGGACTTGGGGATAAAACTAAAGCACTGCCAGGTTTATTAGTACAGGTACTGCCACGTTTATTAACTACGAAAAAGGAAGACTGGGGTACAATTTCAGCCTGTAAACAGAAGCAAGATGAGGACACTAGTGATTACTATGCCCGATTTGAAAAATGTTTTGGTATAAATAGTGGCATAAAAGCAAGTAGCGAATCATACCCACATCTGTTTGTAACAAAATTAGTAGAAAATGCCCTGCCACCAGTAAAGAATAGAGTATTAAAATTCGAGAGTACCTGGCAAGGTAACACTCCATCACAAATGTTACAAATGTTACAGTACCATCACAATAGAATTAGAGAGGAACAAGAACATGAACACAGACGCATGAAAGACACGAAAATGAAAATGTTAGTTTCCCAGACAGTCCCAGCTGAGGGACATAAAAAGGGTATGACACATTCCGATTCAGCAGGACCTGTAAAAGGGACATGCAATTATTGTAAAAAGCCAGGTCATTACGTACACGATTGTTCAGTTTTGAAACATAATATCAGCATAGGTAAAACACAAGAAAGATCACGGCCATTTAGGCAAGAGCAGAATGAACAAGGAGCTTTGCAGCATGCCCAGGCCATGCCAGCCGCACAACAGCCAATACAGTTTGTGCCAGCTGCACCACCGTTGCCTGTTGCTGCCACACAAGCAACAACACGACAAATGTATCAGACCGCACAGTATGAATACCCTGAGTATCAGCGTTACGCATGAACTAGCCTAGAGAGGGAAGTTGACTTACCCCTTATCGAGATACCTGTAGATCAAGAAGGACCTTATGTACACAGTGAATTATTAGGTCAAGATAGAAAATTTTTACTCGATACAGGGGCAAGTCGAACAACTATAAAACGTAGTGAAGTTCCAGGAGCACCCCTCTCAGGCTCACAGAATATTTCCCTGGGTTTTTCAGGAAAGCCTATTGTTAATGAAGTGTCACAGCCTCTTCCACTTACGATAGGACCTTTGACCCGAACTACAGATTTATTGCTTACTAAATCATGTCCAGAAAATCTATTAGGAATAAAAACGTTAAAAGCTCTAGGAGCTATAATATGTTGTTCTCCGGAAGGAGTAAGATTGTTTTTACGTGATTTTAAAGGTCACTATGTATCTAGAGACATGGATCCCCGATTACAGACTTTACCTACACGTCTATGGGCACAAGGCCCTACCGATGTTGGTTGCATGAATATTACACCATATCGAGTCACATTAAAGGCAGGAGTGGTGTTACCACGAATGCGACAATACAAGTTACCCCCAGATGCTGTAATGGCTTTACTACAAATCATTGACGAGCTCATTACCCAAGGAGTAGTTGTAGAAACAGACTCCAATGTATGTAATTCCCCGATAATTCCGATTCTTAAACGAACAGATCCCAAGGCCCCGCCAGTCTATCGATTGGTTATTGATCTGCGCGAGTTAAACAAATGCATTGTGCCACAATTCCCTGTGGTCCCAGATATCTCGTCATTACTGACAGCCATTGATTCCGAAGCAACATTCTTTACTGTAATCGATCTCAAGAATGCCTTTTTCAGCGTCCCAATAGACCCGGAAAGCCAATATTTATTCGGATTTAGTTTAAATGGACGTAGCTTTAAATTCTCACGCGCACCTCAAGGATTTACAGAAAGCCCCAGCATCTATAGCCAAGCACTGAAACGAGAACTTGACAGTATACACATGCCAGTTAACACTGCTCTGCTTCAATATGTCGATGATCTGCTGACCACCGCCCGAAGCGAACCTGAATGTGAAAAAGCATCACTGACAGTTTTACAATTTCTAGCTGAAAAGGGGCACAAGGTGTCCCCTTCTAAGCTGCAATTCTGTGTCCAGCGAGTTATTTATCTTGGACACTCGCTGTCCAAGGAGGGAAGGCAGCTTACACCAGACCGCATTCAGTTAATAGCTAACATGCCAATACCCAAGACACAAAAGGAGGTGCGGGCTTTCATAGGCCTCACTTCATACTGTAGACAGTGGATCCCGCAATATGCATTTCTAGCAAAACCACTCATTCAGTTGACAACCCAGGAGGCAGCCACATCGACTGTTCTCCCTTGGACTCAGGAACATACACAAGCTTTTGAAAGCCTAAAGAAAGCTTTATGTCAAGCACCTGTTTTAGCAACGCCATGTTACAGAAAACAGTTTACACTCTTTGTTACAGAACGCGAAGGTACTGCCTTGTCAGTACTCACACAGGAACAGGCAGGAGGACACAAACCATGTGCTTATTTTTCTAGTACATTAGATCCCGTAGCTCAGGCTTTGCCTGCATGCCTGAAATCAGTAGCAGCGACAGCTTTAGCAATCAGACAAAGCGATGCCATAGTGTTAGGACATCCATTGACAGTTCAAGTACCACACACAGTAGAAGTCCTTGTGAATAGAACGCAAACACAACACTTGACTATAGCACGACTTACAGGGTATGAACTTACATTGTTTCAGCCACATATAGAAATCAGACGCTGTAACACATTGAATCCTGCCACACTTTTGCCAGTAACCGGAACAGACCCACTAGCTCATGACTGTATTGAAGTTATTACTATAACGACAAAACCCAGACAAGACTTGACAGATGTCCCATTGTCAGATCCAGACCTGACGTTGTATGTAGATGGTTCATGTATGAGAACAAGTACAGGAGAGTTAGTGGCTGCTTATGCAGTCACAACAGATACTGAAGTCATTGAAACTAATCGTATTAATACTTTGTCAGCTCAAGCCGCAGAGCTTATCGCTCTGACACAAGCCTGTATTCAAGCCACAAGTAAAAAAGTCAACATATACACTGATTCACGTTATGCATTCGGAGTCGTACATGACTTCGGCGTGCTGTGGCGAGAGAGAGGTTATTTAACTTCCCACGGTGCCCACATTCAGCACGGACCCCTCATTCATGCCTTATTAGATGCAATACATCTACCTACTGCAATATCAATTATGAAATGTAAAGCTCATACGAAAGTTACTGATACCATTTCTCAAGGCAATGATTTAGCCGACAGAACAGCTAAACAGACTGCTCAAACTCAAACTCCCGACATGACAAAGACAATAGTCCCGATGCCGACACATTGTATGACAGTTAAAGATCCTACTCTTGACGTAATTGACATACAGACACATGCTACACCAGACGAAATAAAGAAATGGACTGAATTAGGAGGGATCCAAACGGACCAAGGATGGATGATGAAAGAAAAGTCTGTATGGTTCCTTCCTGATTCAATGGTCCAAGTCATAGTTAACACTATACATAGTCCAGCACATCTAGGAGAAAAAGCTATGCTAGACAGCATTCAACACATTTGGTTCAATAAACATTTACGAGCAGCAGCCAAACAAAAAGTCCGTACCTGTATGATCTGTTGCCAGTTCAACCCAGGAAAAAGTGTTCCCGTAGAACAGGGTGGATTTCATCCTCCTGATCACCCTTTTGAAGTCCTCCAGATGGATTATATCCAGATGGAACGATGTCGAGGATTCAAATATGTTCTCGTAGTTGTCTGCGCTCTGTCCCGTTGGACGGAGGCATACCCGGTTTCAGATTACACTGCCCCGACTACTGCCAAACAGTTAGTTCGAGAATTCTTCCCACGATACGGTTTACCACGTGTTGTCTACTCAGATAACGGCCAGCCGTTCTCATCCGAATTAATGAAACATGTTTCACTTCTGCTAGGATATCAGTGGAAATTCCACTGTGTTCGACACCCCGAGGCAGCAGGTCTCGTAGAAAGACATAATCAGATACTGAAAATCAGACTGTCCAAAATATGCAGAGAAAAAGGGGTCGACTGGATAGTAGCATTACCAGTTGCACTTTTTTACATGAGAATGGTAGCGCACTCTAGAACAGGGCTATCCCCGTATGAGGTGATCTTCGGCAGACCACCAAATATGTGGGGGACGCCTATACCACGCAAAATAACTGATATTGACTGTAATATGCTGACAGATTACTTGGCTTCCTTGATGTCTGCACTACAATCTTGTCGTTCACAGGTAGCTGCAGCATTTCCCGACAACACTGAGGTGAAACCCCATGACGTAGTTCCGGGTGATATTGTATTTGTGAAAAATTTCGACCGAAAGACTCAGCTGGAGCCCAGGTGGAAGACACCCAAGTTGGTTCTGCTGACCACAAGAACAGCCGTGAAGATCGAGGGCCGCAAGGGTTGGATTCATTCAAGTCATATCAAGAAATTTCATGGACAATCCTCGGATATAGACATTGTGCCCTGCACTCCCTCACAGACTGATTCAAAACTTCCTTTGGTTGAAAAGACTGAAACAGAACTTTACAAAGTTAAGTTGAGACCTAGAACGTCAGACGGTTTGATTGTTTAAGTCCTCTCCTAGGTGAAGCGGTTGAATCTGTCTCTGACATGTATCCTCTAGACCTGAATCATGGACAGTCGCGAAAAATGATGAAACGACAGGCGTATTGTAAATCACTGTGTAGCCATTGTATAGTGACTTTATTAATTTTGTTTTCCTTAAGTCTTTTAATAATTATTACAAGTATGTTGTTGCACATATATTACCCTATTGCCAGAAATGTTCACAATGTTATTGCAGAACATTCTTTTAGTGACTTACCCCCGCATGAATTGTCCTATAGACTTGCGCTGCGCAATAACACTTTCATTAGTATGTTACATCATTCCCATCAGACTAGTAATGCAACTAATTGTTGGGTGTGTGGCCGACTCCCTCCCTATCAGAATTATGAAGGAGTCTTGCCTTTCTTTCCACATCCATTTACACATAATGGCTCCTGTGGAGCATGGTTTAGTTTAATGAATTCCATAGACTCAGACACAGCAGTTTACCAAGATCAGTGGGTATGGGGAAACCTGAACCTAGTTTTACTCAAGGTCTGCTATCCTGACAAGGAGGGTCGCCCCAAAAGAACAGGAACTGATCTAGAAAATGAAGTATATGGATTAGGTAATTTTACACCTAACCTCATGATTCTAAATGTCGTATCCGAAGTTGAACTAGTCTTACCCACCATGTCAGTATTCCCAGCAAAAGGTGAATTGTGTGTAAGAAAGATTGGTTCCATACATATGGGCCATAGTAAGTGCACTACTACAGTAGAATTCAGTGATCAAGGCAAATCTTCATTCAGAGCTTATCGCCACTCCTACTTTATATGTGGTCAGACTGCATATATGCGTCTACCTCTAGATTGGGATGGTACCTGCTATATTGCATTCCTTTTGCCACCTGTTTTCCTAGCTCCTCCTGATTATTACAGAAATATTCATTTAGTACACAATAGAGAGCGGAGAGATCTCCCAATTGTCGATTATACTGAGACGGCATGGGACAAGTATGTGGATTTCAATAAAGGCATCTTTCCCTATATAGGTACAGTTACCAATAGTAAGCTGATACGTAGATTAACTAGAACCCTTGAAGCAGTAGTGAATGAAACTATTTCCGCCTTAGGCAATTTAACAGAAGAGCAGTCTGCTATGCGGATTGTTGTGCTTCAAAATCGTCTTGTCCTTGACGTCATCTTGGCTGATAGAGGCGGAGCTTGTAGGGTCATCGGATCCAGCTGCTGCGTATTCATACCAGAGAATTCGCCATCTGTATATAAAGCTATAACTCGCCTTCACAAGATTGTAAGCCAGATACACCAGAATCCAGGCACCTGGACTTGGTCCAGTTGGTTTTGGAGTGTGATATCAGCCTGGGGATGGAGAGTTCTATCATTCCTAGGTATTGGCCTTCTCATACTATTCAGTTGCTGTCTATGTCTACAATGTGGACCAGCGATTTGTGGTCTGTGTGCCACATCGTGTATTCCACCACCAAGATTTCATTCAAGATCCCGGAAGAAGAAAGAAGAACAAATGATGCTATATGAACAGATCAATGGATTAATGAAGATTGATATCTCCTAACGGGCAAGTAGGGGACAAGGAGGGAATGTGGAAATATGGATTTTTCTGGTCAGTTATGTCCCCTATCTTGGACCCCAACGGTTCTATGTGCATGTCACAAGTACATGTATGTTCCCTCCAGTTCCAGTTATAAAGACGCAAACACATGTGCGTCCACCGTCAACATGTCCTCTGTCAGATCCGCCATGAATAGGCCGGATATTCCATTCCTAAGTACAAAAGGCCACCGGCTTTATATGGCTCACTCATGCCATTTTACAGTCCAGGCAAGTAGGCCCTGATTCTGTCATCAAACTCTTCTTGCCTTCTGCCTCTGAAAGCTCCAGTCTGAGCCTGCATCTGTGACCATGAACTCTGTCTCATTCTCTGCGCGGCTCACGAAGCCTGACATCAGCCTATTCTCTGCCAAGAACTGTATTTCACCTTCGAGTTATCTGCTTCCCCCCTCAGCCGATGCATTCCTGCCTAGTAGTTTAAGTAAACATTCTTCCAGTTACCAAGCAAAGGGCCCGGCTTCTCTGCCCTCATGCAAGTAATTCATAGTCCTGTTACTATGGAAGATTCCTGCCCTCGCATTTAGTGTAGACACCTAGACGCTTGTACACGCACGCACAGTCAGTATAGAATAGATTCTGTCCGAGAGTCCTTCCTTTGTGGATAACATAGTTCTTTAAACATAGGATGTTAGATATGATTTGGGATTAGGTTGACTTGACCCCTCAGACTTCTTGTCTCCACATGTAGAGCTAAATGTCAAGTCCCCTTCACCCCCTAGTTACAAGTCATGCTGCTGCGCGCGCATCTATGCCAAGCATTATCTTATAGATCCACCTATAGGTGACATCACAACCAATTATGTTCCTTTTTACTCCTTGTTCCACCCATTTTCGGTTACGCATGATATTCGTCATTTTCCTTATCAATTGTTACGCCTACTGTATTCGCCTCATTGTAATGCATGATCTATAAAAGTCATTTCATGTCAATAATGTATGTACTTCACTTCCTGAACCTTCGTGGTGACGGAACTTGGAGCATCCGATTATAATCGAGTATTGGAATAAAGCCCATTCCGAACCTCTAATACCACGGATTCTGCCTCTCATTTTACTGAGCTATTTTATTATGTTTCTGTATCAAATTCAGTCCCGGTAAAGGAAAATTATTTACCACATACCTGCGTCAGGTATAATATATGCAGGGTGGGCGTTCCACACGCAACAAAGCCTCCTAGGAGTGGCGCAGTGAAATCTATCAGATCTTACTGTGCCACTTCTAGGACGCCACTGCGTCAAAACCGTACGCCTGCCTTATAGCAGGCGTAAGGGTGACGCAGTGCTATGTGCATAGGCCTGCGCCATGCATTGCTGGAACTGCGTCATGCGTGTGACACAACTCCAGCAATGCATGACTTCTGCGTCGACAGATACAGAAGGATTCCTGTTGTATCTGTCATTCCTTGCGACATGGAGGTTCGTAAGGTAAATAAGGTGCATCCATTGTGTCACAAGGAGGGCGCACTGAAAAGTATTGCATTGCTGCTTTTATGCAGCAATGCAACACTTTCATAAATGAGGCCTGGGGAGTGCTTGGAGCTGGACTGATGTGGAATGAGGTGGAATCAAGACTACACAACCTTGATATCTGACAAGCGGATATTCAGTAACACTGGCTACGGGCCTCTGATAAAAAATTTGGGCCCAGCACCACCTCCAGTTTGCAGATGGCAGGTTGTGAATAGCTGGACTCATGTGCCCTGAGCCTCGGAGAAGCAAAAGATAAAAGGGCAGATTTACAAGAAAGTGACGCATCTGTAAAGATGCATCACTTTCCCTGCGCCACCATTAGAAACCCTTGCGCCACTATGGATGCGCTGTATTTACAATACGGCGCACCATGGCGCAAGGATTGACAGATGCGTCAGAAATTCTGACGCATCTGTTGACGCAAAAGTCACTCATTGCTGGAGTTGTGTCGCAAGCACGACACAACTCCAGCAATGCAGGGGGGGCCTATCCTCATTGTGCTGCGTCACTCCTTACACCTGCTTCAAGCAGGCGCTAGAATTTGACGCAGTGGCGTCCTAGAAGTGGCGCAGTGAAATCTTGTAGATTTCAGTGTGTCACTTCTACGAGGCTTTTTTGCATTAGAATGCCCACCTTGCATACATTATACCTGACGCAGGTATAATGTGACGCAGGGATTTACAACACGACGCATCTCCCTAGATGCGTCACGTTGTAAATGGGCCGCATTTTTACGCTGCTGCTGCATCACAAAAAGTGACGCAACAGCGGCGCAAAAATGACTCAAGGAGCTTGTAAATCTGCCCCAATGTTTAGATGATGTTATGTAACACTGTATGTTACAGGTGGTTAAGGTGGCAGAGGAAACAAGTTGTTAAACACACCCATCCCCAAAGGCGCCTGTTGAAAGGGCTGCACAGACCCTAATAATGGGCTTTCGTGGCTGGAGCTGGGAAGCAACCCCACTTCTAACTTTGAATTCACTGTGCTCATCCCCAGAAAGGGATCTGTTCTATTAATAAACCAAATTGTCAATGGGATCAGCACCATATTAGAAAGTCTTCCTTTCTGACTGTAATCGAGGCTGCAGCGTACTTTCCCTATCCCTTGTCTAAGAGGAAAACATTTTGGTGAACAGTACCGCTTTCCAGTCACTCCAAACACAAGAAGTGAATTCAGGATGTTCTAGTGCCCAAAACAGCACAAAAGGAAACCATTAGACTCAAACAACTAGTTGCAAGATGCGACTGGATTTCCTGGACTGGTGTGCCTGGATTACTTTGCTATATATGTACTATCCTTCTCAGCTTGTGCTCTCAAAACACACAGCGAGCTCTGCCAGTGGTTCTCTTGCCCCCCTTGGATGCTGACTGACAAGGCTGCCAACCACCCATTGAAGGGGAAAGGGACCCCTGACCAATGGACATGAAGCTCTTCTCAGACAGGGTGCGGGTCTGGAATATCGAAGCCGGAATATGGATGGGTCACAATATCTGATGTGCAAAGGGACATCATTTCAGAGGTTTTTTGGACCATAGGCTGAAAAAGTAAAAGATCTGAGGCTTTGATCAACATTCATCCCTGGCAGTGGAAAAAAGGGTACATTTCTGTGGCTTTGGGTCATACATTTGACTGCAATGGTCTGCTACTGTCCACTTGATGAAACATCAACAGAGGTTAAGGCTGTTGCTGCTAAGTTGAATTGAAGTAAAATGGAAAATTCACATAAGGTTGAAAAAACTCAGTTGTAAAATGTATGCGGGAGGTTGTCTGCAGAGTGGGTGGTGAGCACCAGGAAACTCTTTATCATGTCTAGGTGGAGCATCCAGCTTGATTGTCTGCACAAAACCTGGATGCGAGAGACGATCTTAAGAATTATCTTCAGGCGTAAGTGGATTTTGTTGGTAATTTAGTGAATTAATCAAGTTTTTATCTTAATGATCTGGAGTTATTAAGAGGTGTGTAGAATAATTGTATACAGTTATGCGATGAGGAATTGATTTCATGCTTAATTTACATAATTATTGTATTCTATCGTGGTGTCTTTTTATGTGAAACTTATATTTTTATAAATTGTAATCCACTTTATTGGTATTGAAGTGCTAGAAAACTTAAGGGCTCATTTAGCGCCCAGTGAGTAGCCAGACAGACACTGGGGTGATAGAAGCAACCTACTTTGGCGACCCGGCCATGAATGAGACTCAATTCATTTTATATGTCTTTCCAAGCCAAACCCTCAAATGACTGTAATGGTTTAGTCTGGCCTGTGACTGGCATGCATTGGTGATCTGGGCAGGATAAGATTAAGCGAAATCGCTTTGGATCCCTGGACTAAGTAGGTGTAAACACCCAACATGATGAAACCGGCAGTTTCGCAGTGGATGGCCCACTGTGAGGCTATTTCCAACAGTGGAGCTGCCTGGGGCTCTGATGTCTGTAACATTTTGGTTTGTGCTCCTCTAATTGAGGTGAAGGAACTAAGGGGCGTATTATGAAGAGGGGGCAATAAAATTATCGCCGCTTTAGCATCCGTTTTCGGCCGAAAAGCGGTGATAATTTCATTGCATTATTATCAAGGACACGCTAGCGCGTGTTTCCATGTTTTAGCACCCATTTTACTCACGCCTCACATTGCATCGTTAATGAGATGCAAAGTAGGCGTGCCTCACAAAACTTCACGGGAAAATATCACTAACGCAGCTTTGCGATATTTACAACGAGGCCCCGACCGTCGTAGCGATAAAAATTATCTTGCTAACTCGTCATTAACGCAGGAATATAACGTCTGATAAATTCCTGACTAAGGTATACTTAACATGGGAGGTGGATTATAGGGTTAAGGCCACATGGTCGTATCAGCAAGCTTTTCTCCGTTTTGCATTGATTTTCACTGGTTTTTCAGCGATGTTGGCCCATTTCCCTGCTATCGCTGGATTTTATATCGCCAATGCGCTAAGCGTTGTTAATACAGCGCTATCATGGCGATATAAACCAGCGATAGCCAGCGATAGAAAGAAGCACGCTAAGCGCGTTCAGCAATAATTATCGCTGCGTCTTGATAATATGCCCCTAAGAGCTGTGTGAACGGGACATCCGTTATTTGGAAGGTATCCCATTACCATCTACTAAATGAAGCCCATAGTCCTTTCAGATATAATTTAGGATCTTCAGTACCAATGACCACTCAACAAAAACACAGTAGTAGCTCTCGGTCTTCCTAGCCACCTCCTGGCCACCTTTCAAGAGTCACCACTGACCTCAAATAGGCCCCCTTAGCTGACTCAAGTTATACAGTAACACATAGGACAGTCCTTCATGGCTTAGTTCTAGTCTCTCGATCAACACACACCAATTATTGTCTGATAATCTGTGTTCTGATATTGGTTGTGAAAACTGCTTGTAATATATGAACCCTCCTCTTCCCTTCACCCATTCTTAACTGTAGTTCTTTCTTGCTCAATTCATAGTGACACGTTTCCCAGGTTCATGTGTGATGTGCTAGTCCACTCCAGGTTTTTTAGTTTGTATTCTGGAACTTGTAGTCCTGTTCTGTAATACAATAAACAAGATTAGGCGTCCCAGAATTCAAGAAAAAACCTGGTCTGGGGCAGCACATAATGCACGGACCCAGGAAACTTGACAGGGCTGTTCACTACTTTTCCCGAGAGCCGTAACAATGGCTCCTGAATTCCCAGTGGTAGAAAAAATCCTCAATCTTCAGGGCCACCCAGGACCTTCCTATATATGTGAGGCAGCCAGACCATTGAAGAGTCACTGTCTTGCTTTTTGGATCTCTTGCCAGTTGCCTTCCTACCCTCTCAAAGGTCTGTGCTGGTCCCTCAGACCTGCAGCAGAAAACAGGAGGCTTTTCACAGGCTAAGAATGGCTCAAGGTGTTACTCCTGTGATGTCACTGGGAGTCAAGAGGTGGGTGATGGCACTTCCACTGCCCCTGGCACTGAATCTACGTCCATTTAGTAAAGATGATTGTATAGAAAGGTAGCACTAGTGCCTCCTAAGGCTTTGCTCGTATGGAGGGGGGCACGAGATTGCCACTACCAGAGAAAAATTTCACTTTGCCTAGCACATGAAAATTCCATGCACCAGCCCTGCTCTTTGATTAAACGTATTTTCTTTTTTATTTATTTCAACTGCCATTTAATTAAAACTACAAATATGAACAAAGAGCAGGATTCGTCCATAAATACATTCGGTAGCATCCGTCAAGCCTCTTAGATAAAGAACATTTACTCCTTATATGTAACAACCCAATACAAGTGAAGTGCAGGCATTACTTACTATGACTGATCCGAACACGGTAAGCATCAACAAGAACCACTCTGTGGTCCAGTAGAGAGGAAAATGCAATTCGACGAAGATTAGAGCCATGCTACGGTAGACACGGGTGATCGATGCTGGTATTTCAGGAGCTCTGCATGTTCGGTTGTATCAAATTTAGTGGATCAGAAGTGGGGAATAAAACCTTTGTCCAAGGGGATTGAAGGCTCTTGAAGTTTTATTAGGTCCACATGAGGCAAAAATAATTACAATACAGCTGCATGCGACTCATTCACATAGTCAATGTGTTTTTTTGGCTCAGTCCCTCGTGGACTAATGTATGACATTGCTCTATGGATAAATATAGTAAGACAATGACAACAAATCCAATTTTCCAAGTAACTATTGACTTGGTGCTAGTAAGGATGCTGTTAATGTCTCTATCAGTACCAAGGTTAGGCATGCAATCCACCCAACAGTGGTTATTCTACAGTACTTGTAAGGTAAATGTCTATGGGTTTGGAAGAAGTTGAGGCCAAACTTGGATTTTGGGAAAATGAGTGTCGGTCTGCCTCCAGGTAGTGAGACACTAGCTTTCTCATTTTAATTTAATGTAACTCAAGACTATGGGGACGATTCCGAAGCAGGCAGAAATGGCTACGATTTCTGACTGCATTAGAATCGGCTGTTCGGATTCCTTTCTGACTGACCCATTTTGATGGGGTCAGTCAAAATGGAATCCAAACCGGATTTCCAAATGGCTTGCAACGGGTTCGGAGAGCCCGGCTGGCATTCGGAAATCCTCCATCAATCCCTCAGGCGGCTCTTTCCGGCCGAGGGATTACGATGGAGGATTCCCACAGCCTTTCTGTGCCGGCCTTTCCGACACAGAAAGGCTATGGGAATCCCACTTTGAGAGCCCTCAGCAGGGCCCCCATGGGTGCAAGGCCACCGGATGGCAGCCTGGGGGGCACCTATGGTGCCCCCCGTTGATCCCTGCACAAGGTGGCAGGCACCTCAAGGTGCCTGCCACCGGGTGCAGGGATGAACTGCACCTCAGCTCTTTACCATGAGACCATGCATGGCCCCAAAATTCTGGAATTCTCTCCCTTCTGATAATAGAGTGACAACTTCGTACTTTCAATTTAGGAAGCTTTTAAAGACCTGATTCTTTTACCAGGCCTACAAATGAACTTTTCAGCAGTAGCACTCCCTGGATCTCAGCGCCATGAAACCGCTTGGTGTATGTGTGCTCAATAAAATACCTTTAACATAACATACCATGCTCCCATGGTAAAGAATAGGAGTGCGACTGAACAGTTTTCGGTCGCATCCTATTTCCCGGGTTGGGACCGACAACAGGAGGTTGTTCGGTCTTAGTTCCCAACTGATGTCCAAAGGACACCGGTCCGTCCAACATTGGAATTGCCCCCTAAATAGGGTGCCCTGCTCATGAAGAATGATGAAGGTGAGTGATTAAATGGGTTTCAGGTATTTTAGGTTGAGAGGCAGGAATAGTCAGTGTCTGTTATTGTATTATGTTTACAGCATTTCTGTAATGCATCTGTACTATTAGTATGGTCTGGAGTCTAGTGTCCTTTCCGTTCAACTTGGGATGTCTCATGGCTACTCGTTGTCTATGTGTTTGGTCATCGAAATGAAGTCTGTCTAGTGCTGTGCTTCCCAAACGTTTTAGAACCAGGAACCACTTTTTAGCATGACAAACGTTCACAACCCACCTAGCTTTAATGGACATGAGGCAGACAATTTTTTTGTGTGACTAAAGCATTGAGTGTTAGCACACGGTTATTTACAGACAGCACCATTTCCAGTGAATTGGCCACTAAATTTTCAAAGACAAAGTTTTACTGATAGCACTATATTGCACACAAATAATAATGTCTGGAAATCGGGTTTCAGTGAATATTTATCATTTGCACATCACCAAGAAAAACAATTGTGATTTGTTTTGATCTCATTAAAATCTTTGGGGCAGGTTTACAAGAACTGGCGTATCTCTGCATATTAGCAGAGATGCGCCAGTTAATTTGCGTCACCTAAAAATACCCTTGCGCCACCATGGATGCATCACATTAACAATGCGGCGCACCGTGGCGCAAGGATAGACAGATGCGTGACGCATCTTTTGGCGTACAGGCAGCGCATTGCTGGAGTCGTGTTGCAAGGACGACGCAACTCCTGCAATTGTTAGGAATGCCTATTCCTAACATGCTGCGTCACTCCTTATGCCTGCTTGAAGCAGGCGTAAGGTTTTGACGCAGTTGCGTCGTAAAAGTGACTCAGTGAAATCTTGTAGATTTCTCTGAGTCACTTTTACAAGGCTTTCCTGCGTGGGAACGCCCACCCTGCATACATTATATCTGACGCAGGTATAATGTAGCGCAGGGCTTTACAACGTGACACATCTTCCTATATGCTTCACGTTGTAAATATGTCGCAACGTGGCGCATTGTTTATGACGCCGCTGTGTCACAGATGTAATGCAATGGCAGCGTAAAGTTGTCCCAATGGGCTTGTAAATCTGCCCCTTTGTTTCCATCCCCTTTCAAATTTTCAAACAAATGTGCTTCATTTTTGCTTTCTGAACTTCTGAGTGTGGACAGCTCATTTCTACGTATTTACATTGTGTTTTGTGTTAATTCAACAGCCTTTCCTTTCACACTGCTTGCACCCCAGCAAACATTTCACATAATTTACTTTACTTTTCTTTATCTGACTGCAAAGTGAGAGGAGTTGGTAAGCACCAACCTCCATGTCAAATATCCTGACACTAGACCTCTGTCAATGAAGTTCAGCAAGTTTGACAAGATAAATACAGAATGTTAAGGCATCTTTATTTATAGCTTGGACTCTCACAACTCACTAAAAATCGTTTCCCACAGTTTGGGAAGCACCGGTCTGATGTATGTATGGTTTAGTAATGATTCTTATTGACTAATGAAAAGAAGAAGCGGTGTCAGAGTCCGTTGGGTACCTCTTCGGTGTACTAGGTCATATTACGTCATAGGATGCATGTGCCTTCATACGTCAACATATATCGCGACAACTGTCCTGTTGAGAAGTGATGGCAACTGTATGGATTGGATGCATCTTTTGTGCCCAAGCAGATGCGCTATTGTTACACTGTCATGTTGTGAATGGTTCTGATGTATAAATGTGTGCTGATGAGGTGACACATGTTTGCCACCCTAATAGCTTTAGTGGCATGTTGTGCACATGAAAGTGCCCAGAAGATCTGTCTGGAGTGTTCTATTGGGGTATGGAGAAATATGAATATATTTCAACTGGAGTAAGATGACTTGTTAGGGGGAGAGGGCTGGTTTAGGAACTCGTTAATAAAAAAGTAGTGGTTTAGCATTGCACGTTGTTTAGCCTTTGTTGTTTAGGAATTCGTGGTTTAGGCAGTAGTTGTTTAATCATACATTCCTAACTAGCATTGAGTCAATGATGGCCAACCACATGGCTTGATCTAAGCTGTGATGAGTGATTCTGATATGATCTGTTACATGTGTGCTGCTGGACGTCTGAGCATGATTTCTTGGTGCTGAGTGCTGTTGGGCGCATCGCGGTAGCCATCGAAGAAGCATACTTGTGCTGTTTGGGGGGGGGGGGGGGGGGGTGTGACGTGTTCTGGTTAATGTGCTTTGTTGTGTGTAGTGGTGACCTGTGGGAGCAACGTAAAGAGTGCAATATATGTGCCAACAACAAAACAGTCCGATCTTAGCTAAAGCATCAATGTGTAGCAAATTGCGTCAGAAGGGCACCAATCCTCAATTATTCTTAATTCTATATTACGAAAAGTTTAAAAATCTGGGTCAGAAGTTGGAATAGGGTTCATATCGGCCTGCGAAAAAAAATCACCCAATGGCCATTTTGAATTCTACTTGAGTCTGCTTCAAAGTTTAGGCGGCTGGACTTTCGAACGGAACGCGCGAGGGTGCAAGTTCATTATGCGGTGATCTGTATTCGCTGCATTTATGACAATGAAAATAGCAAACCCCTGTCGAAGTGTCTCGAACGCATGAATTATTCTTGCCGCGTGCGCACCTTCCATCACGGGCGATATCAGTGGTTTGATTTATTTATAATTACTGTAAATTACTTTTGCAGTTAAGGCGAGGCTCAGCGTCAGCCTTTGCGCTGAAAATCACCGAAGCACATGATTAAGCCGGTGACTGTCGCTGCATGGTAATAGGTGTGCGACTGTCACTTTAAATGCACTGCGGCCAGACCCACAGCCCGAAGGGGGCCTGCTTCTGTCAGGTAAGTGAATTCACACAGCCAGGCTTCTTAACGTCTTCCTCAATCACAGTGGATATCTGCCCCCGGGCACTGGGTGCGTCCCAGAACATGGTACAGGAGGCACCCGTGTTAAAATTCAGATTAATGGTGAGCTGGGTTAATGCCCAGATATCAATATAGGGGCGTAAATGCAAAATGTGCCTTTTCGCAGCGGTACAAAAACGTCATACCACAAGTCCCCCCCCCCCCCCTAACAACAGGAAAGCTATGTAGAGGTGTGCGCCCGATTTCAGCATTAATTGCCTCGCCGTAATGTTCACACCAGGGAGCAATTATTGTCTGGTTAAAAGTGTAAGAATTGTGGAAAAATATTACCTGTCGCTGCTAGATAATTCACAATGAATAATCACGCTGTCGATTAGAAGAACCATCACTTTACCTACATTTAGAATTCTATTTCTTTATATATATAAATATATAAAGAGATAGAGTTCTAAATATAGGTAAAGTGATAGTTCTTCTAATCGACCGCGTGATTATTCATTGTGAATATATATATATATAACCAAAGACGTTCTCTGTGCGTTGGAAGCTCACACTCGAACACACTGCCCCCAATAGTAGTTTTATCTAACAATATTTATTTGGAAGGGAAGCTCCTCGCCTTGGCCTAGATCACGGATACTCACAAACTTTCTCTCGGGGCCAAATTTACAGTGTGGTTTATGGCCGAGGGCCGCACCGGTGAGAGTGGGGGCAGTGGGGGAGGGGGGCGGGGCTAGAGCAAAATAAAAGCTATGCTCATGAGGTTGAACACAGGCCGCTGCAGCGGACGCCTTCGTCCACTGAGCCACCAGACCCGGCATACACACATCTCTCTCTCTATTTATCTATCTCTCTCGCTCTCGCTCAGTCTCCCTCCCTCTCTCTATCTCTCCCTCCCTCTCTCTCTCTCCCTCCCTCTCTTTATCACTCTCTCTCTCCCTCTCTCTCTCTCTCTCTCTGTCTCCCTCTGTCTCGCTCACTCTGCTTGTCTCCCTCTCTCTCTCTGTCTCCCTCCCTCTCTCTCTCTGTCTTCCTCTCTCTGTCTCCCTCTCTCTCTCTCCCTCTGTCTCCCTCCATCTGTCTCCCTCTGTCTGTCTCTGTCTCCCTCCCTCTGTCTCCCTCTATCTGTCTCCCTCCCTCTGTCTGTCACCCTCCTCCCCCTGTCTCCCGCTGTCTGTCTCCCTCCCTCTGTCTGTCTCCCTCTCTCTGTCTCCCTCCCTCTCTCTCCCTCTGTCTGTCTCCCTCCCTCTGTCTGTCGCCCTCCTCCGTCTATTTATCTCTCTCTCCCTCCCTCTCTCTATCTCTCCCTCCCTCTCTCTCTCCGTCTCCCTCCCTCTCTCTATCACTCTCTCTCTCCCTCTCTCTCCCTCTCTCTCTCTCTGTCTCCCTCTGTCGCCCTCTGTCTCACTCACTCTGCTTGTCTCCCTCTCTCTCTCTCTCCCTCCCTCTCTCTCTCTCTCTGTCTCCCTCCCTCTCTCTCGGTCTCCCTCCCTCTCTCCCTCTGTCTCCCTCCCTCTGTCTCCCTCCCTCTATCTCCCTCTGCCTGTATCTGTCTGTCTCCCTCCCTCTGTCTCCCTCCCTCTGTCTCCCTCCCTCTGTTACCCTCCCTCTGTCTCCCTCCCTCTATCTCCCTCTGCCTGTCTCAGTCTGTCTCCCTCCCTCTGTCTCCCTCCGTCTGTCTCCCTCCGTCTGTCTCCCTCTGTCTGTCTCTCTCTGTCTGTCACCCTCCGTCTCCCTGTGTCTGTCTCCCGGTGTCTGTCTCCATGTGTCTGTCTCCCTCCCTCTGTCTCCCTCCCTCTGTCTCCCTCCCTCTGTCTCCCTCCCTATGTCTCCCTCCCTATGTCTCCCTCCGTCTGTCTCCCTCTGTCTGTCTCTCTCTGTCTGTCTGTCTCCCTCCCTCTGTCTTCCTCCCTCTGTCTCCCTCCCTCTGTTACCCTCCCCCTGTCTCCCTCCCTCTATCTCCCTCTGCCTGTCTCAGTCTGTCTCCCTCCCTCTGTCTCCCTCCCTCTGTCTCCCTCCCTCTGTCTCCCTCCCTCTGTCTCCCTCTGTCTGTCTCTCTCTGTCTGTCTCCCTGTGTCTGTCTCCATGTGTCTGTCTCCCTCCCTCGGTCTCCCTCTCTCTGTCTCCCTCTCTCTCTCTGTCTCCCTCTCCCTCTCTGTCTACCTCTCTCTCTGTCCCCCTCTCTCTGTATCTCCCTCTCTCCCTGTCCCCCTCTCTCTCTGTCTCCCTCCCTCTGTCTGTCTCTGTCTCCCTCCCTCCCTCCATCCCCCTCTCTCTGTCCCCATCTGTCTCCCTCTGTCTGTATCCCTCTGTCATCTCACCCGCTGCTCTCACACCATGCTGTCCTAGTCACCCTCTGTCACCTCACCCCGCGTGTGTCACCCCGGGCTCAGACTACTTCCCGGGCACACACACAGCCGCACCCGAGTACTTCACAAGTCTTTAAAAGACCATTCACTTGTTAATGAGGCTTTGTTGTATTTCACCTCTTCTTAGCGCCCCTGTATCACCACTCAATCAGAGGGGGAGATGCAGGGGCGCCAAGAAGAGGTGAAATACAACAAAGCCTCATTAACAAGTGAATGGTCTTTAAAAGAATCGCCCGGCCCCCATAGCTCTGCGCTGCTGCAACCGGCGGTGTTTGCTGCCACTCTTTAAAAAAAAAAAAAAGCACAGGTACGATGTCTGCAAGGTCCGCGGGCCGCCAAGAAAGGCTTTCCGGGCCGCTGGCGGCCCGCGGGCCGTTCTATGAGTACCCGTGGAGTCAACATCTGTTGTTGCTTTCTGTGACACCTGCATATTTATTCATTTACTTATTTTTAACAGAGTTTTATATAGCGCGAACTTGACCTGAATCGGGTATCAGAGCGCTTCACATTGCACCAGTTGCATTACATGAGGACACATTCATTTTTGTTAGGCACGGGAAGATTAAGTGATTTGCCTAGAATCACAGGATGTTCAGCCTCATTGCCGAGACTCTAACCCAGTTCCCCAGATTCGAGGTCGATGAACGTAGGCGTTAGGCCAACTCCTCTCTTGTTGGTGTTGTAGCACACTTTCATTACAGACAACCCATTTTTAATTGAAATGACCATTACATTTGCACCAAAATATAGTTTTGTTGCACAAAACGATATGGTTTGCAAATGTCATCACCTAGTGTACTGATGTATTTCTATTGTATTAAAATATTTATTTCCACCACATTTCAGAATTACAAAAAAATGTGCTTCATTAGTACCAATTCTGATATATTCTGAAATATCACCACAGTTCATTTTATTGGTGTGGACTAGAAAAATAACATCCTAGGCCCTCTCCTCTTACATGGGTCTCAGCAGGATTGTCACATAAATTCTCTCACTTTGAAGTCAGATAAGAATAAGATTTAAAGGTCTGTTTACAGAAAGCTAGTTTGTCGCAGAATACAGTAAACAAGGTTTGGAAATGGTAGGGGCGAACTTAAATGGGACAGCCTAAAACAAATAAAGCCAGCAACAGATTGATCCAAAAGGGGATGGGGAGACGTGCTGCATTTAATACCCATTTTAGAATGTTTGCATTAAGAGGCATGGTGTATTGATTCCTAATTAAGCTGCTCGTTTGGTGTTGAACATTTCTCCATAAACCTTAATTATACTC
Source organism: Triturus cristatus (assembly GCF_964204655.1). NCBI lineage: Eukaryota > Metazoa > Chordata > Amphibia > Caudata > Salamandridae > Triturus > Triturus cristatus. Next base: position 1,084,288,469 of record NC_140593.1, read on the forward strand.
CCTGGTGAAAAAACAAGCATTTGCAGTGCAATCGTTCTCGGCTTTGGGACCTTAGATGTATTTAGCTATGCAGCACATTAGCCTGGGTGCTGAAACATCTACTGTTCTGTAACATAGAGGGTAAGTAAGCACCAAACTGCATGACACGCCAGGTATGGGAACACATGGAGAGAAATATTGCCTTTCAGCGGGAAATGGTATAGTCCAAAGCTCTGTTTTTAATATAAAATCAGGGCCTTCGGTGGTCATATCACTGAAAATACAAGATTTGAAAAAAATATTTTCTACCGGTGCTTGTGGAAGACAATTTATATGGACTGGAATCTGGAGAATGCTTAAGTGATTCTGGTATTTTACTGACCTCTGCTGGTCGTTTTCTATCAAGAAAGTTAAATAGAGGCAGTTGCCAGAAAAATAAAAAAAAGAAAGTCCCTCAGCAGAAAGCAATTCTGGTATTTTACTGACCTCTGCTGGTCATTTTCTATCAAGACAGGTAAATAGAGGCAGTTGAACAGAAAAAAAGTTCCTAAGCGGAAGCAGACAAGTCCTAGGGCTGATCTCCAGAGCCCACAAAGTACATACAAAGTATATGCAAGAGGTCTTGAATGCTCGACCTAAAAAGCATAGCCTAGTTATGCGTCTTCTCCCTCTTGCTATATCTTTAATGGGTGCCATTTAAAGGGAAGCTTTGGAGGCTGCATGGCAATGCCTGTTCTCTGCATCATAAACTGCACCCTTCCTCAAGGACTAGGTTGTCATCTGTGCCCATAGCCTTGGCCAGGCCTGTGATGAAGAGAGAGTTTCTGCACCATGGACTAAGAATACTTTATTAATCTGGCCTGGCGCAGGTGGTGAGGGAACTGGAAGTCTAGCCGCTCTGTGGGAGAAGGATCCATGACGGGGGTGGCAAGTGAACCTTGAAAGCGGTGAAGTGTAAATATCAGCTCTAAAGTGCACTTAGTGTGTTAAGAAAGTGAGCCCAGTGTTCCCAGAGGGAATTCCTCTTCTCAAGAAAACCAAAAGGAAAGAACAAGGCCAATTGAGAAGGCTGGAGGAGTCTGGTTCATCCCCAGGTTCCGTAATCTGTGCATCACTAGTTTCCATTGTTTGAGGAAATTAGGAAAGAATGGTCATTACAATCACCTATAATTATTGGCCACTGATGACATTACTCATGGAGGATTTTAGTGACTCATTGCAAATGTTTTCTTTTGCTTAAACACAGCACTGTTTGAAGAATGATGTGTCTCTGTCCCTAGGGTATTATAAATGCACCTCTGGGCCAGAGCCTGGCACCCCACCCCAAGACCAATTCTGGACCGCTGCTATAGAAACAGGCCTTTACCCTTTGACATGCTAACAGGGCCGGCTTTAGGGCAGTGCGACCGGTGCAGCCGCACTGGGCGCTGACCTGTGGAGGGGGCGCTGACCTCAAGGGGGGGGACGCTGCATTTAGCAATAACTTATGATTGGAGAGATGAGGGGCACGTTTGTCCGGTGGTAGTGAGAGATTCCGAGGAGGCGGTCATGGAGTGTGGGGGCACCAAAAACGATTGTTGCATCGGGCACCGCTTGAGCTGAAGTTGGCCCTGCATGCTAATAACGAGGAGTATGAACACGCTGATCAATGCTGTCTTAAATCAGCATGGTACCAGATCCAAAATCTTTAATGCAGACGGTCATTCTGATATTAGCCAGAGTGAGTTATTGATCAGTTATCCTTGCCTTATAGAATGCCTTTTCACTACTCCCCTCTCCGGTAAATTTACAGAAAATGGCTGCAGCACTGTGAATGCTTTTAGTCTAGCTTGACATATAGGGGCTTACTTACAAGCCCCTTGCGCCACCCTAATGTCACTTTTCCCATGTTAAAAATGACTCAAAAATGGCCCAAGGGGCTTGTAACTCTGCCCCTTAGTGCTCTGCAGCACGGGCTATTGTTTACCCTTTAGCAGCATAATGCGCCATACCTTCTGCCAGCTCATAAGGTGCGGACAAGCATGTGAATCAGAAGGTGAGTCAGAAAGGACTGACAGGCGGTGAGAGGTTAGAACCAGGCGTCGCTGTTTTAAAGGGTGTGCCCGGTGTATTCCAGCAAAGATCACATGATGTGATCCTAAGAGACTGTGGTCGCTTTGGTTTCACTTTCATGTATACAAATGAATCATCACCTACTGCAAAATACGGAATGCCCAGTGACACAGCTGTCTGGAAAAATGGTATGTTGTCATCTTTAGCTTGGGTTATTCATTTGAAAGCAAATCGATTGTCAGTGTTAGTGCTTGAATATGTAAGAAGGCGTCTGAGTATGCTCTTTGTGGAAGTGTGTGTATGTGTGTGTGTGTATATATATATATATATATTTCCAAAAACATCCCACTGCGCTCCAGTGCAGAAACGGGACACCGACTCCAAGTTTTGTGCCGATGTAAGTTTCATTTATTCACCAACATGACCAGATGACGCGTTTCGCCCACCACAATGGGCTTGCTCACATTTACTGACGCGCCGCGAAACAACCATTTTACGAAATACAACCTAACACACCACGTGATGCCAGGGAGGCATGGAAGACAGATTTCAACTGGGTGAATTATAATCGTTGTGGTTGTTTTTTTGCTATTGCTGTTGACATCATGCCTGATTGATATTGCTGTAAACATTACACTCGTGCACACTAGCAGTACATGATATAAGTACATTTGAAAATAGTTACAAATGTATAAAAATAATTTAAAATCGATCCCTGTGCCTTAACAAGTCAGTCTGTTATCATTACTCAGAATAGCCGTTTTTGTTCATTCATAGATGAACATTTTTTTTTAAATTCTTAAATGATCACTAGGTACACTGGCCACTTTACAAATATTAGCTGGGTATAGCATGGCTCTGCAAAGACTTGATACTGACATGTTACACAATCACATTTGTAATGGAAAAAGTATATAAATACATAAATACTGTGCATACTTGTGACGAGGCAAAAAAACAACTCCAATATATATATATATATATCACAGAGTGGTGTTAGCCACTCTGTAGTTATAGTTACGGTTGCCAGAGATAGGAATTCTTCAGATTTTTGCTGCTTAATAACTTTGTTCCCGTTTGACAAATCTCACAACATTTTCCAGAACTATTCCTCGTTGAACATTGGCAGACGATGGAAAGTTTTGCTGTGTTTGGTTAAGGTGGGTGCAGTGAAAACAAGCATTGGCATAGCCAATAGTTCTCGCCTGTGGGACCTTATAAGTGTTTCGTTATCCAGCACAATATCCCTGGTGCAACAACATCAACTGTTGCATGGCTAAACACTTATAAGGTCCCAAAGGCGAGACCTATTGGTTATGCCAATGCTTGTTATTATCTGTGTGTGCAACTCTGTTCTGTTTTATGTATTCAGTAAAATCTTGTTCTATTGTATGCAGTGAGCGCAGCCTTATTCCATATTTTGCAGTGAGTGTAGTAAAGCTTTTCTACATTTTAAAGCTATGTTCTGCATTATGAAGTTTTTCAGGCATGTTCTGTTTTAGGCAGCGCATGCAGAGCAATTCTATCTTATGCAGTATTAGTTGATCTTCTCCAGAGTTATTCATTCTTTTGTTACATTTCCAATGAAGATACCATTTAGAAATCATTGTGTTATTTGGTGATTTTATTTACAAATAAACAAACATTAGCAAACAACGGAGGATTTAAAGGGTGCAACACTTACTCAGTTCCCCTTCTCGGAATGTCCCTCTTTTCTTTAAATTTCCCCATCACATTGGGTTCGCTTGAAATAATTTTGGTTGTGATTAAATGCACCACTGAAGAAATTGTCTGTTTCCCTTGAATTCTTATAAAGACGCCTTAGTCATTAAAACTACGACCTCCATTTTCTCAGACATCTGGAAAGATGAATCATTCCTAATAAATACATAAGATGAATGATTTTGACCCTCTCGTTCCTAAAGTGGCCACCAGTATTGAGAACAAATAAAGCAAGCTGTTTTATGTCATCATATTGTGGTCAGAAATAATGATCCTCAACTATATTGAATCCACAGTGTTGAATAACACTATATCGACAAGGTAAATATATATGTTTAACTACAGATTTACAAATCTATACTCCACATCAATTTACCTTGGTGATATAGTGGTAGTAGATATTGAAGGTTCAGAAGTTGTAATGGTTGATATTTTGCCCACGATATATTGACCACCAACCAGGAATGTATGCCTGCAATGCATGCACGCAACCTGAGACACATAGAGGGATCTTGTGAGCTGCTCGCTGCCATTCAAATAAGAGCGTTGTTTTAACTGCTCCGATTTTGTCATCTAAGGCCAAGAGAACAACAGCTGAACACGTTTGTCAACGTGGTGCAGTAAATAACGCGCCGCAGTGTTGGATAATGAGTACATTTTTACTGGTTCGCTTATCTTGGGCAGTAAACTGGGTGATTGACTTTATAGGTGCTGTAATTATTTAATGGCGGAGGGTTTTAGTCAACTGTACTTGAGCATGGCGGCACGCGTTATCTTCAGAGGGGCACGCATGCTATTCAATTCCCTAGAGATTTTGTAGAGGTGTTACAAAATCCTCGCCCCACTCTATGGGCAACTGCAAGATGAACAGACCATGCCAACTTACATTTTTTTATTGTTTCAATGCATGTGTTAGTGACAAGGAGAAGGAACATTACAGGCTGTAAAATCTAGTCAAAATAGAGGTAGTCCGAAGTCAATTTTGTAGTGCACTCAGATGGTTAAACATGCAAAATGTTAAATTGTATTTTTCTAAGAACCATACAAAACACTTCTCTACGTTCCCTCCCAACCACATGAGCGAAGGGCGGGAGGGTGGAGAAAAAAGGTAATTTTGGACCTCAGTGAGTGAATGAACACTGCAAACTGAGCGGGGAGGGTGAGGCACTCTGCACCGATGCAATGTAACACGTACCCCAAGCTACATCACATTCATCGTTTTGTGCGGAGCTGGTCTTCACTCAGTGGATTTATCTGGCAGGACCCAAGCTGGCTATGCTGGTGCGGCCGGACACGCACCTTCCTCCGCTGCCACCAACGGGCCCCGGGATCCCAGCCCCCGGGGGAAGTGCTAATGGGAGCTCCGCTCCTGCCCTGCACTGGCCCTGGCACCTCCAGCTGCTGCTCACTGCCGCCGGCCTCTGACATCAGCAGATGGCTCCGCCTCCCCAAAGCGCTACTCAGAGTCACTGTGCCTCGCTCCGTTAGTAGAGAATGTTTTTATCCCCAAGAGAAGACAGGCGGGCGCTGGCAGTTTGGTGAGACCGAGAACGAAAAAAGTTGCTGACTAGCACGGCTGCCGTGAAATGGGAGCCGCGCTGAGAGGAAGCAGCACCGACCAACTATTGTTTAGTTACGCTGCTGGCTTGTTTAGCTGAATGATAACAAGGAAGTAGTCCCTAACTAGAATAATAACAGCCCAGTAGCGTAACGAAACAGTAGTTAGCCGGTGCTGCTTCCTGCAAAATGGAAACAAAATGGAAGTGATGTTTTGCATGGACAGCCAACCATAAACAAGATAAAGAAGAGCAAGGCACTGTTAAACAAATGGGGAGCAGCAGGACATATTAGACGCCAATAGGCGGAGTTTCACTCAACAATATAGATTACTTTAAGTCTCGGAGAGACAGCGCATGCGCTGCCTAGGCGAGACCTAAAAAGGTGAGTCCCAAACAGATTTGGACATTTTACATAGACTTATTTATTGGTTGTAGCGCCAAAATGGCAGTGCGGATTCAAATAAAATTTCTGTAGGGGTGAAACCATTAAAACAACTTGCTGCAAATCCGAGAGTGTGACTTCTCTTTTCAAGTGAAAAAGGCTTTTTAGATGTTAAGCAGCTTGGTTCTGCTGCAAATGACATCACTGATGACATCATCCAGTGAGTGTAAGTGTTTCATAAATGTTTTTGAGAGTTAAAGATATATACTCAATTAACCAAATACTCACTCAAACAGCCACTCACCCATACAACCACTTATACATCCACTCACTCACCTATACAGCCACTCACTCACCCATACAGGTGTTCACACACCCATTTATTTACCCAAAAAGCTACTTACACCCCCATTTATTCACCCATACAGCCACTCATAAACCTACTCACACACTGATACAGACAGTCACAAAGGCACTCAGATTACATATGTTAGAAGCACTACCATTCATTAGTAGTACAGAAAGAATAGTAATTTAACTTATGGTGTAGCTTGGTATATATCTTTAAGTCTTAGAAACATTTACGAAAAACTTACACTCACTGTATGATCTCATCAATTATGTCATCAGTGATATCAATTAAGATGTCAACAGTGATGTCACTGAACATGTCATGAGTTCTGTAATAAGTGAGGTCATAAGTAGTGCATTATGGGGGTGTAAGTTATAGTTAGCTCAGGTAACCATAACTGCTGAATTTCTATGGTTTTGCATGAGTGAAATCTGAGCCTTATTATGACGTTGCTGTAACCTTTGGGTTTTTCAGTGAATTTTTGAGGTTTAAAAAAATGTATATTTCTTAACTATAACGTCCCAGTAACCTTTGTTTTTTCAGTTAATTTCTAAGGTTTTTTAATGTTAATTCCTAACATTAACGTCCTTGTAACCTTTGTTTTTTTATTGAATTTTGAAGTGTTTTAAATTTTATTTCACAACTGTAACCTTTGAGAGTATGTGTGTGAGTGGCTGTATGGGTCTGTGACTGCTTGTGTGAGTGGCTATATGGGTCTCTGAGTAGGTGTGTGAGTGTCTGAGTGGTTCTGTGAGTGGGTGAGAGAGTGTCTCAGTGGGTTTGCGAGTGCTTCCATGAGTGTGTGAGTCATTCTGTGAGTGAGTGCATGACTGTCTGAATGAGTCTGTGAGTGTGTGTGTGCGTCTCTGAGTGGGTCTGGGAGTGGGTGCGTGAGTCTCTGGGTGGGTCTGTGAGTGGATCTGTGAGTCTCTGACTGAGTCTCTGAGTCAGTGCATAAGTCTCTAAGTAGGTCTGTGAGTGGGTTTGAGACAGTATGGGTGGATGAGAGTCTGAGTGGGTCTATGAGTGTGTGTGTCTGAGTGGGTCTGTGAGTGGGTGCATGAGTGAGTGGGTCTATGAGTTTGTGTGAGAGTCTCTGAATAGGTCTGTGAGTGGGTGTGAGTGGGTCTGTGAGTGGGTATGTGAGTGTCTGAATAGGTGTATTAGTGTCTGAGTGGGTCTGTCATTGGGTGTGTGAGCGTTTGAGGGTGTGTGTGGGTGTCTAAATGTATGTGTCAGTAGCTGTGTGAGTAACTGGGCCACAACGGAACCATACATGCCCAAAATATCAAGTGGAGTACTCTCTTCTGGTTAATTAGTAACTGCTACCTCATTGGGTAAATGTCCAGTGCATATTCTACACTCCAGCTGCCAAATGGACCATGAGGAAATGTCTCTCGTGACCTTGTGTGCATTTCGGCAATGTGATTGTTCCTTCTGCGTCTTTATCCAGAAATCTGTGATAACATGAATATTCCTATAGAGTGGACAACAAGACTTCAAAGAGGTAGATCTCCACAAAACAATGGTACTTCCTCTTAGCTATATGAAGTAAGTCCTTTTTAGTTTGGTGGAGATGTCCTCATATTCCTCGGCATGAAGAATGCATCACCCAAATCAGTGGGAAATGCTGGGGGGCCTTTAGGTAAGCTGTCCATCATCCTTTTTAAAGGCAGGAATACCATTGCCTACTACTAAGGTGGGCAGGGAGGCCAGCCCAATTATTAGAAGGGGAAGGGGGCCACACAACCCCATCCCTGAGCTGATTTTGGTCCGGGGACCCCATCCCTGGGACCTGACCACAATACAGTGGGCAGCCCCCTCCCCTGGCCGATTTTGGCCCTAGGCCTCCTATTCCCTGGGGCCCGACCTTGAAATGTTGGATGCCTTGGAACCCACAGAGGGCACCCAGTCAGCACGGTTGGGGACCGTGGGGGAGGTGGAATGCCCCCTAGGGCCTGCATTGCTCTCACACACATGGAGCTGCTATATATGCAGCTCCCTGTGTGTGAGAGCAATGCTTTCATCGGTTTCCCCGCTCGCTTAAGAGTGGGCAGGGAAACAGACAAAAAATCCGCTCCCAGCAAGCGGATGCAGTTTCACAGCTCCTGCCTGCTGATAACTTAGCGGGAGCTACTGCCAAGTCAGAGCAAACTGCAATGTCCTGGGATGGTCATCCCAGGACATAGCGGAAGCTGGCCCTGGGAAGTGGCAGTCCCCCATCATTATTGAAAACAAAGACCCGGGAGGTGGTGGTCCCATGGGTTTCTAGAAAGCCTAAGAAGGGGATCCGAGCAGCCCCCCTCCATTATTAAAAACAAAGACCTGGGGAGGTGGTCGTGCTCAGGGCTCAAAGACCCCTAAGAGGCTGGGCCCTGAGCACTCCCCTCCTTTTAATTTTTAATGCCCACATGCCCCCGGAACGTAGCCCACCTGGGGGCTATAATGTAAACAAGCCCGGGCGACCGCACTTGTTTTAAAAAAATGTATTGCCATGGATTTGCGACTCCGTCACTATTTTACAACAATTATATTTTTAAAAAGTGCTTTTTGTGGTGGCGGGGTCCCATGGGCACCCCAGGACCATAGCTTGGGGGGTCAGGGTATTTCTAACCTGCCCCATTTTCTTTTTTGGGAGGGACTCAGCTTCAGACCCAAGATGGCTGCCAACACTTCCTGGTTGAACTGTTGGCAGCCAATCAGATTTCAGGACTGTCGAATCCTCGGAAGATCGGCGTCCATAGAGATGCAAATATTGATTTCCTTTAATATCTCCAAAACTACTAAATGGATTCACACCAAATAACCAAAAGCACATTCTCATTACAAATCTACCTTTCTGCCCAATTTGGTGTAATTCCATCCAACAGTTTGAGCTGTAGTCATGTTAAAAACTCCTATGGGAATTAACATTGTAAACACACTGTTTTTGACGAAACCTTTTTCGTGAAGATTTGTCAAACACCACCAAAGATATAGGCAAGTCAAAGAAAGCTCTACCTTTGGAAACATGGTCCTAACTATAACTATCTATCTAGATATCTTTATATCACACACACACACACACACACACGCACACACGCTTGCACACACACACACACGCACACACACACACACACACACACACACGCACACACACACACACACACACACTTCAATTCCCTCAGATCTGAGGAAAAGAAAACAGCCACTCCTTAATTGATGCTGGTCAATGCATTGATTTAATATCAGGCAGACAGAAGATAATCTGTTTTGACTCCTTTGAGTCTTGGTCACATGACCACAACAGTAATCTAACAGGCCCTTAAACATTATATCAGGCGGAAGCATTCAGTGAGATAAACATAAAGAAAAGACCTCTCATTCAATTTGGCCATATTAATTAAATCAATAAAGTTGTATATCAACACCACAATTGATCGAACAAAAGATTATGTGCATTTTCATATGATTCAATTTTATCAACTTGAAATCTTCAAAAGAATTTAGTAAACCTAATGGTGTGTAGGCCCATGTCGTATTTCCCCCGGGTATTTATTCTCAGACCTCAATTCCCATGATGCCGTCCACAGTGTCCTTTGGTTAAGTTTGGTGGGCTGTACTTGGTGACTGTTGCCAGAAGTGATCAGGGTCATTGCCCAGTGCTAGTCTGCCCCTGGTTTAACCGAATGTCATTAAGGAGTGTATCTATACCCGTTGGAAGCCAGGTATGTTTCACAGATGCTCCCCTGGGTTAATCCCTGACTATCAAAATAATTGGTGTGGGTCTCGATGGTGATTAGTAATAATAACTAAAACAAAAAGGGTAAAGTACCAGATCATGGTTGTTCGGCTGTAGTAGCCCTAGAAGAGGTTTCATGTTGGTGTCACTTTTCAGTGTGGATTATCTTTGAATTCAGTGCTCATCGGTATTGCACATAGTGTGCCGTCTGGGATCTGAAAAAAATATATAGAATAGAATAGGGTTAACCTTCAATATATCTCCAAGTGGATCTAATTCTATATTTAACATCGGCATAGGTAGACATATTTCTGTGGGATTCAAGTCAGCATGTGAAGTTAGCATAATGTATCTTGGTCTGTATCTCTACTCCATAAACACCGAGAACTGCTTTAGAAGGTGGCCCATTCGTTCTCTGTGTCTTGTATGATAGAAAGGGCCGAAAAGCCATACTACGGCCATCTTGGATTATGACCAGTCGTGCCTCAGATCACGTGGTTCTCTCTGAACACCATCTGTATGATTTAGCTCGTACCAGCCTAGAGACAGGGTGAATTGTATTTACGACTGAGGCCCAAGGCCACATCTGCTGTAGGGAGTATCAAGCGAAATTCCTCTGTGCCCGAGACAAAAGGGAGTCACCCCGCCGACCTTCTCTGTAGAAGATAGTAACCTTATGTGTGCAACTGAAACTAGATATGGTATGAGCTCATTTAGGAGCCCCAGGGCTAACTGGTGTTTTTCCATTTGTAAGGCTTTGTATGTTGAATCTGTTATGTATATAAGTGTGACCCTGCCAAGGGGCCGGCAGTCTTCCTCGGCGCACCTGATGGGTGAGGATCGATGAGGCTCCTCTATGTAGAGTTCTGTTGTGGCCAATAAACGCTTGAACCTTCTAAGTTGCCAACTGCTTATTATTGACTTGGTATTGCGGGCCACTGGTAAGTGTGGCCCTTGGGATTACTATCAGATTACTACAGTTGGCGACCACGAAGGGACCCCGTGATAGGGTCTTTCCTCCTCCGTATTCGAGCGGCAGGATCGAGGGCGTCTTGGCCGGGCGGGCGGAGGGGAGTTCGACGTCCACTCCGTACTCCCGATCGGGGTGCCCTCTGCTGCTAGTCACCCTTCACCGGGGTCCTACGGGCTTAAACCCAGGAACTGACCGTATTGGTCGTAGGAAGTTGGCAGCGGAGAACGAACATTCATACCTGGGTGCACCCGGTGAGTAATTTGTTTGTTTGAAGCATGCGCTGTTGAGCGGTGCATTTGTTTGAAGCACGCGCTGTTAAGCGGTGCATTTGGAACAGTTAACTGTATTTGATTTGAGGGGTCGTGAGTACCGTAGGAGAATTACGGAGGTCTTGCAGGATGGTCCGGTAGGGACTGATTGTAGAGACTCCACGGATCTTTTGTGATTTCGAGATACTGATCAGATGCCTAGTTGTTACCTGTGAGTAATACACAGCCGGATTGCACTCGGAAAAGCCTGCGGCTGTAACTGGGTAGCCATGAGACATATCTACGGCTTGGACTACATCAGAACAGTCTCAGTGGTGAACCAGGGAGGTCATGGGATGGTCCGTAGTCCAGTTCGTGGTTACCCCTGTCTGACAGCCTCTTGCCAGTCTGTTGGGAGACTGCTTGTTGTGATTCTGTTGATCCTTTTTGAATAATTCTCCACGAACGGGAGTCGACGGGCTCGGTTAGTTTGTTTGGATGCATCAAGTTTGGATAGGTTGAACTGCAGAGAATAATGTCGACATATATGTTATCTGTGATATAAAGTCAGTTATATGTTATTTGTGTCTGTCTACTAACCAACATGTCGTGTTTCAGCAAATTGAATTGTTTCGGCTGTTGTTGCCGGACTAGCGACTCTCGTTTGGCGGAAAGTCAGCCCGCCCCTCCAGAGGGCAGCCCTAGCCATTTCATGTATGTGAAGCATGAAATTGCCCCCATATTGTTCTACACCTTGTGGCATAAGTATACTAAAGGTAATGAAGAGTTGCAGTGGCCAAAGACTGGCTCATTTGACGAAAAGAAAATTGCCTTCTTGCAGGAACAATTATTTTCTAGGCGCAGTAGGCAATCTATGTTTGATGCTTTAAACAGCTGGCAGAAAGAAGCCAAACATCGACGAATGAGAGGGGAGAAGCTAGCAAGAGCCAAGGCTGGGCAGACCATAACTCAAAAAGCTGTAGCCTATGACAGAGCTAGGGTGGACAAAGGAATCGATTGTATGAATCGTGAGTTTAGATTGAAGGTCGATAAAAGTTATGTGGCTCGACCCAATGCGGAGGACGAAATAGAAGACTTGCTGGATATGCGGCCACCGCCCCCTTATGTTCCGCAACGATTATATCCAGAGATACCAACAGCTATTGTATCGGCTGGGGCAGGAACAGTTGCCCCTACGCCGTCTCTAGTTGCCTCCACCGCAACTCCGGTTGCGTCGGCGCCTCAGCCTCCGTCCCTCCCTGCGCCTGTCATCGATCTCTCTCGGTTGTCTTCCTCTGTCTCGGAAGTTATGGCTTTATTGCTCAATTTGTTGTCAGCCACGACAGCGGAAACTCCCTAGTTGTCACCAGAGGCCATATATTCTCCCTCTGCTTGACCTCCTCTTCCGCAAGTGCAACTCCTTTTGCAGCTGTTTCAACTCCAGTACATCCGGCCGGTTCACTTGATGGCAAGAAGGTGTTCACTCGATCAGCTCTAGGAACAGAGGAAAAGGAGGTCATTGCAGTAAAGGCATCCCAATGGATGCGGCAATCTATTTATACCCTGTCTGACATATGGAGCACCATGAAAGATTATGAACCGGTGATGCAGCAGCACGCGTTAGCACACATGGCCGAACGCCTTATCTCATTGTGGGAGCAAGTTTATAACGGGGAGAGAGCTCTGACTATACTGTATGATATTCGTAGCCAGGCACATAAGTCTCGGCTAAGTCCAGAAGCGGTATATGGGAATGTGAAAACTCTGGTCAGTTACAGAATGCGCCTACAAGCTGCTAGTCCTGCAGGGGTACAGCAGTTCCCAATGCGTGAGGTCCACCCCATTTATCACCCTGAAGTAACTGAGATAATAGATGCACATGGGACGATTACCCGCCCGAGAGCAGATGCCCGCTTTCAGGAGCAATGTGTATACACCCCATGGAAACGTAGTGAGGTACTTTCCTTGAAAACCCAGTTGCCTGACCCCAGAAAGAATCCTACAGCATACTATAAGGAACTTACGGAAGCCACCTCCTCGGCGGTGATGACTCTGGCTGATATCGAGCTATTTTTCGCTCTATTGGTGCCGGTGGACATATGGCGGCAGGTGCATGACCAGGACCACGTAATGGAGTTTGGGGGAACCTGGGAGCAATTGAGGGATTGGGATGGGGATCGTAAGCCAGGAGATAAGCCTAGAACTGAAATATTGACTTTGCCGGAAAAGATAATCACTTACATGCATTCACTAATTCCTCCCAGGAAAGTAGATAAATTGACCGCGTGCAAACAAAAGAAGGATGAGAGTGTGTCCGATTTCTTTACGAGGTTCGAAAGGGGTTTTCATTGATTTTAGCGGGCAAGATCTGTCCAAGGAGGGTGGCATACGCTTGTTTGTTAATAGGTTTGTAACTAACCTATTACCCGAGATATCAGCCCGACTTCAGGCTGCGGAGAGTACCTGGACTACATCTACCCCTTCGACTATCTTAAGTATGGCCCAATACTATGAGCATCGGGAGAACGAGAGTAAGGAAAAAACAGAAAAGAGATCGAAGGATTTGAAGACTCGGGTCCTGTTACAGCAAGTTGAAAGAGGCCGAGGGAGGGGTCGGGGAACACAGAACTCCGCCCCATGAGGGGCGGGTCCCGGGCAGGGTGTAGGACGGACAGATTTAGGAATAAGTCAGTGCGCATTCTGTAAGCAGGAAGGGCATTGGCGAGCTCAGTGCCTGTTGTTGCAAGCGCAAAACGGCGTTCCGAGGGGCCAAGGGAGAGGTCGTGCTGGTGGTCATCGGGGTGGACATACCAGATAGGAAGGTGATGGGCAAGGTGAGAATAGTCAGAATTATTTTGATCATGGACAGGGGAAGCAATATTACAATGAAGGATGTGTAAGCAACGACTCGGCAGGCTATTCTGAGGCATAGGAGAGCCGAGGACAGAGTGAGGGACATGTGTCAATTCCAATAGATCAAAACGGCCCTTATGTGCATGCCCGTTTGATGAATACATCAGGTAAGTTTCTAGTTGACACCGGGGCTGTGAATAGTTCTGTTTCACATGCCCTTGTCCCTGGGGCTGCTCTGTCTGGCCAGAATAATGTGTCTGTAGGTTTCTCTGGAACTCCGGTGGTAAGCCCCATCTCCCAACCTCTTTCTCTTACTTTGGGACCAATTTCAATTGATTCACCCTTCCTTCTGACTTCACAGTGTGGGGAGAATCTCTTGGGGATGGATATCCTGAAGAGGCTATATGCCCGCATCTATTGCTCTCCAGACTGTGTTTATCTGACTATTAAGAAACCCTTTCCTCCTTCAGCGCAATGTTTCTCCAAAACAGACACCCTGCCCCCTGAGCTTGCAAAGATTCCACAGAGTCTTTGGGCTACCGGAGATACTGATGTGGGTTTGTTGAACATATCACCTATTTCGATCACCTTGAAACAAAATGCCCGGTTACCTAGAGTCCCGCAGTATAAGATTGCTCCCGTGGGTGAGCGGGCATTGTTGTCCATCGTTCATGATTTGATCCGCACCGGTGTAGTGGAGGAGACAGCTTCCAATACGTGCAATAGCCCTATTCTTCCTATTCTTAAACGAGCCCCGATAGATCAAAGCCCTGATTACGCTGACACATATCGTTTTGTGATTGACCTGCGTGAAATAAACAAGATTGTAGTACCCCAATATCCCGTGGTACCTGATGTCACTACTATTTTGACGATGATTCCTCCGACAGCTAGATTTTTCTCTGTAATTGATTTGAAAAATGCTTTCTTTAGTATCACCCATATTGAAGGAAAGAATTTGGTGTGATATATGCGTGTGGCCACAGGCACACTTGGGAACCCGATCTTCAGTTGTTCGGAGGCAGCAGTGGCACCAGGTGTTTTGTTACTTTCAAGGTATTTAAAGACTTCGAACCGCCACAAACCCAAGAGGAGATGAAACTTGCTGACTGAGTTGGGCCACCCATGACTTTGTGGAGGGACGCCATTTACTTAAACTGCGACAGCGTTCCCATCGA
The DNA here is from genome assembly GCF_964204655.1 of Triturus cristatus. Classification (NCBI taxonomy): domain Eukaryota; kingdom Metazoa; phylum Chordata; class Amphibia; order Caudata; family Salamandridae; genus Triturus; species Triturus cristatus. The sequence continues at coordinate 1,084,303,488 of NC_140593.1, forward strand.
GGGAAATGCTGGGACATGTAAGTGGAACAACTATACGGTTTCCTCCAATGGGAGCGAGGCAGCATGCACGTCAAAACCCGCAGGCGAGCACCAGAGCCATTGGCATTTGAGGAAGACACACCAGCCGAAACGCGTCATGCCATAGAAAAATACATGAATCCCTGCAGACCCGCTGAGTACCCTGTTGTTTCTTGAAGGAAATAATTTGGTGTGATATATGTGTGCGGCCACAGGCACGCTTGGGACTCCGCCCTTCAGTTGTTTGGAGGCAGCAGTGGCACCATGGGGGATATTCTCAAGAACGTGTGATAACCATCGCAAAAGTTACTTAACGCAACCTTCAACATCGCAGTCTATCGCGGGAAAATGACGCTGTGTTAACAAAGCATTCCGACCGTGTTAAAATCAATGCCACGCCGCAAAAATGCGAAACACAAATGCAAAAAAAGCTGCGATGAGGCCAATCGCGATACAAAAATCACCAAAAATCAGATACAGGCCTGCAATTCACACGTGTCAGGCGTGAAAAATCACCATAAAAACTGACAAACAAATACCAAACAACAGCCAAGCACAATGGATGTTGCCGGAGCAAGTACGGAGGAGACTAGAACCCCCCCCCCCCCCCCCCCCCCCCGGAGGTCCTGCCTGGGACCTCGGGGTCGTGGAAGGGCAAGGAGAAGAAGAGTAGGAAGAAGCGCTTCAGTCCGCAGAAAAACAGGATCCTGATAATGGAGGTGGTCGAAAACCATCAACAACTGTTCATCACCTCCACTGTGTCATTGGCAACAAAAAATGGACTACGGCAGTCCATCGTGGACAAGGGGAATGCAGTCAGAGTGCTGAAGAGGACAAAGGAAGAGGTCAAGAGGCGCTGGAATGACATCAAGCGCAAAACCAAGCTGAAACTCGCCAACAACCCGAAGGCAGCAATGCAGACTGGAGGTGGGAGTCCTGCACCACAGGTGGAGCTGGATGACATGAAGGAAATGGTGGGGAGACGGTGGCTGGAGTCGGGGGACCGGACACTGCTCAACATGACCGGACACAACAGCACCAGGGTGAGTAACGACCAGGGACTGGGGGGACGGGGTAGATGGGCACAATGGCACACATGCACAATTGAGCTGAGCACATCTGCGGACAAACCATGCCCCAGACCCCAACTCCTACCAAGAGAATAATGTACCCAAGTATGCTACATGTCAGCACTGTACAAGCACAGAAGTCAAAGGCACACAGCATGAAAGGGATAAGGGGCAGCAAAACAGAGCAGCAGGGGCCACCCCCCCAATGCAGCATACACACATAACATGCAGAGCACATCAACATTGACAACAAAGTGGCACAAACTGCAACACGTCCACAACAGAATACAGGACACAACTGGTGCCTACTGGGTGTAGACACTGGCCAATCACAAGTGGCATTGCAGGGAAATGTGTGTAGACAATGTACAAGTTTAAACACACATCCGCGATGTTGTCGAAATGTCCACTGTCCCACAGCAAATAGGCTGCCCCTCCAAAACAGCCACGATGTACACAGTCATGCAGTCTGTATGTGGACATGTACAATCCGACAACACACACGTGAACACATTATCAAACTGCATCTCCCCTTCACATTGAAGAGGGACAATCAACACCTCCTGCAGAGCAGGCCGAACCTCTCTTCTCTGATGACGAAGAGGACCACCACAGCTTCAACTCTGACGCCCTCCAAGAGTTCATTGACAGTCTCCGCAGCCCACCTCCAGGAGCAGGGCAGTCCAGCTGCAACGGGGACACCCCACCCCCTGCACAGACCACACAGCAGGCAGCATCCACCACCATGGCTGCCTCCCAGGACCCCCACGAAGAACACATGGACTTCCAACTCTGTGTGTTTGGATGCCAGGAGCAGCTGGCTGAACAGGTGCGGGTGGGCTTTGATCGCATGGCAGACAAACTAGATTCCATACGTGGGTGTCTAAGTCCCATCAGGGACCACTCACAGTCCCTAACAGACACCCACAGTCTGCTCCATGCTCTCCAACGAACCATGGCTGGCATCAGCAGAGTCCTGACTCTGAGACAAGAACGACTGTCTAGTCAGAGTGGCTCCAGCGAGCTCGCCCGGGAGTTGGGACTCATGCAGAGGCTCATGGAGACAATGGAGCGGGCCAATGCGGAAAGAGCAGCTGCCACGGCTGCACACCAGCGAGAGGTAGCTGAGTTCCACAGTGACCTCAAAACCATCCTCATGGCATTGCTGCCACAAGGCCTGGCGCCGATGCATGCTGCTGCTACCACTACATCCACATCTCCGCCCCCTGAAGTGTCAGTGCCACACAGTGCGTCAGACATTCCACCTCTGGCCTCTGAGGTGTCACTGCCACACAGTGCTGGAGAAAGGCCAGCACCACCCACACGTGAGGCACATGAGACAGCAGAGGGCGAAAAACGTGGATGAAACAGCCTTACTGGTAGGGAGAAAACTGTAGCATTCATCTCCGCCATATGGTCGGTTTCAGCTTGGTTCTGCCCTCTGCATCATCACCTTCCACTGTCCCCCGATACACTCTGCGACACTCACCTTGTACCTCGTAATGGACTGCCATATTCTGTATGTTCGCCAATGACACAGCTAACAGACTACGGACTGAACTCTTCCTCTTCCTTTGGACTTGTCATTCCCTGAAGGACTCTGGCTGGCCCTCCACGGGCCAACATTGTAAAGTGGGCTTTGCATGGCCCTGTTCTGCTTCAGATGCAACACTCCACTGAATGTGCATTAAACATTCCGAATCACATAGATGTGTCGTGTCTATGGTCTTTCACATGTGGTAGTATGGACGAATGTAGGGTCAGTGAATTCCTCTTACGTCCATGTGGCTCATGTTGTTGGACTTGGGTCACAGGGTGACACATTGCCGAATGCTGTCAGGGTGGCGCCGACGCAACAACAGCGACACACGCATTTGTTACTTCCTTTTCCAGACACGTACGGAACAACGCCCAGAGCTCCGGGGTCATTGTTCAAACTCTTACGCTGGACTCCGCTTACGCTTACAGGGGGGGACGACAACGCTACATGTCCCAGGTCTTCCCTGTGGTGATCTGCTGCTCACAGGTCTAGTTGTCAGCATGCCACAGTCACACCCTCACAGCTGGTGTACACCCGCACCACACCCATCCAGCACACGCATTACAGCACATGTGACCCTGCCAATAAAAAGGGCCGGGCGCACGTGCTTGATGCCATTTCCAACCTCTCTCGCGGTGTATCTGTGTAGTGTGCATGTAGGCATGGGGCCCAGGGGTCTGGGACATCAGATTCCGCAGGTCCGGAGGTGACAAAATGGCGTCCGCACCACGATAGCCAATCATAGAGGGTCCATGACTTGCGGGGCACAGACATAGTGGCACCGGATACACTGCGGCCGGCATAAGCACTCCGCCATGGGATGGTGACTTTCGGTGCACTGAGGTAGGGGCACCATAAGTGCTGAGCGGGTGTGCAGCCTGCGATGATGCCCTGTCCCGGCGGTCCAGACTGCTCAGGTTTTGTGTGCCCTGCTGGACTGCAGTGTAGGCCTGAGCCAGCGGACAGCGGGGGCCTACCGCCACGTGGCCTGGCCTCGCGGGTCACAGAGTTAGTGACACCTCAAGGGCTGAGCGGGTGTGCAGCTTGCGTTGATGCCCTGTGTAATGGTATGTCCTCTGCCATGGGGAAATCAAGACCCAGCATCAAATGTGAGACCTGGTGGCCTGCGGAGCAGGGCTGCATGATGTGGAGGGTGCCATGTCCGTGGGCCCTGGTCTTGTGGCTTGCAGCGGCACGTGGTGGGCCCACTTTTCTACACACCGGTGGTGGAAGGTGAGCAGTGAAGCCTGGGTGCGCAGGGGCGGGCATGCACTGCTGGGCGACGGGAGGGGCTGGGGTACATCTGCCTGGGTGTGCAGGGGTGGGCATGCACCGCTGGGCAGCTGGAGGGGCTGGGGTGCATCTGCCTGGGTGCGCAGGGGCGGTCAGGCGAGGATGTCTTGTGCAATTCTATGTACTGTGCCATTCATGTATCTGGACTCTGTTTCAGATGACGGGTCAGTCTCAGATGTGAGACCTGGTGAACTGCACTACATACCGGCACGTGGTTGGAGACACACCGGTGGCAGCAGTGTGGCCTGGGTGCGCAGTGTCAGCACTCTCTCTCCCTGTCCCTCTCTTCTTTTCTATCTCTCTCTACCCCTCTCTGTCCGTCTATCTCTCTCTCCCCCTCTCTGTCCATCTATCTCACTCTCTCCATCTCTTTCCATCTATCTCTCTCTCTCCCCCTCTCTGTCCATTTATCTCTCTCTCTCCCTCTCTCTGTCCGTCAATCTCTCTCTCCCCCTCTCTGTCCGTCTATCTCTCTCTCCCTCTCTTCCTCTCTCTCTCCTTCACTCTCTCTCTGTCCCTTGATGTGTGCAGGACACACCTTCTCATCATGATTTTTGTCTTGCAGGCTGTGACCTACGGAATGTCCCGAGGGGAGCCACCATGTGTCTTCATTTCTGTTCTGTGTTTATTTTAATACATTTTCATTTGTTTCTTCGAAGGTGAATGTGTGATGCTCATTTTTGTGATGACACATGCATGTCACCAGATGTGATTGTGCGACATCAGGCGGATTATTTGGTACATGATTCTGTGTAGTTGATGTGGCATGTCTTTGGCCGGGGGAGGGGGGTGCCGGGAGGGAGGTCCTGGGGGTGGTTGCAGTGGGTGTTGTGGCCCTCTTGGGTGTCCGGCACGCATGTTCAGTGGCTCCATGGCATCTGTTGTTCTTCAGGTGTAGCTCTGGGCTGGGCTCCCTTTTGTGGTGCAGGCTGCCGTCCGACTTTGCACCATGTCAGGTGTTAATTTTCTGCTGCTAACGCGCCTTATCGCATGTTTTGTGATCTTATTGCCGATCTGGCTGGTCGTTGAGAATGTTAAGTGAAGTGGTGATGTTGCGGCCTTTTGCACGGGAACTCCTACTCTGCATCTCATTAGCGATAATTGGCGGGGTCATCTGTGGCAATGTTTTTTGCAGCTGCTATTGCAGGTAAACTGGTGCTATGGGCTGTTAGCACCAGCTTGTGAATGGGGTGATACATTTATCGTGACTTTCGCTGCGTTAAAGTGCCGTTAACTCGGCGATAGCTCCTTGAGAATATGCCCCCAGGTGTTTTGTTACATTCATGGTATTTAAAGACTCCGAACCGGCGCAAACCCGAGAGGAGATGAAACCTGCTGACTGAGTCAGGCCATGACTTCGTGGAGTGATGCCGTTTACTTAAACTGCGCCTTCAGGTCTGCATACCATTGGGAATTGCGGAGGACGTAGGTGTCTGCAGAGGCATTTACATTTTTCAGTACAAACTCTGGTGGTAAGGAACAATGAACAGCTTTCCCATCGAGGGGAATGCTGGGACATATAGTTGGAACAACCATACGGTTTCCTCCAATGGGAGCGAGGCAGCATGCACGTAAAAACCCGCAGGCGAGCACCAGAGTCATTGGCATTTGAGGAAGGCACACCAGCTGAAATGCGTCATGCCATAGAAAAATAAATAAATCCCTGCAGACCCGCTGAGTTCCCGGTTGTTTCTTAAAGGATAATAATTTGGTGTGATATATATATATATATATATCCTTTTCCAGTCTCCTAGCAAGGAGCCCCAGACCCTTCAGAGCGGCCTCTCAACAACAGGCACGGAGAAGCCTGTCAATTCACTACATGCATTTTTATAAAAAGTCTTGGGTCACATGACTGGTAAAAAATACATCTCCCACACTGCATCGGGAATTTCAGTTACATGCTGGTATTTTACTGAAAGTTCTTATTTAAAAGGCACAGTTCCCAATTTGCTCTTAACATCCTCCGATGCATTTAAATGTAATAATATCCAAATGGAACCCAGTCATGGCAGTTTATAATTACCAGCAAGATGCTCAAGTGTTTGGACATCTTTGAAAAAAAGGTTCTTTCTCTGAAACGATCGGTGTAGGAAGTACTCCTCACTGAATCCCTTCCAGCGCTGCTGTCTCTTTTCGCTATGTAGCATAACCTAGTAGGCAAAACAGCAGTGTGTGGGTCATGCTCCATATTTGAATCCTTTTCCAGTCTCCGAGCAAGGAGCCCCAGACCCTTCAGAGCGGCCTCTCAACAACAGGCACGGAGAAGCCTGTCAATTCACTACAGGTGAGCACAGAAAACAGAGGCCCATTTCCAGAGTTGGTTCCTTTATTCAAAGTAGAGTGCACCGTCAGCTTCTCTCTCCCTACATGTTTCGGCACTCTGTCTTGATCACGGGAGGAAGCCACAGCCAAGTGCTTACGTGCATGCATTTTTATAAAAAGTCTTGGGTCACATGACTGGTAAAAAATACATGCATCGGGAATTTTACTGAAAGTTCTTATTTTATATATATATATATATATATATATATATATATATATATATATCGCCAGTAGGTAGTTATAGTTAGGACCTATTTTCCATAGGAAATCCGCAACATTCTATTCCCAATAACTTTGGCGCCGATTGACGAATCTTCGCAAAATTTTCAAAACTTTTGGCCAGCTCCGGTCCTCTCCTATCCTGAAAGTCTTGGGATGATTCGTGTAGCGGGGGCCGAGAAAAAAGGGGGGTCCCAAAACATGTTTTCCCCATGCAATTTCCCATAGGACCTTTAGCCGCAGCTACAGCCCGAACTGCTGAACGGAATTACACCAACTTTGGCAAAGAGGTAGTCCTCAGTTCAGACTCGTGCCTTTTGCTTAAATGGTGTCAATCTGTTCAATAGTTCCTGAGAAAATTACAGTTAAAGTACATATATATCTATGGCCGCGCTGGATCCGAGCACCCTGAGCGCACCCTCCCGATCACGCGCTGAATGCTAATTGGCTGGAACCAGGAACTGTTGGCAGCCATTTTGTGCCTCGGTAGAAGCGAGGCTGAAGAGGTCTGTGGAATAAGTGTGTAAAACGTATAAAGGGGGCAGGGTAGAAATACCCTGACCCTCTAGACCTGCTTAGGGGGTCCCAAAAACCGCAATGTGCACGCAGGGTGCGCGGATCCTGCCGTAAAAAAAAAAAACAGAGCTTTTTTTATAATTAGGCCCGGGGGGGCCAAATCCCGGGGGCAAAATTATTAAATTTAAAGGGGGCCCAGAGGGGTCCCCCAGCCCCGGGGACTGCCACATCCCTGGGGCTACAAAATAAATTGGGAGGGGCTCGAAAGCCCCTTCCAGTATAATTTGTGGGGGGAGGGCTCAACAGCCCCCCCGAGCCCCGGGGACCACCACTCCCCGGGGCTTTATGTATTGAGGGAGGGGGGCTGCATGCCCCACCTCCTGGAGCCCTCGAGGGCCCTGGGGACCGCCACCCCCCAGGGCCGGCTCCTACAGTGTCCTGGGGTGCCCACCCCCAGGACACTGTTGTTTGCTATGAGAGGGTGGGAGTCTCCCGTCCTCCCATAGCAAACTTGGTTTGGATTTTAAAAGAGAGAGCAGGGAAACCTGCTCTCTCTTTCAAAATCCAAACCATGTTGCTTTTCCACACGGGGAGATGCATGTCAGCAGCTCCCCATGTGGAAAAGCAATGCCGGCTCCCGAAGTAATGAAAAAAACGAAATATAATGCGCAACGAAATTTGTTTGTTTTTTTCCGCTACTTACCTGAAATCGTCCGTGTGCTGCATTTTACAACCCCCCCACCTGCCCCTCCCCCGCCCCACGTCACCGCCTGGTGGCACGCCCTATACGGGCCGTGGCTGGTCAGCGCGCTCTCAAGGAATCAATCCACAGGGATAGCGGTATCAAAAGGAGGATTAATTCCATCATAAATCCACACACAACGTGATGCGTTTCAACCGATAACGCGGTCTTGCTCACACAAAGTGCAAAGAGATCGTCATAAGTCAACATACAAAATGAAAGTAGGACTACTCATTCAGTTTCAAATTCAAGAAATCCAAAGAGGACTTTGGCTCAGACAGAAGAATGGGTGCCATTTTGTGGTGGTAAATACCATGAATATGCCGATATATTGCTACAATTCATGACTGCACAGATAATACTGACTGCTTAATCAAAATGCAAAGCAATTGAACATTACGATTAGCAACACTGCAAATTACTGCAACAGGTAATAAACATAAATGTAATGATGTTAAAACGCAAACACAGTTAATTCCATGTATGAGAGTAACTTTAAAGACTATTTCTTCCCCAAGTGGGTTGGTGACAAATTCAGAAATCATGGCATACTGATCCAAAAATTCTACTGAGGTTCTACTCATGGTACTGGTAAACGTGATGTTGTAATCATTGATATTTAATTTTTTGATGAAAAATAAAATAAAAAAATAAAGACAAAAATAATTAAATATCAATGATTACAACATCACACTTACCAGTACCATGAGTAGAACCTCAGTAGAATTTTTGGACACCAAAATCGAGGTTATTGACAATACAGTACAAACAAAACTCTTTCGGAAAGACACGGCAGGTAACACCTTGCTTCATGCCCACAGGAGTCACCCTGATCCCTTGAAATGGAGCATTCCATTCGGGGAACTGTTGAGGGCAAAACGCAATTGTAGTACAGAAGCAGCCTTCAAAGAAGAATCATCCACCGTGGTAGAAAGGTTCAAAGCTAGGGGGTATCCTGCTTGGGTACTCAACAGAGCCATGAGAAAAGTAGAACAAATACAAAGAACAGGTACTCTGCAGACTAGAGTAGAAAGTGAACCTGAGATGAAGGAACAGAAGAAAAACACCATGATCATATTGACATATAATAGGAATGCCAGTGACTTCAGGAGCATTCTTACCAAACATTGGGACATCCTGAATAGTGACCCGAATATAGGTCCTCTCATGAGTGAAAAACCCTGCATCACTTACAGAAAAGGATATATTTTCAGGGATAGACTGGTACACAGCGACATAACAACTTATATTACCCTGAAAGATCAAGGACTGAAGGGTTTCTTTCCTTGCGGGCATTGCAAAGCCTGCAAGAACAGCTGTATGAGGAAAGAATTCCCAGGTGGGGAAGGGAGGATGAGAGCCATTACCCAGTTCCTCACATGTGGTACCCATATGTCATATACTGCCTGGAATGCCTGTGCAAATTGAAATACATAGGCAGTACCATCCATCAGGCCAAAAAACGTGTGCTTGAACACATGAGGGCAATCACCAATCAGGACCAGCAGTACCCTGTAGCTCGCCATTTCCAACAACATCATTTTTCTAATAATGCCTTACCAAGAGGCATATTTACAAGGGCCATATCTCCGCTTTTTTGGCTTTTAAAGCCAAAAAAGCAGAGATAAAAATATCGCCCTATTTACAGGAGAGTGATAACATGCATTAGCGCATGTTAGCACCCTTTTACCCGACGCCTCCCTTTGCATCTCTAATGAGATGCAAAGTGGGCGTCACTGGGCAGTACAACCTTGTAAATATCGCTGATGTACACATCGCGATATTTACAAGGCTGCCCACTCATTTTAGCAGATGTTAGTTTTTGGAGAAAAACAGACTTGGCTATACTTACCATTGGGGTGGATTATGCTGATACGACCACAGGGTCGTATCAGCAAGGTTATCCCCGTTTTCCATGGAACATCGCTGGAAAACAAGCGATCTTCCATGGAAAACATCGCTATCGCTGGGAAATTATCGCCATTGCACTATGAGTTGTTAATACAACGCTAGCATGGCAATAATTTCCTGCGATAGCCAGCGATAACATTTTTCTCGCTAAGAGCTGCCAGCGATAATTATCGCTGCCGCTTGTTAATATGCCCCCAAGTTATTTCACAATGGAACATGTCCCGAGACCCCCAAGGGGAGGCAACAGAGCATTGAAACTTAGACAATGGGAATCCATGTACATTATTGATCTACAGACTAAAAGCCCGGGTGGGTTGAACCTAAACGAAGAATTCAGAATACATCTGTATGAAACGTAAAATTCTCCTCAGCTCTCATGTCTTCCTCCCTAGCTTCTTTGGGATTATGTAAATGTAAAGTTGGTTTTAATCTATTTCTTTTTCTCCCTTTTCACTACAGGAGGAAAGGAAGGGGCCCACATTACTTCTATACTTTCACATTCACGGTTTCTATAACCTTTTTTCCAGAGGCACATGGCGACGATGTATCACGTCAGTCAAGATCGTTCACCTGTGGTTTGATCTCTTTCTTTAATTGTTTAAAGTCTTGTTTCTCATATAATAGGCATTGGACTGAGTATAATTATGGGCACAGGCCCTGCATTGTGTGAACGCAATCCCTTTGAATTATGGGATGTGAGCTTTTGTTGGGCACATGCCTTGCATTGAGTGAAAACAATACTTTCGATTCACGAGATGTTAGAATTTGCCTCAGCTGTGTTAGATCTGTTTATATCGGCCACTGGCCCAGGATCAGTAATACGTCAAGGAGATATGGATGTATATATGTATTTATCAATTTAAGTAACTGTTGTGAGGCAGTTGCATGCATGTCAACTTCTGCCCCACGAACCTTCTCCTCTTTCATCATATGTCACGGTACGATGATATACTCTTGAACGCAGCGGCATCATATGCAGTAATTATGACACTTCTGTGTATATTCAGAACCCTTGTCCATGTACAAGTACAGATGCAATGTGCAAATTGATTTATTTACTTTGGAATGCCCCCCCCTTTCTTTCAGACACAATTTCAATTTTCTTTATTGATACACGGGTTCCTGTACAGGTCACGTGACCACTTTTTTCTAATATTATGTTTGGCAATCCACACTCAATGGTCATAGGTGCCGAGAGAGGACAGTGCATTACATCTTGGCAACAGGTAACCCATTGAATAGACAACTTGATCTCCTCCTCCCTCCTCTGGATTTTTGTGGTTAGCGCCGGGACGCCCCTTTGTTGGGGCAGCTGTGCGCTTTATAAAAAGGCGTAACATAACATAACATTTCTCGATGGCCATTGAATATTATGGATCCGCAATGTACAACATGGAACGGTGTTTACATCATGTTGTGTTTTGTCCACTGTCTCTCTGTATTATAAACAGAATATCATATACAATTATTGTCATCGAATACAGGGAGTCCAATAAGAATTGTAATCATGTTAACGATTGCAGTACATATGTAATCAGTGGACAATAACAAGTTCCAATATGGCCGCTTATTTTGACACAGAGGTTTATCTGTATTGTGAGTCCTTCGTTTATTGTAACCTATTAAGTTGTGGTCAGTGTATACATAATGGTGATTGAACTATCACTTCTTTCGTGTGAGCAAGGCGTAACTGCCGAAACACGTAGCGTGGAAGCATAATAAACTTCCTGAACTGGCAATTCTGTTGAATCCTGAGAGTGCATTATTTCGCGATGCGAAGTGGATTTGGAATATTTGTTTACCGGGTGCTCTCCCGGTGCATGCACCACCCTCCACGGGTCCTTGGTCTCGGCAAGAGCGGATTGGATTTGGATATTTGGATATATATATTCCTTTAGTATATATAAATACACTAAAGGAATTTGTAATTGCATGAAATGGCAGAGATTTATTGCACACTGTTCAAAATTGAAATGTCAAATTGCTTTACTTTAGGAAACACATTTAACACATAAAGAGCCTCACTTGTTAAAACTTGCCCGAATTGGTTCCATTTTTCTCTGTTAAGAAAATTGTGTCATTGTTCTCTATCATAAAAATCTAAATCTACAAGTTTTTTAAAACAATAAGTTGATAATAAAGGCAGATGGTTATTACGAGATCTAAAGATTAATAATGTCCCCTTTTCCATTTTTAACATATATGGCCCTAATGGCATTAATTTTAATTTTTGGGTTGGCACTGAATCCAAATTAAGGTGATTTCTAACTCTAACCTTCTCATGGGAGGTGATTGTAATAAACAGGACCCATTTACTGATCGAAATTCAAAACCAAAATATAATCCCAATATAATGCAAAAAGGTTTTCAGAAGGTCATTAATTCTAGAGATCTAATAGATACTCGGAGGCTATGCTACCCCAATATTCTGGAATACACATTTTTTTTCTCCTGGTCATCAAGCCAGATCTAGAATAGACTATATTTTCTCAAGTAAAACATTACTCAATCTCATATACATTCTGAAAAAAATACCACTTTAATATCATCTGAACACACCCCAGTGCTGGTGGACTTAGATCTTCTATCAGCATCTTCTGACTGTAAGTTATTAATTCCTTATTGCAATATTACGTTTTTACTGATAAATGTGTTGCATTTGCTACAGAATTCTTTGACATCAACACTACTATTGACTCATAAGTAATTTTTGGGGGGATTCGTTCAAAGCCACTGCTAGGGGTTTCATTATGAACTTTGTTGCTGTTAAAAAGAAATTAGCTGCTAAAGAGCCCTTGTAGCGTTTAAAGTCTATCAAAAGTTTAGAGTATGAATATTTCTCTTCCAGTCATAAAGATACTCTTGCTTGACTTATTCAGACAAAATTGTAAATTAACAAGAAATCTACCAATAAGGTATTCGGAACACTTTTGAAGATTAATACCAAATATATTGGTGGATGTAATAAAGAAGGCAAACCGCTAGCTAACTACTTTAAAATTAAGTGAGAAAAGTCCATAATTTCTCTCAGGGTAATAAACCTTACAACAATTCTGATTTTCTGAATTGTTTTGTGGAGTTTTAAACACCTGAGTACACTCCATCACAGGATAGCATTGACAACAATTTTGATACTATACCTAAAAATGAAACACAGCAACTGGACCTATCTTTATTAGAAGCAGATAATGTCATTGATTATATTAAAATGCTATTTCCAGTTTTCCCAAAGACAACACACCTGGGCCTGATGGGATTTCTCTGGGATTCTTATTCCTAAATTATTGTTTTTGTTTCAAACTTTTCATTTTGAAGGTTACACTCAAGGTTCTTTTCTAGATATCATGCGTTGCTCGATATCCAAAAAATGATGAGGACCTATCAGATTGCTAAAGCTTTAAACCTATTTTATTGATAAATACTGATAATGCATATTAAAGAATGCATCCCTTCTTTGGTGGGACACAAGCAATCTGGTTTTGTTTCTAATCAATATCTTGCTGATAATTCTAGGACTTTTAAAAATATAATTCATGGTGTATCAAGAATATCAGATCCAGTTGCTACAATCACACTAGTTTGGGTAAGCTTGGAATTTATGTTTAAAGCTTTACAATTACATGGTTTTTGCCCCAAACTCTAACACAATATATCACTTTATTATATATTATAGTCTTTGTTACTGGCACACAATCTTCATATTTTGATCCTAGAAGAGTTACCATGTACGATTGCCCTCTTTCACCTTCGCTCTATAGTTTAACATGGGAACCTTTTTAATGGATACAAATTTAAAGAAGCTGAAATCAAGTTTACTGGTTATACAGATGACATTTTGTTTTGTGTGTCTAACCCTGATACATCCGTCCTGGCCTTTTTTTAAATTCATATTCACTAGTTTCTGGTTACAGGTTAAATATTGATAAGCCTGAATCAATGGCACTTAATAAATACAGTTATACTGTTATAATGATATGTTTTTAAGCACAGGTTCAGCTGGAAATCTATGAAAATAAAATTCTTAGGTATTTTCAATTCAAACTCTATAAGCAAAACTATTATTATTAATCTTCAGGAAATTAAACGTAAAATTGGGGTGATCACAGAGAAGTGGTCTCCTCTTTTGCTTTCTTGGGGGAGTAGGCTTTACACCATTATAATGCTACTTTCACCTCTTATTAATTTGGTTTTATATTTGATCCCAGTCAAACTTCCACAAATTGTTTATATAGCCGTAGATAGTTGTTGAACTAAATTTCTGTGGAATGCCAAAAGGGCTCGGATTTCTTTGGACAAAGTACAGTATTTCAAACAAAATGGTGTGATTTTCCTGAATTTTAGGAATAATCATTCAGCATTTACACTTAAACAAATTTGGCCATTCTAAACATCTGGCAGAAGTAAGAACATAATTTATTCTCCCCGGAATGTTCTTATATATTAAATAAACCTTTCTTTCTTTCTTCTTCTGTTACTGATTATTCTGCATTTTTAGCAGGATCCCTTTTACAACATTCACTGCTAAAATTAGATATTTTCAAGTATTCTCCTATTTGGTACAAAGCAATTATCAAATTTAATAATAAATTACTCTGTTGGCGGGATTGGTTGTCCAAAAAACATTACATCTTGCCATAGGGGCTTTAAGGCAGCAGTATATGCTCTCCCTAGCCTAGCCGGGAAGCATTTTTCATTCCTAGAGTCTGCAACTGTCAGGTGATCACAGAATGCAGGACATTAACCACAAATGGACGTGGAGTATTCTACAGCACAAACTGACTTCCGCAGTAATCACAGATGCCGCCACCACTGTAAAAATTGATTGTGGAGAAGGTCTCTATTTCTTTCCAGCATTTCCCGATGCCTTGTTTGCTCTTTATCTACCATAAAGCATATTCCTGCTATACCGACTGTTGGTCATGGATGGATCAAAAATGGCTAAAAAACACTTAAATAAGACAGAGTCTTCCACTGACCAGTAGTATGGAGAAATTGTGGGAGCATTTTCAGGGTTGGTCGATCCTTCTTAAAGTAATGAGAGCCAACCAAACCCTGTGTCTGGTGGCTGTTCAAAGGTAGCCTCAATCAGAGGGTTCAACCAACAGAATCCCATAGTATAACCCTCTTGAAATACACTTCTTATGAGGATGGAATGAGAGTACTGCAAAAGGAACTGGGATTTGTTCTAAGTACTACCCATAATCTATTTACCTTCAGGTTGTAATGTTTTGAAAATATGAGAAAAATTAGATTGTGCCAATCTTTTGGTAACCAACCTTGGGAAGCAAAACTATTTTCAATGGATTTACACCACCACTCTGATTTCCACCCCTATATAGCCCCACAACTCCAATGGCAAAGACTTTTGAGAATAAAGTTCTGAAATAATTAGAGGCACTCAAAAAACATTGGTATAAATCCTTTCAAAGCCGGGAAAGACAAGCCCCATAGAACCTCAATCATAATCAATACATAGCGATTAAACCAGTCAATAAAGGTGGAGCTACGGTCATTGTAGACACAGATATATACATTGCAGAGGCAGTGAGACTACTGAGTAACCAAAACAATTATCAGTTGCGCATTGTGTTATCTCGCAGACAAGGTTTGGAACTCTATTCTTCTAATTTTGAAAATGCAAAAACTAAAAAATGGATAAGTGCATGGATGTTTACATTTCCTAATTGAACAAAATCCACCCTTACTAAACTTTTACATTCTCCCTAAACTGCATGAAAACAAATATAACCCACCATGATATCCCATCATTTCAGACATAGCGTCTATTTTAGAACCACTACCCAAACACAGTGGGTTTTTCTCTTAGGGAGATAATAGCTAAAATGACATCATCACTCAGGGATACCATGCAGGTACTGAAGATCATTAAGGGCTATCAGTTTGAGCCTGATAATTACATTTTGGTAACATTAGACATAAGGCTCTTGATGCAGTGCGGCTATTAAAAACCCTTTTCCTTATGACATCAACTCAGAAAACCCCAACACCTATTTATTCATATAAACCTACGTCAGTGGGGTCCATGACACCGAATACACGAATCTACTCAGTTTTCTGGATTAATGATAAGTAGACGAGCTGCAGGACGAACGGGGTACCTTATTAAAATGACCCAATGTACATTATACGCATTATATACATTAATCTTATAAACTATCGGTTCTAAACATCAAGGTACTCCACTATTCGGTCGATGGACCAACTAGTAGAATCAGTTGATGGTGATTAAGTCCAGCTCAATCAAGATTAAAACCTTTAACATTTATTGATCATGTTTAAATTAAGAATCACAGACTCAACCGTAGAGTTTGCATATGATTTTATCTGAATTCATTGAATGAAAGTAAATAAGTAAGGTTTTATTAGACAAATACATTTAACATTATCCGTAAGCATTTAAGCAAAATTAGAATAGAATGGAAAATACTCATTACCCTTGGCCATAGGGCGATGAAGAGAATGGTTCACCAGAAAGAAGAATGAAACGCAGATCACAGGATAGATCTCCCAATCCTGACTGAATGTCCCTATAAACCTCCTCGGACGCAATCTCCTCTTGGGGCAACTCCCGCAACGGTCTCGTTCCTACTCCCCATCAAAGTTTGAAGTCCAAAATGATAGAGTCTCTCGTAGCATCAGGATAACCAAACCTCAGGACTCAGCACTCAGGAACCAGTTCAGGACTTCGGGATTGGAACCCTCATAATGTAAGCGCAGACTCATTTACACCTATTCCTCTAACTCGCTACACTCAAAATTTAAATCTTTAGGGGCTGAATTCATTCTAATTAGTCCATTGGAGGGGTGATGATGGTCACCTCATTGCCCTCCTTGTTCAAACCGGTTTGCAAACAATAAATGCATACAGTAGTTCTCGTAATCCACACTGTCCAAGGAAAAAATAACTTGTTAATGAAATTCGTAACAAATTCCGATGGTCATCCTCTGTAGCTCAGTTCTCCCATCCGTTCCCAAGCATACATGCTGAACTCTTGGCACCACTCTCATTTCAGGTCAGGCTGGCCTTGACATCTCTCACTCCGGGCATAGGCCGCATACACGTGACTGGAGCATTCACTCTGCTCATGCGCGGGGCCATCTTTTTCGGCGCAGGCAATCCCATCCCTCTCCGGCAGCCATTTTCAGGCATGGCCTACCAGGCCTGAACAAAACTAATATAAGAACAAATACAACAGAAATTAGAAATTCTAATAACCTGTGTTAGATATTACCTAGCAAAACCGACACTTAAAGCCATTTTACTTACCATCTGCATTCTTTGCCACAGTATAATTTTACTACACAACAAAATCCATGTAATTTTACTCTATTTATTACGTAAATCACAAGACCTATGTTATTTAATCCACACTTGTAAATAAATTAGATTTACAAAGCCAGTTAGTTTTCCCACATGTAGTGTCTAATAAAGGTGCATTTTGTTGATCAGTACATGTGTTCAAACAATTAGTATCATTAAAGTTATGAGGTCATTAATTTCAAAGGGGTACAAAAAATATTTTGTTTCCCCTGCTCCATCACTCTCCAGAAGCATCCTTCAGAGAGCCACCTTGGAAGCTGTAGACAGAGCTCTGAGACAGAATGGTTTTTGATGCCCCATCCAATTTGTAATTCAGTGTTTTGAGTTGTCTTTAACAAATAACTTTTTCGAGTTTAGGGACAATAATATTAGCAAGTGGGTGGAACCTAGATGGGGATTCCTTTGTGCCCTGCCTTCTGACTATTTTTGTTGCCCAGTTTGAATCAGCCTATTTCCACATTGACATAAGTCTGTATCGGGGTAGAGTAAACTGTGGGAAAAGTGCAATAATATAGCCTTAGAGCCCTCAGTAGCAGGCTCTATCAACCATTAAAGGCCTGCTCCAGAGTTAAAGGCCCAAGCCGAAGGCGAGGGCCTTTAACATGGGAGTGGGCCTTTAATGGCTGATTGAGCCCGCTACTGTGGGCTCTCAGACTATTAGAACATTCTGCTCCTTGAGGGCATAATGATCTCATGTGTAAAAACAAAGGCTTCTCAGAGCCCGAGGGGGTTTAAATCCCCTCGGGCTCTGAGAGGCATTTGTTCACAGCAACCACTGTGAAATGAAAAAAACATTGGAATGTTGCTCTCCGGGCTTCTACCAGCCATTAGAAGCCCGAAGCACTCCATTGTCTTCTATGGAGCGCTCAACATTCCAATGTTCTAATAATTATGCTTTGTACATTTGGTAAGGAACACCTAAAGATTAGGAGCTGTTTCTGACTTCAATCAACTAACAAAAATAACAACTTACCTACAAATTATGTCCAGAGATGAGAGTCTGGTGAACAATGTGGTTTAAAACGAAAGAAAATATTGCACTATCCAACATCCAAGATCTTTCTGTGGGACAGTTTTTGAGATATTAAAGGAATAGTAGAACCACGGAGGCGTAGACGATCCAGGCAAAAAATCTTCAGGTTAGATTTAGGGCACAGGGTTACCACAAAGGAACGATTCAAAAAGCCGACAAACAAGCTTTTATAGCAACATGAAATGCTTAAGTAGAACCACATGTGAAAAATAAAACAGAGGGCATGAGTGCAATTATTGCACTTAATCGAACCAGATGAAGAAAATCATACAGAGAGTTGGAAGAACTTGAGTGCAGGCAATCAGCTATGATTTAACCCAGATTTGCTTTTAAATGAGGGAGCAGGAACGTGAACAGCTGGTACATGTCAAACTATGTTACCAGACATTAAAGACAAATGCCACATGGGATTGTCCATGCCAATTGTAATATATTGAATTAACTTCCAGGATGGTTAAACTAAGAATTCCAGAACATTGAAGCACAATTCGACAATAAAAACCCATCATGAAATTGATTACACATTTATTTTTACAAACCAACACTTCCAGATAACATTAAATGGGGGTCTCCAATTGGAAGAGGTAGGCA
The DNA here is from genome assembly GCF_964204655.1 of Triturus cristatus. Lineage (NCBI taxonomy): Eukaryota > Metazoa > Chordata > Amphibia > Caudata > Salamandridae > Triturus > Triturus cristatus. Next base: position 1,084,322,088 of record NC_140593.1, read on the forward strand.
CCTTTGTCCAAGTAGGGACCCTTCCTTCTAGTCAGAGTAAGGGAGTTACACACTTTAGATAACCCCTTCTCACCCCCTTGGTAGCTTGGCAAAAGTAGACACGCATATCCCAAAGGCAATGTGTAAAGTATTTGTACTCCAAACACACAGTAACACAGTGAAAACACCACAAATGGACACCGCACTAGTTTAGAAAAGTAAATTATCTTTATTTAATCCAAACAAGACCAAAACGACAAAAATCCAACATATATGTATCAAGATATTACTTTTAAAATGGTTACGTGCAAAAATAGAACTGTATAAAAAAAATATCTCCACCTAGGGCTATAGCGACATCGTGAATATCTCCACCTGAGGCTATTGCGACATCGTGACAGGCACAAATCCAAAGTACGGTGACAACCACAAGGTGAGCGGGCTTGACACTGAGTCACACGGACCCCCAAACAACAGTACCTTGGAAACGAAGTCAATAGAAGATGCACGGTGTCATGGAGGTGAGGTGTCGGTGCCGAGGAGCTGATTCCCTTCTGCACTGGGAAGGCGTGGCGCCGGGTCCGTGAGGAGGTGAGGCATTGGATCCGGGACAGGGGAAGTTAGGGGGTGTGGGTGATGAAAAGTCAGTTCTGGAGAGGCAATGCGACATTGAAGAGTTCGCGAAGTCGCCGTTTTCGGTAAACGGCTCTGCTATAACGTGATGCTGGCGGTGACGGCGTCAGTGCGAGTGTGTGTGTCGGGAAAACCGATAACTGAAGGCATTGGCGGGCGTCGAAGGGCACTGGAGCTGTGGTGCATGAGGGCAGGGCATTGTGCACTCCATGAGCGGTACCCCCAGCCTCGGTGCAGGTCGCTGTGTCACTAGCGGCGGCTGAGTTGTTCTTCCTGCTTTGCAACACCAACCACACAATTCTCAGGGTCCAGGAACTGGAATTGGCACCCTTTTGAACAAAGGAGTCCTCAGAGGAGTCCAGGTGCTGGTCAGTGGGTGCAGGTGAAGTCTTTGTGGCCCTGAGACTTCAGAACAGAAGGCAAGCACACACAAGCCCTTGGAGATTCTTCTTCAAGCAGATTCACAGCAAGGTATCAGTCTTTGTCCTCTCTTTGGCAGAAACAGTAACTGCAGGCCAACCCAGCCAAGCAACACAGCAAAGGGGCAGTACTCCTCCTTACAGCTCACCAGCTCTTCTCCTTGTCAGAGGTTCCTCTTGAGTCCATAAGTGATCTAAGTCTCTGGGGTTTAAGGTCCAATACTTATACCCGATTTTCTCTTTGTTCTCTCTGTGGCAAGGGTCTCTGAGCCCAGTCCAAACCAATTCTGGCCTCTCTGGTGAAGCATGACCACAGAAGGTAGAGACATCATTCTGCCAAGGAGACACAGCCTTTTCAGGTGTAAGTGAAACTCCTTCCACCACTCTGAATGCAGCCAAGGTCTATTCAGCCCAGCTATGAGTCACTCAGGAAAGGCAGGATACACCTCAACCCACTTCGTGACTGTCTACAGTGAATTTACATCCTCAGCTTCTATCACTCCAAAAACAAGAAAATGCCTACTTTCTTAAAGTGATGAATATGGTTGTGATGCACTCAGCGGATTGCAATACAGAGTTTGTCATTTACATAATTAAGGGCCATATGCATCAAAGGGTTTTGCCCATTCTGTGTCTATGAGAAAATGTGTGTAATCAAGGAGGGGGGACACGAGAGCTGGATATTTAGAGAGGTCCTGTTCTAATGCTCCCAGTGGTCTACGTAGGAAAAGACAGGTAAGAGCAGTTCCTCTAATTGGCCAATTTGGAAGTATAGTAGTAGTTACTATGATCTGAGAAGGGAAATTTCAAATTCAGATCTTGTTGCCCTCACACACCTGTTAGGGTGTCATGCTTCATCATTGGGCGTGCTCCTCGTCGGACCGGCGGTGCAATGTCCGACGGGCCTGGTGGCTTCTTTTTCGGAGGTCTTTTGATCTGAGTACGCCGTTTTGTATGAAGACCATGTGAATGATTATGGAGGGTAATAGCTCCTAAGAATGTGGGGATTCAAGAGAAATTAAAATAGGCCCTGGCCCCTCAATAGTTTTAATAAGGTTAAATAGGGCTGGGACTAAATAAAACCAGGGAGGCTACTTATGTGATGCAAGGTATCAGGGTAGCCTATAGTTGACAAGGGTCAACATGTTTCGTGTCACGGTGCTCAAGATTGAGCGATACTTCTTCAGGACCGTGGGACCAGTAAAGAATTCGTATACCTCAGTTTTCTTATAACGGGGTATTACAGGTCAACCACATACCAACTGGACCTAAGTATGGTTCAGAATAAAAGGCTCCGCCTAAACAGAAGGAGACAAAAATATATGTAGAGGACAAACATAAGCCACACATTCGTAGCTACATCAAAAAATGACGGGTCCATAAGTCAAAATGAGGTGTCTTTTAACTTCTTCAAGGGACCATCAATTCCACCCAACACTAACGAACTTGTTAGAGAGAGGACAATAAAAGAAGTTGTGACTAGTACATAAAAAATACAACCAAGTATACTCAAGCAGTGATATGAAACTCTATTCTCCTTGCAATTATCAATATAATCGAGCAGCCAATATACGCAATATATATCTTACCTCAGAGTGAGGGGTTCAAAGCTTCATAGGTAAGGGAGTAGTAACCGGACCACTGGAACGGTCCCTCTAAGGTAAAGAGATAAGCATCGCAAAATATATAACATATACGTGGAATACTCTATCTCTATCAAGAGCGTGAGGTGTGTAGGCTCCAGGTAGTTGGTACGTTACTTAGTATCAGTATGCTCTCTCCTCATAAATAGCTATCTTTAAAAGTGCTATAGGTTGGTACAACTAGTACACTGTGATAGCAGTCAATCCAAGCCACTCGTGTAGTCCTTACGTAATGCACAATATTAGCGGGAGGTGTATTTAGCGGTGTGTTAAATCCCCCTCTAATAGTGCATGATATTGACAGACTACGTCTATTTGTGTGTGATAATAAATAACATGGTGAATAGGTGCCGTAGTGAATAGATGTCCCTTAAGGGTGGCGTGTGGCTGACAAAACAACCCCAAAGGTGGGTTCGTCGTGCTCATATCACCCGCTGTCAGTGTTTCTCGTAACGATTCAAACTGACCTTAACGGCGAGTGCATAGTGCTCGTATCACTCTCCGTACACGTTCCGGTGACGAATCAGTGCCGCCGAAGTTGCGGGCAGAAAACGTAAACAGTAACTTACCCGAACGTTGACGGGGGCAGGCCACAACAGGACGTGTCTACTCCTCACCTGGATATTACCGGTGTTGGATTCACTTCCTGTATATATCCTCGATTCAGTGGCGTAGTCTCGCGAGATTGCGGGAGGCGCCATTTTGTCACACGAGGATTGCCTGACCTTGGGAATCGAACGCTAGACTGAGCTGATCGATATGGGGCATGGAGAATACATATGATGAAGGATATATTTCTAGACTAATTAGAGTGTAAATCCATATTATCCGCTGGTATATAATACCTACGAAAAGAAACAGGTACTTAGATGTGTTCAATGACTAATTAGTCAGCAGTGAGCCCAGATGGTGCTCGTAACTGGTATAATAAACCTAATAGGGAAGTGGGTCTTAAGTCTACCACAGTATTCGATGGCGTAGTCTCGCGAGATTGCGAGAGGCGCCATATTGTCACACGAGGATTGCCTGACCTTGGAAATCGAACGCTAGACTGAGCTGATCGATATGGGGCATGGAGAATACATAAGATGAAGAATATATTGCTAGACTAATTAGAGTGTAGATCCATATTTTCCGCTGGTATATAATACCTCCGAAAAGAATTAGGTACCTAGACGTGTTCAATAACTAATTAGTCAGCAGTGAGCCCAGATGGTGCTCGTAACTGGTATAATAAACCTAATAGGGAAGTGGGTCTTAAGTCTTCCACAGTGTTAAGCCCAGATGATACTAGAGACTGTTATGTAGGACCTTATAGGGAAATGGGTTTTTTGGAACCTGTATCATCAACAGTCGCCCTGCATGGAACGTATCTATCTGATTAGATACGTTCCATGCAGGGCGACTGTTGATGATACAGGTTCCAAAAAACCCATTTCCCTATAAGGTCCTACATAACAGTCTCTAGTATCATCTGGGCTTAACACTGTGGAAGACTTAAGACCCACTTCCCTATTAGGTTTATTATACCAGTTACGAGCACCATCTGGGCTCACTGCTGACTAATTAGTTATTGAACACGTCTAGGTACCTAATTCTTTTCGGAGGTATTATATACCAGCGGAAAATATGGATCTACACTCTAATTAGTCTAGCAATATATTCTTCATCTTATGTATTCTCCATGCCCCATATCGATCAGCTCAGTCTAGCGTTCGATTTCCAAGGTCAGGCAATCCTCGTGTGACAATATGGCGCCTCTCGCAATCTCGCGAGACTACGCCATCGAATACTGTGGTAGACTTAAGACCCACTTCCCTATTAGGTTTATTATACCAGTTACGAGCACCATCTGGGCTCACTGCTGACTAATTAGTCATTGAACACATCTAAGTACCTGTTTCTTTTCGTAGGTATTATATACCAGCGGATAATATGGATTTACACTCTAATTAGTCTAGAAATATATCCTTCATCATATGTATTCTCCATGCCCCATATCGATCAGCTCAGTCTAGCGTTCGATTCCCAAGGTCAGGCAATCCTCGTGTGACAAAATGGCGCCTCCCGCAATCTCGCGAGACTACGCCACTGAATCGAGGATATATACAGGAAGTGAATCCAACACCGGTAATATCCAGGTGAGGAGTAGACACGTCCTGTTGTGGCCTGCCCCCGTCAACGTTCGGGTAAGTTACTGTTTACGTTTTCTGCCCGCAACTTCGGCGGCACTGATTCGTCACCGGAACGTGTACGGAGAGTGATACGAGCACTATGCACTCGCCGTTAAGGTCAGTTTGAATCGTTACGAGAAACACTGACAGCGGGTGATATGAGCACGACGAACCCACCTTTGGGGTTGTTTTGTCAGCCACACGCCACCCTTAAGGGACATCTATTCACTACGGCACCTATTCACCATGTTATTTATTATCACACACAAATAGACGTAGTCTGTCAATATCATGCACTATTAGAGGGGGATTTAACACACCGCTAAATACACCTCCCGCTAATATTGTGCATTACGTAAGGACTACACGAGTGGCTTGGATTGACTGCTATCACAGTGTACTAGTTGTACCAACCTATAGCACTTTTAAAGATAGCTATTTATGAGGAGAGAGCATACTGATACTAAGTAACGTACCAACTACCTGGAGCCTACACACCTCACGCTCTTGATAGAGATAGAGTATTCCACGTATATGTTATATATTTTGCGATGCTTATCTCTTTACCTTAGAGGGACCGTTCCAGTGGTCCGGTTACTACTCCCTTACCTATGAAGCTTTGAACCCCTCACTCTGAGGTAAGATATATATTGCGTATATTGGCTGCTCGATTATATTGATAATTGCAAGGAGAATAGAGTTTCATATCACTGCTTGAGTATACTTGGTTGTATTTTTTATGTACTAGTCACAACTTCTTTTATTGTCCTCTCTCTAACAAGTTCGTTAGTGTTGGGTGGAATTGATGGTCCCTTGAAGAAGTTAAAAGACACCTCATTTTGACTTATGGACCCGTCATTTTTTGATGTAGCTACGAATGTGTGGCTTATGTTTGTCCTCTACATATATTTTTGTCTCCTTCTGTTTAGGCGGAGCCTTTTATTCTGAACCATACTTAGGTCCAGTTGGTATGTGGTTGACCTGTAATACCCCGTTATAAGAAAACTGAGGTATACGAATTCTTTACTGGTCCCACGGTCCTGAAGAAGTGTCGCTCAATCTTGAGCACCGTGACACGAAACATGTTGACCCTTGTCAACTATAGGCTACCCTGATACCTTGCATCACATAAGTAGCCTCCCTGGTTTTATTTAGTCCCAGCCCTATTTAACCTTATTAAAACTATTGAGGGGCCAGGGCCTATTTTAATTTCTCTTGAATCCCCACATTCTTAGGAGCTATTACCCTCCATAATCATTCACATGGTCTTCATACAAAACGGCGTACTCAGATCAAAAGACCTCCGAAAAAGAAGCCACCAGGCCCGTCGGACATTGCACCGCCGGTCCGACGAGGAGCACGCCCAATGATGAAGCATGACACCCTAACAGGTGTGTGAGGGCAACAAGATCTGAATTTGAAATTTCCCTTCTCAGATCATAGTAACTACTACTATACTTCCAAATTGGCCAATTAGAGGAACTGCTCTTACCTGTCTTTTCCTATGAGAAAATGTGTTCATGCATATGGCCCTAAATGCATGTGCGGCCTCTTTTATGTAGGTAAGATAGAAAGAAAGATCAAAACTAGGATTACGGATCATAAAAGCAGCATAAGAAGCAAAGTATTGCATTTGCCACTGGCGATTCATTGGAATGGGAACCATCACACAATTGCTCACTTACGTTTTTCTGTCCTTGAAGTCATCACTCATCACCCTGGTAGAAATCAGGCAAAGATTTTAGCACAACGTGAATCATATTGGATCAGATATTTGGACACACTAAACCCCAGAGGCTTAAATGATAAATTAGAATTACCTTGCTTTATTTGAAGTTTTTGCTATAGCAAGATGACAAGAACTTTTTTCTCTCAAACTCCTTAGATTGCCAAATATTTTCATCATTTTGATTTCGCTTTTATTCTTTCGCAAAACATAGTTGCTTTATTGGTATACTTGAAATTATACACTTTAGTGTTTACTTCTAATCATGTCATTTTATATTTGCTTTGTTCCGGGTCGTCTGTAAGGTTGATTCAAAACAGACAAAGTCGACACGTTAGTACACCTATATTCTGAGATTAAGTTTTCATGTTTGTCTTATCATCATCTACATGCACTTTGATAAAGTTTTGCATCTTGTCATTTCAATCAATGCTAAAACAGTGATGTTGTATAAAGTGTGCTTGAAATGCCAAGTTCAACATTGGTAGAACGATATTTGATAACATGCCTTGAATTGTCAAGTACATCTTAGTGGAAAGTGTTCCACCATAGTTGGTGGCTTGGTATCTGATGCAATCTTGTATGGCAACCACAGTTTATAAATCGGAGGTTTCTGCATTTGGACTGTAAACAGCTTTTTGCTGTTTATGTAACTTACCTTTAATTGATGTTTATGTGAAGAATTTCATTTATTTGCTGCAAAACAATCGACTTTTTAAGACCCTTTCCCACAAACTACATATGTTCATTTGCTTGCACTCCTTTTTCTGAAACTTTATTGTCACTTCAAAATCGTACACTGTTTCTGGAAAGTCTCTTTTCCCTTTCCTTCACTAACTCACGTCGGGGCAGACATTTCACCCAGCATAATGTCAGGCAACCTTTATTTAATGGAGGCTTCTGGTTTGGTTTTTTGAGGCACTCGAACAACATATACTCGCATAAGCTCCCCGGAGCGCGAATCATGAGGTTAGTACATTTTGAGAGTTTACGCACAGGATACTTTAAGAGCATAGCTTTTGATCTGTTTTCTTGATCGGTCTTTGCATCACTTATTCTTTTGTTTGTTTTTCGATTGTTAAGGAATCCGGATGCTTATGGACTACGGCTATACGCTCATTATACTTGCCGTTCCATGATAGTTATACGATTGGAGTTTTATTCAGCAAGTTTTTCATGCATGTTTCTTCACTGGATACAACGGAAACACTCGCATGCATGATCTAGATGACCACATATTTCTATGCATGATCGGCAGCATTTTTTGTCCCTTTAATTGCGCACTAAGCACAGTTTGACAGATTCACTTTGTTCTTTGGTGACATGGGCTCCACTTGTAACTGATGTGAATAGGAGTTTGAGATGAGCAAGCACCATTACCAATCTGTTACTCTCTATTCTTCGCTAATTTGACCATAAGCACGTAGCTCACAACCATATTTGCATTTTTGATCAGACTATGACTTTCTGGGTATATAGTTATAATTGGTTATAAATATTTGTTAAATTATGAGTTGTCTTGAATAGACCGACATATAAAATGATGTATTTTTGTTCATAGGTACCCCTGATGAAAGGCCTGGTAGTGGCCCGAAATGCATTGGGTTTGAAATGATTTGTTAATCTTCATGAAAATAAAAGAAGCACCATTCAATTGGATGACTCAACAACAACCACATTGTCTTCGCAGCATTTTTCATTGGACTACTCTTTACTTAATTTTGTACTTTCTAAAAGTGGCATTTTCAAACACACAATTTAAAAACCATCTCTACTAAAAGATGTGTTAGTAAATTCTGAGGTCAGAGAGCGTGAACTTTAGTTCTCTATCTTGTCCCCATGAAGAGTTACACTTGCACGATGTTATAGTGCAGCTCCTATGCTATCATATGGGACAGAGAGTCTTCCAAAAATGAAAAACGAAATTGGCTGTATTTCACTATCAGGACATGTAAAACACAGCAGTACATGTCCTACCTTTCACATACACTGCACCTTGGCCATGGGGGTACCTTGGGCCTACTTGAGGGGTTCATTACATGTATGAAAAGGGAAGGTTAGGGCCTGGCAAATGTGTTCACTTGCCAGATAGACATGGCAGTTCAATACTGCGCGCGCAGACACTGCAGTGGCAGGGATGAGACACTTTTACTCGGCTTCTCATGCGGGTGGCACAATCAGCGCTGCATGCCCATTAGTAGCATTTGATTTACAGACCCGGGCATACCCAGTGCACTGTACTAGGGACTTACCAGTAAATCAAATATGCCAATAATGGCTAACCAATCATGGTGCAATTTACACAGGGAGCACTTGTACTTTGACACTGATCAGCAGTGGCAAAGTGCCCAAAGCATCTAAACCAGCAAACAAATTCCATCACAGTCAAAAATACAGGAGGTAGAGGCAAAAGGTCAGGGAAAACCACCCCAAGGATGCCAAGTACAACAGACAGTCACAGAGAAAGTATTTGTCCACAACAATAACTTGATTACCCTACGGAAAAAATAAAAAAAATTATTTTTTCACTTAAAACTCATATTGAAGGTTAAATGGTCATCTTGCATTAGAGAGACTGTTAACTTTTAACCAATCACCATTTTGCTATGGTCCACTGTCCAAGTTGTCAATCCACCGCTGAGGTTTCCCCCACACCCCATGTAGAGAAGACGGAATCATGCTTATAACCTTCTCTGTGAGAAAAAAAAATCTTAAGGCTCTGAATGTGAAATAATATGTCCAAAATGTTTTCGGTTTTATTCCCAATTTACGTATTTCTGATTCGAATTGTATTGGAGTTGTCAAGATGGCACACAATTTAATATAAAATTACCCTCACTCACATTTAATATGTGACCCTTTGGTTTTAAGCCTAAAATGTTCTGGCATAATACGTTGTGAAGTAGTGTCACTGTGATTGATTTATATTACTCGACAGTGCATACAGTAGCTCAGCACTATGCATGGGTTACATATTCCTGTCACAGTGATTGCGCCAAAGGATAAGGTCCTCGTAGCGAGCTATTGAAATGGCGGACTTTCAACTAACATATGGGGTATTGTGTGCACCGAATCAACAACATTTGGGGTCCTGGTTTTGCCACTGATGAGGCGATCAGCAGTGAGGAATATCATGGTTTGAAGGTCATAAACATGAAATTGTGTGAATTGTTTGCGTATTACCAAAAAAAATGACTTTTATGTGATGGTTGATGGGAAAAAATCACACACTATTTTCATGTTCTTCTCCCTAGATATGACCAGAGTATATTGAGGAGATAATGGGGCTTATTTACAAGCCCATTGCGACTCCGGTGCGTCACGTTTATTGGCAGCGCAATGGGCTTCTCCATATTTACAAGGTCATGTAAAGTCACCCAGCGTGACTTTTCATGGCCTTGTAAATATGTTTCCCTCTCACGCATAACTCAGCATGAAAGGGGCGTTCCATGGGTGTTGCTGTGGGTGTCTCCACACAACATCCATGGAACTTGACGCATTCCCATATTTACAACATTTTGTAAACCTGGGAATGCGTCAGAATCCTACGCCTCCCCAGGCGCAACAAAGAGAAATACTTTTTTTTCTCCTTGTTTTTCCTCTTTCTATGTGTGCTGCATTCTGCAGCACGTATTGAAAGAGGAAAATGCCTTAATTATTGTTTTTGGCTGGAAGGTGTTCCTTCCTGCACAAAAACAATCATCCCCTCAGCACAGGCACCCTTGCAAAATGACGGAATGGTGTCTGCACTGGCGCATGGCTGGTGTTTGTGCTCCGGCGCAGGGGATAAGGACGGGATTGCGCCGTATCTTGTACATACAGCGCATTCCTGCCCTTTCATTTAGACGCGCAAGCCTTCCTGCTGCGCTGCCGTGCATCAAAATATTGTAAAGGAGGCCCAATGCATCTAAGATCCAATATGCCTTGGGTGAGTGCAGGATTGGTCCCCATAAAAATAGCACAGCTAGTTAAGTGAAGATAAAAAAAAATGATGTGCATAGTAAATTAACAATCTTTTTCACAAATTAGGCTCCTTAAGTATGGTTGATACTAGTGAATTAGAATTTACTGAAGTGTGTTTCATTGTGTTTTAAATTGTAATCTGTATTTTGCAGGTGGAAAATGGTACTACAATTGATGCAATTTAGGATTGTGCGTTTGAGTAAGGTATTATGACTAACAATTGAGGTTACTGCATATAAAGTCTGGTCTTTAGAACAATACCTCTTAAATGTGTTCCTAAAAGTACCAGACGTGTGTTGGTGCTGAATCATCTCACCCAGGTGACAACTGCTATGATTAATCATTCCCTGTTTTTAATTTGTGAAGAGAGACATATAATCATTAAAGGAAAGTGTCTGGTGACTGGTCACATAATAATAGGTTTGAGTTATTTTTCTATTAGCAAGCTCTCCCCAACAAATTTACATCTCCCTGTACGTGATGGATAACACAGTTAGGGATGTACACCAGCGTAATTTGAACTATGTCAGGGTTTGCAGGGGGTGATGATAGGGAGAGTTTCTCAGTTTGGGTAGCACACTGAGTGGTTGCTAAAAAGAAGGGAGAGAAATGCATTAAAAACAAGGGGACAGAGTTTAAGCAACTGAGCAATAAGAAGTTTCCCGTTGCCGAATTAATACACCAATGAATACACTCACACTCTATCAAACTCATTTGATACCACTGGAATTTTGAAAAGCACATAGATTATTTAATTAGAAATTCATTAAAAATTACATCAAATCAAAAACAGTTATTACATGACACAATCAATGTACCAGATTAACAAAGTTCACATTAAAGACAAATATACAAGATACACTCCCACTTAGTGGGCCGCTGGATATGGCTGGATATGTTCAGTGACATATTCAAATCGCCCATACACTCTAGGTCATGTTTTTGTATTCCATCGACACGTTTCAGTGGTTTTAAACTATGTGTATGACCTTCCTCAGGACAAATAATTTAAATGACTGCTCCCAACCTAATATCTATAAAATACATATAGTACATTTCCTTAGACACACATCTTAAACATACAAGAAAAAAACTACACAAATTGTGTGACATACTTAAAAAAGGCCATTGATAGTGATAGATAAAAACCTGGTGTGCCTTGACAATTGAATGTATATGCACAGGCGTACGGATGAATGACATTGGTGGATGCTGAATATATGCACTTTTTGCACTTTTAAATGACACTTGGTCTCTGGATAACTGCATGGCGGAGTGGAATATAGTTGTAATTTTATACCACAGGATATTGGGCCAGCACATATGGTCTCCAAATGAGTTTGATTCACTGGGTCTCTTTACAAGGTTTTTATTATCTACAGGAAATGTATTATTTGCCTTTTATAGATATTCGGTTGGAGGAGTCTGTCTTTTCTCTAAGGTGTGTGCTTCCTGTACTTATGATATCTTTCCTCTAATTGCCCATGTTCTTCCTTATGTAGGCCACAATTTTACCCCCATCTTCCTCATGCCTTCTTAAATGTGTTTGACCATCCCCTACTTCCAGACACCACCGTTTCCGCTTCCATGCACAAGTCCATTCTTTTTTCCACGTTTCCTTTGTTGGTACTAGTTGATTACCCCACTCCCTGGCTATGTCCCTCTTCAACAGCACTAGTTCTAATGTGCAGAACAGGAGTTTGCTCCTGGGCAGTTCCACATCGTTCAGTATTCCTGGATTACAAACTGGGTGCATTTTGGAATTTCACATTCGAGTATCGCAGACAGTTCCCCTAATATTCCCTCACACTAGTTTTTGAACTTACTGCACTTCCAAAATGTGTGCAAAAGTACACTCCCCTATTTTATAACTTTTGATCCGTTTGAGCTGGAATTTTGTTCAAAGATGCGAATTATGCAGCAGACAATGGATTATGTGGCAATTACAGCGAATCCATAATTATGCGGTAAATGTTGTAGCCACAGAATCGAGTGCTTCCAGTTGGCTTGTCCACAATCAGTTGCATTAAATGCATCATATAAATCCAACAGTAACCAACCACCGGTCATTGCTTTATTGCTTAACACAATTGTAGTATATTGCAAGAGCTGCCATCATTAAATAGTGTTCTTTTCTATGGCTCTTTCTAAGAAATGTGTAGTATTGAAGTGTAACGCAATACCATCGCACAGGCGCACCAGGAGCAACACTATCGGTTTGTCAACACCGGGTGGACACGACGCTGTCGCTCATCACTTGACAGCTATAGAAATGCATTATTCATCCTGTCACTCATGAATAATATAAGGTGGCAGTATTCTGTTACCCTACAAAAGAGGTGACCTGAGAAGCAGCTTCGAAAGGTACCACACTGGCATTATATACCCTTTGGTATTTGTGCTCTGTGAAAATACCTACATTAGTTATGCAATTACTGAGTATAATTATTGCACAAAACAAACAATCGGGGGAGGGTATTTTCTTAAAAATTCACAGGGGATGTCTTACAAAAGGGGCGCACTGTCCCACTCTGCCTCCCTGTGCACCTTTAGCGGGGTGTGTGGGACAGTTCACCCTATTACAGTCAATGCGCTGTTCCTAGTGAATTTACACGTGCACTGAGAACAGTGCATTAGTGAAAGGTAAATCGGTTGTTAGAAATAATGGGGCTGCAGACCCCCCCTCATATTTAAGGAGAGCAGAGGTCCACCTGCAGACAGGTCCAATGAGTGGCTGCACCCACCTGCAAGAGGATGCCTGGGGTGACCCCGGAGCCCCGTACACCTTGAAGAAGGGCCTCTTTTTGGAACACAGTCAGTGTGCCCCACCTCTTCATGGTGCACAGTCAGTGCCCCCACAAAATCCTCTCTGCATGTGCATCCACATCTTTATTTTGGCACAGGGGCAAAGTCAAAGGACGCCCTCATTTGAACTGAGCCACACAAATGAAGACATGCCCTTTCAGATCATGCTGGTGCTAAATGTGCACTGGCGTGATCAATGTTACAGATCATGCACACATCTGTGGCCTCTTCTGTAATACCAAAGTGCCTAATCATGAGCAAAAGGTGCGTGCACAAATCTTTTGTGCCCCTGAAGAACTTTGTATAACACAGCCCCTAGTATCTCTTTCTGGCTGTTTGCATACAAGTATTGCTGTTGCCTACTGTGGCCCCAATGTAGGAATTTGCATGAGGTATTTTAGAAATGGAAGTCCTGTTATTATTAACATTACAAGCCTCTCTTGGGATATTTCAAATTGATCTTAATGTGTTGTGGAATAACAGCAGAAAGATTGTTTATGACGGGAAAGGTCCATCAGAATCAAAAGGATGCCAGAAACGCTGGAGACATTTATGAAAAGGAGGCAGTGCTTAATTTGGGCTGGTGGTTGCTGGTGGGGCCCACTGGTGCTCATTTTTGTGGACTGACACTTATGATTCTTACTCAGACAGCAAAGGTGAGAAAAACTCTGAATTGGGAAAGAAGGAAGAAGAGAAAGAAGGTAAAACATCACAAAGGGAGACAAGATGGGCTTGCATGAGTGAGATAAAGGGGCAGGGAGTGTCCAGCAGTGGACTAAAGAGGCCTGAGGCGGATTCAAGACTATGCTGCCTTGGTATTTAAGAGCACCAGCTTTTTAAGCAATGCTTTGGGTACCGCCACCCAATCTTTTACAAATGATGCATGTCCGGGAGGTGTTCGGTACTATATGATTTATTAATTTTATCTCCCATGGATTAAAGTGTCAGAAGACATTAACGTGAAAATGATCTAAGAGTAGTTATTAAAAAGAGGTACAAAAATGGGTACGTGAAAGGTGTGCTCTTTATAAATAAGGGAAATATCCTTGTTTTTTCATATTTCGGTGTGTGGTACGCCCAAGTTGAAAAGGATGAGACGAGAAGTAGTCTGGAAAAACATTACTGCACACTTTTCTCTTTCCAGAGCATTTCTGGCATGATTATTATGATGGGGTTTGTCGCCTGGGACACCAGCCACTATGTTCACATCCATGATTGGCCCACTCCAGGATTATGACTACACCTTGTACTTGAAACTTCCCCACGATCAAGAATGCTGCAGCCCCTAGTCTATGCATGTTGAGTAAGTTTATTTCTTCTTCCACTTGGTTAGGTACATGGCCCTGCTTCAGTAAATACACATGGCCCACATTTCCTACAGTTTAGCAAAAAATAGCATCAATTTACTTACCGTGCACTGCGCTAAGCTGACTTGGTTGCATTGAGCGGGTACACAAACGCCAGCAATAGTGGCCTTGCACACACTGTCAGTTATATGCACAATGCGTAGAATGTGAGTCGTGGGAGCCATCTGGTGAATTATGTCACAAAAGGATTTACAATCTAAGTAGATATCATCACACAAAGGGATATTCAGGTCAGGAACATATATTACTGGTGATTGATGATGAAGTAAGATTGGGCAAGAGACCACATACAAATTGTTCTACGGTTCTAAATAACACTTTCTAAAAGACAAACCACGTCTTAAACAGTCTACTTACTGTTTGCAATTTGCTGATTGTGGTGGCCTTTGTATGCTTTCCTTTCATAGACAAAAGGCTTAATTTACTAATGTTTTACACATCTAAACCAAGATGTGCAAACATTGCAATTTTCACCAAATCAGGGTATGAGGAATTCTAGAAACCAAGGTCCTGATTTAGAGTTTGCAGACAGGGTACTCTGCCACAGATCTGCCGAACTGATGCTGCCACCGCTCAATTTTGAGTCAGGTGTATTGTCATGTTTCTGACAGCTGCACCCTCTGGCTTCACGGTTGGAAAAATGACAAAGAAGGCATGAAGGAGTTAGGGCTGTAAGAAATAGGATTGCCCATCCTATTTAAAGAAGATGGTCTGGTGTTCTTTTTTTTCATTTCGAGATCACCAGGCCATGCCAGTCCTTAGCTGAAAAAAAAAAAAATTACACCCAAACACAGCGAGAAAAGTCAATGTTGTCAATGTCATTAGTTTTTTGTTTTCGAAAACAAACTCTAACTTTAGGAGTTTGATTTTGAAAAAGAAAAACATTTGCTGAATGGCAACCTAAAATGTTGTGGCAGCTCAGCTACCTTTCAGTGTCTTCAGAGAAGCTGCCATGTCAGCACACTCTCCAATACAGCCACTGACACACCAACTCACTTAACCAAACACTCACTCACCCATACATCCACTTACCCACACAGTCACTCACTCATGCAGCCATTCTGACACCCACTCACTCACCCATATAGCCACTCAGATAGCACGCACACACGGATACAGTCACACAGCCACTCACATAACATATGTTAGAAGTACTATCATTCATTAGTAGTACACCTAGTATATTAATTTAACTTTTGTAGTAGCTTAGTATATATGTTTAACAATCATAAACTCTTAGAAAATATGTACACCCAGAAAACCAATCACACACCCATTAACAGACCAATAGAGCCACTCACACACCCACTGAGAAAGCAACACAGCCACTCACACACTCGCTGACTGATCCATACAGCCGCTCACACAGACACACTCACACACTCATACAGCCACTGAGACACCCAGCCACACGCTCATACAGTCACACAGCTACTCAGATAACATATGTTCGAAATAGTATCACTCACTAATTTAACTTGTAATGGAGTATCTTAGTATATCTCTTTAAATTGAACAAACCTTTACAAAACACTCACACTCACCGGATGATGTCATCAGTGATGTCATTTGAAATGTCATCAGTGATGTTGCTGACCATGTCATGAGTGAGATAATATGTGAGGTTATAAGCAGTGCATTGCCGGGGTGTAAGTTATAGTTAGCTCAGGTACCTATAACTGCTGAATTTCAATGGTTTTGTGAGTGAAATCTGAGTGTATCTATAAGAGCCCTGAAACTGTGTTTTTATCCAGTGATTTTTTTTTTATATCAATCTTTATTCATTTTCCAATTATAAATCCCACTTTCCCCACCACCCTCCCCCATCAGACAGGTATAATCAAACAAGTTCACTACATTCTGACATAAAATACCATATATTAGCTTTATCAACTACAGATCAAAGTGATATGTGCAATATCTTTCTCTTACAATATGCTACTGTATAATTCATCATGACCTTTCTTTCTATCCTCTCAGTGGGGAAGATATTTTCAGTGAATTTCTAATGTCCCTCTATCCTTTGGTTTTGTATTGTGAATTTCTAAGGTTTTTTTTAATGTTATTTGCTAAGTATACCGTCCTTGTAACCTTTGGCTTTTTTAGTGAATTTCTATGTTTTTAATGTTATTTCCTAACTATAACGTCCCTGCAACCTTTGGTTTTTTAAGTGAATTTCTGAAGCTTTTTAAATTTTATTTCCTAACTGTAGTCTGTAAACTTTGAGAGGGAGTGTGTGAGTGGCTGCATAGGTTTCTCACTGGGTGTGTGAGTGGGTGCGTAAGTGTATGCATGAGTCTCTGAGTGGGTATGTGAGTCTCTGAGTTGGTCTGTGAGTGAGTCTGTGTGCCCCCTCCATTAAAATAAATAAAGCATCGGGGAGGTGGTGGTCCCCGAGGGTCAAATTAGCCCATGGAGGGGGATCTGTTCAGTCCCCCTTCAATATATGAAATAAGCTCCGGGGGAGTGGTGGTCCCCGGGGCACAAATGAGCCTAAGGAGGGGGCCTCGTGTGTCCCCCTCCTTTTTTGTATTCCTACATGCTCCCAGAACCTGGCCCACCCGGGGGTTATAGTCTAAATAAGCACGGGAGACCGCGCTTAGTTTTCTTTCCATTTTTGCCACAGATTAGTTACTCTGCCATGATTTTGCAGCAAAAATTTATAACATTTTTTTTTCCCTTTGGGGGTCCCAGGGTTACCCCAGGGCCAGAGCCCTGAGGAAGTCAGGGTAATTCTAACCTGCCACCTTTTCCTTTTTTTAAACTTTTTGGGGGGAATTCAGTTGAAGCTGAGTCCCAAGATGGCTGCCCACACTTCCAGGTTGAAGTGTTGGTAGCCAATCAGATATCAGCAAGAAGACTGTCGGATCCTCGGAGGATACGTGTCGCTATATATTCAAATTTGGTTTTCCTTTAATAACTTGAAACTACAGAACAGATTTACACCGAATAACAAAAAGGGCACTTTCTGGAGCAAGAGCTACCTGTCTGCCAAATTTGGTGTAATGTCGTCCAGCGGTTCGGGCTGTAGTCATGTTCAAAATCCTTATGGGAATTAACATGGGAAATGCACTTTCTTTGACCCTCCGCTTTTTCTTGGCCCATGCCTGATGGATCACCCTGAAACTTTCCATGCAGAACTAGAATAACCGGCACACTTCTTTTGGAAAATTTCGCAAAGTTTTGTCTAATTGTCTAATGGCACCAGAGATATAGGCAAGTCAAAAAACACATAAACGCCTCTATGGAAACTAGGTCCTAACTATAACTACCTACTGGCAACTGCCAGTAGGAGGTGATATATATATATATATATATATATATATATATATATATATATATATATTCAGTGAAAAAACCATAGGTTTCACACACGTTATAGTTAGCGGACATTTTACTCATAAAAAACCATTGAAATTCCCCCGTAATAGTTAGTGCAGGCAACTATAACTCACGCGACCGCAATCCTCTGCTGATGACATATGTGTCTTTATGAAAAAAAAATATTTGTAATATATGTATAGCTAAAATTTAATGGAAGAAGACATGGGCAAATAAGTGTCTAAATACAGTATTAGCATCAGCAGAGGATTGCGGTCGCGTGAGTTATAGTTGCCTGCACTAACTATAACGGGGGAATTTCAATGGTTTTTTATGAGTGAAATGTCCGCTAACTATAACGTGTGTGAAACCTATGGTTTTTTCACTGAATATATATATATATATAAATATATATATATTCACTGAAAAAACCATAGGTTTCAGGGGTGTTATAGTTAGCTGGACTTTTCACTTGTACAAAACCATTGAAATTCCCCCGTTATAGTTAGTTCAGCTAACTATAACTCGCGCGCCCGCAATGCACTGCTGATGACGTCACATATTATATCACTCATGACATGGTTAGTGACATCACTCATGACATCACTGATGACATCTCAAATGACATCACTGATGACATCACTGATGACATCATCCAGTGAATGTGTGTTTTTCTGAAAATTAAATATGTTTTATATATGTATATCTCAAGGTCGATGGAAGAATAAATGGGTATATAAGTGTCTAAATGGATGATTTGTTTTTGAAAAATTGATTGTGTAACTGACTGATTAAGTGTATCATAGTGAATACATGGCTTAGTGAGTAATGTTTAAATATGTAAATATCTGTATCAGTCTCTCACTTTGTGTATAAGTGGCTGCATGGGTTGGTGAGTAGCTACATGGGTGTCTATATAGGTTATTAGTTGGTTTTTTGAGTATCAGTCTGAGTGTCTGCATGGTTCGGTGGGGGGTATTACGTAGTGCATAGGTGCATGAATGAGTGACTCACTGTTTGGATGTGTTGAACACAGCATGTGTGCAGGACCGTATGGGTGGATGAGTGTGTGTATGGGTGTGTTAGTGAGTGAATGACTGTCTCAATAGTGTCTTTATGAGTAACTACATATGTTTTAAACTAGTATATGTGACTATTGGTGTATATATGTGAGTATTTGTGAGAGTGAGAGATTGAAAGAGTTCCTGTATGAATAAGTATGTGTTTCTATAAGTGATTGTTTAAAAGACTAAGTATGTGTAAGTTTTCGTAGAAGTAAGTATGGTGGTGTGTGTATAACTGTATATGCAAGTAAATGTATGTTTGATTCTTTATTAGCATGAGTGACTATGTGTGTGAGTAACTCTATGGATGAGTGGCATTGTGTAACAGGATGTATAGGTGTATGAGTACATATGATGAGTGAGTACATGTATGAGTGACTGTATAGGACTGTTGGTGAATGAGTGGATGTGTATGTGGATCTTAGAATTACTGAAGAGGTTGTTGTAACTGGTATTGGTATGTCCATTGTTTTGAAAATTTTAGTCTCTATTTTTGAATGTGTGTATCAAAGGTTATATTAGGGTGAGAGGAGGTCTGCCACTCTATCACAAGGATGATGTCATCAGTGATGTCATCAGTGATGTCATTTGAGATGTCATCAGTGATGTCATGAGTGATGTCACTGACCATGTCATGAGTGATGTAATATGTGACGTCATCAGCAGTGCATTGCGGGCGCGCGAGTTATAGTTAGCTGAACTAACTATAACGGGGGAATTTCAATGGTTTTGTACAAGTGAAAAGTCCAGCTAACTATAACACCCCTGAAACCTATGGTTTTTTCAGTGAATTTCTGAGGTTTTTTAAATGCTAATTCCTAACTATAACGTGCCTGAAACCTATGGTTTTTTCTGTGAATTTCAAAGGTTTTTTAAATGCTAATTTCTAACTATGCCTACAGAGATAGGACATGTGAAGAAAGAAGAAAAAATGCACAGAAAGAAACAAAAGAAGTGCAGAAAGAAGCAACAGAAGTCCTCAAATACGAAGATAAGTGCAGGAAGAAGGATAACGTGCAGAAAGAACAAAAAGAAGAGCAGAAAGAAGCCTTGTTGCAAAATCATCCTGTACCCTCAACTTTTTCAGACGGATACTGGTGGTAACTGAGTCTGACTAACCAGTCCTAGAGCCAGTGCTATGTTAAAAGACACTTAGAATACAGTGAAAACACCTACATACACTAGGGAACATTATGCGTTGGGGTCCCCCTGTGATTAGCATGACCTCCTCTGTAAGCCCTTAGTGTATAATAGGGCATGGGGATTAAAACTACCTCTTAAAACAGGCCACAGGGCGTTTTTGCACACATTAACTCAGGCCCCGTCCCCTCCCTTCACCACTGTGTAAACACGCCCTGTGTCCATTTTTAGTTGGGAGATTAAGTTCATTTGAATCCTGAGGGTCCCTAGGGCCCAACTAGCCCACTAGGAACCTCCAGTAAGTGCCACAGAGCTGCGTTGCAGAGAGGTGTAAAAAGTGGCACGGCCTGGACCACCTCTCTGCAATGCAGCTCAGTGGCGCTTACTGGAAGCACTTGGTGGGCTAGTTAGCCCCCAGGGGCCCTCAGTATTGAAGGGAAATTATATCCCCAATTTAAAACATGCCATAGTGCGTGTTTGCACACGTCACCTCAGGCCCCGTCCCCTCCCTTCACCACTGTGTAAACGCGCCCTGTGGCTGTTCTAAGTTGAGAGATTAAGTCCCCCTGAATCCTAAGGGTCCCTAGGGTCAAACTAGACCACTAGGTACCTCCAGTAAGCGCCACAGAGCTGCGTTGCAGAGAGGTGTAAATAGGGGCTTGGCCTCAGAACACCTGGCTGCAGCGCAGCTCCCTGGCGCATACTGGAGATGCCTGTTGGGGGCGCGTTTGCAGAGTGCTGCACGGAGGGGGCATGGCCTCCGGCACGATGCCAGTCTTTTATTTATTTTAGTTTTTTAAGAAGGGGGGCTGTTTGGTTCCCCTTCTTATTCTAATTTATTGGCCCTGATGACCCCATCCCCCAGGGCCAGTCTCCTAATTATATTTTTTTGACCCCAATCCCCAGGGCCGGCCACTGTTTTTTATTATTTTTAAAAAATATATATTTATAGACACACCTAGGACATGCTGGACAAACCGTACGTACCTATCACCTTGACGATTTGCGTGATATTCATTAAAAGGCGACTATGCATGCAATGAATCCACGTGGAATGTATTTACACCACTAGTGAAGCTCTGACATGTCTGATGCCCTACCGTGCCTAATCCTGGTAGACACCCTTGTCGTTTATTTATACAAACATGGGTAGCTATTGACGGGCACATTTAATACACATGCACACCAAGCCATTCAAAGGGGATTCGACAAAAATTCGACCAAAACTATGCAAGAAACCCCCCTCACGGTTAATAAAACACACATCCACTGCCGGATGTGTAATACTTTTTATTTTACTCTCTGGAAAGGGGACGAACATCACTTGAGAGTCACAGCGTGCTCCTGACAGAGCCCAATGCTGTGTTACACCCACCATTGCCTGCCGAGTGCCACACACCTCTGTGTTGTATTCCACTAGCTAGTGCATATGCTATGACACTCTCTAGCCCATGTGCACTGTAACACCACCCCGTGAATATGTCATGCCACACTTGTCTTCGCACGGGTTATATTGCCCCATCTAACGTGCCTTTCTCGATGCCTATGTTATAACGCACAGTGCTATGCCATACATATTACAATCTGGGATCCATATATTTGTCACAGTGCATATGCAACGTTACACTCCCCAGCACATATTTTATATTACAACTTTAGAGACTAGTTAGGTTACACAACACTGCCCTGTGCATATTACACTCCAAGGCGCATATCGCATAGCACGCGCTAGTGCCTGTGCTATCTCGCGCTCTCCAATGAATCTGTCATTGCGCACAATGTATTGCAAATTATATTTCACGCCCGGTTCATCTTATATCACACTTTTTGGTGCATAGTTTATACCATACACTATATCTAGTTTTCATTTTCAATCGTGCTCTCAGGACTATGTTCTATATAACACTGTGTTCACGTACCCTTTTCACGGGCATTACATTTTGCGATAGGGGGTGGAGGGTCAGGGGGTGTTTCTGCCAAGTGAGCCCGGAGTCACAGTCACAAACGTCCTCTTCTTCCTGAATAAAAGTGAGATTATGCTGCATACTTGTTCATATTTTAAGTAGTTCGCACAGACACAATGTTTTAAAAACAATAAAGTTCCTAATACCCGCCTTCTCTGAACAGTTAGCTTGCTGCCCCATCCCCTTCCTCCCTATCCTCTGTTGTGTGAATCCATGGACTAGC
The DNA here is from genome assembly GCF_964204655.1 of Triturus cristatus. Lineage (NCBI taxonomy): Eukaryota > Metazoa > Chordata > Amphibia > Caudata > Salamandridae > Triturus > Triturus cristatus. The sequence goes on from NC_140593.1 coordinate 1,084,344,509, forward strand.
CTCCTCCCTCCTGCCATGCATGGTCTGATGTGCTGCCACTGCCCTCAATTTAGTATGATGTACCAGTCCAGTCCTCCTGCCCTCCATTGCCCAATTCTATGCCCCATCATTGACCTCCTGCTTAAACTCTGTGCTTAGCTTGCTGCCCCTATTCTCCTTCGCCCTGCCCTCCGATGTCTTTGTGCATGCCCCTGCTCCATCCTTTTTGCCCACCATGTCCCATGGACCTGCCACTCCTATCTACTCTGAGTGTTCTGTTGAGCTGCCACTCCCCTCCCACCTGCCTAGCATTGTCAGATGACTGTAACCTGTCCCTGCCACCTCCACCCTGCCTGTCCACATGCCATGCCCCTATCCTCTTCCTCCTGTCCTACATGGTCCATTGTACTGCCACACCCTTCTGCCCTCCCTGGTCTGTTGTGCTGCAACTGCTCCTCCTGCCTGCCCCGTGTGGTCTGTTGTGAGGTCCCTTCCCCTGAACTTTCTTGTCTGTGCACAGGTCCTGACCCTCCCTTCTATCCTCCATTGTCCTTTGTGCATGCCCCTCCACCCTCCTTCTTGCCCATCATAGCCATTGTGCTGCCACTAACCCTCCCACTTGCCATGCATGGTCTTCTGTGCTGCCATGGCCCCTCCCACCTTCCCTGTGTGGTCAGTTAGCTGCCCCTGACCCCCTCCCACCTTCCCTCCATGGTCTGTGTGTATGCCATCACAGTCTCACTGTTGCTCTTCATGGTGTGTCTTGCTTCTAGTGCCCATCCTGCCTGACCTCCATGGTTATCTTGCTGCTCCTGCCCTGCCCCCTTGCCCCCAGCCCTACTCCCTCCCTCCTGGCTTGTCTGTTCCATTGTAATGCCCCTGATCAGTCCCTCCTGCCCTTTATGGTCTGTTATGCTGCAGCTTTCTCTCCTGTCTGTCCATTATGGTCAGCTAGCTACCATTGCCTCTTGCCCCTCTGTTCTCTGTTGTCCATGTGCAAGGTCCTGTCCCCTCCCTCTTGCTTTCTATGGATTGTTGTGCTGCACTCCCGTCCTGCATGCCCTGTGTGGTGTATTGTGCTGCTGCAAACCCTGATGCCTGCCCTGCAGGGTCAGTTTGGTGCACCTCTCCATGTCCCTCCTGTCCTCTGTTATCCAAGTCCATGTCCCTATCCCATTTCCTTCCATGATCTAATGTACCATACTTGCGAACATTTTGAACTTGGTAAGAGGGAGATTTTGAAAAAAAACTGGGGTATTGATTTTCCCCTTTGAGTTACATTGAAAAAGAGGATATTGTAGACAGGAGACAGATCAAATAAAGCCCATTTGAGCTTAAAAACATTGGACGTTTCCTGGCTGAATCGGGTCTGTTGGCATGTATGGTTGTACTACCATTGCCTCTTCCTTCTGCCCACAATGGTCTATTACATTGCCACAGCCTTGAAGGAGGGTAGATTTTGTATCACAGGGGGCCCCTGGCCCGTTCTGTCCACACCTGAAGTATGAGACCCTTGTCCTTGCCCTGCCAGCTGCATTTGTAGGCCGTATTAAATTGACCAGCGGGTCCTGTATTGCTATATAATTATCCTGAGACATCCTTACCACTCAGCCAGCATAAAACCCCTGTGTAGGCCCTTCTGTTCAATATGTAGGCCTCTTTGTTAAATTGACCATAGCTCTGCAATTTTAGTGTATAGCAGTCTGAAGGCAGGTCTGCGAGGCCTTCTGATCCAAACTAGTAGCCCCCACCCTACCCGAGTGCTCCGTGCTCGGTATCAAAGTTCAACATCCCCCTGAAGCTGTCGACATACAGTAGGCTGCATCCTGGACTGGTACTTGCTTCCTGGGCAGGTTTCCCGCTTTTAAGGAAGTGGCCACCGCAGAGCGTCAAGTTAGGAGAACTGAGGAGATTTTATACATGAATATATTGAATTCCCGTACAATACCCATTATTTTCTGCTTGCTCTATGGAACTTACGATAAGCGATTGGCCTGAGAGACTGACCTTTTCACCCAGTCCATTGTCAGCATTAAGTGGGTAAATGACGAAATGTCTGGTAAAATCTGCAGTCGAAGCTTTTGGGTAGCATACGTAGGTAGATGTAGCGTGCAAAGGAGCCCACCAAATGATATAAAAAGGGAGCACCCACAGATATCGACGGACTACCTCGCCGTCTGTATGTAGGTTAACAGGCAGTGCAGGTTTTCCCCAAGAGCTGGGAGCTCTTGTCTTCCTTTGCTTAAAATGTCTTGCTCTGCTTTGCTTGAAGTATCTTATTCTATTTTACCTATATGAAATGTCATGTTATGTTTAACCATTGTTCTCTTTACTTTTGCATTTAAAAGATTTTGTATTGTAATTGCAGGAATGCTTGCTCTAAGAGTAAACGTGAGTGTTCCTAGGTAACATTTTCCTTGGTGTAACTTGTTTCTCATGATGCATTTATAGATGTGTTTTCTCTCTCTCTCTGTCAGTACATTAATTGAGATACAGAGAATATTATGACAGCTGTATGATTATCTGGATTCTGTTTTTTGTACTTTATGTCTCTATTCTGCGGTTTCTTTGAAGTTGCATCTTCTCATTAAACTGCCATTGTATTCTGCCTCCAATTCCATGTCTCATATGTCTGTTTTCTTCATTTTTGGAGCAAGCGTTCCTAGGCACCCCGGCTCAAATTAAGGTGCCCCTTTTGTCCCTGACTCACTCTCCTGCTCAGTTCTGTGGTGGCTCCCGGGGATCTGGGGACCGCCCCTAGCTTCCTTGACCCGTAATAGATCTTCCCTCCAACAGCCTCTCTTGCAAGTCCTGTATTGTTGGTTTGTTGCCCCTGCCCCCCTTTCCACTGCCCTCCATAGTCTGTTGTGCTTCCACGGCCCTTCCTGCCTGCTCAGTGTGGTTAAATTGTTGCCTTTGCCTTTGCACCCTCCTACCTGCCTTCAATTTTCAGAGTCCGTGCCCCTGGCCTCTGCCTCTCAACAGTATCCTAATGAACAACTAGATTGCTAACATTCTATATTTATTACAAAAGTGTGGAACGCCTGACATCATCTTGATGTAATCAAAACTGTAATACCTAGAGCATTTCCTTTAGAAATTACATATATGAGAGGGTCTTATTGGCATCAAAATTATGGTTAGTGCTCTAAAAGACTAAAATAAGGACATATTTTCTGAGTTTTCAAATAGCGACAAAGCACTTTTAAATTATTTGTTATCTTTATGTTTTTTTATCCAGTTGACCACTTGATTAAATGTTGCACTTAGGGGAGAGGATGTGGTGTTACTTCCAGAACTGCAGACTTTGCAACTGGGGAACCAGGTTGAAGTTTCTGCTTCAGCTCGACATTCTGTGATTCTGGTCAAATCACTTAGTCTCCCCATGTCTACAACCAAAATGAATTTGTTCTTGTGTGATGTAACCAATGCTCATGTAAAGCACTCCAATACCTGACAAGTCTGCACTATATAACACTGCAAAAACACAAAATAATAAGTGTTTTGCACACTTCTGTCATTGGGCTATATTTGGGCTACATCTGGTTGATTTTGGGCTACATTTGGGCTCTTTTGTCTCCGGTGGCCATCTTGGGAGATTTATTTGTTATGAAATTTCCTAATTTCCTCATGTACTGCAGTCTCCTCAGTAGGAAATGCTTTCAGTTTTTTACTTTGATTCCATCATGAAGGTATTCAGATATGTCACACATTTGCCATAAATTCTGAATGTTAGCACTCTAGTTGCTCATTAGATCACTGTAGTAAAACTACTCCACCATGGAAGTCTGCTCCTGGTATTAAAAGTGCATGTTTCAGTCTGCATGTCAGAATTTTTTAATGAAATAGAAGAGGATTTGAGAAGTCACTCAAAATGTGCCCTCATTTTCTTTCTTCAGTATTAATCATAATTTCTATGGCAAAATGAACCTCCTCATTGTGTTCCTTTTTAAATTAAATGTTTTAAGTGTTACCAGTTTATTCCAATCAAGATGGCTTCAGGTGTGCTATACTTTTGTCATAATGAAGACAGTAAGCGCTCTAGTTGTTTTTAAGAACATTCTGGGACATTCTGTCATTGGGCTATACTTGGGCTACATCTGGGTGATATTTGGGCTACATTTGGGCTCTTTTGTCTCTGGTGGCCATCTTGGGAGACTTATTTGTTATGAATGAATTTGTTCTTGTGTGATGTAACCAATGCTCATGTAAAGCACTCCAATACCTGACAAGTCTGCACTATATAACACTGCAAAAACACAAAATAATAAGTGTTTTGCACACTTCTGTCATTGGGCTATATTTGGGCTACATCTGGTTGATTTTGGGCTACATTTGGGCTCTTTTGTCTCCGGTGGCCATCTTGGGAGATTTATTTGTTATGAAATTTCCTAATTTCCTCATGTACTGCAGTCTCCTCAGTAGGAAATACTTTCAGTTTTTTACTTTGATTCCATCAAGAAGGCATTCAGATGTGTCACACATTTGCCATAAATTCAGAATGTTAGCACTCTTTTTGCTCATTAGATCACTGTAGTAAAGCTACTGCTCACCAGGGAAAACTGCTGCTGGTATTGAAAGTGCATGTTTCAGTCTGCATGTCAGAATGTTTTAATGAAATAGAAGAGGATTTGAGAAGTCACTCAAAATGTGCCCTAATTTTTCTTTCTGCAGCACTAATCATACTTTTTATGGAAAAATGAACCCCCTCATTTTGTTCCTTTTTAAATTAAATGTTTTAAGAGTTACCACTTTAATCCAAGCAAGATGGCTTCAGGTGTGCCATACGTTTATCATAAGTAGGACTGTTAGCGCTCTAGTAGTTCTTTGGAACACTCTGGGAAGCTGCAGTAGAACACAAAGGAATCAACTGACAGTCTCTGCCCTTGTTGGATGTACATGTTTTACTGAGAATATCAGACTTCATTCTCACATGACTGAGAAAGATAATGTGAATTTACAGAAAATAAGCTCTCAGTTTAGCCTATAGATCACCTTCCAAACCTCTGTGGTAAAAGCATGAGAAAATATTTTTCTCTCAATCATGATATCCCAGCAGAAGGCTTTTTCACATGGTGAAATCACCTTAGAACATACCACAATTCCTAAAATGAGTATGGTACCATCAACAAATGATTTATAATGTAACTATATATATATATATATTACCCACTGGCGGTCGCCAGTAGGTAGTTATAGTTAGGACCCTATTTCCATAGGAAAACCGCAACATTCTATTTTGAATAACTTTGGCGCCGGTCGACGAATCCTCGCAAAATTTTCAAAATAGGTGGGGCGCTGCGCTCCGCTCCTACCCTGAAAGTCTCGGGGTGATTCGTCAAGCGGGGGTGAGATAAAAGGGGGGTCCCAAAACGCGTTTTTCCCATGCATTTTTCCATAGGACCTTTAGACACAGCTACAGCCCGAACGGCTGAACAGAATTCCTTGAAATTTGGCAGAGAGGTAGCCATAAGGTCAAGGAAGTGCCTTTTGCAGGTCTGGTGTAAATCTGTTCAGTATTTCCTGAGAAAATAGCATTTAAAAGCATATATATATGTGGGCGGAGCCTAACCACACATCTCGTCCTGAGATCTGATTGGCTGTCAGCACTTCATCCAAGAAGTGTTGGCAGCCATCTTGGGACCAATATACATGATAGCACCTCATTAAAAAGCATTGCAGTTAATAGAAGGTTTTAAGACTTTAGTTACATTATAAATCATTTGTTGATGGTACCATACTCATTTTAGGAATTGTGGTATGTTCTAAGGTGATTTCACCATGTGAAAAAGCCTTCTGCTGGGATATCATGATTGAGAGAAAAATATTTACTCATGCTTTTACCACAGAGGTTTGGAAGGTGATCTATAAGCTAAACTGAGAGCTTATTTTCTGTAAATTCACATTATCTTTCTCAGTCATGTGAGAATGAAGTCTGACATTCTAAGTAAAACATGTTCATCCAACAAGGGCAGAGACTGTCAGTTGATTCCTTTGTGTTCTACTGCAGCTTCCCAGAGTGTTCCAAAGAACTACTAGAGCGCTAACAGCCCTACTTATGATAAACGTATGGCACACCTGAAGCCATCTTGCTTGGATTAAAGTGGTAACTCTTAAAACATTTAATTTAAAAAGGAACAAAATGAGGGGGTTCATTTTTCCATAAAAAGTATGATTAGTGCTGCAGAAAGAAAAATTAGGGCACATTTTGAGTGACTTCTCAAATCCTCTTCTATTTCATAAAAAAATTCTGACATGCAGACTGAAACATGCATTTTCAATACCAGCAGCAGTTTTCCCTGGTGAGCAGTAGCTTTACTACAGTGATCTAATGAGCAAAAAGAGTGCTAACATTCTGAATTTATGGCAAATGTGTGACACATCTGAATGCCTTCTTGATGGAATCAAAGTAAAAAACTGAAAGTATTTCCTACTGAGGAGACTGCAGTAAATGAGGAAATTAGGAAACTTCATAACAAAGAAGTCTCCCAAGATGGCCACCAGAGACAAAAGAGCCAAAATGTAGCCCAAATATCACCCAGATGTAGCCCAAGTATAGCCCAATGACAGAATGTCCCAGAATGTTCTTAAAAACAACTAGAGCGCTTACTGTCTTCATTATGACAAAAGTATGGCACACCTGAAGCCATCTTGATTGGAATAAACTGGTAACACTTAAAACATTTAATTTAAAAAGGAACACAATGAGGGGGTTCATTTTGCCATAGAAATTATGATTAATGCTGAAGAAAGAAAATGAGGGCACATTTTGAGTGACTTCTCAAATCCTCTTCTATTTCATTAAAAAATTCTGACATGCAGACTGAAACATGCACATTTAATACCAGGAGCAGTCTTCCATGGTGAACAGTAGTTTTACTACAGTGATCTAATGAGCAACTAGAGTGCTAACATTCAGAATGTATGGCAAATGTGTGACATATCTGAATACCTTCATGATGGAATCAAAGTAAAAAACTGAAAGCATTTCCTACTGAGGAGACTGCAGTACATGAGGAAATTAGGAAACTTCATAACAAATAAATCTCCCAAGATGGCCACCGGAGACAAAAGAGCCCAAATGTAGCCCAAAATCACCCAGATGTAGCCCAAATATAGCCCAATGACAGAAGTGTGCAAAACACTTATTATTTTGTGTTTTTGCAGTGTTATATAGTGCAGACTTGTCAGGTATTGGAGTGCTTTACATGAGCATTGGTTACATCACACAAGAACAAATTCATTTTGGTTGTAGACATGGGGAAACTAAGTGATTTGACCAGAATCACAGAATGTCGAGCTGAAGCAGAAACATCAACCTGGTTCCCCAGTTGCAAAGTCTGCAGTTCTGGAAGTAACACCACATCCTCTCCCCTAAGTGCAACATTTAATCAAGTGGTCAACTGGATAAAAAAACATAAAGATAACAAATAATTTAAAAGTGCTTTGTCGCTATTTGAAAACTCAGAAAATATGTCCTTATTTTAGTCTTTTAGAGCACTAACCATAATTTTGATGCCAATAAGACCTTCTCATATATGTAATTTCTAAAGGAAATGCTCTAGGTATTACAGTTTTGATTACATCAAGATGATGTCAGGCGTTCCACACTTTTGTAATAAATATAGAATGTTAGCAATCCAGTTGTTCATTAGGATACTGTTGAGAGGCAGAGGCCAGGGGCACGGACTCTGAAAATTGAAGGCAGGTAGGAGGGTGCAAAGGCAACAATTTAACCACACTGAGCAGGCAGGAAGGGCCGTGGAAGCACAACAGACTATGGAGGGCAGTGGAAAGGGGGGCAGGGGCAACAAACCAACAATACAGGACTTGCAAGAGAGGCTGTTGGAGGGAAGATCTATTACGGGTCAAGGAAGCTAGGGGCGGTCCCCAGAGCCCCGGGAGCCACCACAGAACTGAGCAGGAGAGTGAGTCAGGGACAAAAGGGGCACCTTAATTTGAGCCGGGGTGCCTAGGAACGCTTGCTCCAAAAATGAAGAAAACAGACATATGAGACATGGAATTGGAGGCAGAATACAATGGCAGTTTAATGAGAAGATGCAACTTCAAAGAAACCGCAGAATAGAGACATAAAGTACAAAATACAGAATCCAGATAATCATACAGCTGTCATGATATTCTCTGTATCTCAATTAATGTACTGACAGAGAGAGAGAGAAAACACATCTATAAATGCATCATGAGAAACAAGTAACACCAAGGAAAATGTTACCTAGGAACACTCACGTTTACTCTTAGAGCAAGCATTCCTGCAATTACAATACAAAATCTTTTAAATGCAAAAGTAAAGAGAACAATGGTTAAACATAACATGACATTTCATATAGGTAAAATATATTAAGATACTTCAAGCAAAGCAGAGCAAGACATTTTAAGCAGAGGAAGACAAGAGCTCCCAGCTCTTGGGGAAAACCTGCACAGCCTGTTAACCTACATACAGACGGCGAGGTAGTCCCTCGATATCTGTGGGTGCTCCCTTTTTATATCATTTTGTGGGCTCCTTTGCACGCTACATCTACCTACGTATGCTACCCAAAAGCTTCGTCTGCAGATTTTACCAGACATTTCGTCATTTACCCACTTAATGCTGACAATGGACTGGGTGAAAAGGTCAGTCTCTCAGGCCAATCGCTTATCGTAAGTTCCATAGAGCAAGCAGAAAATAATGGGTATTGTACGGGAATTCAATATATTCATGTATAAAATCTTCTCAGTTCTCCTAACTTGACGCTCTGCGGTTGCCACTTCCTTAAAAGCGGGAAACCTGCCCAGGAAGCAAGTACCAGTCCAGGATGCAGCCTACTGTATATCGACAGCTTCAGGGGGATGTTGAACGTTGATACCGAGCACGGAGCACTCGGGTAGGGTGGGGGCTACTAGTTTGGAGCAGAAGGCCTCGCTGACCTGCCTTCAGACTGCTATACACTAAAATTGCAGAGCTATGGTCAATTTAACAAAGAGGCCTACATATTGAACAGAAGGGCCTACACAGGGGTTTTATGCTGGCTGAGTGGTAGGGATGTCTCAGGATAATTATATAGCAACACAGGACCCGCTGGTCAATTTAATACGGCCTACAAATGCGGCTGGCAGGGCAAAGACAAGGGTCTCATACTTCAGGTGTGGACAGAACGGGCCAGGGGCCCCCTGTGATACAAAATCTACCCTCCTTCAAGGCTGTGGCAATGTAATAGACCATTGTGGGCAGAAGGAAGAGGCAATGGTAGTACAACCATACATGCCAACAGACCCGATTCAGCCAGGAAACGTCCAATGTTTTTAAGCTCAAATGGGCTTTATTTGACTGTCTCCTGTCTACAATATCCTCTTTTTCAATGTAACTCAAAGGGGAAAATCAATACCCCAGATTTTTTTCAAAATCTCCCTCTTACCAAGTTCAAAATGTTTGCAAGTATGGTACATTGGATCATGGAAGGAAATGGGATAGGGACATGGACTTGGATAATAGAGGACAGGAGGGACATGGAGAGGTGCACCAAACTGATCCTGCAGGGCAGGCATCAGGGTTTGCAGCAGCACAATACACCACACAGGGCATGCAGGACGGGAGTGCAGCACAACAATCCATAGAAAGCAAGAGGGAGGGGACAGGACCATGCACATGGACAACAGAGAACAGAGGGGCAAGAGGCAATGGTAGCTAGCTGACCATAATGGACAGACAGGAGAGAAAGCTGCAGCATAACAGAACATAAAGGGCAGGAGGGATGGATCAGGGGCATTACAATGGAACAGACAAGCCAGGAGGGAGGGAGTAGGGGTCTGCACATGTAAACAGAGGGCTGGGGGCAAGGGGGCAGGGCAGGAGCAGCAAGATAGCCATGGAGGTCAGGCAGGATGGGCACTAGAAGCAAGACACACCATGAAGAGCAACAGTGAGACTGTGATGGCATTCACACAGACCATGGAGGGAAGGTGGGAGGGGGTCAGGGGCAGCTAACTGACCACCCAGGGAAGGTGGGAGGGGCCATGGCAGCACAGAAGACCATGCATGGCAAGTGGGAGGGTTAGTGGCAGCACAATGGCTATGATGGGCAAGAAGGAGGGTGCAGGGGCATGCACAAAGGACGATGGAGGATAGAAGGGAGGGTCAGGACCTGTGCACAGACAAGAAAGTTCAGGGGAAGGGACCTCACAACAGACCACACGGGGCAGGCAGGAGGAGCAGTTGCAGCACAACAGACCAGGGAGGGCAGAAGGGTGTGGCAGTGCAATGGACCATGTAGGACAGGAGGAAGAGGATAGGGGCATGGCATGTGGACAGGCAGGGTGGAGGTGGCAGGGACAGGTTACAGTCATCTGACAATGCTAGGCAGGTGGGAGGGGAGTGGCAGCTCAACAGAACACTCAGAGTAGATAGGAGTGGCAGGTCCATGGAACATGGTGGGCAAAAAGGATGGAGCAGGGGCATGCACAAAGACATCGGAGGGCAGGGGGAAGGAGAATAGGGGCAGCAAGCTAAGCACAGAGTTTAAGCAGGAGGTCAATGATGGGGCATAGAATTGGGCAATGGAGGGCAGGAGGAGTGGACTGGTACATCATACTAAATTGAGGGCAGTGGCAGCACATCAGACCATGCATGGCAGGAGGGAGGAGGCTAGTTCATGGATTCACACAACAGAGGATAGGGAGGAGGGGGATGGGGCAGCAAGCTAACTGTTCAGAGAAGGCGGGTATTAGGAACTTTATTGGTTTTAAAACATTGTGTCTGTGCGAACTACTTAAAATATGAACAAGTATGCAGCATAATCTCACTTTTATTCAGGAAGAAGAGGACGTTTGTGACTGTGACTCCGGGCTCACTTGGCAGAAACACCCCCTGACCCTCCACCCCCTATCGCAAAATGTAATGCCCGTGAAAAGGGTAGGTGAACACAGTGTTATATAGAACATAGTCCTGAGAGCACGATTGAAAATGAAAACTAGATATAGTGTATGGTATAAACTATGCACCAAAAAGTGTGATATAAGATGAACCGGGCGTGAAATATAATATGCAATACATTGTGCGCAATGACAGATTCATTGGAGAGCGCGAGATAGCACAGGCACTAGCGCGTGCTATGCGATATGCGCCTTGGAGCGTAATATGCACAGGGCAGTGTTGTGTAACCTAACTAGTCTCTAAAGTTGTAATATAAAATATGTGCTGGGGAGTGTAACGTTGCATATGCACTGTGACAAAGATATGGATCCCAGATTATAATATGTATGACATAGCACTGTGCGTTATAACATAGGCATCGAGGAAGGCACGTTAGATGGGGCAATATAACCCGTGCGAAGACAAGTGTGGCATGACATATTCACGGGGTGGTGTTACAGTGCACATGGGCTAGAGAGTGTCATAGCATATGCACTAGCTAGTGGAATACAACACAGAGGTGTGTGGCACTCGGCAGGCAATGGTGGGTGTAAAACAGCATTGGGCTCTGTCAGGAGCGCGCTGTGACTCTTAAGTGATGTTCATCCCCTTTCCAGAGAGTAAAATAAAAAGTATTACACATCCGGCAGTGGATGTGTGTTTTATTAACCGTGAGGGGGGTTTCTTACATAGTTTTGGTCGAATTTTTGTCGAATCCTCTTTGAATGGCTTGGTGTGCATGTGTATTAAATGTGCCCGTCAATAGCTACCCATGTTTGTATAAATAAACGACAAGGGTGTCTACCGGCATTAGGCATGGTAGGGCATCAGACATGTCAGAGCTTTACTAGTGGTGTAAATACATTCCACGGGGATTCATTGCATGCATAGTCGCCTTTTAATGAATATCACGCAAATCGTCATGGTGATCGGTACGTACGGTTTGTCCAGCATGTCCTAGGTGTGTCTATAAATATATATTTTTTAAAAATAATAAAAAACAGTGGCCGGCCCTGGGGATTGGGGTCAAAAAAATATAATTAGGAGACTGGCCCTGGGGGATGGGGTCATCAGGGCCTATAAATTAGAATAAGAAGGGGAACCACACAGCCCCCTTCTTAAAAAATTAAAATAAATAAAAGACTGGCGTTGTGCCGGAGGCCATACCCCCTCCGTGCAGCACTCTGCAAACGCGCCCCCAATAGGCATCTCCAGTATGCGCCAGGGAGCTGCGCTGCAGACAGGTGTTCTGAGGCCAAGCCCCTATTTACACCTCTCTGCAAAGCAGCTCTGTGGCGCTTACTGGAGGTACCTAGTGGTCTAGTTTGACCCTAGGGACCCTTAGGATTCAAGGGGACTTAATCTCTCAACTTAGAACAGCCACAGGGCGCGTTTACACAGTGGTGAAGGGAGGGGACGGGGCCTGAGGTGACGTGTGCAAACACGCACTATGGCACGTTTTAAATTGGGGATATAATTTCCCTTCAATACTGAGGGCCCCTGGGGGCTAACTAGCCCACCAAGTGCTTCCAGTAAGCGCCACTGAGCTGCATTGCAGAGAGGTGGTCTAGGCCGTGCCACTTTTTACACCTCTCTGCAACGCAGCTCTGTGGCACTTACTGGAGGTACCTAGTGGGCTAGTTGGACCCTAGGGACCCTCAGGATTCAAATGAACTTAATCTCCCAACTAAAATTGGACACAGGGCGTGTTTACACAGTGGTGAAGGGAGGGGACGGGGCCTGAGTTAACGTGTACAAAAACGCCCTGTGGCCTGTTTTAAGAGGTAGTTTTAATCCCCATGCCCTATTATATACTAGGGGCTTACAGAGGAGGTCATGCTAATCACAGGGGGACCCCAACGCATAATGTTCCCTAGTGTATGTAGGTGTTTTCACTGTATTCTAAGTGTCTTTTAACATAGCACTGGCTCTAGGACTGGTTAGTCAGACTCAGTTACCACCAGTATCCGTCTGAAAAAGTTGAGGGTACAGGATGATTTTGCAACAAGGCTTCTTTCTGCTCTTCTTTTTGTTCTTTCTGCACGTTATCCTTCTTCCTGCACTTATCTTCGTATTTGAGGACTCCTGTTGCTTCTTTCTGCACTTCTTTTGTTTCTTTCTGTGCATTTTTTCTTCTTTCTTCACATGTCCTATCTCTGTAGGCATAGTTAGAAATTAGCATTTAAAAAACCTTTGAAATTCACAGAAAAAACCATAGGTTTCAGGCACGTCATAGTTAGGAATTAGCATTTAAAAAACCTCAGAAATTCACTGAAAAAACCATAGGTTTCAGGGGTGTTATAGTTAGCTGGACTTTTCACTTGTACAAAACCATTGAAATTCCCCTGTTATAGTTAGTTCAGCTAACTATAACTCGCGCGCCCGCAATGCACTGCTGATGACGTCACATATTACATCACTCATGACATGGTCAGTGACATCACTCATGACATCACTGATGACATCTCAAATGACATCACTGATGACATCATTGATGACATCATCCTTGTGATAGAGTGGCAGACCTCCTCTCACCCTAATATAACCTTTGATACACACATTCAGAAATAGAGACTAAAATTTTCAAAACAATGGACATACCAATACCAGTTACAACAACCTCTTCAGTAATTCTAAGATCCACATACACATCCACTCATTCACCAACAGTCCTATACAGTCACTCATACATGTACTCACTCATCATATGTACTCATACACCTATACATCCTGTTACACAATGCCACTCATCCATAGAGTTACTCACACACATAGTCACTCATGCTAATAAAGAATCAAACATACATTTACTTGCATATACAGTTATACACACACCACCACACTTACTTCTACGGAAACTTACACATACTTAGTCTTTTAAACAATCACTTATAGAAACACATACTTATTCATACAGGAACTCTTTCAATCTCTCACTCTCACATATACTCACATATATACACCAATAGTCACATATACTAGTTTAAAACATATGTAGTTACTCATAAAGACACTATTGAGACAGTCATTCACTCACTAACACACCCATACACACACTCATCCACCCATACAGTCCTGCACACATGCTGTGTTCAACACATACAAACAGTGAGTCACTCATTCATGCACCTATGCACTACGTAATACCCCCCACCGAACCATGCAGACACTCAGACTGATACTCAAAAATCCAACTAATAACCTATAGAGACACCCATGTAGCTACTCACCAACCCATGCAGCCACTTATACACAAAGTGAGAGACTGATACAGATATTTACATATTTAAACATTACTCACTAAGCCATGTATTCACTATGATACACTTAATCAGTCAGTTACACAATCAATTTTTCAAAAACAAATCATCCATTTAGACACTTATATACCCATTTATTCTTCCATCGACCTTGAGATATACATATATAAAACATATTTAATTTTCAGAAAAACACACATTCACTGGATGATGTCATCAGTGATGTCATCAGTGATGTCATTTGAGATGTCATCAGTGATGTCACTGACCATGTCATGAGTGATGTAATATGTGACGTCATCAGCAGTGCATTGCGGGCGCGCGAGTTATAGTTAGCTGAACTAACTATAACGGGGGAATTTCAATGGTTTTGTACAAGTGAAAAGTCCAGCTAACTATAACACCCCTGAAACCTATGGTTTTTTCAGTGAATATATATATATATATATATATATATATATATATATATATATCGAGCCACACTCTCAGAGGTTATATGGCTAGTGACATTTTAAAGTGGTAGGGCGTACGGGCAGACAACCAATTTTAACTGATTGATCAGATTGCCTATGAGATGCCCTGTCGGAATAGTGCATCCTGCGGGGTCCTCAGTGAGGGGCTCTTGGCTGCAGTGGGGTTAGAGGGAGACAAGTAGACAGGCGAGTTACGCATTCGCCCTATCAGGCACTGTACATCCTCTAGGGCCCTCGAAGGGTGGCTGGGCCTGGTGGGAGTTGACATGAGGAGAGCCAGGCTAGCCATTAGCCCTGTCAGGCACTGTACATCCGTGTGGGCCTCGGTGAGGGGTGGGGACCGGCAGGGGAGCCCTGAGATGCATCAGAAACGGTGTTAAACAGTAACCTAGTAGCATTCACCCTCCATCACCACACACATATTAGATGTCCAGCTGCCTGTCCTGTCTCTGAGGACCACAGCATCCAGTGATTGTCTCTAGGCCGTTCATGCCTGTCCGACTGGTTCTGATGGGCCCTGTGGTCTGAGAGAGGGAGAGGAATTCCCTTGGACCATCCATCTGCACCCGGGACCTCATTTAAGGTCAAGATACTTTCTCATCAGGCTCTGCAGGCCAGCATTTCATCCAGCTTGAGGAAAGGAGCCCCATTGTGTTGATAACAGTATGTATTATCAAGTCGCCTAGTTATGGTTCCGCTTGTGCAGCGTCCCATATACACCATTTTTATTTTTATTATTGTTGATAAAATACTGATATTATCTTGTTAATATTAGTAGTATTAGTGCGAACTGGACCCACATGTTCTGGAGTGCTTTGTATGAGCACCAGTTATAGTACACACAGAAACATTTTTTTTTTGTTTTGTTTTTTTAGGCAGGGGGGATTAAGTGATTTACCCAGAATCACAAGCCGAGACGAAAAGCTGATTTCCCTATTCCAAAGTAGGTAGCTCTTGGCGGTATGCCACATTCTCTCCCCCTTGCTATAAATTAACTTTATAAATAACGAAACAGCATCTGCACGATTAAAGAAAGAGCGGGAGTTTATTCTAAAACAGTCAGTGTGCTGCCTCCACTGTAAGCAAAGGAGGCCTCACCTGGGATAAATGAGCCTCTGGGGATATAACTGTGCTTGGCCTTGGACACCTACAATAACAGCGCACTTCACTGACGCGGGGGAGTGAGCTCGGGGAGATGCGTGGGGGGTGGGGTGTCGAGGCCCAAGGAAGGGACACAAAGTCACGGCCACTTCTGCTCAGGGAACAGGTGTGGTGGAGTGGATTAGATCAAGAAATGAACTGATTGTAAATGTCCAATGCGTAAGTGTAAACTTTAGAATGTAACACTTTAAAGCCCTTGGGACAAAGTACGTGACATCTGTAGAACTGTAAAACATATGCATACCAAACAAGGTGGGTTCTTCCTTACAGTCGGTGGGGTGGGGGTTGGAAATGGGGTAATCGCAGGGGAGGCGGGAGGGGTTTAATTAAAAAAATTATATAAAATAAAACTTACCGTCCTGCGCCACCTCAGCTTCTGGATGGGTCCCGAGTCCCGACTCCCGCCGTCCTGGTTTTCCAATTCCTGCTAGCAGCTCTCATCGTCATCACAGGAAAGGCAGCCTCCCTCCCTCCCCTCTGCCAATCACAACGCTGCAATGGCAGCGTTGTGATTGGTGAGGCGTAGAGGAGAGCGCCCCAGCCGGGCCATTTTGCTGCTGCATGCAGGGAGAGTGGGCGGTCCTGCTCGAAGGCAGGGGGGGGGAGTGGCTTGCTCACTGTTGTGGGTCCTGACTATTTGGTCGGCCCCAGGGCCGACCAAACAGTCACTACCCACAACAGTGGACAAGCCAATCCCCCCCTGCCCTCAAGCAGGAACGCCCACCCCCAACCAGGCACTTCTGCTTTCTTGCAGTGCGAGAAGCAGAAACATAAATGGTGGTAGTTATTACCATTTATGTTTCTGCCTTTCTTGCACTGCGAGAAAACATTGGAGCGACGCCCCCACACCCCAATGGGGGTGCCGCCACATATATACGTATTTCCTCTCAGCCTTCATGCAGAAACGCCCTCCAATTCACCACACGTCCCGAGGGCGAGCAGAAGAACGGTACAACACAATCCTATGCGACGAGGTAATTTATTATTTTTTTGTTGAATAAGCCTCCATTCGTTACGGGGCCATGTACAGCAAAGTGCAGAGGTGCATGCAAACAAAGATATATATATATATCTACACACACACACACACACATATATATGTATATTACCTACTGGCGGTCGCCAGTAGGTAGTTATAGTTAGGACCCCTTTTCCATAGGAAATCCGCAACATTCTATTTTGAATAACTTTGGCGCCGGTCGACGAATCCTCGCGAATTTCTCAAAATAGGTGGGGCGCTACGCTCCGCTCCTACCCTGAAAGTCTCGGGGGGATTCGTCAAGCGGGGGCTGAGATAAAAGGGGGGTCCCAAAACGCGTTTTTCCCATGCATTTTTCCATAGGACCTTTAGACAGGGCTACAGCCCGAACGGCTGAACAGAATTACTAGAAATTTGGCAGAGAGGTAGTACTCAGGTCAAGGAAGTGCCTTTTGTAGGTTTGGTGTAAATCTGTTCAGTAGATTCTGAGAAAATAGCCTTTAAATCAATATATATATCTGAGCCAGCTTACCGTACGCGTACGGTGGCGTGCGCGAGCGCGATTCTGATTGGCTGTTACATCTAAGTAAACATTCGAATCGGTCGAAACCAGGAAGCGGCGGCCGCCATTTTCTCTCTCGCACTCTGAGGGGGGGGCTGTAAATAAAGGCAAAAAACATATAAAGGGGCTGTTTAGACAGCGCCCATGCACATAGCCATGTTAGTTGAGTCCTCAAAGGCCAAAAACGGTAAATTTTTATTTTTTGAAAATTTCGCCGATTACGCTTACCGTACGCGTACGGTGCGCTTACGCTAAAAATTTAAATAAAAAAAAAACACTCTCTGTGCATGGCATATTATTGTCATCACTTACAAATTAAATTTAACAGATTACCTATCACAAGGAAGCGCATAATATGTCCTCCATGTGCGCACGGTGCGTAACGTGGGCACGCGGTGCGCGTAGCGCACTGCGTGCCCACCTTGCGTGTATGGCACTAACTGCGTAAAGTGGGCGCGCGGTGCGCGTAGCGCACCGCGTGCTCACCGTGCGCGCACGGTGCGCGAATTGCGTTAAGTGGGCGTGCATGCCACGAATGGCGTAAAGTAACTTAGCATTTAAAAAACCGTACAAATTCACTGAAAAAACCATAGGTTTCACACACGTTATAGTTAGGAATTAGCATTTAAAAAACCTTGCAAATTCACTGAAAAAACCATAGGTTTCAGACATGTTATAGTTAGCGGAAATTTTACTGATAAAAAACCAATGAAATTCCCCCGTTATAGTTAGTGCAGGCAACTATAACTCACGCGACCGCAATCTTCTGCTGATGACATATGTGTCTTTATGAAAAAAAAAAATTTCTAATATATGTATAGCTAAAAATTTATGGAAGAAGACATGGGCAAATAAGTGTCTAAATACAGTATTAGCATCAGCAGAGGATTGCGGTCGCGTGAGTTATAGTTGCCTGCACTAACTATAACGGGGGAATTTCATTGGTTTTTTATCAGTAAAATTTCCGCTAACTATAACATGTCTGAAACCTATGGTTTTTTCAGTGAATATATATATAAATATATATACATATATATACATACATATATAATATATATATATCAGCACTAACCTCAAATAAAATACACAAAAAAACTTTTACATCCCATTTGTTATAAATTTGGACATCCGTCATTTCCCTCCCACAGACTCTTCGACTCCACTAAGTTACCAGAAGAAGGTTGCATGTCAGATTATCGGGCAAAACACACATTGAGAAGGTGAGAATATATAGATAAGCAAAGAGTTAACATTCTTAAATCCGCATCCACTACCATGAAGATATAGAATGTCAAGTCAAGTACAGTAAACCTACACTTACCTATATATGCTCACCTGCATAATATGTTTGTGCTTGGTATTTTAGGCCATTATATTTTGGCAGGATGATATTCTGTTCTGCTATAAACACTCTGAATATACAGCACACTCGCCATCCCTTGGCTGCTTGAAGCAGTTTGTAAAGAATGGAACAAGAACCTATTCTGGTGAGAGTTTTCCACATAATTTTCTCAACAAACATCCAGCCGTAGGACACTGGACTACCATTCAACCACCCGGGGTGATATTTCACATGGGCGATAAAAAATACACCCCAGCTTTTTATATTAGGAGTATTCATTTAAGGGTGCATTGTGGGAGAGAGCCTTGTTAATTGATGGCGTGTAAATAAAAGCATCGTCCAGTGCCCACCAAATTTCAAAACGTGTTTCCCCTGGGCTAGGCTCAGCACACTTTGCAAGCCGTGACGTCACAGCAGCATACTCAGTCATGTGAAATGTAACCTGCTGCTGTCAACCTGAAACCGACTCGACTTTAAGGCTGAATAACCCTGCGGCGATCACCTTCCACAAGATGCAGGTGTTAATTGCATTTAGTTACAATTCATTGATGGCTAATTGCTCTCCTCGGTTCCTAGCACTGGCTGCAAAGAAGGATGGATATATACGTAATGGCAAGGAAGAAATCTTGCAAGGGTGCAACAGTACATAGCTAAGCACCTTTGATGGACATTGTGTTATTAATTAAGTGGATGTGTTGATGTACAGTCGCGGTGCACTTCGAGTGCTGGGTCCTCGGTTCACTGCCCTGACCCAAATATGGGACAGGTTTGCATGCTCTGAATGTCTGTGTGCCATTTGTTTGCATAATTAAAAATCCTAATTTAATCGTACTATAAATTATGTCTAATTAAGAGTACAAGGTAGTTTAACTGGAATCATCTATGGTACATGGCACACATATGGTGTTTTTTAAGTGCAAATTAATGCACATTTGCCACACGTGCACTTTATGTTAAATTCAGATGGGGCATATTACCTCTGGCTTCTTGTACCCACTCCTCGACGAAAAAAGGAGACATAACAATGTGTGCTCGATGGGTTGCCCAGTCCCAGAGAATGCCAAACATGTGCTACTTTTTTGTAAGGCATATGCTAAACAACGCTCATGTTGGATTATTCCCCTTTGTACACTTCTTGGGTTTAGGGATCGCCGCACAGCTCTTAGAATAAGCAAAACCAGCACCTGAGGCTGTGTGGTGCTTTCAATTGCAAGATACCTGTCGGCAATATGGTACATTAGGTCAAATGCTCCTTAAAATGGCACCCTCATATACTTTATGTGCTGCTCCAATTGTTTTTATGACTGTTTTTTTACCCTTTTATCTAGGTGTCCACTTGTCTTTCTTGTAAATCCTAATAATTTTTGGGATGTTTTACCCGAATCTTGTTTATCTTTTTTTTTATATGGATCTTAATAAATGTATGATGAGTATTGCATTGTTCGACCGAAATTCCCATCACAACAAAGTTTTACCTAGAAATAGTGTTTCACAATGAACTTGTGCGTTTTACTACATTACCATTTTAAATGTTTATATTGTACCTTTTATGGTTTATTTAACCAAAATAAAGGAAATATGATGAAGATGATGCACATTTTTTTGAAGTTGTTATCAACTGGATGAGAGATACTGGCTATGCACGCCGTGGAGAGAATGACAGTCCTGAAGATTCACGTTTCTTTATGGCATTTCATTTTCCTGAGAGAGGTGACAAAGGTGAAAAGCAGATTGTGGCTGGAAAGACTGAATCTATATCTGGGCTGGTGAAATACATTGACTGCAACGTTGAAAGGGATTCCTAAGGCAAAACATGGTTCCCCATCAGCCCAGAAAGAATCCAGCAGAAAATGTAAACTTTTATCATGAGTGATGTCTAGAAAGTTCGCCAGTCCAGCTTCAAGGCTGAAGGAAAGTAAATCATGGCACATCTGTGATGTGGCGATGCCATGATGCATGAACACAACTGTTGGGTTACGACAGCGACAACAGGAGCAGGAAGCATACGATCTTCCAACTCGCATAGCTTGGACGCACAATTCTACATCCTCTCCCAAGGGATTGACAGGAAGTGACGGAGGGAGGAAGGGCATTTGAATGCTGGTCCCCATTCAGACTGCATGGCTGAAGGAAGCTCCACCAGCAGAAGAGGTTCAGGTTTAAAGACCCCTTAGAGTCTATTACCAGCTGACCTTTGATACCAACACATGTGCAGGTATGTGACTTTATGCTTCTAGAGCTGGAGGCAACAGGAACAGGAGTGGGAGTGGGAGATGGACTTCACACTATTCATAAGATTGCCTTGTTTTGCTTGCATCTGATATTGTCTCAAATGGTGCGATAAGCATTTGGTAAATACAAGTCATGCATATGTTAATAATGTGTTTACAATGAAAACTCTTCGTCTTTATAACCTGGTCTGTACCAAAGTAGTAGGTTCACATATTAAAACAAATCTGTCAACAGTGTTGCAGAGGAGCTTACCTGCACAAAAGTCAATGCCCAATTAACAGTGTTTCAACTGCCATAAACTACATGCATCACAATGCAGAACAGAAGCAGAGTGACATCTAGAAACAATGCCAGAGCAACATAATTGCAAAACAAAGGCTGAGACAGGGGTGTGACAGAAACCCTTTTTTGAAGATCTCGCCGGGCCACTGACACAATATAATGGTAAAAAATATTGTTGTCAAAAATATTGTGTCAAAAATATCATTTACCACACTATTGTGTTCCTATACTTATAATGGTAAGTCCAAAAATATTAGAAAAAAAAACATTGACACAAATATTTCCAAAAATATATAAAAATATAGTTTGTTTAATATATAGACAGTATAAAGCAGTGCATTTTAAATATTTTATATTTTAATATATAGCATTAATATAATGTAAATTGACTGAATTCTACTAATATTTAAAACTATATATAAATATATACTAATTTAAACACACACATATGTGTTTATATATATATATAGTGTGACACAATTATTAAACATATATATATATGTTTATGCACCGATATAAAAACATAAAAATATAAACAATGCAATTCCAAAATATATTAATTAAATTAGCCAATAAATAAAATATAAAAAATGTAAAACCCCAAAACAAATTTTCCATAAATACTATAAACATTAACACAAAATAAAAAATAAAAACAATAATATAAAATATAGACAATAAACAAATAATACTTTAACATATATTTAACAAATATTAGAAAAAGTATTGAAGTCTGGGAATATTAGATATACTATTCCCACTGTAGTTTATGCAACAGCAGGGAATGTGACGAACTTCGGAGAGAGTAAATCAACAATTCCCGCTCCAGGCAGAGCAGCAGTAGGGAAAGTGTTGAACTTCGGAGGGCTTAGATCTACTATTCCCACTCCAAACAGCACAACAGTTGAGAAAGTACTGGACTTCAAAGTGGTTACATTTAATGTTCCCATTCCAAACAGCGCAATAGCTTGATGATGTGGTATCCACAAGGCATGCCCTGGACTACATTAGTCTCCAAGCCCTCGTGTAGCCGGGTTTCTGTCGGTAACATGATGTTTAGGATGTTCTACTAAATCAGGGAGAAAACATCCAGCTTGTGGCAGACCAATGACCTACAGTTAAGGAGAAAGAGGTGTAAGCCTTTTTGCTCTTTTATTTCTCTAATCTGATTAGGGACAGGCTGAGGGTGAAATGTGCTGGTCTTACATGGCATGTTTGCCATTTTGGCATGTAAGCAGCCGCTGTCCACACTAATATGGAAGCTTTGAAGTTGAGCTGGTGTGTATCCGATGGTTTTTTGAGCTGGAGAGGCAGTGGTCCTGGCCCTTGGTCCCGGCCGGGTGTGGATGGGCGCTTATGGGCTTGCCTTTGGCACGCCTTTGGCCTGCCAGTGACACGCCTGCTGCGCGTGTCCGCTGCGCGTCCACGCCACGGTTTTCCTTATATAGGTGGTGATGTAAAAAAGAGCTAGCGCGCCTACCAAAATGGCGTCTGTAGCAGTAATGCCTAAAGTGCTTTAGTGCCAAGAATAATGATTCCCCTTGTTCTCCTCAGGCCTACCGATTCAACTCTGAAAGCTGTTGTTTCCAAGAATGACTCCCCCTCTTCCCCCGGGCCTGCCAATTAAGCTCTGACAGTTTAGCAGCAGAAGTAACAGCAAGCAAAGGTAGACAGAGTCAACAAAAATTCCTACACAGTATTAAAACAGTTATAACACTTGCATAAACCTATTAAAACCTTTAAGACTCCCCCCCAGTGCCAAGCAGCATACCGGCAGGTCGGAGTCTAAGGACCGTGTTGGCTAGAAGCTTAGGTATATGTTTTAGTAGTAAATGTGGGAGAGGCAGGGAGAGTTGATGGACATTGGGGAATATTTATAAATAAATAGGAGAGATTTAGGGAGGAGCAAGGAGGGGGTAAGGGAGGCCTAGAGAGAAGTTTAGGAAGAGAAATGCACCTACCTATGAAAGAGTTACCCCATTGCTATACGCAAACTTTGCTTCTTTTGTTATGACAGCCAAAAACGACCCAAAACAGTCTTATATGTGCCCCAGCTCAGACCTGGAGTAACCCAACCCCACACATGACCGGCAACTACTGTAACACCCTCCGTAGAAAATAATGGAGGGAGGGACTTACAATTAAACCCTATAGGAACTAATATTATATTAAATCACCTTATTTTAACTTTTCAAAAATATAAATAAATGTAATTCAATGTTATAAAAATATATATCTATAACATTTAAATATTAGTTCATGACAAAATATGTAAATGTCTTTAAATTCTAAGATTAACGTAACTTTAAAATGTCAAATATAAGTAAATATTTAATTTAAAAATAATTCAATGATGTCATTTTTAAAATTTTGTTCTACATTTAAAATAAATATGTTACATTAATTAACATTAACATCAACATTAAACATTAAAATAGTTTTACAAATGTATTTATAAGTTTAATAAACTTTTAAACTTGTCCCTATACTTTACAATAGAGAGATCTCTCTCCCGGTGATGGAGACCTCCGCATAGATGTGAAAATAATTAAATGTAGTAGCTTCACACTAGTAAATTAGGAGGACATTTAAGTCTACACTTTTGATTAACTTTACACTCGCAAATGGTGAATAGCTGAATGTAGTACAGTTAATCAAAAGAGTAAGCGTAAACTTTCCAGTATAGATTTACTCAAGTATTTCTTTACATTTGTGAATAACCCTTACAGGTGGATGTTATAGTGCACCTGTTAGTAATCCCTCACAGAATCATTCCATTTGGCTTAAGCAGGAAGATAGCTGGAACTATATAGGTTTGAAGCCAGTGGTTCCCCAAAATTGGACATGACAAAGCCAGAAATCACATGGCGACCGTCACAGAATATTGATTAATGCTTGTTTCCAGTCCAGAGAGGACCTGGCCTAGCAGTTTGGGCGGGACTGTCCCGATTGGGCACAGGGTCAAGACTGATTCGCATATGGCTGGGTTCAAACTGAGATGGCAAGGGGTGCAAAAAAACAATGGATTTAGGACCAGATCTCTGCACTGGGGTGAATGTATGACATTGCTCTGCATTCTGTCCATCAATTGTTCTTTGTTGCATTTGTCATCCGAGTGGGACAGGTATGCCCAGACGTGGGTCCTGTGCTCTCCATGCCACTGGAGTCAAGCTATCCTGGATGATGAGAGGTGAAAGCCCGAAACCGGTCCTAGGATGCTTGTTTCCAGTCCAGGGAGGGCCTGGCCTGGCAGTTCGGGCTGGACTGTTCCTATTGGGCACAGGGTCAAGACTGATTTGCATATGGCTGTGTTCAAACTGGAATGGCATAGGTAGCAAAAAAACTATGGATTTAGGCCCAGATTTCTGTGATGGGGTGAATGTATGACATTGCTCTGCATTCTGTCCATCAATTGTTCTTTTTGCATTTGTCACCCCGAGTGGGATGGGAATGCCCAGACGTGGGTCCCATGCTCTCCATGCCACTGAAGTCAAGCTATCATGGCTGATGAGAGGTTAAACCCCGAAAGTGGTCCTAGGATGCTTGTTTACAGTCCAGGGAAGGCCTGGCATTTCGGGCTGGGCTGTTCCCATTGGGCACAGGATCAAGATTGATTTGCATATGGCTGGCTTCATTCTGTAATGGCATGGGGAGCAAAAATAAAATGGATTTAGGCCCAGATCTCTGTACTGGGGCGAATGTTTGACATTGTTCTGCATTCTGTCCATCAATTGTTCTTTTTGCATTTGTCACCCCGAGTGGGACAGGTATGTCCAGACGTGGGTCCCGTGCTCTCCGTGCCACTGGAGTCAAGCTATCCTGGCTGATGGGAGGTGAAAGCCCGAAACTGGTCCTAGGATGCTGGTTTGCAGTCCAGGGAGTGCCTGGCCTGTCAGTTTGGGCTAGACTGTTCCATTTGTGCACAGGATCAAGACTGATTTGCATATGACTGGGTTCAAACTGGAATGGCATGGGGAGTAAAAAAACGATGGATATAGGCCCAGATAGCTGTACTCGGGTAAATATATGACATTGTTCTGCATTCTGTCCATCAATTGTTATTTTTGCATTAGACCGGAGGAAAGTCACAAGTTCAGGCCGACCGCGCTGGAACGTGGGCTGGATACAGGAGACTAGGTTAGTCCCACTAAAAGTTTGGCACGAAGAGTTCAGTTTGCGGTAGAGGAGGTGGTGAGGAGCAGGGATAGCGTCGTAGATGGTCGCCACTGTAACGCAAAGAGCAAGCTGGGCATTGCAGACAGTTGTCGCTTTAGTGCGAAGATGCTGCCGGGCTTCGCAGTTGGTTGTTATATTTTAAATTACAATTCAGTAGAGACCAAACATGGTTTTTCTACCTGTTCCCAAGCAAAGGTAATCCCTTATTAAATGTAATAAGGTAACCCAATGTTATCCTATGGGAGATGTGGACATAGCAGTAGGGAAAATCGAATTTAGGAATTTTTCACTAACAGGACATGTCCAACATTTTAAATACAATGCATCCTGTCCTACAGGCTGTTTAGGACCTAACCTATGGGTGACTTTTATGTATTAAAAAGGAAGGTTTAGGTCTGGCAAAAGGTTTATCTTGCCAAGTCAAAATGGTGATTTCAGACTGCAAAGGCAGCTCTGAGACATGTTTAACAAGACTACTTAAGTGGTTGGCAGAATAAGAGCTGCAGGCCGACGAGAAGCATTAAATATGTAAGCCCTGGGTACATGTAGTACCACATTACTAGGTACTCATAAGGAAATTAATTGTGCCAATTGGGTGTAAGCCAATTTTACCATGTTTAGCGGAGAAAGTACAAGCACTTTAGAACTGTTTTGCAGTGGTATAGTCACAGAGTCCTAAAGCGTCCAAAAACTAATTTCGACAAAACAGGAGGAGAGAACGCAAACGGTTTGGGGGAATGCCACGCCAAGGATGTCAGGCCTAACATTTTCATATTAGCGACCATGGAGGGAGGAAAGGCTAAGTGGACCTGCAGGGTTTGAACCAGTGACCAGGAAATCAAACACTGATACCTGGAATGGGTGCCTTAGTTCACTGAGCCACTACACCCACATTCCATAAGATATTTGTTCTCTTCTAGTAATGTCTCGCCCGTTCTCACCTAAGTGGCTGCCTTGAACACAATACAGATGCCAAAAATGGTGGTAGAGATTTGCAGTTTCCTTGGCCTGTTAAACTGCTGTGGACTATTCATTTAAGATCTCATGTGTATATGGGAATGTGTTGGAAAGAACCCCAGTGGGACAGCTTCAGATAATTGACTTCACTCATTTTGGCCCACATACATACATCCCTGCATGCAACCTGTGAAAATGTTAAATGTCTTGGTATTACAAGTGATACCACTCTTGGGTTGGAGACAGGCACGTTCTGTGGCTTTGGAGAGTGCATGTCTCCAATCCTAGGTCATCATTGCAAGCTCTGGAGATCTTTGACCCCTGCTTCAGTACATACAACAGTTCTGTGTGTGTGGAAAAATTGCACAGGTAAATTCTGGGGACTAAAGGTTGACACTCACCTGATAGTAAGACAATATTTCAAAAGAAGAGTTTGAAGTGGTTCACACAAGGTAGGAGTGTTTACCCTACGCTCCTAAAAATTAGACCCCCCCATGGGATCCCTGTACAAGAATTGATGAGCCCTAGGCACAAACTACATATACAAACGCTTAGTTACCGTACAGTAGTTATTGTCAATTACACATTGGCATAGAAAAGAAAATTAATTTGTTTCATGTGAATAATGCAATCATCCAACCCTTTGGCGCTAGCACAGATCTTTTATTTGTAGATCTTGTTCACAGTTCATGTAGCCAACACATGTTTCATCAATTTCGCAACTTCGTCAGGTCTGTTAATAATAGCGCAAGGATATGGTAAACGGCACGCAAGATTGGATGTCAGTAAGTCCCATGAGGAGTATTCCTGCCGTACCAATCGGGTAGGAAATAAAGGACAATCAGATTGTAGTAATCACAATGATATTCATTGTAGACATCGTACTATATATTTATCAGGAGAGATCAATCTGAGGGATGCGAAATAAGACTTCAGTGGAATAAGAGCCAAATAATTGTTGGTGTACACGAGCCTGTCGTATAAGGTGAGTTCGTGGTTCCCCAATGACAGGAGTAGTAGAGCACGGAAGTCCGAGCACGGTCCCTCCCACCAGTAGATCATAAAAAAGCGATCGCCTCTGCTTTGCTTACGACTCTAACCAACTTTTGTTATGTGTGTGTGCTTGGGTATTTTTGTGATGTAAATTGGGACCTACAGCAGGGAACTATGGTCTGGAACAGCATACCATGCCCACCCTTGAGTGTGATTACTGTCAGATTATCCAGCAGTAGGCTGGTGGTAGGGACTAGAGTGTAGTAGTAAGAAGGCCTTTTACTTTTCTCTGCCAGGGAAAGTCACTTAGTAGCCACTCCTGCCCTTTTAAGATTAATATGACAGTCCACTGCAACTGGATCCTTCTCCAACCCATGTGGGACATGGATGATACATGTGTATTCATTACTTTTGTGTGTAGAAGAAGTGTGGCATAACCACACTGGAATCCATTTTGTTTCTGGCATCAAACTGGTCCTAAGATGGAGGGTGAATGGAGCTCAGGCAGCAATGTGAATTGATTTCAGAGTTTCTTTGCATTGGGCCAGACTTTTGGGTGTGAAGGAGAGGTGACCGAGAACCCCTACGAAGCCTCAAGAGTTTTCCCTGCCATTTCCTGTCCAATTTTACAATAAAAAGGCCACTCCAAAAGCTAAAAGGAAGTCAAATGGGCCAGCCGCTATCTCTTCTGCCCTTGTTTTGGTCTTTCCTAACAGCAGATTCCAATTCCTACCCTATATATCTGAAGAACCTGGAAAAAAACGTTTTGTCTGGACCAGACTGGTTGGATCAAGCTAAAGGCAAGAATTGCCTGAAATGATCTAGGAGCTGACTCTTGGAATACATAAACTAATTCTGAAACTTTAGTGTAATGATGGCACAGAAATGTCCATTCAGGGTGCAAAGAGTTCTCAACCAGAATCTGGGGTCACCATAGGAGACGGAAACTCTGCACTACAGTTCTGGAAATTTACTGCCAACCCCTTTTGCCAAGTTTAGGACCAGA
Source organism: Triturus cristatus (assembly GCF_964204655.1). Taxonomy (NCBI): domain Eukaryota; kingdom Metazoa; phylum Chordata; class Amphibia; order Caudata; family Salamandridae; genus Triturus; species Triturus cristatus. The sequence goes on from NC_140593.1 coordinate 1,084,372,817, forward strand.
GGTCTGGGGAGCTCTACCCAACAACAGGCCAGGAAAGAGCACCTTGGTCCTACTTCGAGAGAGAGAGCAAGCCAACTGTTAAGGAGAAGCACTGGAGGTGTTACTGCATAATGAAGACACTGCTCATGAGAAGAGGCATGCAAAGTAAGTGAGGTGTGATGAACTGAAACCCTCTGCTGTGACAAAGGGAATGAACTGCTTAACTCTGCTAGAGGGTAGACACATTGAAGTGTCCCCGCAGTGTGAGATAAAGAATATGCACTCGGATCGGTATGGTGCTGTGGACCTTGATAATGTGTGAGTTTTGCAAACGTGACCAAAAATCATCAGGGTCCTAAAGAATTCTGTTAACATCCGCCATTCTCTACCGAAGAGATACTACACTGAGACATGAAGTATCCCCCTCCTTGAAGGGGACTTCAAGCAACCCAATGCTGCTACTGAAGTGGCCACCTAGATTGTTTGGGTAGAGTGTTTGTGATTAGGGCCTTGGAGGAGTCTAAATCCAGTGGTCCACAAGCAATGTGACCCAAGTGCAACCTCCTTCAAGATTTTATTGTGCTCTGGAATGAGATGGCCGCTTCATGTGTATCCTCACGGACAAAGCCAAATAACAAAGAAAAAACAATCCTTGATTTTAGAGGATTATGAATACTATGATCCTTTGCCTTGACCTGGCTGGGCATATCCTAAATATAAGGAAGCTACACTCAGTGACCAACGCTTACTATTCAATAAAACCCTTCGATGGACGGAGAGGAGGAGCTCTCTTCCTGTGTTTTCCAAATGTCGTTTTCGTGGTGCCTTGGAAGGAGAGTTTTTTAGTTCTCAATCATTTAGAATCCTTGTGGAGCCTAATCGCTCGTAAATTTGCTGAGAAGCACATTCGTTTTTGAAAAATCTAAAATTCATCTTAGAAATATATGTTTCAGTTTGCTGTTTAAGTATGGCAGGAATGCATCTGTATCTCTTGGCTGTAAACTGTTGTTTATCTGCATTCCAATGTCTAAAGTTAAAAGACTTATTTTCAAGATTGACTCTTCTTAGACAAAATAAGACCAACCTTGTTTACCAAGAGGCTCGGACCATATTTCTGGAAATACTATTTTCCCTTTGGAAGGAAAGATTTTCAAGACATTTATTGAAGGTACCTGTGGTATTGCAAATGCATACATTGTAGATGATTATTGAATTTGAGATTTACACATACTATGCTAAATATTCTCACATGTGTCATTTCAAAACTCCTTTCCAACAGTTCCTTTCCCTCCTCCTTCCCCTGGCCTACCATCTCAGGGGTCCTGTGTTAGTTTCAAATAGGAACCCAGGAGTACCTGGAAGTGGGTCCATTCTTAGCATAGTGCCAATCCTGAGAAGCATCGGATTCTTTCCGGACAGATCTGACAATCTGTCACTGCCTCTGTTTATTTTAACCATCTTAAACTGGCCCATTAGCCACAGACCACAGCCATGTCCCTTGGTCTGGGTCAGCTCCATTACAATCCCCACTCAGTGGGCTATGCTGAGCATGCCCAACCAGGACATGCCGACCATCAAACATCATAGGCGCTGCCTGCACTACCTAAGACTAAAATTGTCAGAAGGTACTATGGAAAGGAAAGATAGCAAGCAGAGTGGGCCTGGGAGGTGGAATCTTTTACTTAAAAGAGGGAGCATACACCAGCATCAGCAAAGGCTAGGTCAGCCTCTCCCACAGACACAAGGGGGCATATTCACAATAGAATGGCAGAGCATGGTGTATCGCCACAATTGGTAACGCCACACTCCACCATTCTGAAAACGCATTTACAATAATATGGTGCACCCCTGTGTTTTCCCTAGCACAGGCGCAAAATGTTGCTCCCTAGCGCCAACGCAGGCACCCTTGCACCATAGTGCAAGAGTGCCTGCGTTGCGGGGAATTATTGTTTATGTGCAGGAAGGTGTCCCTTCCTGCACATAAACAATCACTAATGGCGATTTGTAACTTCTATGTGTGCTGCAGAATGCAGCACATATAGAAGTTGCAACTCACCATTATATAATGATTGTTTATGTTTAGGAAGGAACACCTTCCTGCACATGAACAATCACTAATGGCAATTTTCTCTTTTTATGTGTGCAGAATGCAGCACATATATAAAGAGCAAAGACAAGGAGACATTAATAATTTCTCCTTGTTGTGCCAGTTTAAGACCAGATTTTACACTGGTCTAGTTTTTGGCACTGCCCCATATTTACGCCAGCCTTGTAAATAGGGGTCAGCATCAAAAAGCAATGGGTGTTGCAGCAGAACGACCACTGCAACACCCATTGCCCACCCCTTTCACGCTAAGTGCTGCATGAATGGGGCATTATTTACAAGGCGGCGTTAAGCCACTTAATGTTACCCTGTAAATAAAGCGAAGGGATTATCACCACCAGAACATCAAAAAAGTTACGTTCTGGTGGTGATAACCAAATGTAAATATGCCCCTAGGTGTCCATCACTCCAAGGTAGATTCCAGAGACTGTTTCTGTTGTACACTAAGCTCACCACTGAGATGTCTCCTACATGAACAGCACAGGCTGTCTCCCAGAAACTACTGACGTATTACTTGGGTAGAGAGCAATAGTTAATTCCCTCTGATTAATACATAGAGTATTGTGCTGTATGTCTATAGTAATTCTCCTTTATGCCAATACACTGGCTGGACATTGCTTTATTAGTTACTATTGGATCCTTACTGTGTTCTGAGTGTATAACCGCACACCATATTCCTCAGTAAGCTTTAGACTGCTCAACTTCACTGCCCAGACGGTCAAGCGCTAAAGGGGTGTACTTGGTGCTCAGTTTTGGACTCAAGAGTGAGGTTAAGCACTCAGACACCAGTGGTACCTGCTTTTGTTTAGAGAAAGAGATTAGAGAGGTATATGTCCCTGAAATCCGTACATCCTTCCAGTTAGAACTATTCTCATTCAAAGTAATATGGCGGCCCAATAACAGCTAGACACTACTGTCTATGGCATCAGATGATCTACAGGATTATATAAATAATATGGGAATTATTTTTAATAATTAGTTTTCACCTCCATCAACTTCTTTGTGTCTTACTTTGGCAAGCTCAGCCTTCGCCATTTCTACCCACTGTCCCTGTCTCCTCCTCTCTGCCTTCATTCTATCACCAATACTCCCAATCCCACTAATTACGGTCCCTGTCTCCTACTTCCTCTGTCGCCCATCCTCCCCTAATGGGTTCAGCCAAGCACATGAACATAGCGGTGATTCAATTCATACATGGAGTTTAATAGAACTTGCTTCAATAGTGCAGCATTAGGGGGTTCAGGCTCCTCTGTCAGACTATACACCCAGAATGGTACCTTGCTATGTGCTGTAACACTCTTTTGAGAAACACATTAAGACGACACAACACATCCTGAAAATAAACATATCATAAGATTATTCAAATCATTTAACAACACAATAAAAAAACAGAATCAACTTTTAAAACAAAACTGGCAGACGCCACCCTTAACACGTTAAACATCATCACCGTTGTTACTTCCATCGTCTGAGTTCAATGTCCTCTCCGCTACCTCATTCTCTTACCCAGACCCATCCTTCTCAACCTTCATAAGACTGCCCACACCGTCACCTGCATCTGTGTTCAGGTTCTACCTCTCTTAATATATTCTACAATTGAAAACCAGTCACTCTGACAGGATTCTTTTACACAATGGAGAGCGAGAGAAAGTCAGGTCAGTTGCAAACCTCTCCTAAGGAACTTTGGGCTTTTTTTTTTTTTTAACTCTGTCAGGATGTAGTAATTTCCCTCTGCCCTATCCTGGAGGATGGGGTTATCCAAAGATATTGTAATATACGCCTCACTCAATTATCGTGAGATTTTTTATCATTGGTGTTAATCGACACCCGGGTAAGATAATCCTACCCGGGCGGACTCAACCATAGATGGAATGGGAGTTCTTAGATAAAGCAATACTGGATAAGCAGGGATCCAGAAGAGTGACTGTTAAAAGTACCTCAAGGTATACCCAAATGCTATGCTTTATTTGGAGGGTACCTGAGATATGGCTAAAATATGAATTTATGGGTTTTACTGAATATAATTGTTCAGTTATACCCCTGTTACTGTGCCAACATGTTTCGGCCCTCGCTAAGAGCCCACGTGGGTCTGGGGCCTTCGTCTAGGCTTTATATTTTTATTTTGTCCCTGCTTCTTTATTGTGCATGCACTCCATGCTCAAACGGGAGGCCCAATGCGCTCACCTGTCTTCGTTTTTTTCCTCAATAGATTTTCTAAGATAGATGAAGAGGCCGTTATTACTTCTCTCACTCATCCTGACCATTAAATTGTGTCTTATCCATTCATAATGTTGGACCGTGTTTTTGTGTTCTATGCATATCTTTAATTTGTGCTTGATACTCTGGCAACAAACTCCCCTATATCTCTTTATTATAAACCAAAAATGAATAGGTGATCCGGTGACTGTTTATATTTCTGTGGTTCGTGATCTGACTTTGTACAATTCTGTCCTTTATTTAAAAACCTACATACATATAGGTGGTGAGCTATCTGAAAAGTCCAGAGGCAATCTCTAGGTGTGGTAATTATAACCTTATGCATTCTTTCTGTGATGGCCACCTTGTTGTGTCAATCACACTTCAGCACTCTCGCGCTTACCCACTGGTCTTTTTATTCAAGGGGCATGAGGATCAGGCGGGAAGTGCTGTCTTATAGTCAAACACTACAGGAGAAAGAATGCTTTTATCAATATTTTGTGCTTACATGGATTTTCTTAATGCAGATTTCATATGGGCATTTTTGTCGTTCTTTGATAGTTTCCTTTGAAAAAAAACACTCGCCCCCGACAGACAAATGAGGAGGATCGCACACTGCAAACGATGTGGAGCCTACCTGAAGTAGTGGGACATTACCCATGTGGGAGTTGCAACGTTTGCCCCTTAACGAAGGCAAGCAAAGAAGTCGATCTGGGGTTTAGAACCCCATGGGAACTCAAGAAACATACGAACTGCAACCGCAGTAATGTCGTATAAGTCATCACATGTAGATGCCAATTAAGATACATAAGCATGACTACACATAAAATGAAAAGACGCATCAACGATCACCGGAGTACCTTTTGGTGTGAGAAAACCATCATGAAATTGATGTGTTATTTCCAATCGTCAGGCCACACAGAGAACGATTTCACGTGGACAATGATTGAGAAATTACCTACAACCACAACTATTGAGGTTGGATCAAAGATCAATTTACCGCCTTTCAAGCACCACAAGGGGATTGAATGAAGAGACACCCTGGACTACTTTGATATAGAACTTTCAATATGAGAGGGTATATCAAATAACAAAGAGGATGGTCTTCAAGGTGCCTTAATTGTGTAAATACACTACAAAATGAAACACTCATGATCGAGATCTGTTGACAATACAGTGATCATGGCCTGCTTAACATATATACAATACATTTTCGAAATCAATGACATTTTTTTGTCAAATCTTTATTATCAACATACACGGTCACTCGACAAACGACCATTGTGGGTACACCATCCATTAACTCCCAAAAAAGAAATAAATAACAACTGGGCACACACTGATTTAATTTATTCCTTTATATAAAAAATGTTTGTACCAAAAAACTTCATTAATAACGTACATAGTCACTCAAGAAACAACCAATGTGGGTACATCAACCACTAACCCCTCAAAAAAAGAAACAAATCACAATGGGGCACATGTTGGGAGACGGTATTCAGTCTTCCATTCACCAGAAAAGCTTGCCATAGAACTATGATCTAGTGCTCGAAACGACACGTTTTCGAGCACGAGACTACATTTCCCAGCATCCGTTTGAGGATAGATGGATGCGCAGCAACATGACGCGGGTGTAACAAGTGCGACAGCACGTCAAAACAGACCCATCCCGCCAAATCCAGTACTCGGCGGCGGTCTAAGCAGTGTCATGAAGGTAGTCCCGCAGTGCCGGAATCTTTGATAAAGTAAGTTGAGTGAATGATTGCATATGGATGAATGCGGCGGTTGTCTAGATGGAACACCGCTATCCCCCATGTGTCGAGTGAGTGTGAAACAAACTGTGCACGATATGGGAAATCTGTGCAGAGACCGCACTGGGAGGGGAGCGGTTGATGTTGTTTCAGACAGTTCAAAAGCCGTATTACAGTACGAAAAGCCTTTAGCATTAACATGAGCATGTATCAAGGTCCTCTGGTAGACAGCGGGCCCCCGGAATGAGGGATAGTATACCAGATGTACCGATAGACGTATAAATGCATACAATTACAGTATTAAGGGACCGAGTAATTGATTTCCACAAAATAAGAGCGACTTACAATGATATCTGAGAGCAATGGGAATCACATAAAATTAGTTTTTTCAAAGGAAACTATCAAAGGAATGACAAAAAAACTCATATGAAATCTGCATTAAGAAAATCCATGTAAGCACAAAAAATTGAGAAAGGCGTTCTTTCTCCTGTAGTGTTTGACTATAAGACAGCATCTCCCGCCTGATCCGCATGCCGCTTGAATAAAAAGACCAGTGGGTAAGCGTGAGAGTGCCAAAGTGTGATTAACACAACAAGGTGGCCATCACAGAAAGAATGCATAAGGTTATAATCACCACACCTAGAGATTGCCTCTTGACCTTTCAGATAGCTCACCACCTATATGTATATAGGTTTTTAAATAAAGGACAGAGTTGTACAAAGTCAGATCACGAACCACAGAAATATAAACAGTCATGGGATCACCTATTCATTTTTTTTTTTGTTTTACAAAATAAAAGTTGTGTATATAATTTTCCATCAGAATAGAACATTACATCACACGATATCACAAGCAACACCTTAAAATCACATCTTTGCATTATAACATCTCTGACAGCAAAGCCCCATAGGCCCTCCCTGTGGGTTCTCATATCATTCTGTGTCCGAGGTTCCATCATCCTGTTCTTGTGGTGGATCACATATGTCTCCCCTGAATTTATTCCATGCCCCCCATATTTTACTCCATTTACGAGGGCACCCCCGCCTAGTAAACACCGTTCGTTCAGCTAGCATAGCAGCATCCATGTCCCTACCCCATGCAACAAGTGTTGGCGCCTCCGCCGTCCCCCATTTTTGGGCTATGTTCCGTTTAGCTACCATTATCCCCAGTGTAGCCCAGCTCTGAGCCTGATGAGTGAGGTCATTGGGTTCCCATATATTCAGAAGACACCGCCTAGGCTCCGGCACTAGTGACACTCCCTCAGACTGTGACATTGTCCTCATCACCCGCGTCCAGTATTCTTTGATTGTGGGACATTCCAATATAGTGTGAAAGAAGGTACCCTCCTCCCCGCAGCCACATAGACAGAATGGATGTGCTACTCTGCCTATCCTGTGTAGGGTGTGCCTGGTGTAGTATGATCGGTGTAGAATTCGGAGCTGCACCAACCTGAGGCTCGAGGGTATGCCCACCTCCCGCGGTGAAGCCAGCGCCTCCTGCCATTCCAAATCGTCAAACTCGCCTACATCACGGGGCCATTTCTCTCACAGGGGCCCCGTTGGGTCCGGCAGATTGTTTACTAGTTTGCGGTATGTGAGTGACGTGGCCATCTTGTGCATATATTCTGTCAATAACCTATCCTCCATGGGCGACGCCTCCGGAACTTCAGTACCGGGTGGTAGTACTGACATTAAGGTGTGTCTAATCTGTGTGTAACGGAACAACTCCGAAGGCGCCAGTTCATATTGCTGTTGAAGGCGTTCAAATTGGACTATTTCGCCCCTATGCCACATGTCGCCCACTGTAGAAATACTGATGTTGTCCCAGTTGTCAAAGCCCTTACTGAGTCTTCCCAAACGCTTTATATCCCACAAAGGCGTAAGCTGGGTCAGAACCCCGCGCCACCCCAGCCTGGCCTGAGCCGCATGCCAAATGACTTCGGTTTGCCTCAGAGGACCGATGAGCACCGGGGCCAGTCTTCTGTCGTACAGGGGTGAAAGCATACCTCTCGTGCCCAGTATGTCCCTATCTGCCTTAAACGCTGGGTCTGACTGTGGAGCATGAAGCCACTGGTTGATTACCTTCAGCTGCGTCTCCCAGTAGTAGAGCTGGATGTTTGGGAGCGCTATCCCTCCGTCGTACCAGCCACGTACCAATTTGGATTGTGCGATGCGCGCCGGTCCGCTACCCCACATAAGGCTAGATACTTGTGCCGCAATGGTGAGGAAGTAGGCGGGTGGTACCTGATATGACGTATTTTCCAGTGCATACAAAAAGCGGGGTAGGGCCATCATTTTGAATAGCGCTGCTTTCCCTAATAGAGTCAGCGGCAGTGTACCCCAGTGACGCACATCTCGTTTGAGGTGGTCCAAAGGAGGTTGTAGATTCCGTTTGAAGAAGTCCACTGAATCCGCAGTGATATATATACCTAGATATTTAAATGACTCCTCCACTATCCAGAGTGGGCAGTCCGCGGGAAGCCGTGGTGGGGGGCCGCGCAGCACATACATTACTGATTTAGACCAATTTATGGTGTATCCTGATGCCCTTCCGAAAATCGTACAAATATTGAGCAGGGTTAGTATGGAACGCCTCGGGGAGGACAGGTACAACAAAACGACCCCGTATCATTGGTTCCCACCATATCTACGCCGCTAGAGGCTCCAGCACCAGGGCAAAGAGCAGCGGTGACAGGGGGCAGCCCTGGCGCGTGCCACGCGTCAGGGGGAAGTCTTCAGACTTATGACCATTAGCAGTGATGTGAGCCATTGGTTTGGTATATAGGAGCCTGACCCAGGCACATAATTTTGGCCCAAAACCCAGATGGTGGAGCACTGCAAAGAAAAAGGGCCATTCGACCATGTCGAACGCCATTTGCGCATCCAATGACAGCAACACCGCCGGTTCCTGTAGACACTCCGTCCGAGCCAGTACGCCGTGCAAATGCCTCAAATTGAGGGCCGTGTTTCTGCCCGACATAAAGCCAGACTGATCTGGATGTATGATTTCCGGCAAGTGCGGTGTTAGCCTAGTCGCCAAAAGTTTCACAAGGATCTTAGCCTCCGCATTAAGTAATGATATGGGACGGTAGGTTTACCCGGCTTCTGTATAGCCACTATGGTGGCCGTGTGTTGATCTGGCGGGAGTTCGCCCACTTGCAAACTGTCGGTAAACATATTGAGCAAATGAGGGGCAATAGTCCCAGCCGTCCTCTTATAGAGTTCGACAGGTATGCCATTCGGCCCCACCGCTTTACCTGACTGTAGTGTCCAGATTGCCGCCTGTAACTCTTCTACTGTAAGATCTGCCTCAAGTGTGCTCACTGCTTCAGGGGTGAGTTTGGGCATATCAAGATCTTTCACATAGGTCAACGCCTCTTCCACTATCATGCAGGAGGCAGAAGAATAGACTGTTTGAAAGTGGCGCGCCAGTGTTTGTACTGTCGCTCGTGGATCAGTTGTTACCTGTCCCTCCCCGGAGCTAAGCTGCGTTATCCATCTGGCACCTTTGTCCCTTCTCTCTTGCCATGCCAGCAATTTCCCAGTTTTATCACCAATGTCATATATCTTGTGCCGTGTGGCTTCCAACTGCTGTTTGGTGCGTTCCGTAAGGTGCTCTCTATACCTTCTCTGCGTGACCTGTAGGTTATGAGATGTCTCAGGGGTTGGGTCTTTTGCATGCTGGGCCTCTGCCGTGTGCAGCTCCTGTTCTTGCGAATGCAGTCCTCATTGCTTTTCACGCTTATGCGCTGCAATTGAGGCGATGGCCTGCCCCCTAAGGACTGTTTTATATGCCTTCCATAGGACAGTCAGGGAGTCAACTGACGAATCATTTTCCTGGAAGTAAAGTAGCCGGGGTATATCGGGTAGATGCGTCGTCTTGTTAGGTGGTAGGGTGTGTACTGTAGGAGTATCGGAGAATGATCAGAGATGCCCCTAGGTCTGATCTCTATGCTGTCTATATTCTTAAGACTACCCGCTGACCCCAGGAAGTAATCTATTCTTGTTAAGCTACTGTGTACCCCAGAGTGGTATGTGAACTGTTGCGTTGTCGGGTGATGTCGCCTCCATAGATCCGCGAGCTTAAGTGCGTCTATAAAACTCCCAAGACGGGACACTCCCATGCCACCTGCTCGCGCAGGGTATCTATCAGCAGTTTCGTCTATAATGGCGTTGAAATCCCTGCCAATGAGCAGCTCCCCCTCCGGTAAGTCAAGTAAAAACCCACTGAGTTCTGGGAGCGCCACCGCGTGCAGTGCAGGAGGATTGTAAACGGAGACTATATTTAGAGGTCGCTCTTCCCATTAAGTGACTATTGCTGCGAACCGCCCTGATCCATCAGTTTTGGCTTTGTGTATTATTAAAGGGGACTGCTTCCGCACCATTATACCCACCCCCCTGGACCCTGAAGAAAACTCTGAGTGCGCCACCATCTTGTACCCCCATCTATCCATCGCCTTCCTAGTGGTACCGGTAAGGTGGGTCTCCTGCAGTAAAACCACCGCCGGGGCGCTCCTCTTGATACAGTGCAGGACCAGACCCCTTTTTCTTTTGTCTCCCAGGCCACGCACGTTCCACGTGAGCAGGGAGAGAGGCTGTACTGGAGTCAAAGGACCTACGGTAGATGCCCCATGTGCTGTGTCACTCATTACAATGTCTGGTGGAGCTTGTAAATGGCATTGCGGATTCACCGGTGTGAGTCGTGTGCTCTGTAGTGTTTGCCTGTACTGCATATCTAGATACTATTTCCAACATAAACTTAGACTTTTGAGAAGAACGTTCAAACAGTCCCATACCCCCAACCCCCTTCCTGCCTCCCTGCCATACGGACTCAGAACTGCCCGCCACCCCAACTCAGCAGAGTGCTCAGAACCCAAACCCCAAAACATTACTTGCGTGTAAGGGAGCGGGAAGTCCGAGGAAGACCGCTTACATCCCCTTCCCCAAAGTCCAGGTGTACAAATCATTTCAGCGTAGCAGAGCAGTCAATGTTAGCCCCAGCAGGCATCCAGTCATACTGTGCACCTTCAGTACAGGATAAACACGTAGTATCTCACTGTCCGGCTTCCTCCTGTGACTGTTCAGCCTCCTTCGCCCTTCGGTCATGTCCATCGAGGTCCTCCTCCATTCCAGGATGCCGTCTCCGCCTGTCTGAGCCTCCGGAGCTCTTCACCTGTTGCCACCCCTCGAGCCAGTCACGGGCCTCCTCTGGCGTTTCGAAGAACCATGTCTTCCCATCCGCTACCACCCGTAGCCTCACTGGAAAAAGCATGGAATAAGGTAGTTCCCGGGCTCTTAACTTCTTCTTGACCTCTAGGAAACTCCTCCGACGCGCCTAGACAGCCGCCGTATAGTCCGGGAAAAAGGATACCACTGAATTCTGCACACGCAAGGCCTGCCCCTGGGCACCCTGTGTGCGCACTCCACAGAGAAGAAAGTGGAAAGCCCTCTAGGCTGCAGTCTGGTTTTTATCAGTTCCTCTACGTAAAGGTCCATGGCAGGGCCCCCTTCACTCTCGGGAATTCCCGTGATTCTGACATTGTTGCGACGGGAGCGCCCTTCCTGGTCATCCAGTTTCGTCGCTATGCGCTTGTTTTCAGCCTCCAACTGTGCCACTTTTTGGATTAGCAAGGTAGTGTCCTTCGTCAAAGTTGCAGTCGTTTGTTCCACCTCCGTGACTCTAGCGGACATTTTCTGGAAGTCCGCCCTGAGGAAGGTCACATCTGCGGAGATAGACTCCACGTTGTCTGCACATTATTAAGGGCGGCCATTATATCTTCCAATGTCACTTTGGGCGCTCCCGCTTCCTCCGAAACCTTATCTGTGCGCCCAGACCGCTCCGGCAGTGGGGGAAAGTCCTTACTGTAACAAATTTATCCAGCTTTCCCTGCTGGTTCGCGCAGTTCCCTTTCCCACTCATCTTCGGGCAGATAAGTGCTCTCCTTTGCTACCTCTCTGCACCGTGGGTCGAATGGTGGATCAGGCATCACTGGAGAGAAATCCCCGGCCTGCCGCCCACTCTCTCTGATCAGCGTCCTCTCCTCGCAGCACTCGGGGGGGCGGGGGAGGGGCACCACAGACCAGGCGTCACAATCCCCGTTTGTTACCACCTTTTCTTAGCAGGAATCCCCCCTCCAGGTTAGCACAGGGTCAGCCACAGCTCCACAAGCCCACTCTTCCCAGCTCTTGCCTGGTCGTTCCTCCGCTATTGGGCGCTACAGCCTCAGTGGAGCGCCGCGGGGTTCCGGTGCCAAATGACAAGTGTACCGCCATTTAGTAATGCCGCCAAATGCTGCCCCGCCAGGTCCCCTCGCCACAGGTGTTCCAATGGAGGTCCGGCCAGCCGGTTCATTCCTTGAGAAAGTTCCCCAGGTGCTTCACCAGGGGCGCATCATGCGCATCAGGGCGCAACCTCAAGAGGCCCCGATCGTGCCGGCACAGCAATGTCGGAGCAGCCCTTCACCGCTCCTCATCGGCGCCCGTCAGGTCCTGCTGCTGGCCGTTCAATGTACTCCGCTGTCGCTAGCTCAGGGCCGCAGATGGAGCGCGGATGCCGCTTCGCCCGTCGGGCACCCTCACCTCCGTAACTCGCAATCTCCGGCGCTCCTCATGGGCAGCCCCGGGCCTCACGTACAGCGCCCGGACCGTTCTGCAAAATTTAGTACCCGGTCTCGGACGCCAGTATAGGCCCCTCCACACGGCGCGGTCTTCACGGCGTTCTGGGCTACGGGGAGACACCGGAGTTGGAGCAGTCTGCGCCGCTCTTCCTTGGCCACGCGCTGATGTCCTTTGGGTACAATTTGCTTCCCGGATTTATGTGCGGATTTCAGGGGAGACAGCCTAATCCTCGGAGCTCCTTTAGGTTGCGGCCATCTTGCCAGGCAGCAAACCACGCCACCCATTTTTGGTTTTTAATAAAGAGATATAGGGGAGTCTGTTGCCAGAGTGTCAAGCACAAATTAAAGATATGCATAGAACACATAATACACGGTTCAACATTATGAATGGATGAGACCCAGTTTAATGGTCAGGATGAGTGGGAGATGGAATAATGGCCTCTTCATCTCTCTTCTTTCTTAGAAAATCTACTGAGGAAAAAATAAAGACAGGTGAGCGCATTAGGCCTCACGTTTGAGCATAGTGTGCATGCACAATAAAGAAGCAGGGACGAAATAAAAGTATAAAGCCCTGACCAAGGCCCCAGACCCACGTAGGCTCTTAGCGAGGGCCGAAACATGTTGGCAAAGTAACAGGGGTATAACTGAATGATTATATTCATTAAAACCCATAAATTCATATTTTATCTATACCCCAGGTACCCTCCAAATAAAGCATAGCATTTGGGTATAACTTAAGGTATTTTTTAACAATCACTCTTCTGGATACCTGCTTATCCAGTATTGCTTTATCTAAGAACTCCCATTCCATCTATGGTTGAGTCTGCCCGGGTAGTATCATCCTACCCAGGTGTGGATAGGCACCAATGGTGAAGAATGTCTGTGAGAAGTTGGCCTGGTATATGCTGTCCACTAGTTATAGTGGGCACCTTGCACCAGTCCAAACAACCCTTTTGAGGTGATAGGTTAAAGACAACCTTATTTGAAAGCTATCCCAGTGGTAGCTATGGAGAGCAGCCTTCAGGCTAAGTCTTGAAGGAATGTAAAGCAGCAATGGTGTCGGGTTGCGTCGCCGTTTTCAATGGCAGGATACTGAAAAGTGCTGCTGCCGGGAAGGAGAAAAGTTTCCGAAGAGATCCAAGGCTGGATCAAAGATGTGAAGAACCTGAAAACAGAGGGGACAGAGTCTGAGTCACTTGCCAGTGACCAGGGGCACGATAGACGAATGCCCACCGATGTTGGGTGCTTCAGGTGCGAGGAGGGGAAGCTTGACTCTTCAGCCACGAGGACCAGGAGGCGTTGAGGATGACCAGGAGCTGGATTCGAGCTGTCCAACAAAGGATGTTGCGTGCTGCAGCATCGGTGCCTGGATTGGACACAACAAGCCTTTGCAACAGCAACCCATGCAGGAAGAGGAAAGATGCTTCGGTGTGGACCAGCAAGGTCCTGGGGACTCCCCAAGCAATGGAGAGTCGGGGCACATCTGGAGCAACCAGGAAAGCCCAATTAAAGTTAAAGTTTCCTTCACAGGGACCCACCAGTCGACGGACCAGGGATCGCGAAGGTACCGCAAGCAAAAACACAAAGGGCCAGCTCATGGAACACTCGTGGAGTGTAAGCCAGCAATCTTCAGTGGAAAAGGTGCTTGGGGTCTGGGCTATAAGTAACTCAATGCACAGCCTCAAGGGACGTCGAGAAACTAATGCACTTGCAAATGTGCACAGTGTCCAGGGGTTCCGGTTCCACAGCACCCACGAGGGTTACGGGTCTCAGCTTTACTGGAGACTCGGGTCAGCCTCTGGGAAGTCTAGAAACCCACCTCCTGTGTTACAAATACTTCAGAGTCCGGCGAGAGCTTTGGAGATACAAACCGGTCAGATGCGTCTTTGGTGCCTGCCTTGCAGGGGAGTAACTCCTTTACTCCAAAGGAGATTCTTTGGTCCTCTAGTTGTATAGATCGTCGAGGTTATGGGATTTCTGTATCAGAGTTTCGTCCAGGTGTAATCTAAAGTCCTGTAGCCGGGGGTTCCTTTGTTATACCCAAGGAAGGGGTTGGACATACTCTGGGGACCCACCTATGGGAGGGTCAGGAAAGAGGGGTGGCTACACCTATTTCTTTTGCCCAGTTTCGCATCATAGCAGGGGCTGGTAGCCCCTGCAACCGGTTTGAACTGGACAATGCACAGGGACACCAAATGTGCCCCCAGTGCTGAACTTCAAAGCACTCTTGGAGTGCACCCACCCAGCCCTAATCCACTAAGGCCTGTCTGTGGGGTGATAACACCTCCCTGTGACAGGAAACCTATTGTCCAGGCCTCCCCTGCTGGAGTTTTGGTCAGCAGCAGGAGGCCAGATTCGTGTCTGTGGCTGGCAGCATCCATTTTGTGACGCCAGGGCTCTATTAGCTGGTACCGGGTATACCGGTGCTGTCATGTTTCTCCCCCTAGAAGGGTGGGATCATACTCCCACACCAGTTACTGGTGTGGGGGTATGATTCCAAGGTGTTTGACACCAAACACAACATGTTTCCATCCCAAATATAGCATTTACCACGAGGTTATAATGCACTTAAGAGTATATGGTCAGGCTGCATCACAGACAACACCGGAGAATAGATTCCGAAGTCTGCAGAGGGGCTCTGCTCATGCATGGGCACCCTCTCACATAAAACCAAGCACCCTGCCTTCAGGATTAATAAGGCCTGCCATAGGGGTGACTGATAGGTTCATATGTGCAGTGATAGGGTGAGATATAGTGAACCTATATCTCAGTAAGGGGTTCATGCACCACCTCACTCAGGCTGAAGTATCAGTCCTCTGGTGTCATTTTGGAAGGCTTCCCAGGGGTGGTATAATACATGCTGCAGCCCCTGGTAGGCCTCTGGGGTACCTATGCCCTGGGTACATAGTATACCATATACTAGGGACTTATAAGGGTACCCCAGAATCCAATCTATAGTGTACCTAAGGTACATGGAATCAATTTAGAGAAGAAGCAGCTAGGCTGGGGTCCTGAATAGTCGGGCCCCAGCCAGACTAAAGTCGAAAAACAGTGAAACATTAGCAAAAAGTGGGGGTGACCATAAGAAGCAGATCCTACTCTCCTACAATGTCTACTCCCATATCTTTGGATACCCCCATCCTCCAGGATAGGGCAGAGGGAGATTACTACATCCTAACAAAGTTAAAAAAAAAGCCCAGAGTTCCTCAGGAGAACTTTCAAGGCAGCAGTTGCTTGTGTGTGATAGCACTCTGACAGGATGCTCTTTGATTTGCTGAACCTGAACAGGCTCTCAAAACATACAAAATCTTTATCTCACCAGAATGGAATTTCTTTTCTCGCACAATCTTCGAATCTGCAAACCTGGCCTTCTAATATTTTCACACATCTTATATTTGGTCTTAAAGTCAGGACTTCCTTAGCATCCCTCTTCTAAACATTGACAACTTCTAAATTAGTAACCCCTTTCATCATCCAAAATGGACACAGATCAGAGGTGACCATTTTGCCACTCATCATTTCAATGGGTGACTTACCACCAGTACCTGAATGCAGCGTGGTTCTATGTGACCAATGTAACTCCCTGACGTCCAACCAGAACATACTCCAGAGGTCAAGTGTATAGTCACATATCATTATAAGGAGGCAATCTGCAAATCTAAAATGACAATAAGTAAGAATTCCACATGGCTATGAATGAAACCATATTGCCCAATCTCTCGGGCAAGTAAAAACAGGCTTACTAAAAAAAGAGACCTATGGTGGCAATTGCCCAACAATTGGCCCAACACTGGCAACTGCAAAGTAAGCAGATAAAATAATCCTCATCGGTGTGAGTCACACATATCAAACTGTGGTAAGTCCTGTTTGACCGCATGTTCACAAGCACAGTGACTATGAGCCCCTTATAGATTCACTGGTACTTACAGATACTTTAAAAATATCATGTTTTCTCTTTTTTTCAGCCTTCCTGAGAGAACTGTACCATCACTTTTGTGAGTAGTGCCGTCCTTGGTAGTTTTGGACTGTTGAGCCCCTTCATTCATGCTAATAGGGTCCGTCTCTTTTTTTCTGTATTTCCTATAGGATTTGGACAGGTGGTCATTAAGTCCTGATGAAAGCCTTTGACTGCGCCGCGTTTGGCCGAAACATCAACATCATAAGACTGAGACTGCTTTGTGAAACAACACACATATACGTGAATAATAGAGGATTTGACATTTTCAATTGTTTTCATCAGAGTTTTAATGATGGGATCTGTATCACAGTTACATGATGTGTCACAGAGCAAGGGGCTGCCTGTACTATTTCTACCGTTTACCTATCCACATCATTATGTTGGATGTAATTACAAACATTTGATGGGTTGCAAAAATTTGGGTCCTGCTTTTGCTTTTTTGATTTGATTGCCCGACAGGAATATTTAATCTAATATGTTGAAGGAATTTTTAATTATGTATATAACATGTTAATCTCTGAATGCAATATGTTGTAAGTCTGAAGGAGCAATCTCTCGATGCGCCTCTCTTTGAATAAATCCCACCGAACCGATGCCCGTGTAGTGTGAAGACCGCCCTGCCAACATGTACAAAAGGCATAACTCCCTCGATGGCAGCCTGCATCCAAACATGCAAAAGGTCAGCTTCCGGCTCCCAGCCAATAAATTATGCCGTTTCATGTACATGTGGCCGGCTTTCAGCTGTGAGGTCAGGGATTTATAGACACACTGAATGCCACGGTTTAATAGTCTGTCTTCCAACTGCTCTCGACTGTTTGATCAAACTGCTAATGGTCTAAGCGCATTTTATTGCTATGTTGCTGATGATTTATGGAATGTCTTAAATCACAGAGCACTACTTGCTTAATTCTCTGAACTGATGCTCAGGGCTGGCAGCAAGTTCTAGGAAGTATTAACAAACACAGAGATGTTGGCATGCATTTTTTTTTTGCTATGCGGAGTTTTGTGGTACTAATGTTAAAATTGTTAATCTATTTACAACATGGCGATAGGTTTCCAAATACATTCCTCAGATGCTTGATATGCAAAGGATTCTTCTAAGTCTAGAGTGCATTATGAATAATCTTCTCTTTCTATGGTTTAGCCTTATGCCATGTAAGTGTTCCTCCTGCACATATTTAGGTCTAGTTCATGGCTAGTCCTTCCTCTATTTCAGTGGCAAAGAGAGAGGCCACAGAAGTGCTACTTTCCATATCAGCAATGGACACTGACGACCTTGTTCTTCTTCTGTTTGTATGATCTAAGCTGAACATCAGAGCTCAGGTCATCTGCGGATTTCTTATGCTAGCAGAGGAAATGGCCAAGTAACAAGTCAAAGAGGCAACTGTTGGGTGAACAGAGGTATTGTTTAGGGATCTGGAAAGCCACCTCAGCGTGGGTTCCTGGGAAATTATTGGATTCACTCTGAGGTGCAGTGTACTCATAAGTGCAACCGCATCCATTTAAATCTGCTCTTCTGGTCCTGTGATTGCACTACAAATGAAAGCACTGGGCTGCCTGTCCTCTCTACTCTACCCCACGCCACTCTACTCTATGCCATTCCAGGGCACCCTATGTCACTCTATGTCACTCTACATCAATCTATGCCACTCTTCTCTATGCCATGCCACTTCACTCCACACAGTGCCACTCTACTCCACTCCACACAATGTCATGTAATGTAAGGTGGATTTGTAGAGCACTGTTTATCACCCGCAAGAGTTTCCAGGTGCTGCCACTCTACTCTGCACCACTCTATTCCACCCCACATAAGTCTGCCCCACTTCAGTCTACGTCACTCTACTCTATGCCTCTCTAAGCGACTCTGCTCCTCCATTCCACTCTGCGCCACTCTATTCTACTCCACTCTACGTCATTCCACAACGTTCTACGCCATGCCACTCCACTCTATGACACTCTACTCTACTCAATTCTACTCTATGCCAATGCACTCTACGGCACTGCACTCTACACCATGCTACTCTACTCTTCACCACTCTACTCTAAGCCAGTTCACTCCACTCTACTCTATGCCACTCCGCTCAACTCTGTGCCACTCCACTTTACACTACTCTACTCCACACCACTGCACTCTACGCCACTCTAGTTTATTTTGCATCACTCTAATCTATGCCACCACTGCACTCTATGTCACTGCACTGTACACTATTCTTTTCAATGCCGCTGCACTTTACACCACTCTACTCTTCACTGCACCACTATACCCCACTGCACTCTACCCGATGTGCACTATACACAACTCTACTCTACACTGCTTCACTTTATTCCACTGCACTGTACACCACTGTACCCTGCTCTGCACCACTCTACTATATGCCACTGCACTCTATACCAATGCACTCTATGCCAATCCACTAAACTCTACGCCACACCACTCTACTCTACGCCACTCCACTCTACGCCAGACTACGTCACTCGACACCACTCCAAGCACCTATACTCTACGCCATGCCACTTCACTCCACACAGTACCACTCTACCCCACTCCATTCCATGCAATGCCACTATTCTATATGCCACTGTAAAGTAATGTAATGTAAAGTGGATTTGCAGAGCGCTATTTGTCACCCACAAGGGTATCCAGGTGCTGCCACTCTACTCCATTCCACTCTACTCTACGTCACTGAACTCTACAACACTTTACTCTACACCACTCTGCTTTACACCACTCTTAGCCACTCTACGCCACTCTACTCTACTCCACTCTATGCGACTCCACTCCACTTTACGCCATGCCACTATACGTCACGCCGCTCCACTGTACATCACTCCATGCCGCTCCACTCTACACCACTATAGTTTACCCCGCTCCACTCTACGCCATTGTACTCTACTTAACTCTACTCTATGCCAATGTACTCTATGCCACTGCACTCTGCACCACTCCACTCTACTCTAAGACAGTGCACTTCACTCTACTCTCCACCATTCTGCTCTAGTCAATGTCACTCCACTTTATGCCACTTCACTGATACCACTCCACTCTCACTATTCTACTCTACACCACTCCACTCTATGTCACTTCACCCTACGCCACTCTAAGCCACTCTATACCACTCCAAGCCACTCTACTCTACTCCACTCTACACCACTCCACTCCACACCCCACCACTCCACACCACTCTACGCCAAGCCACTCCATTCCACTATACTCTACTCCACTTTAAGCTGCTGTATAACATGGCTAAAAGACATTAGCAAAGCCAATAGCTCTCGCATAGGAGAATACTTTTGGATTTGCCAATTGTCATCATTAGACATCTACCTAGATCATTATAGAGAAAGGCAGAAAAGAGAACAAGAAGAAGAAGGATAAAGATAGGAAAAGATTGACAAAGGGAGAGAGCTGCTGGTTAGAGATAAAGATGAAGTATAGGGCAGGGCAATAAAGAGCCATGAGGTGGAATCCAGACCAGGAAGTCTTTATGTTCGGCAAACCCAGCATTGGGCAGCACCGGTCTTGGGCTTCTGAAAGCACTGCATTGCCTATGTCCCATCTGTTGTTTACCTGCAGATCACGCTCAGTGACACAGCATATTGCCTGGGACTCTTTGCTACTGTGTGGAAAAAGAATTAAAAAAGCTTATCATATTTTTTCACTTATTTACTTTTTCAGGTTCTGGTGTCTATTGCATTATTTGTTTTGAGGTTTGTCTTTGTAACTGAACATCATTGTGTACTTATTTATTTATTTGGTTGCTTATTTATTTTTGTGAAACTTTTTTTTATTTTTACTGTTTTTCACATTTTCCCATGCCGCATAATGTCAGACAGCGAGTTATTATTATTAATATTTTGAATTTCTTATAGTGCTAGCTAAACTCGAAGGTGTCAGACCACTTGATATGTTATCTGATAAGGTTTACAAGAGGTACATGAGGGGATTCATAAGAGTCAAAGTTGAACAATACAGCAAAAAAGGGTTATCGAGTCACACAAGTATAACACAAGAACTCATTGAGGAAGGACTTCGGGGACAGAATAGGAGACTGAAACAGTCATGTGTTCATCTTGAAGGAACGAAGGGGCATATTATCAGCGACCCTGTGGTCGTATCCGCATAATCCACCCCCTATGTCAAACATAGGTAAGTCAGGATTTTAGCAGATGTTAGATTTTGGCGAAAACAGCTGTTTTCGCCAAAATCTAACGTCTGCTAAAATCCTGTGGGCTGCCTTGTAAATATCGCGATGTGAACATCAGCGATATTTGCAAGGTAGTCCATCCGGGGTACGCCCAGTGACGCCCACTTTGCATCTCATTAGAGATGCAAAGGGAGGTGTTGGGAAAAAGGGTGCTAACATGCGATTATGCATGTTTGCACCCTCTTGTAAATAGGGCGATAGTTTTATCTCCGCTTTTTTGGCTTTTTAAGCCAAAAAAGAGGAGATAAAGCCCTTGTAAATATGCCCCGAGTATTGAAGTAATTGTTGAGGAGTAGAAATTTAAGGCCCAGTGGACATCGCCTTTTAAAAAACCCAGCAAGAATAGATCAGACAGACATCTTTGTAGCATGCATCAAGCGCATTCTGGCATAGACTGTGATAGCACTTCCCTACAAACACTTTTAATAACAAAAATATTTTTAAAACATGTTGTCAGCCTTAAAGTACCTTCTTTAATGCCCAATCTCCAGTTATCTTGAACCCGTGTTAAAAAGTCATATTTGTACCACTTCTTTCTAATAGCATTCTGTTCAACCTTTCTATTTAGTAAGGCTTTCAAACCACTGTGTTGTCCCAGCATGAAGTTTTCGCTTTTTGGTACTTGTAAATCAGTCTTGAAACATTATGAGTTCTTGGGGTGCATAAGTTAGCAGCATAAAACATTAAAAGTCAGGCTGGGTGTGAACGGAAATGCAGGAATAATGTGACCATGCTGGGGCATATTTTGAAAATAGTCTGCCACAAGTCTGACCAGTGTAAAATGTTTCAATAGTGTTGCAACAACTATGAGTAACTCGAAAATGAATGCATTCTCTGTGCACAGAATCTGGAAAAATACGCTTTATTATCTGGAATTATGAATAAAACAAAAGGATACAAAAGAATTCAAAATGTGCTTGCAAGAAGGGAATGTTCCCTCAAAAGTCAAATTTGCCCACGTGGCTATGTTCAATGTCTTCACTTGTTCTCGATAATGAATGGCTGCAGGGACAGATCTTGCTGCCTTGGAGAAGGTGGGAGGAAATAAAAAGGTCAAGTCCAATGACAGGGCAACAGAAAGAGCCAATTGTAGGCCAGCTCGGTCCAGCTGCACACTCAGCGTCTATAGCAGGGTTCTCCAAAGTCAGTCCTGGAGGGCACGATCCATGCCAGATTTTTAAGATAACTACGTTTATCTAAATGGGGATATGCTGAAAATCTGGCATAGATCCGCCCCTCCAGAACCGACTTTGAAGAACCCTGGTCTATAGTATACAGAGGATCAGAATCACTAGGCCCAGGCGGAAAGTACCCAGACCCGGAAGTGAAATGACTAAGATTCTTCTTGCTTTCGTGCCCACATGCCACAGTCAAGTCAAGTCAAAGTATGCTTTATTCGAATTTCATTCATAAAAGCAAGATACAATTTTACAATAAACAATTACATACAACAATTTAAAATAGAGATTAAATTCCAGTCAAGGCATCAAATACAAGACATACTTTGCAAAGTTTTCTAACTTGGGTAATAACCCTAGGAAAAACATACTGTTCTATTATCAATGACAAGTATATAAAAATATTTTAAATAGAGATGAATTAAAAAATGATACAGGAGATAAAATGCAGAAAAAGATAATAACATAGCAGAGAATAGTCAGAAGACTAGCAGTCTCTGCGTAATCAAGAGAGTAGTCAAATGGCTAGCAATCTCTGTCCATACCCGTAAGTGAAATGACTAAGATTCTTCTTGCTTTCGTGCCCACATGCCACAGTATTATGTGTATCTCATTCTGATAGCTTTGCCTAACTAGTGATCAGAGGTGAGATGTCCTCCCTTGTTCTTTTAGGAATCAATCGTTTTTATTATCGGAAGACATAGCTAGCAGACACAGCTTCCTGCCTACATCGTCACGCCGGCAGAGCGAGCATATAGTAAAATACACAGCGTTTAAAGCCAACAACCCGGAGGCAGGCCGCGTATTGAGCAGGGCTGCCTCTTAATCATGTGGTATCTTCCGGATTTTCAAACAAAAGGAAAAATACCTCCTGACAGCAGAACAGATGGATAAACAAGATCCCTCCCAACCCACCCGACCCACCCTCCACCCTCTCCGCACCAGCTGTTGCCTCTTTGAGAAAATATAGACTTTAAACAGAGTTGCATGAAGTGTTTAACAGGTTAGGCTGCCGAACATTGGTCTGTTGACATCTGGTCCAGTGGTATTAATTGAAGAATTTGCAAATACTTGGGACAAGTAACTTCCCTCATGTCTCTCGTCAGCAAGTCCAAAAAGGGCGCTCACAGTTTAGCATAGTCCTTGCTTTTGCCCACCACTCTCATAGACATGCGTTCCATTGCTAAGAGGTGCCATAATTTATGTACCCAGGACAACAGTTTAGGTTCTGAGGCTGTTCCCCACAGAGCTAGTATCACCTGCTTAGCTGCCAATAGCGCTAGGGCTATCTGTCTACCCCGCAAGGATTTTAATGGGAAAACTTTGGGATGAGAAAGGCCAAGGAGTGTGTACTCTGGTGCTCTGGGCAGTGCGATGCCGAATACCGTATCAATGTTATCGAGGACCTCAGACCAGTAGCGCTGTAGTTTCGGACAATGCCACAGCAAGTGTGCTAAAGTACCCGACATCCCACATCCCCTCCAACAGAGGTCTGTCTTGCTCTTATCCCAACTCTGGACGCGGACGGGTGTATAATACCAGTAGAAAAAAAGCTTAAAGGCGGATTCCACTCCCGCTGTGTTGTGTGCTGTATGGTGAGTGCGGTATAAGATGTGCTCCCATTCCTTGAATGATAGAGGACTACCCAGTTCCATCTCCCATTGCACCTGTGCCTTTGTGCGCTTGGGGGTCGGGTCCGATACTATCATAGTATACAATTCAGAGATAAGGCGACGGTCATCGGTTTTACGGACCAACCATCTTTCAAATGTGGTAAGGGGTCTGGACATTTGGGCATTGTTAGAGGGCATCGTAACCCAGTGAGAAAGCTGCAGATAGGAGAAATCGTCAGTAGATAAAAGGCCATAACCCTGTCGGAGCTGCGCAAACGGAATCAACCCCTCCGTGCCAAATAGGGATCCAACTCTTTTACAGCCGGCTTCCCGCCATCGGTGAAAGATCGCTGAGCCCTGACCCAGAGGGAAATCAGGATTATCGACAATGGGCGTCATTGGCGAGGGTAAAGAGGTCCAGCCCCTCTTAAGCGCCACTTTGTCCCAGGTCCGAAGTGTCAGCGCTGTGACCGGCGAGGAATAAAGGCCCCAAGCCCTATGTTTGCGGGGTAACCATAGTTCCCTCCAAATATTAATTCCTGCAACCGACAGGTCCATAAAGTTCCAGTGCTTACTGGACATGGACCTGTTCCACTCCACTATGTAGCAGAGGCTGGAAGCTTGATAGTAGCCCCTGATCAGAGGCAAGCCCACCCCTCCTTGTGCTTTCAAATAAACCATCTGGGCAAGCGGAAGACGCTGCTTCTTCCCACTCCATATAAACTTATTGATGAGAACCTGCAATTGTTTGATCGCTTGAGACGGGGGAGATATCGGAAGCAATTGAAAAATATAGAAGATGCGAGGAAGAATGGTCATTTTCACTGCCGCAATCCGCCCAAACCACGCTAGGCGCACGCGAGACCAAGCGTCCAGTGCTTTGGTCGTCTGCTCTAGAAGCCCCGTGTAGTTAAGGGTGACCGTGCGGGCAATGGTAGGAGCCAGCCAAATGCCAAGGTATAATATGTCATGGATCGTTCACTGAAACAGGAATTGTAGTTGCATCGCCATCATATCGGCGGAAGGAATTCCTAGATTTAAGATAACCGATTTCGCCAGGTTGACCTTAAAGCCTGATACATCCCCGAAAGAAGTGAGCTCCGCCAAGAGTGCCGGCAGGGTGGTCTGCGGATGCATAAGAGAGAGAATCATGTCATCTGCGTAAAGGCTAATTTTATCTATATCCGTGCCGAATTTCATCCCTACTATGCGAGTATCCGCCCTAATCCGCTGGGCCAGAGGCTCCATATAGAGCACAAATAAAAGTGGGGATAAGGGACACCCCTGTCGCCTCCCCCTGGCAACTGGAAAGGAGTGAGACCTACTGCCATTGACTCGCACATAGGCCGTGGGGGCGTAATAGATGCAGCGAATCCAGTTGATAAAGTTCTCTGCAAACCCAAAGCGACGCAAAGTTTCAAAGAGATAGACCCATCCTACTCTGTCAAACGCCTTCTCGGCGTCAATGGCTAACAAGAAGGCCTGTCTCTTTGACCGCTAAGTACTGTCTAGGAGGTGGAGGAGTCGTTTCGTGTTATCACCGCCCTGCCTAGAAGGGATAAAACCAGATTGGTCGGGCTCGATGAGATCTGGCATGAGGGGATTGAGGCGAGCTGCCAGTATACCAGCTAAAATCTTCACGTCGACATTACGAAGGGAAATGGGTTTGTAATAACCACACTCCAGCGCATCTTTACCAGGCTTCAGAATGACCGAGATCGCTGCTTCCGACATGGAGGGGGTCACCCTACCCGTCTCCAAGAAAGAGTTGAACAATTTTGTTAAAAAGGGAGCCAGCTCAGCACAAAAAGCCTTATAAAACGTAGCTGAAAATCCATTGGGTCCCGGGTACTTGGCAACCTTCAACTTGGAAATTGCCGAGATTACCTCCTCTATGCCAATAGCCATATCAAGCCTAGCGGCCGAAGCCTCAGGGAGAGGTGTGATCCCGCTGTGACTTAAATATTCACTCGGGTCTAGCGCCGGAGGGTCCCGCTCAGAGTATAGAGCGCTATAAAATGAACGGAAGGCATCCAGAATGCGATTATCCGAAACCTGCTCTTCCCCCCCTTTGGTCGCGAATTGCCTGTATGAGCGAAGTTTGCGTTTGAACTCTCAGTGTATGCGCCAACATCCTGCCACATTTGTCACTACTAAGGAAGAACTTATGACAAAGTCTTAAAAGGGCATATTCAGCCTAGTCTAGATCTAGATGTTTAAGCATATGTCGGCGGTTTTCCAATTCCCTCCAGACCATTGGAGCCCCCGTACGTTTATGGATAGACTCAAGCTCAAGGACCTGTTTTTCTAACGCCCCACGCATCTCTTTGCGGAGAGTGTAATGAGCCGCCGAGATGGCAATGAATTCCCCTCTGGCCACTAACTTTAGTGCTTCCCAGACAGAAGTCAAGGAGGAGGAGCCCACATCATTAAGCACTAGATAATCCTTTATTACCCGTCTGAGGACTTGCACAGTCTCCTCCGAGTGTAGCAGGGACTCACGGAGGCGCCAACTAGGGGGAAACTCCCGTGAACGCTGCGCTGGGAGGTGTGTAGCGATGAGAGTGTGATCTGAGAGAGAGCGAGGTTCTATCGTGGTAGTGTTGAGGTAAGGAAAGAGGGAAGCCGAAGAGAGAAAGTGGTCCAATCGCGCATAGGTTTTGTGTGCTGCAGAGTAATACGTGTAGTCCCGTTCTCCAGAGTGTGTTGAATGCGCCATACATCAATTAACCCATTATCCCTCAACCATTCAGTGCCCTGAGAAGAAAGTGCCCCTGCTTGTTGTGTGCGCTGCCCCGACCTATCGAGTGCTGAGTCCATAACAAGATTCAGATCCCCCCTATCAAGAGAGCTGCATCTGGACAGGTAAGGACATTCGCAAGGGCGGAGAGAAGGAAGGACTCCTGCTGTGTGTTTGGAGCATAGAGGGACGCTACAGTAAGATGAATTTCCCCCCAATGTATTCTAATGGCTAATAAACGACCCTTTATTTCCGCCACAGGTGCTAGAACCTTGCCCGAGAAGCAAGATTAGAGACATTGTGACATGATGAGAGGTGGTCACCCTACCTGCACATCCCCAGAGGGCGATTTATTATTTCTACATAATGAACATATGTGCCTATTATATGGCATTCTGTTTTCCTCGTGTGTTCCCATTCTCTCTATAAATAAAGACAAAGTGTGCAGTTCTGAGGGGAGGAAGGCTACACGTAGTCTAAATCATGAACAATTCATAAATTTCTGAAGTTATAGGCAATGTGGTTGCGGAGCACAAGCGCTCACATGCCTAGTGGTGGCATCAGGGCCGGCTTTAGCGCTGGTGCCTGGTGCAACAATGTTTGTTGGTGCCCCCTAATGACCCCCCTCCACCACGGATTCCCTCACCACCACCTTTCAACAGTGCCCCTCAAGTCTTCATAACCCCTCTCTTTCAGATGCATTTAATTAGTTATATAGCGCTACTCATACCATTGTAGGGTGTCAGAGCACTTTTCATCACACGCACATGACACAGAGACAACCAATCATACGTGTGTAAATCAGCATATAGGAAATGTTACATAAGGCAGAGGACTACAAGGTGTAGGAGTGACATGCCATCCATACTGGTAGGCGGTGTAGTTTAAGAGTGCTTATCTGGAGAAGCACAAACTCACAATTGAACACCATAGTTGGGGGTTCTCTTTAATAATAAGAATTGATTCCTACCCGAATGAACCCTTTTTACAACATTAATCTATGCTCTAATCTATACTTTGCAGTGTGCATGCAGTTCCTTGATAACAGTTAATAATTCACTGTTCTATATTAGGATTTTAATGTATAAACTGCAGGCAGCAAAAGGTTGTCTCTTAGAAAAGCAGTAATCCACTGACCTATTTACATTATATGCACGTTGTGATCTGCATGGTACACATTCTTAACAGCAGGCATTTTAATCCTCTGCGTTATTTTATGGTCAGCCAAAACATCAACTAGACAAAACTCCAATCTCTCTCCAGGAAGAACATTAATCACCAGAGTTATCTTGACATTTTTATTGTTGCCTGGAAATTGCTGGAGGCAAGGAACAAGGAAGCAGGTGCTTGTAAAACCAAAATAAACTAGCAAACACTGCGCCCCCTGAAGTCAGCAACGGGTTCAATGGCACCAGTCGCACCGCCATAGAGCCGGCCCTTGGTGGCATGCTTCATCATCAGGCTGCGCTCCTCGTTGGACCGGTGCTGCAATCCTCACCTGAATCCTCTTCAGGAAAGGGCCCCTCGGGAACCCATGGATGTTCGGACCTTAATGCTGCTTGCCTGTATGGAGGTCAAAATCAAAGTAATGAGATTAAAAAAAAATGTTTTTTAAAAAAAGGATTTTTTTGTGTGCCCGTATAGGAAACACTTGCTTGTAGCGTGGAAGGTCCTACCATTAGCCTACCCCTGTCCCATGGGCCTGGACATAAAATAATCCGTGGAACACACTGCTTTAACCTGTACAAGCAGCAGCATTGTCATGGGCGTCACTGCGTTTAGCATGCGGGCGTGACATCATAAAATCAGGATTCCCGAACACTAGTCTAGAGAATACTAAATGAAAGGGGAACCCTGAGTACTTAGTCCGGAAGTCCCTAAAAAATGGATGTGCCATATCTTGTGTCATGATCAGTATTGAAAAAGAGATGGGCGTGTCTTTGAAATAGCACTAATTCCATCCTGCATATTAACTCTTGAACACAGAAAATGGGAACATGGACCTCATGCCAAGCAAAATATGTATGTGAAAGGAGGGAGAGGAAAAAAGAATATTTGTACTGTAAATGTTAATGAAAGGGGTGAGGGTTAGTTCCAAAATAATTGTCGTGAAGGGGAATTAATATACCTCCTTGAGTTGCCAGTGCCCTTTTCAGGTTGTCAAAATGATCAAATGTGTCCCCCTGTCTCTGATAGTGCTCTGGCTGACCTCACCTAGCGAATCTTGATGCCTCATTCATGCTTTTACCTTTTAGTTTCAATTTTATTGAAGAGTATGAAAGAGGTACCGGGAATGGCGAGTTCGGGATCATGCTACGTCACACAAGGACTGTGAATGACGGAGGTGGCAAGACTATAACAGCCCATTAAGGAACTGATTGTACTGTATAAAAGCAAATGACTTTCTTGGGGTACTTACGGGGCAGGCGTTTGGGGATACACTGACCTGGGGTGTTTGCAAGCTATAGAGAACCGATTGCTATGTAGGCTGTTAGCTAAGAGCACTGCAAGCTGCATCTCTCACACAGAAGTTGGCCTCCTCTTTGTGGAAGATATGGTGAAGATTGTGCCCCTCCTATTAAGGTTAAAGATATGGTTTTCTCCTCAGACCAAATTCTCCCGCAAAGTCATTGAAGATTGTGTCAAACAAGAACACATGGATTCTATCCCTTGGTTTGCTTATATTAAAAGAACGTTTACTGAGCTCCGAATCCCAAATTTGTTCCATCCGCCAAACGAAATTGACAACAACTCACAGGCCCAGGTAACATTCATCTTCCATAACTCTAGAGAACATTTCAAAACTACCAACATTCAGACGATGGACTGTTCTTCGTTACAGAGAGATTAAGACTACAGAAGGAATAGAACCCTACCTACTGTGGATACCAAGGGGCATATTAACAAGGCGGCGCTATAAAAATATTGCTGCTTTTGCTGCCGTTTCCGTTAATTTTATCGCTTTATCAGCAAGGTCACACTATCGCGTGAATCCTTGCCTTAGCGCCCTTTCCCGTAACGCACACCTTTGCATCTCTAATGAGATGCAAAGTGGGCGTTCCTTCCCAAAATAACTGGAGAAATGTCGCTAACCGACATTTCTCCAATTATCAATGGGCACGCTAACAAGCATAGCGATAAGAAAAGTAGCGCTAACCTTGGTTATCGCTACTTTCCTTATGCCTGCTTTTAGTTTGACTTAGCCATGATATCCAATGGAAGGTGGACATCATGGTTAAGTCTGCCCTGCCCTATCAGCAAGCTATCGCCAAACCTTGTGCGATTATTGCTGGATTTCCAGCGACAATCGCACATTTGGCAGCTTGCACCAGGAATTTTTTCGCTTTTCAGATAAGTGTTGCTGATAGCACGCTATCTCAGCGATAAAATTCAGCGATAGCCGGCGATGATTATCCTAGCGCTAAGTGCGCTTAGCGATAATTATCGCCGGTTGTTGCTGATATGCCCCCAAATCCTGAACATAGATTCTATCTTACACGCTTCAGATTGTCCACAGTTCATTTCCTGCTATCTTTCCCTCAGCAGGGCACTTAGGGGCTTATTTACAAGCCCCTTGCGGCACTTTTGCGGCACTTTTCCCATGTGAAAAGTGACGCAAAAGTGGCGCAAGGGGCTTGTAAATAAGCCCCTTCGTTTTCCAGTTTGGCCTGCTGTCCTTACGATAATGTATCGCAGCAATCTCTTACCTATTCTATGTTCTTTTGTGGTTATTATTTCATACCTACATTTTCTGTGACCTATACAGCTTATGAAATTTCTAGATCCTTTAGACTCAGCCTTCAATTTCTACAACGTCTTGATTCGCAGTTTCCATGCCATGCAGTTATTAGTTATAGCCAACAAGCACTGAGGATAAGGAAAGACATGGTCACCTAGGTTTAGTTTAGGTTTTTAAGTAGGTGCCCCATGCACTGTTTTTACTAGAGATCTCAAACTGTTTATTTAGTGATCTTGTGGATAACTGAGCTGGAATCGAAATCTACGTTTTTAACTAGTGTATTTTTTTTACTTTTATTCATGCGAAAACTATTTAAACCGAAGGGATAATATTTATGCATCTTTGCACACTGTACTGCATATCCTTTTATATGTTTTTATTGTAATTTTTTATTGATGTGTCTATCTTTTCATGGCTACATTGCAGAATAAAAGTATTCTAACTGACTGACTATTACAGGTCAAATACCACGCAGCTTTAGGCAAGTTGAAGGTTGATCGGCCTAGTTTTGCTGCTGTACCTCGGCTCGCAGTGCATTCGCTCTGTGTCGTTCACTTGTGTGTGTGCCATGAGGGCAGTATGTGGTCAGTATGTGGCAAGCAGGATGTGGCCCATTTCCCCCAAGTCAGTTTTCTTTGAGTTCATGTTGCTTTCATGAATTCAGCAAGTCACCTACTCCCTGTCCCACGCAAAGCCATGGCTTTCCCATCAGCCAGAACGCATGTTCTAATGGTAACCCATGTAAGCTGTGTGCTTCAGGGACCCATCACCCTCCTCTGTGGTCTAGTGGTTTCATCATCACATCATGGACACTGTCTGATAAGTATTTGTGACAGCTGGAAAAGCTAGGACCAAACGTCCACAGTAAAATATTATAACAAGCATTGGCAAAGCCAATAGGTCTCGCCTACCAGAGATATTGTCCCCTGCAAAGGCATGCCTTTCCCATCAGCCGCTCATGCATGGCAGCTCAGGACCTGGGCCGGCACGCATGTTCTAACGGTAACCCATGTAAGCTGTGTGCTTCAGAGACCCATCACCCTCCTCTTTGGTCTAGTGGTTTCATCATCTCATCATGTACACTGTCTGATAAGTATTTGTGAGAGCTGGAAAAGCTAGGACCAAAAGTCCACAGTAAAATATATTAACAAGCATTGGAAAAGCCAATAGGTCTCGCCTACCAAAGATATTGGACTTGTACATTTTTTCAACCATTTTGTATAGCAGTGTGGCTGTTATTAGATTTCAGAGACAGTATTACTTGGTCATAGCTACCGTGCAAATGGATGTGTGCACAATATACATCTCAAAGTTTAATGTCATGTTTAAAATACAAATCATCTTTGCCATGTGGCAGCGTAAGGCATGTTTAGCTTAAAACTGTATGGTTTTTTTGCCCACAGATATCAGTCTCACTTGTCAGAGAATTAAATGGAATACCCACAACACTACATTATCTAGAAATGTGGTCCTCAGCACTCAAAGTGACCTTTGGTGGAAAAACTCGGATATGTGAGAAGCGGCCTGACAAGTACCATGGGACGCATGCATGTTTTGGAAAGGGCTGCCAAAGTGAGAGCACACACAGGTTGCAGTATGCAGATTAGACACAGCACAGAGAGATCGGTCTCTTGGCCATTACTAGGGTTTGTTGTCAGATCCATTAAAATGCCCTCTGCCTCCTTCATCCTTCTAGGGTTGATAAATCATCACCTACGCCAAATAGGGCAGGAATGCAATCCGGAACGCTGGCATTGGGGCTTTCGGAGGGAGGAGCAGCCTGTAGTAAACGCCCCATCAAGCTCACCGCTCTTCCATTAGTGCAGTGGTCTTCAAACATGTTAATGCTTCACCCCCCCCCCCCTCGTGAAAGAAGAAAAGTCACCGGGCCCCTCCCTTCAAAGTTTTTCCCAATTATTCTATTAAACTGGCAATGTTTTAATATGTCAAGACTTATTTAAGCATTGCAGTAAAGTTCAGTCGCCGTTTTAATTGCCCAAACATCCTTTTCTGCTCTAACGTGGGAAAGTATCCACAGTGTGAATATTAGAAATGTGGGTTTTGAAGAATATTTGGAGTCCCTTCCCTTTTGACACCATCTCCCAGCCAGGATACAAATGACTAAAGATGTTACTGATGGCCCATCACAGAGCTACTTACTGCCGGTCATTATTTCTGCTGAAAACTAAGCACTGTTATCAGCATAATGCTTCTTTTGGTCAGAGCTTGGTGCCCCTGTCCCCCGGATCACTTTAGGAACCCCCAGGAGGGCCTGCCCCCCAGTTTGAAGACTCCTACATTAATGCCTGTGAGATGGGGTGAAATAGGCACACTGATCTAGTTGTGAAGTGGGGAGAAGGCACAGTAGGAGAATGGCTGGTGGTTGCCTTTGACAATCAGGTTTGCTTGTCACCGGAATCTGCTCCTAGGTCTCCCATGATGCTGAGACAGGTGGCAGGGGTCACAGCCTCCTCCCCTGCCGAGACATGTAGTGCAGATGCAGTGATTGAGGTAAGTGGTTGGCAAATGAATCCAATGGTTTGACACTGGGTACTGATGTTAGCACCTTCTTCGCCAAAGCCTTTGGTATGCATAAAAGTGTTCTTGCCCAGGAAAGCGCTATTAGCACCCGAAAGTACGTATGGTGAAATGATGCACAGTGACCTGGCAGCAAATATCTCACTGTCAATTTCAGAATATAGAAAGGGTACCCTTTAATTTTCCTTCCCTCGCTGCTGCACGAAATTAGTAGTGACTATGAAGCGGACACTGCCGCAACAATGGAGCCAGCTCATTTTCTCGATCCTCCAGATCTGCAGTGCAGCCTGGTTTTTTCGCCAGCTGAGGCAAGCTCTTTGTTATCTGCAGGGGCGGCTGGTGGAATTTGAAAGTGGTTGAAACTGGTGAGGCGCATATGCAGAATGACTCAACGTATGCGGGGGGGGGGGGTTCTCCCTCGTGAAGACATTTTTAAAAAATTGGCATCTTTTTGGTGCGATTTTCAGCAATATTTCTTTGACAAATGGACTAAAAATTCAGTTCTTCTAGGCATTCATAAAATAAAACTCATACATTATTTCAGAGAATTTCTGGGTTGCCAAGCAAGTCTGACTTCTGAAGAGGGCTATGGTACTAAGCAAGACTGCTTTGGCTCTACCCTTTCCAATGGTTGATACGCAATTCACGGAGGGCAGTGCTTTAAACGAAGCGGTATGTAAACAGCCGCAAGCACTAAGGGTGGGCGTAGCGGGCGTAGTGGGGCTACGTGAAGCAGCACGTAGTGTGCCCAAATCTACGCACACTACGCGCTTCGCGTAGCCCCACTACGCGCCACCCGCCTCCCGCCCGCCCTCTTTTATAAAAGATAACATTAATTTATAATAAAGAAAATTAAACACCACTTACCTGAAGCACGGCGTCTCCGGGGCTCCCTCTTCCTGGTTTCCAACTTTTCTGACAAATGCGCATGCGCGGATGCCCGCGCATGCGCATTTCTTAAGAGAAATGCGCATGCGCGGTTGCCCGCGCATGCGCATTTGTCAGAAACGTTGGAAACCAGGAAGAGGGAGCCCCGGAGACGCCGCGCTTCAGGTAAGTGGTGTTTAATTTTCTTTATTATAAATTAATGTTATCTTTTATAAAAGAGGGCGGGCGGGAGGCGGGTGGTGGGCGGCAGGCAGCTACGCTTCGCCCTCGTGTGCGTAGGTGCTGCCTGCTTCGCCTACTTCGAAAACTGCGAAGCAGGCAGCGCTACGTACACTACGTGGGCGAAGCGTAGTTGTCAGCCCAGGGTTAGTAAGCACTATTGTGCCAGTGGTGGAAGGAGAGACTTGGAAAGTTGTAAATCCATCATATAGGTTCTAAGTGGATCTGTCTTATGTAAGTGGCACGTTTGCCAGACCTGGCATTTCAGGCATGAGCCCTGTGGATTCAGGTTAGTAGGGTAGGGTCCTAGCCCAGGCACTTCAGAGACAGTGCATGAGTGTTAAGGTTGTTTCTAAAAATTGAATTACTCAAAAGGGGACAAATGCGGACATTTATGTCATAACATGAACAAAGCTTATTTGCTTTTCTCGTGCTCTGTTAGTATCCAAATTGTCGCACAAAAAGCCTTAAAATGCCACAGAATCATGATGAAAAGTTGGAAATGTCACACAGGCAAACTGAAAACTTGTCAGCTTGCTATGAGACAACAGACTCAGCGCCTGTTCTCACCGTGAGTGGACATAACCACCAGGAATTGGAGGAGGTGAGGAGGACACGACTTGTCCTTAATTTATTTAATTCTGGCGGGCATGCACCGCGCAGGTGACAGCAGCAACTCATGGGGGCCCGTGCTGGCAGGAATTGGAAATGAAAACATCCTGCCTGCTGCCACACCGGCTTGAGCCTTTTGCTTGAATTAGAGTCTCTAGCCAGCTAGAATTGTTGCTGCAGCCGGGCACCAAACTTGAATAAACAGTACACTGAAACCACGAAAAAGTCACACATAAACAAGTGAACCCTTGGCATCTATGTCTTTTTTGCATCTTTTGTGGAGATACACAAAGCAGTGATCGATGGGTGAATTCTGAACTGCATCCTTTGCCAGCACATTTCTCAGTAACAAACTCCTCTGTGCCCCGTTTTTGATCAGAGCCCCTTCATGCTCGCCGCACACCCTGCCAAAGCAATAAGTCCCTGCCAGCCACGAACTGCAACGTCCACTTCGCCAAAGCAAAACCGATGGGCAGCATGCCACTCTCTCATCAGCACAGACACGTGTGATCTAGGCCTGTTTAACATGGGCAGATGGCGATCCAGTAGCTCTCATTTTCCTGTCACTAACAGCCCAAACCATCTCTCAAGCATTTTATACCGCATAACTAACTAAACAGTGCCAGTATAGCATACAGCTAGAACCCTCGAGACCAAACAACCTTGCGTCTACACGCCGAGCTGCCGAGCATGCACTTCCGAATTTCATGTGGCACTAGTCAGCCCACAGCTCTAAAAGACCTTCTTCGTGGCAGTCTTAGGCCAGAGAACAGCTAACAGGCCAATACCATACATGCACCGCATACCACATGTCTCCTCTGACCCTAAACTAGAACAGAGAAAGTAAGCACGGCGCACTGCCCCACAGGCAGCGAAGACACAGTTTCTTGGTTGGGCTGAAGTGAGGCGGATCTATCTCGCTGTTCGGCAGCACAATCCCATCACGTCTGCCACTTGTGGGGTTTAGCCTGGTAGGGTGGGTCCCGTGGAATTTCCCCTCACAAATGTAGTGTTGAGAGTGTGGTCTGCAGGGTGTCGGGTATCTCGTACTTGAAACTTTGCATGTTGGGTGACCATGCATAATCTCAAATAATACATAGAGGGGTTCAGGCGACATGAAAGCAAGGCGACCAGAAGCTCATAAGCAGAGTCAGTATTATTGGCTTCAGAAATTTAAATAGACTGTTGTTTGTGCAGCGGCAATAACCAAACACGATTGGTGAATATTCATCTGTTAATTCAAGAACCTGTACTTTTCCAAACACGAATGTGCAAACATGTCAACAACCTATACTTTTTCAAACAGGAATGGCGGATATCCATGTGCAAATACAGCAACCTGTACCTCTTGAAGTCAGAACATCCAATGTCCATCTGAAGACATCACCTGGCTGCACCTGAAGCATGCACGTTGCTGACCTCACACTGCACATGGATACTCATGCACCAGCACACACGGGCCTCACACAGGCGCAGCACATGGGTCTGCCTTGCACAGCAGAGCTTGTTCATGGTGTCCTTCAATGTATCCTCATCTCATGTGGGGCACCTTTGTCGGGTCCTGACCTCCTAGCCACCAGCATCTGCATTAAGGAACCTAAGAGACATACCTTTCTAGGTATGTCTGTCTATAGGGCTGATAGACCCAAAGATGCAGAGGGATGCTGACTAAAAAGCTAGGAATTCCTGCGGATGTTGCCCACGGAGCTCCCAAGTGACTCCATGTCATGGTTAGTCATTTCTACAGCTCGTAATACTAGTTTTTAGCTCATTTCCAACCACTTCCGATTTAACCAGGCTTGGGATCTGGAGAACAAGAAATGTATTTTGTCCAAGATCACACAGCACGGTCAAGTGGGAAGGCATTATTAGAAGGACCGTCTCCTTGAGCCACAATTGTCAAGCAAATACAAACCGGACTTTATGCAAATGGAATCTCTCTTCAGTCAAAGACTACGAATTTATAAGAGCATCCGAGGGATTTAAGATGCATGATAAACAAAACTACAAGTACCAGGATGCATGGAGAAAAACAGATGTGGGCGAGCTATGCATTCCTGACATGGGCCAACTGTCAGGGCTCGAGGCTCATTTGTAAACACCATCTCGTGTACACAGAGAGGCGCCGAACCCGAGCAGCTCGCATAATCCCCGCTCAAAGGTACCGCCTGCTACACGCTCGAATACAACACTGGCGCATCAGGCTGTGCATGGCTAGATCATTGTTATTATTAATTTAGCTTTGTGCCATTCATACAAACATATTTAAAGAAAGTTAAGGACACTTTCAGAAGGTCAAAATTTACACCGTTTTTGATCATGACACACAAAAGGCCATCGTCAGGTAGGGTGGATCCCAAAAGCCCAACTACTCTAAATCTACAGATAATTTCAGCTTAATACGGGGCACGGCTGTTAATTCCTTCAGTTCCTCGCTCCACAAATACCCAATTTACCTTCCCCCACACTCTCAAACACACCCCGGGCCTCCCCAACTTTTCTGCTGACCTGAAGATAAAAGAATGGACGTCCACGACACAATGGAAACTCCAGAAATCTGCCGCGTGTTGCCTTTGTGGCACCACCTGTGCGTGCGTGCCCCTCACTCCCCAGTTGCCCGCCAACCGGTGCCAATAAATGCATGGAGACAAAAAGTCGTCACCCGGCCTCTATATATTGATAATATAGCGGATTTTCGGCACTAGAGCAAATGTGAGGAGATGCGCGCGTAACTCACCAAACTGGTTTGCGCTGACATATTCCCACCCTCTGAGTCACCGCTTCAAGCCGCTACGGATGGACGCCAGGTCCCGCCTGCGCCGCTGCAGCACTTCCCTCTCTACTCCACTGAGGTTTGCAACACTAACTATAAATGAGACCCGCGTCACACAACGGCATCTGGACCCCACTTGAATCACGAACAGGGTTTTCTTTTTTCCTGCCCGTTGCTTCTATTACATTAAACCAATATCCGATCTATCTCAAACAGTTGAGACACACACTTACATATACGACTCGTTTCAATGTGTGATCTTGGCAGGTTTGCCCATTCGCGGCTCGCAATACTCGTGGGGAGGGGGAGAATTGGGGGGGGGGGCGTTTT
Source organism: Triturus cristatus (assembly GCF_964204655.1). Taxonomy (NCBI): domain Eukaryota; kingdom Metazoa; phylum Chordata; class Amphibia; order Caudata; family Salamandridae; genus Triturus; species Triturus cristatus. Next base: position 1,084,410,256 of record NC_140593.1, read on the forward strand.
AATATAAAATAAAATTAAAAAACTTACCTGATTGGGACCGGGTCCGCGCCGCCTCTGCTCCGGGGTCCCATTGGTGCCTACACTGGAACAGCCGCGTCACTTGTGGCAACCCCTCTGAGTCTCAGCCAATCCTAACGCTGCTCCAGCAGCGCCAGGATGGATTGGCTTAGCAGGGCAGGGCTGCTGTCCGCCCGCCTGCCCATTAGGAAAACCGAGGTTTGAGCCTTTGCTCAACCCTTGGTCTCCTAATGTGCAGCCGCCAGCCTGAGCAGACACTAGTGCGCATGACTGGGCTGGTCAGAAAGATTCGCTGACCTTCCCCAGCCATGCGCACTTGTGCTCAGTTGCGGCATGCCTGGTCTGACAATGCAAATGCATGTCAGTCAACATGATGTCGGACCACCCACCCCCTTCAGACTCTGAAGGCGGTGGGCGGTCTGACGTCATGCTGACTGACATGATTGTCAGTTCTGCCTCGGCTGACAGTTTACTTAAGTTCAGAGACGCCGAGGGAGCTGCGGGCGCGGGCGGCTTGTGGGGCAACGCCCCAATGGACGCACCACCACTGGTTACCTAGCACCATGTTTGATGGCTCAATGTAACCAAAAAAACAGATTTGATGCGGCTGGCACTGATCGCATCATAGTGCTTTTTTTCATTGCTGGTGGGAGTGGAGGGATGGCAGGATGCAACAGTGTGGGTGCGTGCAGGAAAAAAAGCACTAAGACGCAGAGAGCGCTGGCCGCACCATGGCACTTTTGATGGCAGGGGCAAGGCAACATGAACAGTGGGAAAGGGCATAAAGGCAACATGAACAGCAGAAAGAAAGGGTTTAGAAAGCAAATAAAACAAGAGCGAAAAAAGTACCCCAATCAGAGCACTAGCAGCAGAAGGGCACTAATAAAACAATTAATCAGTACTTAGTCCATGCTCCATCGAAGAGACAAGCACATGAAATGAAGAAGACAAAAGTGAAATTGATGCGCTGATCAATGAGAAGCAAGGAAATGAGAGTGACTAAAAAGCCAACCACTGGTAAGAAATAGGTGGTCTTTATGCCCTTTTTAGTTTTTTTTTTTTTTTAAACAAAGGACCTAGTTCCTCAGCACATGTGAAAGACCTAAAAATGACAACATTCTGAAAAGAAATAATCATATGTCCCATTAAACAATTTTATGGCAATATACATATTTGATTAATCTCTCCTTGACTCTGCTTGCAATATATATACATATATATATATATATATATATTGCCCAAAAATTGAAGGCGCACTCAGCAAAGGCTGTTTCATCAGAAAATTTACTTTCAAACCGGCATTTCATTCCAAACATTTTCCATAGTCTAACGCGTTAAAGAGCGCCTGTTCTTTCATCAGAGGCTTGCTACCAGTCCACAGAAGCAGTACCACACCCACTTCTCCCCTCTGCATGCTAGTAGTAATTGCCCTCATGTGGGCCTCCCAAGTGAGTTTCAGTGCTTGTGCATGCTGGGAGTTGTGGTATGTGTTCTGCACCATTATTTCCCTCTAGTGGGATCTGTGTTCTTGTTGCAACTTTATTTAAAAGATTTTTTTCCCCTCCAGTGGGCTTCAGAACGTCAATTTGATTTGCATTTAAAAAGTTCCCTTGTGCTGTTTCCATCAGTGGCGGCTCCTCCATACGGGCGTTTGGGCGCCGCCCCCCTGCTTTCTCGCAGTGCGAGAAGGCAGAAACATAAATGGTAATAACTACCATTTATGTTTCTGCCTTCTCGCACTGCGAGAAAGCAGAAGTGCCTGATCGGGGGTGGGCGGTCCTGCTTGAGGGCAGGGGGGAGTGGCTTGCCCAGTGTTGTGCATAGGGACTGTTTGGCCGGCCCTGGGGCCGATCAAACAGTCCGTATGCACAACACTGGGCAAGCCACTCCCCCCATGCCCTCGAGCAGCACCGCCCACGGCGCCCACTCTACATAGCGAAAATGGTCCCGGCTGGGGCGCTCTCTACTGCGCCTCAGCGTTGTGATTGGCAGAGCGGAGGGAGGGAGGCTGCCTTTCATTCATGACGACATGACGACGAGAGCTTCAGGACGGCGGGAGCGGCAGTTTGGACGCATCCAGAAGCTGCGGTGTTGCAGGACGGAGCGGGAGTTGGAACGCATCCAGAAGATGTTGCAGGACGAGGATGGTAAGTTTTATAATATTCTTTCATTTACCCACCCGCCTCCACCCCCCGTGACGACCCCCACCCCCATCATGCCGGCCGTTACTGTGAAGTTATGAATGTACAAAACTATTTTAGGCCCTCCTTAGGCCTAAAATAGTTATGTACATTCATTACTATTTTAGACCCTCCGGTGCCGTATCAATGCCAGTCAGGGCCGGCTTTAGGGCGGTGCGATCGGTGCCAATGCACCGGGTGCTGGAATCCTGGGGGCGCCGTGTTTGAAAGTTTATTATGCCTTTGAAGCACCTGCTGCAGCGTTTCTTTCCCCCGCAATTACCAGGCCTCACATAAATGTCAAGATAAATCGTGTGATTAATTATCTTCCTGGAGAGAGATCAGCATTTTGTATAGTTGTGGTTTTGACTTAGGTGAAGTTAGTGCAGAGGGTTAATATGCCTGCTGCAGAGAACGTGTACCATGTAGATTACAGATGTAAACAGATCAGCAGGTTACTTGCAATGTATAATTTAAAGTCCTTAGTCCTAATATAGAATAGTGAGGTATTAACTTTCATCCTAGAACTGCATACACGCTGCAAAGTACAGAACATTGATCAATGTTGCAAAAAGGGTTAATTTGGCTAGAAATCGATTCTTATTATTAAAGAAAACTCCCAACTATGCTGTTTCTTTTTCGACTCTGAGTTTGTGCTTCTCCACACCAAGCACTCTTAAACTATGCTGCCTACCAGTATGGATGATATGTGACTCCTACACTTTTAGTCCTTTGGCTTACGTAACATTTCCTACACAGTGATTTACACATGTAGGATTGAATGTCTGTGTGTAATATGCGTGTGATGCAAAGTGCTCAGACACCCTGCACTGGTATGAGTGGCGCTATATAACTAATTCAATGCATCTGAGAGAGTGTGGTTATGGAGACTTGGTCACTGTTTTCGCCACCCAATCTTTGGCCCTAATGGAGACCTGAGGTGACATATAGTTCATCTTTCTTTGGCAATAAGGTCAGGCGGCTAACGCCAATGTTCCCTATTCTTTTAAAATAATGCAGTCAGGCTAAATGGATGGCACGGGTGCAAGCAGGAATGAAGCACGATATGGGACAGTTTTAAATGTGTTTAATTATTTCAAGTCTACATATCCTACCTACTTTTATAAATATTCTTGCTTTCTGAAATGTGGTTTAACCTGCATCCTTTGGGCCTTTTTTTTTTGTTCTTCAAAATTTCCTTGGCGTGAGGGTCCTGCAGTTCCCCTTTAGTCAATCAGGCTCGCTATGACACAAAACACATTTAGACCCTTTTTTTACGCCCACCACTTTCAAATGTCACCAGCCACCACTGGTTTCCATGCTTAGAATAGTTCATAGCCCCCAGCCCCAAATACCTTTTTCTTGGTGGTGCAGTCTTCCACAGCAGGACTGCCGTGATTTATGTTGCCAAAGTGCTGTCCAAAAATTTAAGACGCACTCAGCAAAGAATGTTTCATCAGAAACGTTACTTTTCAATCCGGCATTTCATTCCAAACATTTTCCATAGCCTCATGTGTTTCAGAGCTCCTGCTCTTTTATCAGAGGTTTGCTAACAGTCCACACAGGGAAACAACCTTTACAATGCACTTTTTACAACGCATGCCATTACAACGCAATTACTTTTACAACGCATGTTTTTACTCTGCATGCCTTTACAATGCATTGACCATTATAACGAATAACATTACAACGCATAAGGTAAGTCTTAAAAGTACCATTTATTGGTTCATTTATTGGTTGAGGCAAGAAGGTAGAGCTGTGATGGTAATGCTTGGCGTGCGTTGGAAAGGTTGGTTGTGCGGCAGGTCAACACTGAGGTAAATGGGTAGAGTGATGTTCAGTCTGACACTCTTATTATGGAATTTATGGATTTCACGGGGCCTGTTGTCAGTTAGACTTGTAGCACATAGTGCCAGACTCCTAAAACACATACCCAGGCCGTCGGTGGTGGTCCGCCTGACATCCAGGGTGTCCATCTGGCCGCCGGATTACAATACTGGCGGTCGGAGTGATTTGGGCAGGGGGAAAGACTTCCGCCACTGACAGGCTCAAGGAGCCCATCAGGGCGGAGTTCGGAGCCTAATCCCTACAAAGGAGGTGATCCCTGCGGAGGCACCACCATAGGAATTAGGATGTCAGTTTCTGACAGCCTTTTGCATGGCGGTCCCACCTCCATGAAAAAGCTATCAGAAAAGGACTGTGGGGGCTCCCGAGCCAGGCTCCTGTGGATCACTGCTAAGTGGCCAGGGGGGCACATATGGTACCCCTCCAAAACATCCATGTGCCAGGCCCCAGATGGGGCCTGGCACACGGTGCATGTATGTTTCCAAAATGCATTTTACTAATGCGGCTTGTGCAGCGGCCCTTTTCCTGGGCTGCTGCACAAGCCGCAATAGTTAAAGGTATTTTACGACCTCCTGCATGGCGGTCATATAGTATTTGGGCTGCCAGGACCACTGACTCCTTGTTGGACGCTCTCATGCCCAAAACAATGAAGGTCAGACGCTCGTCCAACCGCCATCGTAACGAAAGTCTGACGGCGCTATAAGGCTATTCAAAGTTAAAATAGATTAAAAGCACAATTGTTCATGTTCCCTGGAAATTAGAGTTATTTTTTAACCCTCTATTCATTATCCTGACTAAGAGGTATTTTAAGTAAAATCACATCCTCGAAGTTTGACTTCTGGAGGTGCAGAATGAGAAAATGGATTCTGGATGCCGGAAAATGGGAGAATATTAAAATAAGGGTAAACCATTCTTTAAGGAGATGGCTGCACCACTGCAAAAAGAGCACATCCAACATGCATCATAGGAGGAGCTTTGACTATCCTTTATGCTTCTTCTACCGGTGGTCCCCAGTGTGTCTACACGTGGTTCTGTGCAGGAGGAAGTGATAGACTGGTACCCAGCTCGTTCAGCTGTCACTTACATCCTAAAAGCTCCTCCTTCATAGGCTCAGTGTACAAGTATAAGCAGTTTTTTTCCATAGCTGTTTTACGGAATCCGTGTTAAAAGTTCCAAATCCAAAATAACAGAATTCAAAAGTTTGAGTGAAACATTGAGAAACTCATATTCGAGATATAATGCAGTCAACATATTTGGTAGCTAGCCAAAAGTTCAACTTTTGCTATTTGTTTAGTAATAAATGTTGTTTTTACTGTACTCACCCATGCTGTAAGGCAACCTTACGTACTACTCCCTTTTACCTAATGCTAACCTCCTTACCTACAAATCCATTTCATCATAGGCTGACTTTCGTGTTACCCTCATTTGCTGGCTTTATATTCAATGCCTTTTCTTCCCCTACTTGCACAGTCCCTCCTCTGGAGCATAGCTTGTTTACCATCCCTTTGACTGGATGACATATATCATTTGACTGTCCACATTCAGGGAACTACTTTTTGTTTTGTTCAAGCACTCCATAAGAGTGCATGTGTTTGCTGCTCTCTCTCTCTCTCTCTCTCTCTCTCTCTCTCTCTCTTTCTCTCTCCTGTGTGCTGCTTTCCCACTCAAATATCCACCTCACATTCAGCACAATCCATATTGCTCCCTACCTTTCCCAGGCCCAAGCTTGTCCATTGTGTGTACCACTCTGGAATTTCTTTTGCATTTTTTCCTCCCCTGCCCTCCCTCCTCAAGTTCCTCTGTTGCTCCCCCACACTTTTTGCATTAACTTCTCCCTCACCTGCTCCCCATCCACTCCTAAATTGCCTCCCGATTCTTCCCATCCCAAATACAATTTTTTTTGTTCATTTTTTATGGGGGCTCGGCAGCTGCCATTTGCTGCCAGGCTACTTAACAAAGGACTTTGTGCAAGTTAAAATAAAAGTTTTTATTGACTGCTATTTACTGTTCCAATTGGAGTCTTCCATCTTGGAACAGTAAATGTAAAAAATGTCCCACATTATTTGCTATGCACAAGCATGCCTGGTGGCACATGCATGTGCGAATATATCATCATGCATGCACACACATAGAAAAGAACGTATATGCATGCATGCATGAATTCACATCATTGTGTCTTTCTTTTCTATTTAATTTTTTATTGGTGCTGCATTGCATCGACAAAAGGCCTTGGTAAACCCTGACCACTGACACAATATTGTTGTAAAAAACATCATTGACAAAAATAGTGTGTCAAAAATATTGTTAACCACACCTTTAGTGTAGATATATATATATACACACATACACACACACACACACATATATATATATATATATATATATATATATATATATATACTTTAAAGTAGTACATCTTGAGCACTTTAATATAGAACATTAATATCATGTATATGAAATAAATTCAACTCCAGTCAGAGCAACATTAGGGAAAGTGTTGCACTTTAGAGGGGTTACATTTAAAATTCCTGTTACAAACAGCACAACAGTAAGGAAGGTTTTCGACTTCTAGAAGGGTGAAATTTCCAATTCCAACACCAGTCAGCATAATATTAGGGAAAGTGTTGGACTTCGGAGGGTTTAAGTGTACTATTCCCACTTCAAACAGTGCAACAAAAGAGAAAGTGTTGGACTTTGGAGAGGTTAGAGTTACTATTCCTACTCCAGTTAGCGCAACAGTAGGTAGGGAAAGTGTTGGACTTCGTAGGGTTTATATTTATTATTCCTACTCCAGCCTAAGCAATAGTAGGGAAAGTACTTCACTTCAAACAAATTACATAGATGAATCATCCTATTAGTGTCGAAAAAAATATGAAACTCTTAATATATTCATCAAATTGAAACTTTCATATGTGTATATGTATCAAGGACTCGAGTGATTTCTTGAGACTTATTGAACAAATAGTTTGGGAAGACACATTCTTGTTACTAACCCTGGATGTAACAAGTCTATAAACTTGCATCCCGCATGAGGCACGTATTAAGGCTTGCCGCCATTTTCTCAAACAGAGATCTGTCTCTCATCTTTTTCATACGGAGATGATTATTGATATGATCTTAAAGTGTCTCACACAAGACTTTTTTGTCTTTGACAAGACCATCTATCGTCAAATACTCGGAACTGCGATGGGGACCTGCTTCGCTCCCAGCTTTGCAGGTTTGTACCTCGGCTGGTGGGAGGAGCAGGTCGTCACCTCACTACCCCTGTACCGGGAATGTGTCGCCATATGGGCAAGGTACATTGACGACATCTTCGTGGTGTGGAAGGGAAGTATTGAACAGGCCAATCATTTTGTTGAAAGTATCAATCAAAATGATTTAAATGTTCAATTTACCAAAAGAATTGAAAAGGAAAGTATAGAATTCTTGGATCTCAAGATATCAGTCTCAGGACGACGACTAGTAAGTCAACTTTACCGTAAAGAAACGGCTGGCAACAGCCTTTTGCACGCTGAAAGTTGTCACCCTAACAGTCTTATGCGTAGTATCCCGCTAGGAGAGTTACTGCGAGCCAAAAGGAATTGCAGCAACGAAACAGGCTTTGCTTTGGAAAAGGAAATCATGATTAAACGCTTCCAGGAAAGGGGCTACAATTTCAAAGATATTACAAAAGCTTGCAATGAAGTTAACAATAGAACACGAGAAACACTTCTCCGAATCAGACAGCGGATCCGGGGACTGTTAGTGAAGAAAACAAAATAAGATTCGTTACGACTTACTCGAACCAAGCACATGAAGTTAGAGAATGCCTTCAAAAATTCTGGAATGTTCTCAAAACAGATAAAGATTTGGAAGCAGCAGTTGAGTGCTATCCCCAGATAACATTCCGAAAGGCTAGATCCTTAAAAGACACACTTTGTCAAAGTATCATAAAACCACCAAGAAATAACAACCCCATTCAAGGCTTCTTTACCTGCCGCAAATGTAAAGCGTGCAAGTTTAGCAATAACTGTAAGGTGGTAACTTTGTCAGAAAATACTAAACCTTTCCGGATAACCAAACATGTCTCATGCAATACCGACCATGCGGTCTATGCACTTAAATGCCCCTGCAATAAATATTACATAGGCAGCACCATTCACCCTGCTAAAAAGAGAGTACTTGAACACCTGAGAGCCATAACCAAAAATGACAGGCAATATCCTGTGGCCAGGCATTTCAAAGCTGAACACCACCAAAATACTAGTCTACTCTCTTTTTGTGTTCTTGACACGGTCCCCTTTCGTGAGAGGGGCGGGAACAGAGTCCTTGAGTTGAGACGACTTGAGTCTCGTATGATTATTCAATACCAAACAGTAAAACCCCGAGGCCACAACATCGACGAGGAATTAGCAGTCCATTTAGGCTAAAACTGAATCAAGGTAGTTAGAGGCCCTCATAAACCACAATTAAGGAAGTGAGAAATTGAGAAACAGAAAACCCTCCCACCGTCCCTTCCTGGGTTCCTCCCTGTTTTCCCCCCCCCCATCTCCCCACCCCCCCTTCCTCCTTCCTAAACCCCCCCCCCCTTTGTGTTCCCTCCGGATGCGATACTCAGCATGCCAAGCTGTGATGTTTTATATGTTTCTACACCATAAGTTGTAACTAAAGTTGTGACACATGAAACAGAGAGATAGTGTTCAAATGAACCACAGAAGAAAAAGGACTAGGAGTGACATTCACGTATATGATGACAAGAATGAACTGTCGATTTGAGTGTACAATATCCCATTAATTGAGACTCTGTAATCAATTTGCCCACTTGGCCTAATGATTTGGAATATTGTGTTACCCCACCCATTTTTCCTTTTATGCCTCCGTTTAGACCGAATAAGCAAGGGAAACCTGCTTAATTTTTGCCCACTTGGGCGATTTTTTCGTGTTTATTCAAAATCAACTCTGTCTTTAATTAAGACATGAAGTCGAATTATTTAGTTGGACTTATACATGAAATCAAACAAAATTGTACTTTTCAGCACTTGCATGTCAAATCTCAGTGTGTCCGATTTGACTGTTGATAAAGTTTTTTCGTGTTGTATAGCCAAAAAACAAATTGAGAAATCGGATCGGCTTGGTGAATTACAGACGTTCCGTGGGGGCACTTTTTGGACATTGTACACGCGTTTATAATTGTAAATACAAGTGAATTAGTGAATTAGCAACGTGGCATTTTGATGTTATTATAACACTAATCCTCTCGTGAATTCGTTACTTTGTGGCTTAGTCTGTTTTCACTGTTGTTCAATTACAAACCAGGTCACGTGACATATTGTTACTTATTGGTTGTTTGACTATGTCCGTTTACTCGTGATCAAGGGACCGAGTTTCCCGAAACGCGTAGAGTTTGTGTGGCCTAATTAAACTCTGCCTTTAAAGCACTGGGTCCCGTGAAGCGTTGTTTTTTCCTGGATGGGATTTCGTCAATGCAGATCTGGAATATATATATATATATGTATCATTTTACTGAATTAATTAAGAGTGTGTGTGTGTGTGTATTAAAACAATATTAAATCAATAATTACAATAAGAAAGAAAGGACAAAAACTAATTACATATAATAAATTCAACTTAAATACCAAAAATAAGATCAAATCATTATTAATGTATTTCATTTCAATTAATACATAAAAAAGCAATTCAAATAACAAATATCATAGCACAAACAAACTGTCACAAACACTTACGATAAAGTGTTAAAAATGTTAAAAGAAATACAAATTTTAAAATTATATACATATTTACCAATTAATTAATTACATATAAACAGCAATTATTGTAAAAACAAATACATATTTTCTTTCCAACCAACTCATACCAAAAAAATAAAACACAACATTTAAAAATACGTGTAAGACACATATAAATACTAAAATCTGTAAAAAGGATACACTAGAACAATTACGCAATTATTAATAACTTAATTGCTTTACGTAGAGGTGAAATAACAAATAATGTAAAAAAACATTCTATTAAATTACAATATCTAACTTCCCACGCTATACCCCTGCAAATCCAGCAGCCTGCACCTAAAATACAACTCAAATAAATCAGTACTAGGAAATGTACATCATTTATAGTTAAATAATTAATTATCAATTAATAAATAATAAAGTAATAGTAATAGTAATAAGTAATAAGTAATAAATAATTACTACTCAATGAACTTCCCCATGCCCCTATAAACTTACCAGCCATCACCCAAAAGATAACTAAAATAAACAAGTATGGCATAAGTTACAAAAGTTACATAATTCATAATCAGTTACATTATTAACAATTGATAAATAATTGTTAATTATTATGTAATTAACTTTCCACCCTATACCTTAAAAAACCTAGCAGCCCGCAACTAAAATATAACTAAAATAAGTATGATACAATTAACTTAATTAATATTAAATCAAATAATTGATTAACAATTTATTGTCAATTCATCATTACTTAATTAGCTTTCCACCCTATACCCCTAGAAGCCTAGCAGCCCACAGCTAAAATATAATTACAATAAATCTGTATTGCACAATTTGCATATTTATTAATCCATTACATAACTAATTACCAATTAATAATTAACTGTTAATTAAGTATTACATAATTAACTTACCACACTATCCCTCTACAAACACAGCAACTAGTTACTACACAATAAATTACTATTAACAATTAAATGAAAAATTTGAAATCACTGAAAATCACAAATTATGTTTTAGAACTTTAACAACAAAAGTAACTCTTAAAATTAATAAATGAACTAAAATACAATAAAATTATTTACAATTGGTATTTTTACAGCATTTTTATTGAAAATAATATTTAAAACAACAATATTCTTAAAAACTTTGGCCCTGATTACAATATCAGGTTGTCAGACTGGAATGGACTGATAAGTCCATGCTGTGCAGGAACTGGGGTGCATGCATACAGGGGACACATGTACCCCCCTACATGCACCCTGGGGCAAAGAGGAGGAACCACCATGAAAACCATGGTTGAGAGGAAACTCGAAATATGCTTGGCGGGACCACAGCGGTCCGGCCAAGCATACTGATGCCTCCTGACTTCTGCAACACCGCCATAGAACAATGGTTCCCTGGCCGCTGCGGCGAGGCAATGGCGTACAATCAACCTGAATGTAATAGGGCAGTCGGGTGACCGCCGCGCCCCCACAAGTCTTTTGGTCCGTCATCCGCCAGGCGCGTAATCGGCCCCTAAGACTAGCATGTGTTAAACATACCATTGTTAGCATTTTACGCGGGGAGCAATTGTACTTCTGTAGACCCATGACTGCAAGAATAAAGGCCTGATTTAAAGGAAGACAGTAACTCGACATCCGCCATAAAATTTCGATCACCTTCCCACCGAACTCTCCACCAGTGGGAAGGCTGCCTCCCAATGGTGGAGCGCCCAGTGGTTCTGCCATTGAGAATGCAATGAATGCCAGTGCGGTGAGGACCTGTTGATGCTCTTGGACCCGCGGCTTTATTTATTTTGCTTTTCCGCCATCATTTTCAGTGGTGTCTCTTCTGTGACAGACCGCCATACAGACCATTTAAAAGACAGGCGAGCTGTCGTTGAACAACAAAACAGTCCCATATGTGCAATAACAACCCAGCCCAAGTAGCATTTACTTCGAGCATCTGATGTGTTTTTGCATACGATTAATAATTGTGCACCGAAAATGAGGAATAATGTTTCAAACTAGTTTATATGGCCAAATGCCAACAGTATTGAAGAGTGTGAAACATTCGAACTCCTCAACTAGTAAATTATAGTAATAAAATGAACGGGCAAATTGTGTTTGCATCCGTTTTTGCACTTGAGTCTAAATGACACCCTCGCTCTTTTTGAACAAGAGTTTCGATATTTTCTTGTACATCAGTGTTTTATAAATGTATATACTGTACGTGTTCATGCAAAAGCACAATTTTAACGTAGTGTACTGTATGCCCATCTTTCTTTTTTAGTTCTCTATTGAGGTTGTTTTTTTTGTTTCGTAGGCGAAGTTCAAAAGTCAGTGATCAACCTTGAGAAGAAAACTGAAGTGTGAAACGAATGAAAGAGGATCCTTTAGAAGCAACTTGATTAGTGACTGGTGGTGATGGTGACCTAATATGGCTAACAAATAATTTAGCAGCGTGGAATAATCACTTTAAGTAAATGAAAGCACCGGTGTCTATTCTCGGGTATGTACCTCGAAGAGGTATTAATTCAAGTGGTGAAGGCAATTACAGTATTTTCTCACTCACAATTTTCATTTAATTTCAGTACTCGTGACGGGCTGCAAAATAGGTTTAAAGCCTAGAATCAGCAGTGGATTGTCAGAGATACAAGCAATTTGGTATTATGATTTTGTAAAACACGACAATTAAAAAAACATTGAACTGTAATTAAAATATATATGTTATTCCTATTATTCTCATTGCTTGCAAGAATATCGAGCCCTAGTTAGAAATATTGGGGCAGATTTACATGCCCCTTGCGCCACATTTGCGTCACTTTTAACATGGGAAAAGTAACGCAAGTGGCTTGTAAATCTGCCCCATTATTTTTATGTCTGTAGCTGTTACACAAGTAACTAGGAAATTCCGATTCAGAGGGTCATATGTATCAATGTTAGGTTTTGTGATTCTCAAATAGCGAATTTCTGGGAACCGCTATTTGAGAATCGCAAAACGCTATGTATGTAGGATTTGCAATACATTTTGCGAACCTTACATATTCCTTAATTGCGAATTGCAAATTGCAATTCGCAATTAAGTAATACCTCCCCATTCATTCCTATGGGCCTAGAGGCCCATAGGAATGAATGGGAAGACATTCTCAATTTGCGATTCTCAATTAGAGAATCGCAAATTGAGAATGCAATTTCAAGTGTGCCAGGGTGTCAAAAGGACACCCTGTTGCACCCCTGAAATGAGCATGGGTGCACATGTGGCGCACATACATGCCCTATGGGCATGTGAGTGCGTCACATGCCACTTCAAAAAATGCATAAATATGCGTTTTTGAAAGAGATCGCAAATTACCACTAACCTGTAGTTGGTGGTAATTTGCGATTCCTTAAGGCCAAATTGCACTTTTTGGGTGCTTCTTACATTGCATTTAAGGAATCACAAAATTTGAAATTCCTTAAATGCAATTTCAAAATAAGGAATCGCAATTTTTGCGATTCCTTATTTTGCACGCAGATTTGCCTTCATACATACCACTTAGTAAAATTGCGATCGCAAACGGCGTTTGCGATCGCAATTTTGCTTGATACATATGGCCCAGAGACACAAAATTTCCTAGTGGAAATCTACTAACTGTTGCGAAAAGTAAGTTTGCCATTTTCCCAATTTCAAGTAGGCTGAAGAGTGTGAGCTATAAACTGCACCTGGTAAATACTATTATCCCGGGGTGACGTATTTACCAATTTGGGGAAAAATACCTCTTATTTCAAGTTCTTTACTTGGAAATGAGGCATAGTTTGTGAAATAGTTTTTAAAGCAGTAAAATCTGCATCTTTTGTCTTTTTCCAGGCTTTGTCCCCCAGTTTGATCATTTTGACAGAACTCAGGGGTTTAGGCAAGAAACCCTGTTACTCTGAATCTACCTTGCTAGTCTATCTTCATGGGCCTAATATCGAGATGTTTGATGATGTTTTTGGTTTCTGTTCTAGTTTATATCTATGTTTTTCTACAGGAAAATCAATTTAAAAAGAATGTCTTGCAAAAAATTATGGCTCAATTCAGAATTCAGGTACTTTGCAAACTCCTTTTTGTACAGGGTCCAGAATTTAAGCCCAGCGTCGCAATCAGAGACTTTACCAGAGTAATAAATGGAAAGGGAAAATCCCTACACAATTTTCTCACAGTGTAAATGTTTCTGAACGGAAAAATACAGCTGACTGAAAAATGGAATGTCCTTGAAATCTAGAATAGTGGAAGGTGTGCCTGTGGACAATACACCCGGCACAGGTAAAGAGGAAGGAGACTTCTTTCTGCAAATTTGAGAAAGATAGAACTTTCTTTAAATAAGTAACCCTGAGGAATCTTACAGAAGCAAAATTAGGGGTGAATTTTGCATAATCATAGAGTTAGTTTAATGCTCCTTCATTTACTCTTATTAAGCCTTATTAAGAGTTTGGCAGTCCCATGGAAGCCGTATTGGCGGTGGCGGTCCAAGCACGGTGAACTTGGCGGTCTGACTGCTGTATTATGAGTTGGGTGGATCTGCTTTAGGAAGCCTGCCGCTGGACCGCCGAGACCGTCAGTAGACCGCCAAGAACCTGGTTCGTGGTCAGGGCAAAGCAGCCACCATAGGGCGGTACAGGGGAGCTGCACTGCTGTCCATGTTATGAACTGCTTGTTCCAAAAGCGGACCGCGGCAGTCCAACCCTCTGCTTCAAGCTGGCGGTGACAAATGATTTGGGGAGCATACTCACCCCTTTCCTCTTCGTCCAGGCAGATTCCAACACGGATCCCTTTCTCCAGGTACCCCCCTTCACAGCAGGAGCTTCACCCCAAGGATTACGACCCTGTTTGCGGCGATCTTCAGGTGAGTCTGTTTCGAACCATATACCCATTACCAGTACTGCCCACATTTGGGCAGAACCCCGGTAATTGGCATATGGTTTTTCCCACATATATCATGCATATGTGTGCATCTGACACATATGCAGTCGAAATGCACACACAGGCATCAATATATTTGTGAAAAATACACACAAGATCCCTGCCTCTACACCGCTGGCCCATGGTCAACTCGTAATACGGCGGTCTTTGTACCACCAGCACAGTGGTATGCTGGTCGGGGCGGATGCAGTCCTACGGTGGTCGGACCACCTAACTCGCAATAAGCCCCTTAATTTTGTGAATCTAACTCCTCATTTTAATGTAAATTACACATAGTACCTGTCCCACTATAAGTTCAAATAACACTGAATAGTCCATCAATGCTCAGTCATCGTGAACCAGGCTGCCAGAGTAGCCTTTCAACAACCAACCATAGGAGCTTCTCACCCCACAGAATATCTCCAGTGCTCATAATTAGGGTGCCTTTCCTTGAATGTTAATTCACACACAGCAATGGTGACACTACCCCTTCTGGTCAGCGGCATTATTTTAAATGCTTTAAAAAATCTATTTTTTTTAAATGAGACAACATGCAGTGAATGGCGGGTGAATTGAAGTGGCATAGCCATCATCAGTTCAGCAGGTGCATTGACCCCGGGCACAGAGATACAAAGGTCCCACAGCTGTTGCTTACTACCCAATAGGGACCAGTGGGGCACCCTGCTTCCTTTAGGGCCCACACCACCCTTGCTCTACCAATCCCGTGGAATGGATTTGGTACATGCAGGAGTGAAGTTTTAATTGCTGCAGCAATTTCAGTGGCACGGTGTGGTCGAAGGCCCACTGCACTCCAATGGTCATGGTCTTCATCTACCCAACTACATTGCATTGGTGGCTCATTTTCTCTTCTCGCATCAGGGGCAAGGCCACTGGCCAGAAAGCTGCGATAGTGTGCTGAATAAAGGAATCATAAGTGGGGCCATTGGAATTATGCGGCAGAGGAGCACCAAACAATGCAGCAGGGTTGACTAAATTATGTACCATGAAAAAGCAAATTGTGTGGCATATCAGTTTAACAACTAAATACAGAAATAAGCAACTGAAAGATAACCAGTTAACCTTTGTGAAGGGCCTTCCACTGCCTTCAAACATGTTGCTACATTTTTAGTATCTTTTGATCTGTTGGAGCAACAAACAACATTGTTTTTGTTAAAGTCTACAGATTATGCAGCAAATGATGGATTCTGTGGCACATGCGGCAAATCCGTAATTATGCAATACCATAAGCAGCGGCTGCAGAATTTTATAATTCCAGTGGCATCATAATTCATACCCAACTGTGCAGTGCTAGAAATGGAGGCATTGAGGGGGGATGGGGTACCACTGAACTTTGTTACTTTAGCACCATCTGGTCATATCAATGAAAGGTCTGAGGAGCCATGATGTATAATAATATTTGTATTTATTGTGTTAATAAACTATCTGTTGCCACCCAAATCTGACACATAAGAATGTCCATTGAAGGCACAGCCACTGACACCTTCTGGGATCATGGGTGGAGACAGAGGTTAACAAATGTAGTGAAGGAGCTATTATATGAGATTCACGCCCAGCGATTGAGTTGATAATATGGGCTGCAGAAAAGGTTAAAATGAGTGATGCTACAAAAGTTTGAGAACTAGGGCGCTTAAACAGCATATTCAAGCAATGTATCCTGGGAACTAGGGCATCACATCAATGGCAATCAGCGTTGACAAAGCCAATAGCTCAGGTTGGTGTAATGGGTACAATTTTACAAATGCTTTAACATACGTTACAAAAATAAAAAAAATAAAACAATAAAAAATACTGCTGACTACATGTGATGGCCATATGCTTGCAATAAAACAAATTACATGTAAAAATAAATATTCATCACTAATTAATTTTAATAGAAGAGCTTCTGTGCTTCTTAACAGGTATTAACAGGTAGGTGTATATGTAGGGTGTAACAAGTCTAGAAACCTTTTTGTTGTCCAATTCTTATTGATGTAAACAAAAGGCACAATTAGCATTGAGTTACTCTACCCTGAAGTCATAGTTTAAGCACACAAGGATAACCAAATAAATAAATAAATTGTCAAAAATGGAATGAGAAAGACATTAGTAAAGTAAAGCCCTGATACTGAAGTATTTGCACCTCTGTTGTGGGTACTCCAAGCTGCTGTGAGGAGCATCACTTCAGACACGAAGGCTGTGTGGGAAGAACACCCAGTAAAGGACACTTGAAAGAATATGAACCACCCCAAACCAGTTCTAAAAGTGCAGACAGCAGAATCACATCTCCTATCTGCTTTGACTGTATAACAGGAGGAGCCCCAACCCACTTATTGATCCATTTTTAAAATCTCTTGGACCAAGGAAGAGAATGTTCTGCAGAGTTCTCAGGGGTCTGCTGTGCAACTACAACTGGTGTATCCTTAACAGCCAGAGGTGAGTGGAGATCACTTGAAGTCTTGCCTTGCTGGAAGAAGCTGTTATTCTGACCGGAAGCGCCCAGTAACCAGCCTTTCATCTGACAAAGGGAAGTAGCCTGTCAATCATGCAGGGGATGTGACCATCTATGGTTAGCCAGAAGCAGCAAGAACATCATACTGTTGTGGTCGGGCAGGAGAAGAAGGGTGATCTGTGAGCCCCAGAAGTGGTACGTGCCAGTCTCCTGGTTTTGCATTTCCTGAAGGAATTGTGGATCTGGTGCTGACTTCACCACTGTGCCACGAAATGTGACTTCAGCTGACCACTCTGTTATGTCAAGAAGTGTGTCTATGGCTGACCTGCCCACTGTGCCAAGAAATGAGGCTGTGGCCAACTGTGCTGCTGGAACCAAGAAGTGTGCTCCCGGAGGTATGTGCCGTTGTGATCAAGAACTGCACTTGCGGAAGGAGAGGTAGCATCCCAAGGAGATGTGGCTTTGGCGCCAGGGGGCATATTTACAAGCCCCTATCGCCACAGTAATGACACTTTTAACGATGTTCCTGTGGCGATAGGGGCAATGCCTTATTGTCAAGGTGGCGTTAAGCCACTTAACGTGGTTTAACACCGCCTTGTAAATAAGGTCCACTTTTACGCTATACTTAGCGTGAAAGGGGTGGGCTATGGGTGTTGTGGTGGGCATTCCGCCACAACACCCATGGATTTTTTTACGCTGCCCCATATTTACGGGGGTGGCGTAAATATGGGGCAGCGCCAAAATTAAGCCCAGGGAAAACCTGTTTTTAACATGGCAAAATGAGGAGAACTTTTTAATATCTCCTCGTTTTTGCTGTATCTATGTGTGCTGCATTCTGCAGCACACATAGAAACAGCAAAATGGCATGAATAATTGTTTATGTGCAGGAAAGTGTCCCATCGTGCACATAAACAATCATTAAAAAAATGACAATCTGGAACTTCTATGTGAGCTGCACAATGACTGCTTGCCATCACTACCGCTGACAGCCAAGTACTGAAGAAGGCATACTTGGCCCAGTTTGGAGAGCCATAGTAGGACATATCCCAGGACATCAGAGGCAAACAACCTCAGCCCCCATGTTTGAGGCACAGCAGCACCCGCTTGCTCCATAACATTCCCTCCCATTGCCCCAAACTGAGTCTGACATACAACTGAAACTGTCTCATGGCCAGCTCTAAAATATTCACACACACACACACACATATATTCACTGGCAAAAAAATTGAAAGTAACATTACAGTTAGGTGACATTTTCCATGACAACGTAACATTTTACATTTGAAACAAAACAAAAAAACACAGAAATTTAGCACTTATAGTTATCGCTGGTAACTGTGGATCCACAGAACCCCCAAAAATGGTTCTTTTTAATTTGACCCCATGGGGGTGCATATTGGAACCCCTACTAGGCCCAGAGGCCAGGGTACCCCTACACTACCCCCTTATATCTTATTTTCTTCCTTTTTTGGGGGGAAGACTTGGGGACAGAGTTCCGCAACTTTTCTTTCAGGTTGCAGGGATCTAATTGCAATGCGGGGCTGAGCGTGCGGAACCATCATGGATTCACCACAGATTCTCCACGGCATGAAATATACCATTTATTTAGCCTTAATTGCTCAAAGACTAGTTTTTGGATTCATGTCAGATCAGAAAAAAACTCTTTCTGGACCAAGATCTAGCTTTCTGCCAAAATTGGTGTAAATCCGTTCAGCCGTTTGGGCTCCAGCTGTGTCTAAAGTTCGGATATAAACATTAATGGAGAAAGCATGTTTTGGGACCCTCCTTTTTCATGACCCCCGCTGATGGATCACCATGAACCTTCCCATGCACAAACTAGGCAAAAAGGTAGCACTTGTTTAAACGTTTCGTGAAGATTCGTCCAACAGCACCAAAGTTATAAGCAACACAAAAAAAGGCATTTCCTATGGAAACACGATCCTAACTATAACTGCCCAATATACACATATATTCCAAGAAAAAAAACAAAAAGTTAAAGTTATGTTATAGTTATGAAAACTTTATTTTTGGGGGGTATAGAAACGCAACTTAAATTACACAAACATTACAAATGCTACATTTATAGTTATCATTTAAATTTATGATTCACGCCCCACTTATGCACTTATTTAATTTTATTTGGGAGAAACCCAACTTAAACTGCACAAGCATTAGAAATTCTAAAGTCATAGTTATCTCTTCTATTTATCTTTTATGCACCACTTTCAAAGTATTATAAGTCAAAATCATAATTCACATTTATACTTATGCAACACCTTGAAATTAATATAACTCGCGCACCTCCGCACACAGTCTTGTCACCTCACTCGCCACACTGGACTAACTATAACTTGTCCCATCTCCATGCACTAGCTATACCCTTGCATATTACATAAGTTGTACCATGTGATATATTCCATTAATATCCCCAGGTATGACATCTGAAAGTATAGGATTTGCCAGAACATAGTGCATGGTACAGTGGCGACGTATAGTTTATCTAGTGTGACGAGTAAGGTGACAAGATTGTGTACAGAGGTATGTGATTTATAATAATTTGAAGGTGGTGAGTAAGTACAAATGTGAGTTATAAGTATGACATATAATTTGAAAGTTGTCCGGAAATGATAAATGTAAGAGATAACTGTAGAGTTTCTAATGTTTGTGTAGTTCAAGTTGAGTTTGTCACAAATACGAAATAAAAAAGTGCGTAAGTGGTGCGTGAATTATACAGAGATGACTATAAGTGTTGAATTTGCAATGTTTGTTTAGTTTAATGTGGTTTTGCATACTAAAAATAAATAACGTTTTCCTAACCATAACTTAGCTTTAACCTTTGTTTTTTCTTGGAATAGATATATATATATATATATAGGCTACTTCCTTGAGGAACATTTGCACCTACAAACCAGAGGAGCGTTTGCAGCAGGCCAGTACAGAATAACATTTTACAGTCTTCGGGAACACACTGTTTAATTTTGACATGTAAATATTTGCAACAGCTACTTTTTTGGCTTTCAGGAAAGATTTTATTTCTGAAAGCGTTGAGAGTTCAGTTAATGCTTGCAAGCAGAGGCGTTCATAAAAACACAGGAACTTCCTGCTACCTTTTAGTCAAAAAATGCAAATACATGTTTTGCATTCGCGAGCAGTTGGTTGAACAAACTTGAGCATGTCCTGTCTCGAGGCAGTGAGTCATCCAAGGTGGCAGGGAGCGGCTGCCTATCTCCCCCAGCAGATGGCTGGCTTGGAGCTGCCCTGGCCGGCGCGTGCCTGCACGGCCTTGACAGCGCCTACAGATAACAGGCACGGCTTCTTACAGCTATCTCTTGTTTAACTTAGGGCAGCTTCACCCCTCCAGGCCACGCTCATTGCTATCTTTACCTCGGCCACAATAAACAATAACACGGATGAATTTGTTTTGGAAGCTGTTTGTGTGGGTTCGCTCTGCGAAGACGATATGGTTTTCACCTGCTGGGGCTGTACCAAGTGCTCAGCCCAGGGGTATGGTTTACCGTGGCTGCTGCTGACAACAGAGCCCCTCAGTGTTTCAGAACGAGAGGCCTGTGCCCATCTGATATAGATAGTAGTGCATGCCACTGTATCAGGGTGTCTCGACCATGGGCACAATCAGGGCACGGGGGTTACTTTGAACTTCATGGAGATTACAACGTTTTCCCTCTCCCATCCCTCCGCTACCCTTCTCAATCCAAATAACTGGCTAACATGTCCACCACTCAAATTACTTTCATATTTCCCTATACTAATTCACCACTAATTCTTTATAGGTTCCGAAGTAGCGTGCTACTCGCCAAAAAAACGCTTCAACACCCCATCAGGGGTAACAAGCGCCATATAAATGCAAACCTTTTTCCTCCTTCTATCCCTACGCTATCCTTCTGAATCCAAATAACTGAAAAACATATCCACCACTCAAATTTCTTTCATATTTCACTATACTAATTCAACACTGATCTTTTATGGGTTCCGGAGTATCGTGCTGCTCGCCGAAAAAGCGCTTCGATGCCTCGTCAGGGGTAGTAAGCGCTAATATAAATGCAACTAAAATACAATTACAATACGGCGCTATAGTATGTTGCGCTTGTCAACCAATGGGATGACATCACTTTTTATGTAGCGCTTACTACTCCTGACAAGGCGCTGGAGCACTTTGGGGCATATTTACAAGGTGATTGCACCACTGTAACGGCACTTTTAGCAACGTTCCGGTGGTGGAATGCCCTGCTCCATATTTACAAAGTGGCCACTGTAGGTGGCTTAACGCCGCTTCGTAAATAGGGCATGCTTTCGCGCAGGTATTTGCGTGAAACGAGCGTGCAATGGGTGTTGCCGTGGGTGCTGCTGTGGGCGTTCCCACGCAACACCCACTGCTTTTTGACGCTGCCGCAGATTTACAAGGATATGTAAATCTGAGGCAACGCCAAAAACTAACGCCATTAAAAAGCAGGTGCTTGATTGGCTCAATGAGGAGAAATACTTCTATTTCTCCTTAATTTTGCTCTTTCTATATGTGCTGCATTCTGCAGCACACATAGAAAGAGCAAACCGCCGTTAAAGATTGATTATGTGCAGAAAGGTGTCCCATCCTATACATAAACAATCATTCCCTGCACCATAGACACATTTGCACCATAGTGCAAGGGTGCCTGAGTTGCATGGATGATTCCCTGCAAGGCAGGCACCCTTGCACTGTGGCGCAGGCATCCTTGCACTATGGCGCAAGGGTGTCTGTGTTAGTGCTAGCCAGCTGTTTTTTAATGCTAGAGGAAGGGAAACACAGGGGTACGCTGTAATATTGTAAATACGGCTCATCCCTGCGTTTTTGAAATGACGCAGTGCGGCGCTGCAAAATTGCTTGCAGCTCCACGCTGCAACCTTCCCTTGTACATATACCCCTTTGTGCACAGAAAGCATGCTACACACTGGAATGCCTACTTTAGAAACTTTGTCATGTTTAATAAATTACAATTTCTCATACTGATTACCAAGGTTGTCATCGGGTTAGGGAACAATCTATCATTCAGTTTGTTATATGGTTGTTACAAATTATCGTACGATTCAAACATTCATTTACGGACCATGCTAATGGGAACATATTACACCTGTTCTTGGTCCATACGCTCCTTCAGCTCAGTGTGGTTTGGCACCTTTCATTGGTTGATTTTTGCCCTCTGTCCATGGTTGTGTGTCAGAATATTGGCTACAAATATACTGCGCTACAAACATCAAACGCAAGATTCCAACAAGCACTATATCGACAAGGTAGATATATGTAGGCAAGCATGATTTGATTTACAGGAAGAACAACAATCAATCATCTCAATCAAATCTCTCAATACCCAGCGGACTTTCTGCAATGGTCAACAACCAATATGCAGAGATTTTCTCCCTACTCCCATGACTTCTTGATATAGCATATCAAATGATGCACTATATATCAGCTTGAATCCCCCTGTTTTTTTCCAAGGGTTATCAACTGTTCTCCTATTTCCTGGGACATCCTCTGCCCTCATATACTTGCATTTTGGCTCCCATTTACAAATCCATAGCAAACACAACAAGATGATGGACGGAGTGCTGAAACTTTTCAAACATTCACCCCCAGTCAAGAGATCTGGGTTGAATCCATTGTTCTTTTGCTCCTCATCCCACCCCAGTTTGGACCCCGCCATATGCAAATCAGTACTGACTCTGATCACCGTGGGAGCCCACAGGAGAAATATTCCATCTTACTCCTCGTCTAGCCCGAATAAATTTATCTTATAAACTAGTCGCGTTTTGTAGCCATGAGCCACTCAGAGAGCTGAACATTCCCCATTGCTGATTACTTAGTGAATTTTGTGGGAATCATTTCGAATCCCGGTTAGCCAGACTCAGCCTTACAGCTATTTTTGTTTTTCAGTTTTATATAGCGTGAACACCACCCAAATGTGTTGGTGCGCTTTATATGAACACCAGCAACATTACACAAGGACACATTCATTTTTATATTTTTTAGGCACAGTAAGAATAAGTGATCCTCCCAGAATCAAAGGATGCTGGGCAGAAGCTGAGGGTCAAACCTGGTTCCCCAGTTTAATAGTAGGCAGCTCTGGCCTGTACGCCACATTCTCTCCCGATTGACAAATGTGGTGATCTTGAGGTCATGAGTCTGAGTAGTGGCAGAGAAGTCTCAGTCCTCCACCCTTCTGAGGTTGTAAATTGAGTATCATAAACTTTGGAAGAGTAACGCCTGTTATTAACAGTCCTTAGATTATTTCGCTCTGAGCCCAGAGATCTCCTCTTAGCCTGTCTGGCTCTTGTGCCAGTGGCACACTGTCACTTCTTCGCTGATCAGAATACTTTAAAGTTATCTGCTTTTTTGGGAGGTGATATTTTATGTGCACTACAGTGTGACAACCCTCAAAATACCATGCCTGAGAATAAAGACCTCTACCCCTTCTTCAGACAGGTCTTCCTTCTAAATTCCATGCCCCAGCCCGCCTCACTCTTGGACGTAACCTGCCTCAGAGCCTGAAGTTAGCATCAGCACACGCGGCACCTGAGAAGGTTCACAGGACCATTAGCAAACAGAAGAGAAGGAAGCAATTGAAGATTGCTGGGATATACTTGATATGACCTGTTTGTGGTGGGTAGCAAGGGGTACTGTATCAATGTATATGTGTGTGCTCAAATGGATGGTCGTTGGTAGTGTCATCTTAGGGATTTTAGGGGCCCCAAGCAAACTTTATTTTGGCGGCCCCTGTATGGAACAAATTTGATTTTTTTTAACCAATTTCAAGCCCACATGATGACAAACAACACTAAATTATATGATACATTTTATCAAGGTTATACAATAATAGTTGAAATACATCTTGCCCGGGACCTCAAAATCCTTAATATGACAATGATCTTGAAAGATAGAGTTAAAGGTAAAGGTAGGCAGAGAGGAAAGATGTTTAGATAGAGAAATTGAATTGACAGCGGTCAAATAGAGAAAGTTCAGTTTCCCATGGGGCTCCTTGGAAGGTGGGGCCCTGGGCAATTGCCCACTTTACCCTTGCCTTAAAATGCCTCTCTGTGTTGGCATGGTGTGTGTGGGTGAGTGTGTGTTTTTGTCTGTGAGAGCGTGCATGTCTCTGGCCTATCAGGCTTTGGAAAACTGAGCAGTGCCAGAGGATCGCAATGCAAACCAGAAAGGTGCGGGACCGAGTGCCAGAGGCAGAGACCAGAGTGTCTCCTTGTGAGCTTCAGCTCTGTATGAGAAAAGACTTTGTAAATGTGCCTGGTGTCTGTCACCCACAATGGCCGTAAACATCTTAGCGGCCAATATGACCCCCCCCTCACATTTCGGGCCACCCATTGTATCTGGTGAACTCCTTTCTCTGACTCTTGGTTCTCTTAAGAATACAATTCAAATTGATTTGTACCATGCATGTGCCATTCTGGACTGAGTAATCTACAGAAACTGTCCCCAGACTGACGATCTGAATTCATTCAGGCTCATCATACATGGGATCTGTAGGGGTGCAGATCCCTGACAAAGGAATGCTCTCTAGTCCTGTAAGTGGAATAAAAATAATGGGGGCTCTAAAAGGGATGTGACCAAAGAAAGATATCTAAGAAGCCTCTACGAGGGTTGTGACTTAATAAGGACATAGCCTTATAAATTTCAAACAGAACCTGGTGGTTGATAAATTCATACATTAAGTATTACTGGACAAAGAACAACCAAAATCATCAGGCAACAAGATATGTATTTAACAGTTTATGCTGCACTATTAACCTGTGGCATAAGCAGGGCCTTGACTGCTTCTATCTCTACCCTTGAAGAGGCAAGTGTAAAAAAACGGTATAACTTGGTCAATCTATTTTAAATGCCAGAGTAGCTCTGACCTTGGGGCACCAGTGGTAAACAACAGTATTCACTGTGTTGCTTCGCCCCTTGTGAAATTTTTTTTTTTCGGTGATGTTGCATTGCAGCTCTGGCACTTGGCAGATAAGCAGGTATAGTTTGTTTTCCTTCACCCAGAGAAAGACTAAAATATAGGCCCCAAAGGACCCTGGTTCAATATCCATTTTAAGCTTTGCCATAGCTTAGTGCCAGCAGACCCCACAAACTTAGAGCACTGAACTTGGCCCAATCCTGAAAGTAGAGTTACCAAACCTTTGTCGTTCCACCTTAATGTAAATAATGTAAGCAGTACTTATTTTGTAAAAGAATAAGTGCTGGAGCTAAAAGTTTGGTCAGAAGTACCACCCCATCTCACTTCTCCCTTACCCCGCCAAGGTCCTCGAGAAAGTCATCAACCACAAGCTCTACGAACACCTGGAGAGAAACAACCTTCAGGACGCCTCCCTGTCAGGTTTCCGCGCCAACCACAGCACCGAGACTGCCTTGATCGCTGCCACCGATGACATTAGAACCCTCCTTGACAAGGTTGAAACAGTGGCCCTGATCCTCCTTGACCTCTCAGCGGCGTTCAATACAGTAACCCACCACACCCTCATCAAGATGCTCCACCACATCGGGATCCACGGAGACACCCTCAAATGGATAACCTCCTTCCTCAGAGGACCCACCCAGAAAATCTGGCTACCACCCTTCACCTCCGAGCCCATGAGCATCATCTTTGGCGCAACTCAAGGTTCATCCCTCAACCCGACCCTGTTCAACACCTACATGACACCCCTGGCCGACATTGTCGGAACCCATGGCCTCAACTTCATATCTTATGTCGACGACAACCAGCTCATTCTCTCATTCACGGAAGACACCTCCATCACTAGAACCAACTTCCACAATTCCATGACGAATATCACCGACTGCCTGAAGCTCAACATGGACAATATGGAAGTGCTAATTTTTTAGAACAACACCTCTCTGTGGGACGACACCTGGTGGCCCGCCGAATCGGACCCTCACCTATAGACCATGCCTGCAACCTCAGCGCTGTCTCATCTGCCTGTTTCCACACCCTCTGCAGGCTCCGAAAGATCTTCAGCTGGATTCCCGCCAGCACCAGGAAAACCATCAGCCAAGCCCCTGTCACCAGCCGCTTGGACTATGGAAACGTACTCTACACTGGAATCACCACCCAACTCTTGAAGAGATTCCAGACGATACAGAACTCAGTGGCCAGACTCAATCATGACCTCCCCAAGAAGACTCACATCAACCCAATACGGAGTCTGTGTAGTCTTGATTCCATTGCATGTCGTTTTAATGCACACCAGCCACTCCCTATCTGTTTACATCACTATTGCAGATTCTTTTCCATCCCTGCTCTCTCCGCTTTTCACTGGGTTTCTGTATTTCTCTTCCTCCTTTTGTGCTTTCTGTTTCCTTGATCAAAGTTTGAAAAATAAGTGCATGTCCCAAAAAAACATACATAAGTGTGAGTGGGCCCCACCTGCCACCACCAACTCAAATTAAGCACTGAGTGTAAACTGTTATAATAATAATGTTAGAACTGGAAAATAATTTAATTTGGATTATACCATATTACCTATACAAAAAAGAAGATGGTTGGAAAAGATATTTTGCGCAAAGTTGCGTACAGTAGCAAAAATTATATCAGACTGCTCAAAGG
This sequence comes from Triturus cristatus, assembly GCF_964204655.1. NCBI lineage: Eukaryota > Metazoa > Chordata > Amphibia > Caudata > Salamandridae > Triturus > Triturus cristatus. The sequence goes on from NC_140593.1 coordinate 1,084,436,978, forward strand.
ATATAGGTAATGGCCATCCACCACAACCATGAATGCAGACAGCTGCCCGCACATATAGCAAGAAAAGAAAGTTAATATCCTGAGCAATTAATGTACATATTAATAAAAAATGGTCCACATCAGTAGTTGTCACAAGTTTCTTCTTTTCATCTTTATTTTCTTAAGGCAAGATTCAACACAACTTCTAGCCAAGACGTGTTTCGTCTTAATGTGGAGTAAATCACAGACTTCTTCAGGGCAAAAGGACAAATATCTCAATCTCTGAGAGGCAACAGAATGGTTGAACAAATAAGACTACTCAGACAACATCAAAGCTGCAACAGTTAGCGATTTAAAATGACAAAAGGGTGTGCTGAGAAATTCAATTTGTTCAGAATCTATATTCAGAAATCCAGGTGAAGCCTGAACGGGCCAAGCGAAACAGAAGGAGAGTGCTCCTAGCCATTCGAAACACGTACTGGCTAGAAGTTGTGTTGAATCTTGTCTTAAGAAAATAAAGAAGAAAAGAAGAAACTTGTGACAACTACTTATGTGGACAATTTTTTATTAATATGGGCATTCATTGCTCAGGGTATTAACTTTCTTTTCATCCCGTATTACCTGTTTAGCCAGTGATGGAAGTCTCTGAGCTGCAGGCTGGATTCTTACTTGCTCTTTGTCAATGTGTTTTATTCATTATGCTGCTGGTGAGTTTGGGCATGTTATACTGTCAGAATTCTCCTGACATCTAATTGCACTTGCCAGTCTGTTTTTTTTGGGGAATGCCACTTGTGGCCTAGTGCTATTAGCCTGAGGGTTGACAGTTCAACATAGCCGGACTGACCAATGTGGGCAGTTCCCCGGGAGGCCGGAAGGGTGGGGGCTGGTTTTTCGTGGTGGGGGCCGGTTTTGTTACTGGGGGCCGGTTTTGCAGCACTGCTGCAATATCGGCCCCCAGTAACAAAAGCACTAGTGCTTCAAACTTGCACAGCTCCCCTCCCCGACTTCCACACATGGGTTGGTCCGACAAAATTGACAGGGCTTCTTTGGGTTCCTAATCCGGCCCTGCAGTTCAAGTCCCATTGCAGTCATGTGTCTGATTGAAGAACTATTCACTCACAAAGGGTTTCCATATTTCCCCAAAAAGTGGAGAGTTAATAACTTCCATATTATGAAATTCCCTCTACAGTTGTTGTTGCGTAACCCTTCCTATGGGCTTGAATCCCCTGGGTCCTCTTGCTCCATCTAGGGTTGTTACTATGAATATCTTATGTAGGGTTGCTGTTATTTTTCTTCCCATGCTCTGAAATGAGACATGTTCAGCCTCTTCTGGGTGGACACTGTGGCACATGCCTGTCATTCTACATTTTTGGGCAATGGGGGCTGGTGGATTGCTGGAGCTCTGGTGTTCCGGCCCGCACTCAGCTATGTCAATCAGATGCTCATGCAGTTCTCATAGAACTCTGGGGCCTGAGATTGATTCATGAGTGGTGCGCCCGCGTATAGTTGTTACGAAGCAGTCCAACACCTCCTTACACATGAGTGGAGGACAATACAGATAAATAGCTGGTGCAAATCAGGTGAACCAGAACATTGTGTCCCAACCTTTCTATATGAAATAAACAAAGAGAGAGCCTTGGCTTTCGGTTCTCCTGTAAGAATGTAATAATCTTCACAACTCTTTGAGACTCTACGAAGTTCAGGGTTGGGATGCTGGAACCCTTGTAGGTGTCTTTTCATATTTAGTCATGCTTCTCAGGGGTTTGCTAAGCCGTCCCCTGCCGATCGTTTGTTTTTTGAGTCCTTCTACCTGTACCTGCCCCGTGGTTGGCATGGTTATTCTGCCTTCATATCAGGTGAGAGGGATTCCCTGTGAGCTTTCTTGCCACTTCTGGCACCTTGTTTCCTAAAGGTAGATCCTCAAGAACCTCTTGCAACCTTTTTATTATTAATAATATTATTATTTTGAGCTTTATATAATGCTAGTTAGACCCAAAGGTATCAGAGCACTTTACATGTTATGTGATAACATTTACAAGAGGTACATAAGAGTCATAGTTGAACAATACAGCATTAAGGGCCAGATGTAGGTAAATTTTTACCAAATCGCTATTAAGGACTCGCTAAATTGAATGTAGGTAGGAATCGCAAAAATGTTTGCGATTCCTTAATATTCCTTAATTGCGAATCGCAAATTGAGATTCACAATCAAGGAATACCATCCCATTCATTCCTATGGGCCAAGAGGCCCACAGGAATGAATAGGCTTTACGCCCGCAATTTGAGAGTAACCAAGAGGCACTCGCAAATTCCAGGTGCAATTTCAAGGGTTCCAAAAGGACTCCCTGTTGCACCCCTGAAATGTGCATGTGTGCACATGTGGCGCACATACATGCCCTAAGGGCATGAATGTGTGCCACATGGCACTTTTAAAAAAGCAAATGAAAGTGCTTTTTTAAAGGAAATCGCTAATTACCACCAACTTGAAGTTGGTGGTAATTAGCGAATCCTTAAGGCCAAAGTGCACTTTCTTTTGTGCTACTTACATTGCATTTAAGGAATCACAATTTGCGATTCCTTAAATGCAATCGCAAAATAAGGAATCGCAATTTTTGTGATTCCTTATTTTGCGAGTAGGTTTAATCTTACCTACATTGCTCAAAGCCAAATTGCGATTGCAATGGCTGAAATTCTGCGAATTTCGGCGTTTGCAGTCACTATTTGGCTTCCTACATCTGGCCCTAAGTGGTTACAAAGTCACACAAGTACCCAGTGGGTTTTTACCAGTTCTACCCTACAGTATTTCTCGTTGTCTTCTGTGATGATTACAGTTTGAGTTATTCTTGACTCTGTCATGTTACTGTTGTGTGCTCCTGAATTCTTAATTGGTCACACAGCTATTCTTTTCACCAGCCTGACAGCATCATAGATATCATTTTAATGAAGAAATACTTGATTAAAATCCTTTTAATGATAACACGCCTGGAGCAAAATAGCGTTGCCTTTTGGAGTGATGCTGGTGTGGCCTGGACATACCGCAAATTCCATTTTTACTTAATTTGTTTGAATGCATTTAACAGTTTCCTTTGATCTGCCGAAAGGAAAGTTAACGCCCCATAATGAGAATAGTTTTCATGCTTGGTCCATTTCCTCTCCCATTTGGCCTGACCGGCTAAAGTTCCATGCTGTCATCATGTGAGTGCTGCTCCCAGACAGAATGAATCTCTACATTTACTGGCGTGAGAACTTTAAGAAAAATGTATTTACTAAAAATGTAAATTATATTGGGGTTTTTTCTAAGCAATGTATAACGGCATAGAACAACGTTTGCTTGCATCTTTTATACGGTTTCTTTCTGTAACAATACATATTTTGAACACGTTTTATAATTAGTGAAAAATATTGAAATAAATGGTTCTTATGTTTACCTTCTTATGGGGCAGATTTACTATTTCTGGCGCATCTCTGCTAATCAGCAGGGATGCGCCAGAAGAGTTGCAACGCATCTGCCCACCCGTACGCCACCACTGATGCGCTGCATTTACAATGCGGCGCACAGTGGCGCACAGACGGGCAGATGCGTGTCGCATCCCCCCCGCGGAAAGGCAGCGCATTGCTGGAGTTGGCTCCATCAAGGCTCGGGGTGCCCCTATACCTAACATGCTGCGTCACTCCTTACGGCTGCTTCAAGCAGGCGCAGGGTTTTGACGCAGCATGGCCGTAAAAGTGACTGAGAGAAATCTTGTAGATTTCACTCAGCCACTTTTCTGAGGCGTCCCTGCGCCGGAACGCACCCCCCCCTGTGCAGGAACGCCCACATGTGGCGCAGGGCTTTACAACGTGACGCATTTCCCTAGATGCATCACGTTGTAAACAACCCTCAGCATGGCGCTGGCTTTGCGCCGCCGCTGCGTAACAAAAGTGACGCAACGGTGGCGCAAATCTGGCGTAAGGGGCATGTAAATTTGCCCCTATCTCTTTAACCCTAACGACGCCTTTGAATAAACTTTGTTATACATAAATGTGAATTATTGACTATATATTATATAATATGTTTAGAAATTGTTTGGAGATTTATTATAACCTTTTTTAATTTTTTTTATTTTTAAATGTGTTTATTGGCATTTCAGAAAGAAACAGCATCAAAAGGTACAGTCCACCGGTAGAGAGCGAGGGTGAGGAGGGGGAGGTAGTCTACATGTGTTACACATCAATTCGAGTTCTCTTGAATTTGAGATGAAGGCGGGGATACACCATAGAAGATGGGACAGCAACATTGAACAGTAATACAGAGGGCAAGGTTCGTACGGTACATAGATCTGGAGAATGAATACAGGGGGGAAATCAATCATTCAAACGGGGCCTATTGTCGCATGGAGGCGTGGTCTCCGTGGCTGGCGACGTCACTGCAGTGGACAAAGTTCCATTCATTTTCTTCTGTCCCTGTTGGAGCGCCAGGGGTCCCCAGATGTCTTTCGGATGGTATTGTATTGGCATAAGTTCTCGGTCGTTGGAGAGCTGCTCCTGGCAGTACGCAGAATCTCGTAGCTTGCCCAACTCTTTAGGCGCGGGCCATCTGCCCCAGTGGATGACCACTTGCTGTTTAGCCAGAAGCAGTAGCATTGAGCGAGGAGTCGAATTCTGGGTGGACATCTTTGACGTAGCGCAAGAGGCCTACCAACGGGGTTTTTGGCAGTGAGTGACCAGTAATCTGGGCCAGTTCTCTGTAAACGTTAGCCTAGTAGCTAGCTACATTCGGGCAATCCCATGCAAGATGGAAGAATGTAGCCTGCGGGCCTGCCCACCTCAAGTAGCGCGCTTCCTCAACTAGGCTCATGTGGTGCAGCTGCACAGTTGTGCAATATAGTCTATGTTGGAACCTAAAGTGGATAACCCGAAGTCTGTAATTGGGTGACAAGGCTGTGGATTGACCACAACAGTAAGTCCATTGCATCTCAGAGATGGGAGAAGTTGTGTTGAGTTCTCAGACTGCATGGGCTGCAGAGATGCACACCGGCGTCTTCACCTGCATTGTGGTGTATAGACAAGTGACCAACTTGCAGGGAGAGGCCTTTGTTAACAGGTGGTCCAGAGAATTCAGCATGGGGGGTGGCTCGGGGAATGTTTTGTGCAGCATTTGGCATGCAGCGTGGAGCTAGTGGTAAAGAAGGCCATCGAGTGCATTGGAGCTAGGGCGCTTGTCGGCTACAAATGGGGGTAGAAACTGACTGCCTGGGAAGAGATCCCCAAACGTGACGATCTTTCGTTGGAGAGCCCGCCGTCTAGTCCCCTCATCCATCAGCAGAGGGAGCATGGGATGCAAGCGAGGGGAGCGTATAGGCATGAAAGCTGAGCATGTCACCACAGGCCATCCCATGCCCACTGGACACAGGCCACCATGTCGATCTCTGCGCGTGTGGGCTTGTAGGGCTGGTATAGTGCTGTGGCTAGGGTCCACCTGGTCCGCCTCCACCGCTATATGAGGATGGGACAATGTGGGATATATACAAAAGTGTATGTATTGGGCTTGTGTACCGTATGCATATAGGGGTATGTCAGGTATGCAAAGGCATCCCTGTTGGAAGGTAAATGTAAGCATCTCCCACATGATCCTCAGCTGTTTCTCTGCCCAGACCAGAGAGTTTAAATTTGAGCTAAATCATTTCAGGGATTGAGCGGTAAATGGAATAAGGCGATTGATAAATGAATAAAGTAGCTTAGGAAGGACAACCATTTTAGCAATGGCGATCCTCCTTGCTATGGAGAGGGGTGGCCAAGACTAGGACGGAATGCTCTCTTCCAGCCAGGACATAATCCTGCCATAGTTCGCCCCCCACAGTTCATCAGTATCCCTTCTGAGCCACATTAGCAAGTAGCGGATTGGCTCAGTGGGCCACTGCAGGGGGGATTGAAGACTCAAATGGATGTATGTCTGAGTTGAAAGGAAATAGGGTGGATTTTGCTTAATTGATATTAATAACAGTATCCGCCAAATCTAACTACCTCTTGTAGAATAGGGGACAGGTTTGTTTGGGGTTCTCGTACGTAGAGCGTGGTGACGCCCGCGTCCATGGACACCAGTATCCCCCCTGGCTGTGAAGTTGAGACCCCTGTGGGCATGATGCTGTTGTAGCTGAGAGGCTAGGGGCTCCATTGCTATTGAAAATAGGACAAGAGATAAAGGGAATCCCTGCCTGGTCCCACAAGTAACTGAGAAAGGGGCAGAGGGACGCCGTTAAGGCTGAGGGATGCTGTTGGGGAAGCATATAGAAGGCCGATCAGGCACAAAAATCTGGAGCTGAGCCCAAGCGGTGGGAGTAGGCTAAACAAATACAGCCCCTGTAGGCAATCAAATGCCTTAGTAGCAACTAGCAGTGCAGCTACCGCTTCCAATTGGGAGGCTATGGTGTGCATGTGGGCAAACATCGTTTAAAGGTTGTGGGCGGTTGAGCAGCTCAGTACGACTCCCGACTGAGCCGGTCGGAGGATGTCAGGTTGGAAAGTAGTCTATCAAATATCTTGTTGTCAACATTTGTCATTGAAAGCGATCGATACAGATCACAATGGTTGAACGGTTTATCAGGTTTCAATATCGTAACAATGACCGCTTCCCACAGTGACGGTGGTAGTAGGCCTGATGCCAGAGTCCTCATACATTGTAAAACACACAAGAAGGGGGGACGGGGTGTTAGGAGAAAAACAGGTCCAGGCAGCGCGCTCCCAAGACTAACGTAATAATCACATAGGGGTAACTGTTCCTGAAGAGAAGACGAGCTGGCCTATTATGGTCGCTGGGCAAGAATTTGAGTGACTTACTCACAGGGTAGGATGGATACAGAGTAGTGTGGAGGTGTGAAAATTCATCCTTTTGGAAAAGGTGCCCTCACACACCCATGCGGGTGTCATGCTTAATCATCGGGCATTGCTCCTCATGGGGGTGGCGCTGCAGTCCCCCACAGGCTCCGCGGTATGGCTCTTTATCGGAGTTCTTTTTAGGAGTAACGCCGCAGTTGTGAGTGCGGGTGTGTGGGGGGAGAGAAGAGAGGTGAGTGAATAAAATTACCACACTGGTACCCTAAAGAACCTTTATTCAAGGGTCCATGAGGTGAGGTTAAAACTGATGACAGAGAAGGCCTCTAGAAAAATGATGTCTGAGGGGTGAGTGTTTTCCTTCTGTTCTGTTGTCAACAGGTGAAAAAAGAAAGTGATGATAGTGAGTGAGAGTGTTAGGTCGACATGTTTCACACCTTTTAAGGGACTCTAGTGGATCCTGTGGTGTTTCTTCAGGACCGTGCTAGAAGGGCAGTAAAGTTATAAATAGGAATCTGAGACGGCGACACCCAGTATTCCTATGGTGCCTATAGTGAGGGTTTTTTTGGGTGTCAATGCACCTTGAGGAACTTCTTTAGGAGTTCCTCAATCCAACCTGTAGTGAGAAAAAATAGAGAAACAACATTTTTTTGAGAGAGAGACATAGCACTTATTTTCATCATAATCAAATAGTGCATATGACTGTTGTAATGAATGTGGGCAAGGAGGCATGCTGACACATTCATACCTAAAATGCCGGAAACAGGCTCTGCAGTGCTCATTCACACCGCAATATGTGAGCCCAAGGCATTCGCTCTTTGCGAGATTAAAGGCACCTCAACACACAGTGACTGTGTGGCAGAGGCAGCATGCTGGTGTGTACACAACACCCAACGTGTTTCAACATTCAAATTGACATACATCTATGATGTCCATAAAGAATGGCGTGGGAGCTGTGGCAGATGAAGCAGTCCATTAAAAAGTATGCTCGCTTTTATCCATTTCGGGTGAAGGGTAACTCCGAAAAGGCTGACTACAATTTTTGCGAGTACGCTCGAGACCAAGATATTACCTATTTTGATGTGAGAGCCTGTTGTGTACTTGTATTGACCACTTGGGGACACCGTTGTGTCACTTGCTCTTGCGTGTCCCTGCGAGGACACCGTACCATTGTTGTTGACAGCTGTGACATCACCAGCTGGCAGTTGATGACAGTTGACAGCTGGTGATCCACAGCAGCGGATGCATTCTTGCGCTCCACCTGTGGAGCTGTGTTGGTGAATAAAGAACTTTTACTTACTATACAAAACCGCTTTGTTCTTTACAAAGTGGCGACGAGCGCCAACACCGGAACCCACTACCGGTATTTTTATGAAAGAAAACCGGCGTAAAGGAAATCTGCAGTCCCTCAACAATTACCTTCACGTGAGGATTTGATAACTGTAGAGAAAGCTGCTGCGGACTAAAATACGAATTTAAGAAGTATTCAAGGTGCGTTCAGCAACCGATACGTGAAAGAAAATTAAGGCAAAATACATAAAGAAAGTATTGTCGAAGGATCTGCGAAGAAAACGCTAGAGCGAGCATTGTGGACACTGTGAGTAACGTTGGGCAACATTTATGTTGGCGTATTAGAAGTTTAACACCGTTATTAACTCTGTTCTTAAGGCTTCTGAGTGAAAAAACGCTTCGCACCTCCCAACGGCAATAAGATGACAGTTTAACGAAACAAACTGCCAGCTGATCGAGCGTCACGTATGCAAATTGGATGTGACGTAGGCTGACGCGCATAGGAATCCTTCAGCAGTGACGTGCTACGTGCTTAACGTGCGGCCATTTTAGAATCTGAGGAAAGTAAACAACCAGTGAAATAGAATCTCCTAGGCAACGCGCGTCACGCGCAAAGGAAAAAAAACATCGGCAACTCGGAACCAAGCTTCAAATCAGCTGCCAGAAGTAAACAAAAGCTTGATTTCGTACGCTAGCAATACTATTCAGTAAAAAAAAAAAAATACAACAGTATTTAAAGACACTAAAAGTGAACTGTCATCACAGTTGCAGCACTGTAATAAAACAAAAAATATAATAATAAATTAGACGTAGAATGGCATCAGGTTACTTGTGGAATCTTTCCCCACCACAATCATTCCTACCTGGCAAGGGAGAACCATTACTAAAATGGGAAGAATGGAGGGAATATTTTAATAACTACATCTCGCAGTTTGATGATGATGACGAATTTACACCAAAGAAGAAATACAAACTCCTGCTACATTGCCTAGGAGCTGGTGGAATCAAGGTGTACAACAGCATCAACAAGAAAGCGAGAGGTGAGGGAGAAGACGATGTGTACGCAAATGCAATAGATGACCTGAATGCGTATTACAAGCCTAATGTGTGTGTTGGTGTGGATAGATATAAATTCTTCCACAGGAAGCAAGGGAAAGAAGAGTCAGTCGATGACTATGTCTCTGCACTAAAGGAGTTAGCATTGAATTGTCGTTTTGGGAATCTACACGACGAGTTCATTAGAGACCAAATTGTTATGCAGGGGTCAAATGCTGACATACAGGACAGCCTCTGGGCAAAAGGAGAGTATCCACTCCAGAATATTATCGACGTTGCAAGAAAATCCGAATTAACAGGACGCTGTGCAAAGGCAGTGATAGCCGAAAGCAATGGGAAAAAAGATGGCAGTACTGTCAGCAAGGTGACACATGTCAAGCAAAACACGAAGAATACATGGAACAAGCCTGCAAAGAAAATAAGCAACAAATCTACGGATAACGAAACAAGGCGTTGTTACAGATGTGGCGACAATACACATTGGGCCGACGACAAAAAATGCCCAGCACGGGGAGCAAAATGCACATACTGCGGAGTCATTGGGCATTTCCAGAAGGCATGTCGTAGGCGTAAAGCACGCTCTGTGAAGAACATCTATGAAGCAGAAGAATCAGAGAGTGAAGAATCGGAGGATGATGACATCAACATGTATGTTCTCAGCATCGAGGAGGAAATGATAAACGAAGTCAGTACAGATGGTGTAAATAAAAAGAAAAAACCAACATGCAACATGGTAATTGGAGGCGTGGATATCAACATAGTTGCTGATTCAGGCTCACCATATACTATAGTGAACAAGAAAGTTTGGGAAGAAAAGTTTACACCACAAATTGGAAATCACCTTGAGAAAGCTGACATCCTGATCAAGTCATTCACTGGAGAAGCAATTGACGTGTGTGGCTACAGGAAACTAAATTTCGCCTACAAAGGGAGAGAAGCAGAAGGCAAACTCTACGTATCCGCGGTGGGGCCATCGGTCTTGGGCTGGATGGACCAGGGGAATTTGAGCATCATCTTGGACCCCAGCAGCTCTGACCCTGTCCTAGTGGTGCAGAATGCGGACGACTACAACAAATCCATTCTAAGCAAGTTCCCCAATGTCTTTAAGGAAAAAATTGGTGCACTTAAGGGATACCAACATAAGATAGTCGTCAAACCAAATGCTACACCTGTGGTACACAAGACCCGCAATCTACCATTTGCAATCAAGGACGAAGTTAAAAGACAAATCGAGAGACTCCTAAAGGAAGGTGTAATCGAACAAGTGGAGGCAAGTGAATGGGTCGCACCTTTGGTGGTAGCCAAACGACCAAATGGAAAATTGAGACTCTGTGTGGACTTGCGGGACCTTAACAAGAGTATAATAATTGAGCAGTTCCCGTTACCTAAAATAAGCGAAATGCTTGCAACAACCAAAGGTGTCAGATGGTTTTCTACAGTCGACCTTAAGTCTGCTTACCACCAGGTGCCACTGCACCGCGAGAGCAAAAGACTGACAACGTTCATTACGCCATTTGGGTGTTACCAATTTACAAGAGTACCCTTTGGATTGGCATCTGCAGCAGCGATGTTTCAGAGACTAATGAACAACATCTTCAAGGGAGTTAAGGGAATTCTGATGTTCCAAGATGATATCCTTATTATGGGAAAGACAAGGGAAGAACACGATGACAAGGTTGAGCAAGTGCTAAAAATCCTGGAGACGAAGGGACTCACGGCTGAGTACAGTAAATGCAAGTTTGCACGTGAGTCAGTGAACTATCTAGGGCACGAAATTAATGGCAAAGGAATCTTCCCGAAGAAAGACTTGATGGAAGCAATTAAAAACTCTCCAGTACCCAAAAACAAAGAAGAGTTGAAGTCTTTCTTAGGCCTTGTAGAATTCTATGCAAAGTTTGTGAAGAATTTTTCGGAAAAAACGTACGATCTACGACAACTATTAAAAATGAGAAGCGAGTTTGTTTGGACCGACACGTGCCAAGCTGCTTTCAACACCATTAAGGAAGACCTGTGCAATGCGATACCCCTACAAGGATTTGACCCTTCACTCCACAACACCATAACAACGGACGCAAGCTCTAAGGGTCTGGGAGCCGTCTTGACTCAAGGAGATGACAAGGGTCTACAGTACACAATAGCATTTGCATCACGGTCATTGACACCAACGGAGGAGAGATTCTCTGTTATCGAACGTGAAGCATTGGCGTGTGTGTGGGCCTTGGAGCATTTTCGGAACTATGTGTGGGGAAATAGGGTCACGCTATGCACGGACCATAAGCCACTCACCAAGGTGTTCACCACTAAGGGTCTGTACTCGGCTTCACCGAGGCTGGCGCGTTTATCGGTACGCCTATTTGACTTCAATTACAATATTGAATACGTGCCAGGGGTGAAGAACGTTGTAGCGGACTATTTGAGCAGATTGCCGTTAAAAAACGAAAACCAGGAGAATGGAACTGACGAAGTAGAATACTGTATTGCCAGTCTTGACGACAATATCCAGGGAATCTCTAAGGAAGAGTGGCTCACTGAGCAAGAGAAGGACAAGGACATCTGCCAAGTGATTAGAATGTTAGAAGGAGAATGGACACACAAAAATAAACTCACTGAAGCCATGAGGCATTTCTATGAAGTGAAGCAGGAACTGTCACACGAGAATGACTTACTGTTGAGAGGTTGTAGGGTGATACCCCCAGTCACGTTAAGAAAAAGAATCCTTGATATTAGTCACGAGGGACATTTAGGCATAGTTAAGTGCAAAAGGAGAGTCAAGGAAAGCTACTGGTGGCCCGGGGTAAGCAAGGACATGGAAAGAGTAGTGAGAAACTGCAACATGTGTCAGCAATCTGACAAGACACAGGTAACTCTTAGACCACCACTACACCCCATTAGTTGTCCGTCTATGCCATGGGAAAGAGTGGGGATTGATATCATGGGCCCCATAGAAGGAAAAGAGGAGCAATGGTATATAATAGTACTCATTGACCATTTTACCAAGTTATGTTATGTTATGTTATGCACTTTTGTATTGCGCACAGCTGCCCCAGCTAAGGGGCGTCCTGGCGCATGGCAGGCAAAGTGCAACAGAAAGCAGAAAACACAACACCGAAAAAGAACTAATTAAAAAGAAACGTTTTCAACGCCTTGCGAAAGGCCAAGAGGTCAGTCCGAAGCCGCAAGTCTACTGGGAGGGAATTCCAGAGTTCGGCCGCCCTCACCCTAAAAGAGCGACCACCAGCCCGACACAACCTGTAACGGGGGACCAGCGCAAGCGCATGGCTTCCCGATCTCAAAGCGCGGGAAGGAACATACCACGACAGGAGGTCAGCAAGAATTGGCGGACCTACTCCCCTCAAGATCTTAAACGCCAGACACAACACCTTGAACTGGATGCGTGATTTGATGGGGAGCCAGTGCAAGGATCTCAAGACGCCTGAAACAGAGCTCCTTCGGGGTAGGCCTACGATGGCTCTAGCCGCAGCGTTCTGCACTCGTTGAAGGCGGGTAGTCTCCGCCATATTGGCCCCTACCAAAAGCGAGCTGGCATAGTCCAGGCGAGATAATACCGTGGCCTGGACTATCAGCTGCCTGGTACCACGGTCAAAGAACTTAAGAATGGGCCTCAGCGACCGCAGGATGCCAAAACAACCGGCCGCGATTTTCTTCGAATGGCCCACGTAACTTAGAGCGGGATCCATCCATACTCCAAGATTCCTAAGTTCAGTGACCGGGAAAGGGGCCGGCCCCAGTTCAATGGGCCACCACTTGTCCCCCCACAGTTCCGCCTTCCTGCCAACGATCATGATCTCAGTTTTCTTCGCGTTGAGCTGGAGACAGTTGTTCTTCATCCAGCTTGCCACCGCCCTAAGTCCACTCTGAAACCTGGGGGCATCCCGATCTGCATCCCCGCTGATAGTCACCGCTAGCTGAGTATCGTCAGCATACGAGACCATAGTCATGTCCCATTGCTTGACGATCTCAGCCAGCGGTCTCACATACAGATTGAAAAGAGTGGGACTCAGCGAGGAGCCTTGCGGGACCCCCTGTCTCAGAGGGAGGAATTGGGACTGGTACGGAGGCTGCGCAACGCTAAAGAAACGATCGTTTAGGAAAGAGCGGAACCACTGGAGGGCAGAGCCACCCAGCCCGACCTCCTCCAGGCGATGCAACAGGATAGGATGGGACACGGTGTCGAACGCGGCGCTCAGATCTAATAAGACGAGCGCCGCTGTCTGCCCCGCATCCATCACTGTGCGTAGATGTTCGGCCATGGAGAGAAGGGCAGACTCCGTGCTGTGACCCGCACGGAAGCCATTTTGGGTGGGATCCAAGATGTTAAACTGGATGAGGTGGGCCGAGAGAACTTTGTTGACATAGGCCTCCATTACTTTGGTAGGCCAGGGAAGCAAAGAGATGGGCCGAAAATTTTCAGGCTTGTCTGGGTCCAATGAGGGCTTCTTAAGGATGGGAGAGACCACCGCCCGCTTCCAGCTACGGGGGACCGTGCCCGACTCCAACGAGATGTTAATCAGGGAGTGTATCACGGTCCGACCCACGAACGACTCATCTCTAAAGAGAGCCGAACTGAGAGGGTCGGCGGGGGACCCAGATTTCACCTGCTTTGCCAAGATGTTGAACCCTTCGAATGTCAGCAGGGGAAGCGAGTGCAGGGCTGCGTCTCCACAGATGGAAACCGGAGACTCAGCTGGAGGTCCTGTGGAAGGAAAGGTCATATAGATGTTTTGGACCTTTTCCTGAAAGAACGCCGCAAGAGCCTCACAGTGAGCGGTAGAGCCCATCGTAGGAGCATCGGGGCGCTTAGCTAGAAGGCAAGTGGCCTGAACTCACGTTCACGGTTAAACCTGATTCCAGGGCGGTGGTGGAGTTCCTAGATTCTGTTTTTACGCGAGAAGGGCTCCCCAAACAAATAACCAGTGATAATGGCCCGCAGTTCCTCTCAGACCTGTTTAAGGCCTACACTTCTAGGAACCAAATTGCACACAAAACTACATCAGTGTACCACCCTGCCGGTAACGGAGCGGTGGAACGCTTCAATAGAGTACTTAAAGGCATTATCCAGTTGTCCAATGACAACAGACTGTGTTGGAAGAGTGAGATCCTAAAAACAGTGTGGGCCTACAGGATCACACCGTGCGAATCAACTGGTCACAGGCCCTTTGTACTTATGCGGGGCAGAACGCCTCTCTCAAAGGATAATGTGGGTTGGGCATTAGCTTCAAAGAGTGTACACTGGTCCAGTGACCAAGTAAGAAGGAAGGTTGGGCAGGGTCAGATTAGTACAAAAAAAAGATACGACCACAAACATGGTTGCAAGGATGTGCAACTCTCCTTAGGGGAAACCGTTAAGGTAAAGAAAAGTGGCCACATAGCTAAGGGACAGAACAAGTTCTCTCCACCCCTAACGGTTAAAGAGGTGTATTGCAACTCCGCCCTCTTAAGCGACGGTAAGGTGCATCACTTCTCAGCCTTATCTGTGTGCAAGCCTACCATGGGAGTCACTAACGGAGTGCACTGTAAGCCAAAGGATAACAAGCACCACATTTCCCTATCTGACTCATCTGACAGTGAAGCCACCCAGTACCCTCTCACTACACATGCTGAAGCTCCTAACCCCGGAACACGCACCCTTAGCGCAGATCCTGGTAGAGTAGTCAGAGTGTTGCCACCCACTCCCAGACAGGAAGTGTCAGTACCTTCTAGTACCAGCAGGTGTGGCAGAAGAATAATACCACCTGCGAAACTTAATGATTACATTTGTGACTAGGCTTTTTCTGTTTAGTTTCTTTAGCCACTGTCACTCTGTTCATTAAGAGGGAAGATGTGTTGTGTACTTGTATTGACCACTTGGGGACACCGTTGTGTCACTTGCTCTTGCGTGTCCCTGCGAGGACACCGTACCATTGTTGTTGACAGCTGTGACATCACCAGCTGGCAGTTGATGACTGTTGACAGCTGGTGATCCACAGCAGCGGATGCATTCTTGCGCTCCACCTGTGGAGCTGTGTTGGTGAATAAAGAACTTTTACTTACTATACAAAACCGCTTTGTTCTTTACAGAGCCAGAAGGAAAATACTCATGGTGCCTCTCCAGAAATGCAGCCTATTACCTGCCTGCCGCTGCTAGAATGCCGGTGTGGGTTGTGAGTGCTGTTTCCGATTATGTACCTCGCCCACTCGTCTACCGGGAAGACCGGGTGACGTGGGACAGTGGAGCGAGGTGACGTGCATGGAGACGGGCGGGCGTTAAAAAACGTGGTGGCCATGTTGGAAGGGGGCATTACCTGGTCATTTAGGTCAGGACTGGAGATGTATATGTGGGCCTCAATAATAAACTGAACTCCAATAAATATGCATGAATTATGAGTGCATGGCTGATAATGGGAAACTAAGTAGTGTTTCTTTTTCTTTGTGTAGCTTGTACTGCCTAGTATTGGAATCCTTCGTATGGAACGTGGTTGCCATTTTGGGGTAGGGAATACCTAATAGTTAAGATTGATGGTCATGTTAATCAAACATCAATACAACTTATAAGCTATATATCAGAGATATGTCTGATCGTATACAAAGCAGTAGGAATTACTGCCAAGTATGGTTTTTACTTGTCAAGTGTTGAGATAGTGATTGAGGGCCTTCCTAATTGTAGGGGGCAGTCAGTGGTTGATCGAAATGGAGTCATATATCGAGCACAGGGTCCGTGCAAGTATTGGTGTATTCATTGTCCCTAATAGAGCTATATAATGTAAAGGCCTGGAATAGCTGATAAAACGTATGGCCTTATAGTGTATAAAATGTATGGTCTTATGGTGTACATGGCATACATCCCCAAATTATTCATGGAAAGTCTCAGGGAACCTAGGATCCGAGACACCCTGCTAGGGGACACATTTGAAAGACAGACATTTATAAGAGAGAGGGCATGTTTCAGCTGATCATAAACTTAGGGTACTGTTGTGTCTATAAGTGTTTACTGTCCAGTCGTAATAAAAAGGACACTGAAAAGAGTGACGTGGGTCAGTTGATGAATCAGTTGATGAATTCTGCCCAAGGGATGTCATCGTTAAGGTCTGTGAAGTTGCTCTTGAGGCGGAAAACCCAACGTTGTTCTTGTGTAAATAGGGCCCTAGTCGACCAATTTGGATTAGACTCGATGACAGTCCACTTCAAGCTATCTGGTGTGTGGCTTGTTGCAGCAAAGTGACTCAGCATCCTAGTGTTGGTCTTTCTACATCGAATAGTGCTTCTATGTCCACTAATTCGGACTTCGCCCGATCTCGTGGTCACACCCACCTACCTCAGATTGCAGGGACAGGTTATTAGGTACACACAATTCTTGGTGTTACAATTGGTGTGGGTTTTTTGGCGCCAAGGTGTTCGGACACCCAGATCAATGTGTTTTGTTGCTGTGGTCAGATGGCATACAGTGCAAGCTCCACAAGGGAAATGCCCTTCTACCGGGGGTAGAGCCCATAAATGGGTTGTTTTGTCAGTTGGGGTTTGGGTTGAGTGTGGACAAGTAGATCCCTCAGATTCTGGGTGCGTTTGAAGGCAAATAGGGTGGTAGGCCCGGGGGAGAAACTGCCAGTTCCTAAAATGCCCCAATGTTTTTTGATTACCTTTTGTGTATTTGGTTAGAGCGAGGTGTAAATGTGGTGACACACGTAAGTGTATCTGTGGGTGTTTTTGCTCTGTTTTTCAAAAGGCTCTCTCTATGTTTATTCTTGGCCCTCTTGTACGCTTGGCATATCACTCTTTTAGGATAATGTCGATCTGTAAGGTTGGTGGTCCGGATCGTAGCTTGGTTATCAAACTCTGCTACAGTATTACAATTCCTCCGGAGACGGAGGAACTGTCCCACTGGGAGGTTATCTCTCAGGGCCTTCGGATGGTGGCTGTCAAAGAGTAAGAGGCTATCCCTATTGGTGGGATTTCTATAGTTGGTGGATAGTAAAACCCCATTTTGGATGGAGATCAGCAGGTCAAGAAACGAAATGCTGTTCCCTGACTTGGTGCTTGAAAATTTCAGGAAAGGGTCAATGGTGTTGACCTAGACACAGAATGTTTCACATTTGTCAACCTTACCCATTCAAAATACCTAGCGTCGCCACACTAGTATATTTTTTTGGTAGGGCTTGCTCTCATGAAGTATGAACTTCTCATACATTGCCAGGAGATGGAGGGCTAGAAGTGATGCATATTCCTTATGAAGTGGTGAGCCCATCTAAACCCTGCGCTTTGCCTTCTGGGAGGCTCTCTACAACCTGAGTTATCTATTTTACCATAAAAAGGGACTTCAAAATGCAGACATTTGACATGGTCGAGCCACAGCAGCTGGATCATGTTGAGATAGTCTGCCAGAGCCGTCTCGTCAGATGTGACAGAGGCACAGTATAGCTGGAAGCAGAACGATGTTATGGTCTGGAGTAAGTTGTCAGGTTGTGTATGACTTACTTGCTGTTGACCCATGGCATACGAGGAAAATTTACCAGCGTCCTGCCGGAGCAGTCGCCCTCACCGTACCACCTTGCAACTGTTTCCGGGTGTAGGTAACAGGTTACTCGATGATCTTCCTCATCACAAGGCAATAGTTAATCTCTGCAGGCAGCATGGGTTTCCATATTACACGCCGAGAAGAACTCAAGTTCAAGGGTGCAGATCTCCCTTTCTAGTGTGGCTAGTTGCATGTGTATCGCCTTGAGACTCACGTCTACCTAATCTATTATGGGTCTAAAAGGGGCCTATCACATTAATTAGGTACAATAATATGTTCTGTTCTAGGAATACATTCGAATTGGGTACTCTTGGCACTGTGCACCACATTAAAATGCGCTGTCCCGATAGGTCAACAGTGAAAGATAGGCATGCAGTCTCAAACAGATAGTCCATCTTGTACTTCTGTTGGATAGTCTAATTTTGAGAAGTGAACAGGCATCCAACCCGCAGGCAGATGGATTGACCGACAGCACCCGTCTGTGAGGATTCATGGGACCTCCGTGCCTCTTGCCAACCAGCTCCCTGAGGATCACACCAATGTTAGTCACTTCCTTTGTGACATAGAGGCAGTGTGCCTCTGGCTAGAGCGTCAGTCTCTGATCCCACATCAGCATTACAGAACTGAGGGAAAGGTGTTTCTATTATTTGCCTGTGGCAGCCCCATGCATATAAGAGAAGGCCATTTTGAGATCACGTGAGCACAAAATATGGCCCACCTGTTCAATATTACAGACGTGGTCACACAACCATTCATAATTTCTCATACTGTCTAGATTTCCACTGGGTGAACTCAATATGAGTGCACTCCAGCACCCGATAAACAATTTGGTACCTGGAGATTCTTTTGTTAGAAGGTCCAGTGTATTTTAGGTAAGTCAAACACACAAGAAAACATATTTTTGGAAATCTTTTTATTTTATCAAACTTAACATCATCAAGGCAGAGTTTTTCCATATGTTAGACATGCATAGTATTAAACAGTAGATCACAATCCCAGTACTTTGCTGTGTTGAGGCGCAATATAACAAATTCATACCCAGCAGTTCTCATTGTACATCCTCCTCCCTCCTTATTGGTCCCCATCAAAGCTCCCATCCACCTGTTCTCTTGGCGGGTCACAGATGTTGCCCCTATATTTATTCCACGCCCCCCAGATCCTGTTCCATTTTTGGGGGCAGCCGCGGTTAATGAACACTGTTCTCTCTGCTACCATAGCCATATCTTTACACCATGCGCTAAGCGACGGTACTTCCACCGCCCCCCACTTCTGCGCTATGTTGCGTTTAGCCATCATTATCCCCAGTGTTGCCCAGTCTTGCACCGACTGTGTTAGGTCATTTGGTTCCCATACATTTAGCAGACAACTCTTGGGTTCTGGTAAAAGGGACACCCCCTCTGTCTGCGTAATCGTCCTCATCACTTTCACCCAATAGACAATAATCTTCGGGCATTGCCATATGGTATGATAAAATGTACCCTCCTCCCCACATCGCCTAAGACAATATGGGTGCGAGGCTCTACCCATCTTAAACATGATGTATCTGGTGTAATAGGTTCGGTGCAAAATTTTGAGCTGTACCAATTTGAGTCTCGAGGGTATACCCACTTCCCTTGGTGAGGACAGTGCCTCCTGCCACACTGTATCGTCCAGGTCACCTACGTCTTGGGTCCATTGGTCCCTAAGTGGCGTCGTGGGGTCCGGTAGGTTGTTAACTAACTTACGGTAAGTGAATGACGTAGCCCGCTTATGCATGTAGTCTGTCTGTAACCTTTCCTCCAGAGGGGAAGCTTCCGGGACCGCAGTACCAGGCGGCAGGGCCGTTGTCAGTGCATGCTTTATCTGTGTGTACCGATAGATTTCAGTGGGCGCTAACTCATACTGTTGCTGGAGGCGCTCGAAGGTGGCCACTCCCCCCTTATGCCACATGTCCCCCACCGTGGATATACCGATGGCATCCCATTGATCAAAGCCCTTACTGTTCCTAAGTCGTCCCAGTTTCCCCGTGTCCCATAGAGGAGTGAGTTGGGTTATGACCCCGTGCCAGCCCAGTTTTGCCTGTGCTGCGTGCCATATGGTAACTGTATGTTTAGTGGGCCCTATTAATGTACGAGTTTGCTTCTTATTATAGAGGGGGGATAGCATACTTCCTGTTCCTAATAGAAATCTGTCAGCCTTAAATGCAGGATCCGCTTGTGCTACGTGTACCCACTGATTAATCACTTTCAATTGCGCCGCCCAGTATTATAATTGTATATTCTGAAGCGCTATCCCCCCATCATACCACCCCTGTACCAGCTTGGCCTGTGCTATGCGTGCCGGTTTGTTTCCCCACATTAAGTTGGAGACCTGGGCTGCAATTGCTTTAAAATAGCTTGGATGTACCGGGAACGGGGCATTTTCCAACACATATAAGAATCGAGGAAGCGCCATCATTTTAAAAAGCGCTGCCTTCCCTAGAAGAGTCAGCGGGGGCATTTCGCAGAAGCTGTTGAACTTACCTGACGCTCTGGTCATTTCTTGGCATCTTTCCTGGGTTGCTGACGCTGTGGTCTCCCCCGCCGCCATTACCTTCGCTGGCCGCTGTGGGGGGGGGGACTACAGCCCCCAGAGTCCTTAGCGGCACTTCCTGGTCCCGCCTACCAGCGCGCCCGGAGGCGCTTAAATTGGAGAGGCTCCCTCGGTGGAGCGGGGGCATTTCGCAGAAGCTGTTGAACTTACCTGACGCTCTGGTCATTTCTTAGCATCTTTCCTGGGTTGCTGACGCTGTGGTCTCCCCGCCGCCATTACCTTCGCTGGCCGCTGTGGGGGGGGGGGGACTACAGCCCCCAGAGTCCTTAGCGGCACTTCCTGGTCCCGCCTACCAGCGCGCCCGGAGGCGCTTAAATTGGAGAGGCTCCCTCGGTGGAGCGGGGGCATTTCACAGAAGCTGTTGAACTTACCTGACGCTCTGGTCATTTCTTGGCATCTTTCCTGGGTTGCTGACGCTGTGGTCTCCCCTGCCGCCATTACCTTCGCTGGCTGCTGTGGGGGGGGACTACAGCCCCCAGAGTCCTTAGCGGCACTTCCTGGTCCCGCCTACCAGCGCGCCCGGAGGCGCTTAAATTGGAGAGGCTCCCTCGGTGGAGCGGGGGCATTTCGCAGAAGCTGTTGAACTTACCTGACGCTCTGGTCATTTCTTGGCATCTTTCCTGGGTTGCTGACGCTGTGGTCTCCCCCGCCGCCATTACCTTCGCTGGCCGCTGTGGGGGGGGACTACAGCCCCCAGAGTCCTTAGCGGCACTTCCTGGTCCCGCCTACCAGCGCGCCCGGAGGCGCTTAAATTGGAGAGGCTACCTCCGCGTCGCGGGACGCGCGCGGGCGGCGCCGGGCTAAGCCCGGGCAAAGGGCGGGCCGTCTGTGGCCGTCAGGGGCCAGAGGAGGCCGGGCCGGGCCACCCCCTTTATATTTTGTGATAAGACCACTATCGCAAGGTACTGTGACATTTACATTTGTTGGGACTATTAGTGTTGCTGCTGCAAGTTGTGGATTGAAGTTCGTTGCACAACATTGTGCACTTCGTACCCTATCGTCCCAGGAATATTGGTGAATCACAGACTTGTGTTGATATACAATCCTTACTAATTTGTGTTTTAAATAAGGGTTGTGTCGTGGTCTATTCTTGTCTTTTAGCGCACGTGTTATGTGTAATGTTTAAATAATTGAAACCATTTCATAGTAAGTGCTATTTTAATTTCAATTGGCTGTTTTTGTTTGTCATATATTTTATCTATTGTATTCTCAGGCAACATGTCCAAGTCAACTGGGACCCCTCGCCCCACTGTATCGACACTTGATAATTATTTGGTCAAAGTTGTAGACAAGATCAACAAGGAACGGAGATTATCTCTGGGTCTAGCTAGTAACGACAGACCGGAGATAACGAGCCAATCAGTTCCTGCTGAGATCCACCCTTTTGATGATATCCAAGTCTTGGCCCCTATAGTCTCTCCAGTGAGGGAGGGTACTTGTGTTATTGAGCCAACTCAGGTCTCCCCGCTAGAAGCTGATGTCGCAGGGGTATCGATACTCTTAGGTCTTCCAACGATATCGTTGTTGTGACCCCCGTGGTTCCTAATATACATAGGGTGTTAAGATCAGGGTCACATCTTAACAGACCGTTTTTTTCTAAAAAAGGGGACCGCAAAAGAAAAAAGAACATTGTTTCTGTTTCTAACACAGACCCCTCTGAACATATTTGTTCTAATAATGAGGTTCATTCTACCCATTTGACATTAGCTCCTGACCAGCTCGAGCTGCTAATTGGTATGATTGACAGTAAGTTAAATAATATTATCATACCTCTTTTAGATAAACTCGAGGTTTTATCTAGGGAAGTGAGCAGATTAGGCGAAATGGTACAATCCGGTTTAAACTCTAATAATAGCCCCCAATTGCCCGTCGTGGCAAACAGGAATGTAGGCTTGAACGGTAAAAGCATGCAACCCCCTAATAAGCAATCTAGTAGTGGCCAGCTATGCGCGGGCACCAATACTTCCACACAGTCAAAGAGTAGGATTATTCCTGCTACTGAACGACAAGGTTGTGTTGGCAATGTAACAGGATCTGTTTCTGGGAGTGAACTTAGTGTTATCCCAGCTATACCTGCTTGTCCTATTGGTATCACCCCAAACGTAGATACACATGCCCCGGGAAGTATGACAAGGATATCTGGAAGGGGGATTCTTAATAATCGAAGCCTTTCGCAACCAAATCTGCCCCCTGATTGCGCACCATATGTGGCAGTCCTGACTAACGTACCACCCATCAGAGAGGACAGGCCCTACCACTCTGTGGAATCACATGATTCCCTTAAGAACAAAACTGTGGCATGGCTTAACCGCGAATGTGGTTTTCCGGTGGCTATGGCGGATCAGATTTTGGCTACTACTAGAACTAACTGGATTGGAATGTCCCCTAAAAACATTCCTGGGGATTGTGTTATTATAAATTTTAGTTCTCCCCACCTTGCCACGACAGCTTTGATTAGAGCTACGTCCCGCCCTAGTATTGATCAGGGGATTACACTCCGCCCCCTTGGTTTTTTCTATAGTCAGCATATAGAACACTTTTTAACGCACCGAGGGGGAGGGAAAATAAGGAGGGAAGGGGTGTCTAGCTTGGTAAACAGTTTTCAGATAGATACTGCTAACTGTTTTCAATGCTTGAGTGGGTTGGACCAAAATGATTGACAGGAGGACAGTGTTGTTTTAGGATTAATAGGAGAGCCCATATTAATGGATAAGATGGACGTCACTGAAGTCTGTTTGGATCTTGAAATAGAGGTGGGTGTGGTACCACCAGTAACCCAGGGGAATCAAGTCCTATTGGATATAGGCCCAACTGTATGTTTGCCTGGGGTGAAAGAGGCAATTCCTGGGTCAAGTATAATTTGTATGACTAAGGGTAAAGAAGGAGATCTAGTAGGCCACCCTGATTTATCTAAGGATACCCCTATCACCGTTGCTCCCCAACAGGGCGGTAATTGTATTAATTTGGGATCAGGTATCCACAGCTCCTCCGGATGTTATTTTGTAAGTTGGAATATCGCGGGAATTAGATCAAAATCAGATAGTCTGGGGTGGACGGAATTTTTAGATCTTTTTGATGTTATCTGTCTACAGGAAACTTGGTGCACCGACTTTAAAGGCTATTGTGGTTTTAATTCATATCAGTTACCCGCTACTGCCTCAGTATCTGGAAGAGCCAAAGGGGGTCTACTCGTTTTGATTTCAGTTAAAGCCCCTTTGTCGGTTATTAAATATGTTCAGGTTGGGGCTCACTCCCAGCTTTTATGGCTGCGCATAAGTCGAGGTAGGAACATTCTTTTAATTAATTTTTACAATAATATTTTTAATGATTCAAGGGATCAGCCGGTTAAGGATCTTTTAAGGGCTCTGGTAGACTTCTTTAAGGAATCTAATGAAGCCTTTGATTTGTTTTTGGCCGGGGACTTTAATATTACTACCTGTCCTTTCTCCGAGGTTAATGTCTGCGGGTTGGTGGACGATCACGAGGATGGGATTCTTCATTTTCAACATAATCATTACGGAGACGCCCTAAATAACCTTCTTGCTACATATAATATGTGTATTATGGCCAATGAGAAAAATTCAAAGGGGGAGATTTGTCCTACCTTTACAGGTCGGGGAACGAATTCAATAATAGATTTTATTTGTATCTCCCCAGGTCTTGAGGCTTGGATTACGGCCCCTAAAGTAATAGACATCCAACTTAGTGACCATAACTGCCTGGTAGTAAAGGTTATGTTATGGGACAAGGATGATGCCAGTACTCTGGGCCGTACTATCACTAGTATTGAGGCCGAACGCCCCAATGGTACAAGACTTAGATGGAAGGGGGACAAGGCCGACATTATGTCTGATTTTATCATCCACAGTTGCCTAGAAGATATTATCGTGATCCTAGAAGATAACTCTGGTTCCCTTGGTTCTATAGAGCATTTTATCAATATCAATGCGGCCATCAACTCCAAACTTACAAGTACATGTAAGCACAAGGAGGATCGACCGCGGGGTTGGTTCAACTCAACTTGTACCCTGGCCTTGAGGGAATTGAAATCTGCCCTATCAACCAAACCTAGAGATAGGGGTCTGGTCGTAGACTTAAGAGCCAGATATAAAGAAACCCTCAAACGCAGGAAATTAGAACTCCAGCAGGAGGCATGGGACAACCTGACTAAGGCGGCTGAACTGAATAATTGTTCCCTGTTCTGGAAAACTGTTAATTCTCCATTCCTTAAAGATGACAAAATTCCGGAACTAACCTCGAACGTTATGCAGGCAGAATGGGTCTCGCATTTCTCTAAAAAATTTCAGTCAGATGGTGCTTCTCATGTTTTGGAGAATAGATGGCCGCATCTTTTATTAAATTTTACGGTACCAGAAGTTTTAAATAGCATTCGGGACAGTAAAGGGGGTAAAGCTCAAGGCCCAGATGGGGTACCAATTGATGTGTACAAGTTGGTCCCAGAAATATGGGGGCCTTTGCTTACCAATATTTTTAATTCAGCTGTTAGTAATGAAATGCCCCCGACTTGGGAAGAATCTATTTTAGTTCCAATTTTTAAGAAAGGTAATCGTGGGGAAGCCAAGAACTACCGACCAATTTCCCTGCTGGATTCCTATGTAAAAGTCATGAGCCGAGTGCTCTTAGTGAGATTGGAGGAATGGGTGGAGGAAAACGGTATTTTAGCTGAGAGTCAGTTTGGTTTTAGGAAAGGTCGTGGCACGATCGAGCAGTGTTTAAATTTAGAGCTGCTCATTAGTAAATATACTTTGGCCAAGACTGGCACGATTTACCTCTGCTTTGCAGATCGAAGTAGTGCCTTTGATCTGGTGGATCACGGCATTCTGTGGGCAAAGTTGTTAGAAATGGGGGCCCCGGATGGTATTATCTTCTTTTTAGCACGCCTATATACCAAACTGAGAGCATGTGTCCGTTATGGATCACAAGGCGAATGCACTCCCATGTTTAAGATCGGTCGTGGAATACGCCAGGGATGTGTGCTAGCCCCACTGCTTTTTATACTTTTTATTAATGAGATTGATACCTTTCTAAAATCCTTGTCAGTGGATGCTCCCAAAATTAACAATGAATATGTCCCCGTGCTACTTTACGCGGATGACGCAGTTTTAATCTCACGTACACCATACGGTCTCCAACAGTTGCTGGATGGTTTTATGCAATTTATCAAAAGCAGAAAGTTAGTTTTAAACAAATCTAAAACTTATGTAATGGAATATGGGCGCAGGCAAGGAAAGAAACAGCCCTCCTTTTATATAGAGGGCCAAAAGGTCCAAGCTGTGGATAACTTTTCGTATTTGGGGGTTACTTTTTCAAACAAAAATTCTTGGGTAAATGAGCATAAAAATGTACGGTCTAAAATGGCCAGGAGCGCGTATGGAATTTGTACCATGGCAATCAAATTGGGAGATAGGCGGGTAAATGACATGCTGAAAATATTCCAATCACGGTGTGTTTCAACTGCCTTATACGGAGCTGGTATATGGGGCTATGCCCCGGCAGGATCTCTCCAGGTAGAGGAAAATGATTTTTTGAAGAAACTTTTGTGCCTACCAACCTCTGTCTCAAACGCCTTAGTGCATAATGAATTAGGCATTGACTACCTTTCCGATTTGATTTTACTTAGACCATTGACCTTATGGCGCTCCATATGGACCAAAGAAGAGACCTCTCTGTGTAGAGCTATTATCTCTGATTGTCTTACTTTGGACCACTACACCAAAATCCCATGGTTAAAGTATGTAACCGATAAATTTCGGGAGATCTATAATATTAACATTACTATGGATCACCATGGGGCAGATATGTTGTCCAAATCTGATCTTAAGCGGTGTTTTCTACACCAGGCTTCTGCCAAACGACACCATATTAGCCTTAAGCTTTCATCTTATGTCTATTACCATGAAATGAATGAAGTTGTGGGTTATCAACCTTATTTATCTCAAGTTACCTGGAAGGCACACCGGTATGTATTGACCAGGTTTAGAATGGGAGTAGCCCACAACCTGGTTGCCTTCCCGTCTTTGAACCTACCCCCAGCTGGTCCATGTCCATGTGACAACTCTACCCCCCAAAGCACTGTGCACTTTCTTCTGCTTTGTCAGCTGTATAAATACCATCGGATAGCATATTTAAAACCCTTGTTTGTCAAATTCGGGTCAAATCATTACGTGACTGTATATGTTTACTTTTTAATTTGTATCACCCAGATGTGTGTTTTATACGGCTACTTTTCTTCTTAATCCATTAATGTCAGGAAAAGTATGCTCTTTTAACTATTGTAAACAATGTTACACTGTTGATTTTTCTACCTCTGTTGTCTTTAATTATGTTGTCTTTTTAACTGTGCTTTTATGAACTTATTTTATGTTCGAATAAAGCCTTATGAAATGAAATGAGTCAGCGACAATGACCCCCATTGCGCTGTATCCCTTTTTAGGCGCTCCAGTGGAGGCATCAGGTTTCTTTTGAAGAAGTCATCCGAGTTAGCCGAGACATAGATACCTAAATATTTAAACGTGTCGACCGTGATCTGGAGCAGGCAATCTGTAGGAAGTTGGGGTGGGGGGCCGTGTAGCACATACAGGGTAGATTTGGACCAGTTAATGGTGTACCCGGACGCCAGTCCGAAGAGCTCGCATATATTGAGGAGGACCAGTATGGAACGTCTGGGGGAGGCCATATATAATAAGATGTCGTCCGCATACAGAGAGATGCGGTCCTCCCATCCTGCTGCCCACCTGAGTCCTCTTATCATTGGCTCCCACCTGATCCATGCCGCCAACGGCTCCAGTACCAGGGCAAAGAGCTGCGGGGACAGGGGGCAGCCTTGACGTGTGCCCCGCGCTAGAGGAAAGTCATTAGAGATGTGCCCATTAGCCGTAACGTGCGCCACTGGTTTGGTGTATAAAAGGCTGACCCATGCACAAAATTTAGGGCCGAAGCCCAGGTGACAAAGGACTGCGAATAGAAATGGGCACTCGACCATGTCAAACGCCATTCTGGCATCCAAGGAGAGTATAACCGCCGGTTCCTGGAAATATGGGATACGGGCCATTACTCCGTGCAGGCGCCGCAAGTTTAGCATTTTAACAGATGCGGCGTTCGCCTAATTGCCAATAGCTTTGCCAACATTTTAGCCTCTGCATTAATTAACGATATCGGGCGATACAAGGTGCAGTCCTCAGCAGGTTTGCCTGGTTTGGGTATTGCCACTATTGTGACCGTTCGCTGATCTGGTGGTAACTCGCCTATCGTCAAGCAGTTGGTGTACATGTGTAACAAGTGCGGGGCAATGGTTCCTGCTACCTTTTTATAGAGTTCAACCGGTATGCCGTTTGGTCCCATTGCTTTGCCGGATTGCAATGACCCAATCGCTACTTGCAGCTCCTCCACCGTGAGGTCCGCCTCCAGCGTGAGGGCCGCCTCCGGAGTGAGCTTAGGCATGGCAATATCCTGTATATGAGACAGCGCTACTTCTGGTGTCATCTCCGAAGACAACTCATACACTTGCTGGAAATGGTGCGCCAGTGTGTGCACTATTGTGTGTGGATCCGTTGTGATTTGTCCCTCCCTCATCCGGATCCTCTCTATCCATTTATTACCCTGTTCCCGTTCATCTAGCCATGCTAGAAGTTTTCCGGCTTTATCCCCAGTTTCATATATCTTATGTTAAGTGGCCGTTAGACGTGACCTGGTCATACCTTCAAGGTATCCCTGGTGTTGTTGCTGTTTAAGATGTAATTTCTGGGCTGTATCCGGCGTTGGGGCGCTGGTGTGCTAGGCCTCAGCATCATGCAACTCCAGCTCTATATCATGTAGTTCCCGCTTCTTCTCCCGTTTATGCCCTGCGATCGAAACTATGGCCTGTCCCCTAAGGACAGTCTTATATGCCTCCCACAGAGTAGTCGGGGAGTTTACCGTCAGAACATTCTCCTGAAAGTAGTGTTTTGTCGCCGTAATCACAGCCTTCTTGATCTCTGGGACCTGCAAGTAACCAGGGTAAATGGGATAGGTACGTCGCCTAGCTGTATGATGGTATGTGTACGTCATCTGCACTGGGGAGTGGTCAGAGATCCCTCTGGGTCTTATCTCTATATTGTCAACGTGTTTCAGGCAATCCGCTGGAGCTAGGAAGTAGTCTATTCTGGATAAACTGCGGTGTACCCCAGAGTGGAAGGTAAATTGCCGTGTCGTGGGGTGGTGCCACCTCCACACATCGCAAAGTCCAAGCGCCTCCAGAAAGCTCCCAAGGCGGGATGTACCCGACATGGGCGCCCTCGCCGGATGGCGGTCTAGGGTGCCATCTACAGTTGCATTGAGGTCCCCTCCAATCAAGAGTTCCCCCTCCGGGAGACCGAGCAGGAACTCACTAAGAGCTGGGAGTGCCACTGTGTGTAGCGCAGGGGGAATTTAAACTGATACTATATTTATAGACCGCCCCTCCATTGACCTACTATGGCCGCAAAACGGTTGTGGTAATCCGTTTTAGTATGGTGCACTATCAGTGGTGATTGTTTTTTAACTAGGATACCCCTACCCCTAGAGCCTGAGGAGAATTCAGAATGTACTACCATTTTAAACCCCCATCTGTCCATTGCCCTACATTCGACGCCAGTAAGGTGTGTTTCCTGCAGCAGGGCCACCGTTGGGGAGCACCGCTTTAAGTACTGTAGAACCAACCCCCTCTTTATTTTGTCGCCGAGACCATGGACATTCCAGGTAATCATGGACAGTGGTGTCACTTGGGTCGTAGGGTACGTTTCAGGATCAGGGGTAGTCTGATTTTGTGCTGCCATACCTGATGCTAGGTGTATGAGAGATTGAAGAGTCACCCATGTACTGCCTCTGCTGGGTATTGTGGAAAAGTGCCCTCCGCCTAATAGCTTCCTTAAGAACAATTACAGAATATAAACAAAACCAACATAACATATTCACCCCTACCTCCCCCAACCCGACCCCCCTCCCAAACGAAAAATACTGATTCCTCCTGTTCCTCCCTTCCTCCCTCTTCCCTAACCCCGGATCATTCCTTATTAAAGAGTAAGTTGCAATTGTGCGATCATCATAGTGTAGTTTTCGGTGCCCCCTAAGATATTCAAAATCCACAGGAGTTACTTGCCTCTCACACATCACCCCCAGTAAAGGGCGAAGACAAGTCTCTATCCCATGTACCTGTGTCTGCACATTCTTCTCGGCTAGGGTAACCATCAAAATAAGATATAAACCATTTAAAATCAAGAACGTAGAACTTCCCCTCTTACCTACCCCTCTCCCTGCCTCCCTGCCAGACGGATCCCCAACTATCCGCCACCCCAACATAGCAGAGTGCTTCAACTCCTTCAACAGTACTTGCGTGTGGGGGGGAAGAGAAGTCCGTGAGATACCGCAGTCTAACCCCTTCCTCAGAGACAGTCTGGTAGTCGGAGTATGCCACGTTCCCTTGGCCGGGCCCACCAGTCTGGGTCAGAGCCCAGCACCTTCGAGCGGGAGGGGGAGTACATCGTGTGCATCGCGGCCATTAACTCAATTCCCCTCTCACTTATGGCCAGGTCGTGTCAGCCGCGCTCTAGCATAGCGTCTCTTGATCTGAAGACGTCGCTGCCCCTCAGCCCTCTTCTCCAGTACGGTGTGCACCGGCCTCCTCACGTCCCGGGCTATGTTTCACGGAGCCGTCGGTGCCCTCAGGATGCCGCTGTCACTTCTCTGTCCGCCGGGATCCCTCCATTCGTCGCCATCCCTCGAGCCAGTCGTGGACCTCTTCTGGTGATTCAAAAAACCAAGTTTTTCCATCCGCCACCACGCGCAGTTTTGCCGGAAACAACATGGAGTATGTTAGTTCTTTGCGCCTAAGTTCTTTCTTCACTTCAAGGAAGCTCCTGCGACGTTTCGACACCGCTGCCGTATAGTCCGGAAAGAAGGACACCACCGCGTTCAGGACTCGCAGTGGGGGGGCCACCCTTGCCGTTTGGAGTATTACATCTCTGTCGCGATGGTTGAAAATGCGGGCCAGGACCGGCCTGGGGGGAGCTCCGGGTTTGGGCTTGCCCCCTGGCACCCTGTGTGCTCTTTCCACAGAGAAGAAATGCGAAAGCCCTCTGGGTTGAAGTTTGGTTTTTATGAGCTCCTCGACATAGAGATCTAGGGCCGGATGCCCGTCGCTCTCAGGAATGCCCGTGATTCGTATGTTGTTACGTCGAGAGCGCCCTTCCTGGTCATCCAACTTCTCTGCCATAAGCCGATTTTCTGCTTCTAGATGGGTGACCCTACTGAGTAGAGCGGCGGTGTCTCGCGACAGCGATTTCGTCAGTTGTTCCACCTTGGTGACCCTGGCGGTCATTTTCTGGAAGTCCGCTCTCAGGAAGGAAACATCAGTGGAGATGGTGCCCACCGTCGGTTGTACACTGGTGAGGGCCGCCATGATATCTTCCAGCGTCACGTTCATCGCCCCCGGCGGCTCGGAGTCTTTATGAGAGATGTCCCTGCGTTCAGGCACCGCAGGAGTATCCTTATTATAGGCGTATTTGTCCAGTTTGGTTTGCGAGTTCGTGCGCGGGCCCCTGCCCCCCTTCTCTGCCACAGGGATGCAGCTCCGGCCGGTAGTCGCCGCCGCATGCCGCGGAAGCACACTCCACGCGCGGCCTGTCGGTTTTCCCGCCGCGCCGCCGACCCGGTGCAAGTGGGGCTCTATGTCGCTCAGACTGGACCAATAAGAAAACTTCGCAGCGCCAGGGGCACACCACCGCCCTGCCTTGCTTTGCCCTCTGACAGCCGCTCGGTGCGCCAGCCGTTGATTCCGCTGTCGAGGGAAGTGGCGCCTTTATCCTTGCCGTACTCCCTTTCAGTCTGGGCTGCAGGGCCAGATTGACCTCTAGTCACTCCTCTGAGGCAGGGGCTCTCCAGCCCAGCTAGGCTGATCTTGATGCCTCTACTTGTCCCCCTCTCCAAATATTCAGGGCACTGCTACAGTCCTTAGGTGTGCTAATATATCTGGCAGTGAGCCCCGTAGGCCCCAGAGATCCAGCTCGTCCTTTATGGCCCCACAGACCTCTCCCTGCACCAGTAGCCTCCGGAGTAGTCAAAACGGAGCTCTCCTGCCCCTCGCCGTTCAGCTGTACTGTGTCAGCGCCGGATGGGTCCTTGTCAGCATTTTGCCCCCACCTCCGCCTCTCAGGCGCGCCTCGAGGCCTGAGGCACGCACCTGTACCGCTAGTGCCTCGTGTAGGCCCCCGACGGTGGGGGGTGGGGGGGGAGGGAGCCGAAAGATCACTCCCCGGGAGAGTGCACCAGTGCGGGCCGCGGTCTTCCTTTAGCGCTCGCCGATAGTTCGGGCGCCCACCGTACCTTCCGCCGCCCCCTGGAGTACAGGCGCTGCCGGCCGCTCGTGGCCTACGCTACTCCCCGGCTGCCAACGGTCCACCAGGCCGCATTCCGCTGTGCTCTTTCTTCGGCATACGACGTGCCCCCGCCGGACCTGGAGCGGCGTAATCGGTCCGCCTTGCGTGGCGCTTGTTGTTGGCGTCCCTGAGGCACAATAAATTCTCAGATGGGTTATCGGATGCTTTGGGGATTCCGTGTCTCTCCCCGGAGCTTCTCTAGAGTGCGGCCATTGAGATCGGCTCCCAGAAAACATATTTACCTGCAGTCCATGTCACTCACCTCCTGACACATACAGACACCATTTCTACCCAGTATCAATCACCATCTGCAAATTGCAGTGCACACTGCTGCAAGTGCCAGCATATGCCCTGTCACTGCAAATCCATGCATACACCCTAAACATAAAAGAACACGAAACATCTGCCATATAAGAGGACTTATTCACACAACAGATAAATCCATGTACATCTAGCTCCACCAAATAACCGTAAAATACTCTTGTGGCTACCCAGTACCAGTACAACTATGTGGTAGGGTAGCACGTGTAGAAAGCAAATTGAACCCCAAAGTTGTAAGAGAGGTGAGCAACTGCAAAATGTCCTTTGCAAAGTTAGCAAAAATGTCTGTATGACCAACACGTGAGCATCAGCAGAGTTAAAGTCTGCGTCTCCAAATCGTGGAGAAAAATACTCAGATGGGAGTACAATTTCTAATCTGGTTAATAAAACACACGATGAAATCAATAAACGATAAGGCCCACTCGTTGTTGCCAGATGTGTGATGAGACATTCGAGCAAGACCACTTCTTACCCACAGGCTCCTTTAAACAAGAGGTTGAGTCCACTGTCTGGGAAGTGAATACATTTGAGAGTACCTGAAGAATGTATTACAATGCTAGCCTCAATGCTTTGCCGCATTTACTTCGGGGCATCATCCTTCAAGTGTACTGGGAGAAGAGAAGCCAGGTAAGCCGGCCCCAGAAGAGTGGCAGATGTGTGGCCTGTGGGGTCTGGTGAACATAACAGGAACAACACAAACCTTTCAAGAAATCATGCGGTTGTCGCTGGAACCACAGAAGCCAGATATTAGTTGAGATCACTGAATTGCCAAGTATCTCATCTTTAGACCTTAGACTTTGAGTGGGCAAAGAGGATGGACAAGAAGTCCTACTCCTCAATGATGGTTCTGGGATAGACCATTTGGATTCAACTGGTAGACATATCTTGTAATAAATATAACAC
This sequence comes from Triturus cristatus, assembly GCF_964204655.1. Taxonomy (NCBI): domain Eukaryota; kingdom Metazoa; phylum Chordata; class Amphibia; order Caudata; family Salamandridae; genus Triturus; species Triturus cristatus. Next base: position 1,084,469,828 of record NC_140593.1, read on the forward strand.
CCATTGTCCATGCAGTGTTATTTCTTTTTTTTGAAACAGTTAAGACTTCATATAGGTTTAGAATGGATGTATGGAAACTAAGGAAATTGAGGTGAATCACAATTTGCTATTAATGGTGCTCTGAGGATACTATTTGTCTTTGCTTATGCTTAGTTATCTCCACATGTGTTTCTAGAGCAGGTTTACAATTCTGTGAGGGAAAGGTAAATTAGCCAGTGCCCAGCCTCTGGTATCTGTGAAGCATGTGGCAAAGGTTTGCATTTCAGTCTTAGTCTTTCAGAGGGGTTGTTTGACGTTACAACGCATTCCGTTGCAATGCATGCCTTTACGACGCATGCATTACAAAGCATAACCTTTGCCACGAATATGCCGTTACCATGCATACCTTTACAGCGAATTTCGTTGTGAAAGCATGAATGTTAAAGAAATATTCATGGTAAAGGTTTTCCCTGAACCCTGCCCTGAGCCCTAAAACTGGTCCCTTGTGCCCCCGCCCCCCAGCCCTTTTTAAAAAATACCCCTCCCCTGCCCTGAGCCCTAGAAGCAGACCCCTGCGCCACTCCCCCCCCGGACCCCAGCCCTTCTAAAACCGTCCCCTCCCTTGCTGTGAGCCCTAAAAGCGGACTCCTGTGTGACTCCTCCCCGGCCCCCAGCTGTTCTAAAAACGAATCCTCCCCTGAGCCCTAATAGCGGACCCCTGTGTGACTGCCCCCTAAAAACTAATGAAATTAACCAACCCCAGCCCAAAACCCTAAATCCGTAGTCCTCCACCCCAGCCCAATCCCCCTTGTCTCTCTATGACGCCACTCCCTCTCCAGCTCTTCTGAAGCGCACGTCCTAAAGAGGAAGCAGAAGGGTCTCTCCATTTCCTCTAACGACACCAATAACCTTAACCACCTTTACCACACATACCTTTACCATACATACCTTTACAACAAATTATATTGCAAAGGCATGTGTGGTATAGGCTATGTGTGGTAACAGTGCTCACTATTATCGAACATATACCTTTACCATACATACCTTTACAACATAATTTGTTGTAAAGGCATGCATGGTAAAGGCTTTGCTTGGTAACAGTGCATGGGTTGTATTGCATGCATGGTAAATGCTATGCGTGGAAACATCCGCGTTGTAATAATGGTTTCCCTTTCAGAGGGGGAGTTCCGCGGTCTGAATTTTCATCAATGGTGAAGAGGCTAGACCTGTGAGGGTGACTCAAGGCACAAGTCAGGGATGCTTAATGCCGTCATTCCTGTTGGACCTCTATATAGTCCTTAACTGATTTATTTGGAATCCTAACTATCTAAAACCTCCAATGGTCATGCCTGTCATTAAGATTTAGATGATATTGCTCTCTCCCTTCTAGCTGGCTCAGTAAAGATTTGTGATGCTTCAGAGAGTATCCTATTATACTGAGCTTGGTGTTTGTAGGGTAAATCAACAAAAAATGAAGATCTATATGGCTCTTCCACTTGTGTGTACACGAAAAACCTTCACATTAAAAATTACGAAGGAGGTTGCCACCATTGATCTGTGTTTTGCTGCATTGTCTTTTCATTCTATACATGCCTGCTGGTTCACATTCGGAAACTTTATCTATGGTCGATTGGCCTATGCTCTGGTACCTATATGTGGACTTTCGCAGGTAAGTGCTGCTTTGATGCATCATGATCTGTAAGATCTATTCACCTAACAAGCACCCATTTCACGTCTCCTTTTGCAAGATGGTTTGACATGGTTAAATGGCAGAAAATGTAGGAGCCATGCATGTTCCTAGGATAAAGTACCCTAGTTCTGTGATCATGTATCCTGCATTGCTCACTACATCTATGTTGATGAAGTGTTGGCTATTCTGGTTCCTGAAAATGGTCTTCGTGTCAGACGGAGCATGTCAATATGTGGGACCCATTCATGTCAGCCTTATTCACCCCCATAAAAATGAACCTTTCTATCCTGCAATGTTGCTGGTGTACAAGAAAAGCCGATGTGTGCTTTGATTCTAACTAGCCTTGCATCTAGCAACCCAGTGGCTGATATAAATGGTGCAGTCTAGGATAAATCTCCATCCACACAGATTATTAGTTCCCAAAGACAACAAGGTGGATTGCACTCAAGGCAAGCACAACAAGATGATGGACGGAGTGCTGAAACTTTTCAACCACTCACCCCCAGTCAAGAGATCTGGGTTTCATCCATCGTTCTTTTGTTCCCTATGCCACCCTAGTTTGGACCAAGCCATATGCAAATCAGTCTTGACCCTGTTCCTCATGGGAACAGTCCAGCCCTAACTGCCAGGCCAGTTCCTCCCTGGACTGGAAACAAGCATTCTGGGATCCGGTTTCAGGGTATTACCCCTCATCATCCAGGCTAGCTTGAATCCAGTGGCACTGAGCAAGAGACCCACGTCTGGGCATACTTATGGCCACTTAGGGTGAACATAGCAAACACAAGATGATGGATAGAGTGCTGAAACCTTTCAACTACTCACCCCCAGTCAAGAGATCTGGGTTTAATCCATTGTTCTTTTGCTCACTGTGCTACCCCAGTTTGGACACAGCCATATGCAAATCAGTCTTGATGCAGCTCCTCGTGGAAACAGTTCAGCCCAAACTGCCAGGCCAGTTCCTCCCTGGACCGAAAACAAGCAACATAGCAAACACAACAAGATGATGGACAGAGTGATGAAAATGTTCAACCACTCACCCCCAGTCAGAGATCTGTGTTTAATCCATCATTCTTTTGCAAGCAGCCATTGTGAAAGGTGGTGTTGTATTTTGGGTTTCGAGTTGTAATTTGCACCTGGTTATCAGCTGCTTATACTTCATGGTAATTAGAAGCTTATTCCAATCATTTCCATGACAATTCATTATTCGTTATTTCCATTCACTGATGGCCTTTTGCCTGGTTTTGGTACATTCAATTGTGATGCCTTTTCTTTCGCCAGTTTGTGACTGACTAGCTATTAGTCAAAGCTTCACGCATTTGACCCAGTGCAATGAATTAGACATAAAGAAAGTTGAATTTTCTTTGAGATAAAAATAGGTACAGAGTTCTCATATGTGGCTTGTTTATATATTTCATACATGTATATCTACTATGTAGGGTTTCAAGGTGGGCATGAAGGCCAGAGGGCTTTGAAATATGTAGAAAGTGGAAGGTAATCCTGATAATTGTGCTGTATAAATTTAGTTAATAGATCTGAGTGCAAGCTGTGGGTAAGTAATGCAGGTGGTATTGATCAGAAGGCTGCAGTGCATGTCATTCTGAGAAGAACATAAAATATGTAGTCAGACAATCGAGTACTACTGCAATGCATTAGGATAATTAAATCTGGACCTGAAGTGCCTGTCTTACTCCTCCTATGTAAGGTCCAGGTAGATATTCTGTGCACTTCATCAGCCACATTTTATTACTGGGCCTGTATTCAAATGGATCTTTAACAATAACTGTTTTATTGTTTGGTGCTAGGATGGGTTTTGTCAATAAATGTCTAAGCAGGTAATGCATTACAAGCTTTTAGATGGTGCAGTTGCCCGCTCTGCTGTTGTCGTTAGTGTTGTTTATTTTAAGGCACGCCTGACTTAGAGTTTTTCGGACAGGGTACTCCCTCGCAAAAGCGACAGTGTATCATGTCCACCAAACCCTCGGTCCGTCCGCCTCATTTAGAGCCTTATATTTCGTCAGTGGCGCCCCCGTTGGCTCTGTTCATGGAATACACGGAGGAAGGACTTTAACAATCTACCCTATTTCTGGTGGGCAGTGTAAAGTCTTTTTTTCCTATCCATTACTGCCAGGAAATAACTGGTGGTAAGGAACAGAAAAAACACAATAATGGCCCCTGCAACAAGAACATTGGAAGCATCTGCTCTAGAAGTTTGCTTTTGAAAAACAAAAGTTTGACGGCTGGTTGTCTTGGCTGATGGTACGGTCTGTCAAACTTTTCCTGCATTGACAGGAAAATGCCATGACAAGGGTTCCAGTCAATGTGAAGATTTGTCTACAGGGCCAGTGGACAACTCTATATTTGGCGGGCGAAGGTCCTTGGGACAGTGGGTAAACTCCGCCAACCAAATTCTATATCTGACCCTAAAATCAATCAAGCCCCTTCATGGGTGCAATGTCAATTTAGGAAAAGAAGAGTGGATTTTGTCCAGAATGTGGGATGGTTGACATTGGTATGAATGTTAACAGAGGATTTCTCCACAAATCATAGACTTTAACATGCAAAGCACCTGCCTCCATTGGAGCTGCAGCATTTTTGGGGGATTAGTAATAGGCTTTGCTCAGATGAATGCAAACCGTGACAAGTAACATACTGTTGCGTTATCTAATCCTAGTAAATGCAGTGATTTCATGTACAATACAACTAGCCTGGGGCCTCTCGTTTATTACTTGTGTGAGTGAGGTAATGTGTATCACACATGAGCGAAGTCAGCAGTGCAGCCCCAGGGCTATATCTGTGCCATGTGACGCAGCCACAGGTTGGCGAATCTGTGTCATCACTGGAGAATATTGAGAGGAGTTAGGAACAGATTCTTGACAGGATGCAAGAGTTTGAGTCTGGAGCTGGTTGAAAAAGGGTAACATGGCCAACAGCTCTCATATTTATGTGACAGGACCCTTCATTCAGAACAACCCTCCTGGTTAACTCCATATTTAGAGCACCACAAGGGGACCTTCTCCCTCTTAGCTTGAGGGGTCAGGCTCATGGTATCAAGTCTGAATGGCTTGAGACACCCTTGTAGAGCTGTAAGTGTTGGCCCAAGAAATATTAGTTTGTGGGTGACCTGCTGGGATTCTTCTAGGGGCTTTGGTTCTAATGGGCTGCATGTGAAGGGCTGGTGGAACGTAGGATGGATGAGGGGCAACCGAGTGTGGAGTCAGGGCGACTGGAAAATTCCAGCACACCACAGTACCAAGTTGAGGAAGAGGCCAGATAGGTTGCATGTAATACTGCTAGTGGGGAAAATGGTTATCACTTTGTTTTGTGATATGAACCACCTCCTAACCCTAAGGAAAAACACAGTACTACGTTTCTACCGGGAACTGTTGGTCCCCAATGAAGAAACAATAGCAGACATATCAGGAATCCGTTGAGGCTCCAACCCCACTGATTGGCCAAAGGCACTGAGAATCTACACCGCTGAACCAGGATTTTAAGCACTAGAGAGAATATAATTGAAATTAATTTGCAGCGTTTAAACCAGGATCAGGAGAGAGCATACGTCTGAAGGAACTTTGCATTAAAATACCACATTGCCCAACAGACAGTGTGTCTCTACAAGCTCCGATGAAGACCCTGGGGCAGCCGCGGCCGCTGCAGGTAAGAGCGGTAGGGCGGTGGGGGTGGCTGGGGGGGGGGGGGGGTATTTCGAGAGACGACCACAAGGGAAAATTAAATAAATAATTAATTTTCCCTTGTGGTATTCCATCGAAACCCCCCCCCAGCTGACCCCTCGGACCCACCGTTCTTACCTGCAGCGGCCGCGGCTGCCCTGGGGTAACAACTCCTGTAGAACCCGAAGCAGAGCATAAGGACACGCCTCGCAGTCAAAGAGAATAGGCAGAACTCTGTTTTATTGCAAGTCCACAGAGAAACATCACCTGCTATCTTCCAGTCCATTTAAAGGTAGTAGGCAACACAACCATATTTATTTAACTAATATTTTTCACTGAGTGTGTGTAGAATAAGGTATTCCCTCTTTAACTAAGATAAAGCATCACCTGGTAAATAGGGAAGACAGCCAAGGGCTGTGTAATTATCCAATAGCAAACAACTGGGACACTATTCTGATTGATCTGTAAATCGCCACCCGGCAAGCCACTGATGCTCAAGCAGACTCGCGGACAGACAGGGCAGGGACTGCAGATAACCAAGGGGCCGCATACTCTCAAGGTACAAATGGGGGTACACCTCTCTCTGCACGATATGTTCCAAAATCCCAATTTGCTGATTTACCTAGAAACTTGATGTCTTCTCCTGTCTAAAGTGTGTGGCTGTTCTGGGGGAGGGGCAAGGGCAGAGTTAGGGTTTCTTTGTTAGTTGTTATATTATAGGTTTGAATAGCCTGTTTATTTCTTGATGCGCATGTGCTATCCTTTAAAGGCGCCGATATGTCTACACCGCATCTTCCACCCTGAGCAGGTAAATGCAGTCTGACAAACCCTGGCAGACTGATGTATGGTCAATTCCACTCAACATGGTATATTTTTTGTTGAACACAACTTGCTCCACCTCAGGACAATGCACTCCCAGAGAGCTGTAATGACAATTTAACTGTATTGTGTATTGTTACCTGTAAACCTTGCAAATAACCTGAAAAACAAATGAACAGATTCAAACAAACAAAAATAAAGAATTGCCTGGACATTCTGGATTTCTGAGTTTGTAGTCCACATCACCTCCCTGAGGAAACGCTATATTGCTCCGCCTTGGTACACTAAGCATCAATTCGTAAAGAGGTGTCCTTGATGTTCAGTTCTGGGAGCAACAGTAATAATGCCACAGAAAAGCGTAGTTAAAAGGACTTGATTTTCACAATTGGGACCCGGCAGCCTCTGTGTGCCTTGTGGCCCAAGATCAAGTTTTGACACGGAGCGAACAACATTATATGTACATTTTACAACATTATAACACAAATCAATTCAAATACACGCTAACGGATGCCGTCTGGCCCAACTTCTATCCACCTCTTCCTCAGGACATCAGGCAACACTAGATGCAATTTGGCCTCATTGGGCCTAATTAGACCCTAGGCACAGTGAGCACAGTGGCGTCATGTGGTGTCCCAACTAGACTAACCAGTTGTTGGGAAAACATACTTCTAAACCACTAAAAACAGCAAGCTGCATAATTTCCAGCATTTTATATTTCTCATCTGTGTCATCACATGAAAGGACTGGTCTTATGAAGGTCAGTAAAACCTGGTTTAAAAAGAGAAGCAGTGTTTGCCAAAGTGCTAAGCTGCACTCTCTACAAGACAAAAAGCAACCCAAGGCCACTTTCAGCCCAATTGGGCTTTCATGAGATGTAACTTAATTCTCTGTTCACAGTGAACAAGGAGTGTGTGTGTGTGTGTGTGTGTGGACACTTCCACAAGAATTGGGTGATTTAATGTGTTTGATGACCGAAGTAGAGTGACTTGGTGTTGTTGAGGCAGGAGTTGGTTTTAGTCTTCTCTGCTCTTTAGGGCTCTGGGTGGTTGAATAGAGGAATATGCCAAAGTACACAGAGGATATGATGGAATTAGTTCATCATTGCACCTACCAAGGCATCAGGTTTTTTTAAATCAAAAGCCATTTTTCAGCTATTAGCCATGATTGCATCGAGGATTGACTGAAAGGGAGATTGAGGGGTTTATGTCAATGAAGGGCATTGGCAAATTATCACTTCAACAGACTGACAACACAATGCCCAGGATAGGTGGGCGAAAAGAGCAGGGGGTCTGCGAATAGACTCCAGTGATACCTTGTTCATTAAAAAAGAAATCTTACCAGATTCAGCTGAGCGATGCTTCATAGGAGCCCTGGACAGGTGTTGGGAGGAAGTAGAGAACTTCACACAGTTGATAGAGATTGTGTGGATTTATATTTGTGTGCATTAACAAAGTGAAAATGTAGTTGTACTCTTGATTACACATGTATACACTAATATTGTGTGAATTTCATATGACACGTAGAAGTGTGCTTTCCTGACTCTTGTTAACTAGGCCTCAATTTGGGCCTGATAGCCGGTATTTTTTTTTTTAAAGGATGTCTTCCCCTGCACGTTTCACTGTTAGTTATTTCTGCAGCACACAAGCAAGCAGACTCACGTTTGTTTATTGTCACTGACATAGTTCTTGATGTTCTTGATGAAACTTTTTGGCATCATCTAAAAAATGCAACATTTCAAAGATCTTCGGCTAGCTCACTGTGCCCTACTCATTCATAATAGCTTGCTGTTGTTCATGTATCTAGTTTGATCTACCATTTCCATATGACATTAGCATAAAGTAGGCAAAATCAATATTCATGTGCTGGAATAGTGCTTAGCTGCTAAGGTAATGTGATGTTTATTAAAACTGTGCTCTGATTTGATAATCATGTTTTACATTGGCTCACATCATGATGAATCTGCACTTTTTATTCAGTTCTTTGAGAGAATTTCCTATATAAACCTTACATTTTGGAGGTGAGTCAGGTGACTTTTTCATTCTACTATTCTCAATTGATTTGAACCCACCTGGGGCTTAGAATATTCTAGATTTTTCGCTACTCTGTAACGTTCTATTTGCTGAGGGACTTCATGGCAAAGACTTTATGCTGACTCTGTATTGTAATTCTTTTGACTCGTAATAAATCATTTACATTTATTCTACTGATCTAGTACTCAATTATTAAGTGGGCCCCTTACTTAATTAATTCAATTTGTTATGCATTGGGAGGTGCCTTACCTCAGAGACACATTGCCTCATGAAATTGAGTTTACATTCTGGTGCAGATTACGATCCGGTAAAAAAATTCCCCGTACGACTCGTATCTGGTCCTTTTACCGTACGAATCGTACAAGTGCCGTACAAACTGCCAACTACGATTCGCATGGGAAAAAGTCCATACGAATCACATTGGGAATTATTCCCCACACGTCCTCGGGTCGGAAAATGTGTCCAACACGTCCCCGGACGATTTACCGTACAAACGTGAAAAGTGAAGTCCGACCGAGGAATCACGATCCATCCCGTGCGTCTGATGTTACAACCGTATGGAAAAAACACCGTCTGCACCGAACTCCCATAGCAACCATGGAGACATGTGCCCGCATACGCGCCGACACCCCCCAGCCCCCGTATGTACGCGCCGACCCCCCCCAGCCCCCGTATGTACGCGCCGACCCCCCCCCAGCCCCCGTATGTACGCGCCGACCCCCCCCAGCCCCCGTACGTACGTGTCGAACCCCCCCGTGTATGTACACCCATGTACGTGTCGTACCCCCGTGTATGTACACCCGTGTACGTGTCGTACCCCCGTGTATGTACACCCGTGTACGTTCGAGTCGTACCCCCACCCGTGTATGTACACCCGTGTACGTGTCGTACCCCCCGTGTATGTACACCCGTGTACGTGTCGTACCCCCGTGTATGTACACCCGTGTACATTCGAGTCGTACCCCCACCCGTGTATGTACACCCGTGTACGTGTCGTACCCCCGTGTATGTACACCCGTGTACGTGTCGTACCCCCGTGTATGTACACCCGTGTACGTGTCGTACCCCCCGTGTATGTACACCCGTGTACGTGTCGTACCCCCCGTGTATGTACACCCGTGTACGTTCGAGTCGTACCCCCACCCGTGTATGTACGGTGCGTACGGGGTTCGACACGTACATACGGGGGCTGGGGTCGGCGCGTACATACGGGGGCTGGGGGGGGTCGGCGCGTACGTACGGGGGCTGGGGGGGGGTCGGCGCGTACATACGGGGGCTGGGGGGGGTACGGTGCGTACCGGGCCACCTACTTTGGTCGTTTCGTGCCGTACTTCGCTTTTCCGGCACTTTTTGGGTGCCGTGAAAATATCGCCGTCCGGACTGCTGTCGGTTCGAATCGTACTTCCTGGGTCGTGAAACGCTGCCTGAAAGCGTCCCGACGTCACGTCGCAGCATTCCCGGATCATATTCGTACGTATATTTTCGTCGGTCGGTGTTTTTTACGATTCGTACGGAAATGGTGTTTCCGTGCGAATCGTAATTCCATGTTTGTAAAGTTTTCTGACCGGGTACGAGTCGGACGGAGAAAACTCTCCGACCGACGGTTCGTACCCGGTTTTTACCGGATCGTAATCGGCACCTCTGTCTCCGATTCATCAACCTGTGGGCGTTTGGCTGAGGTAAGGATTTGGGGTGTAAATTGTTCATGGTTCCCCATGCCCACACAGTTGACACAGGAATTTGGGGATTGGGTGCAGAGAACTCAAGGACAGTTTTTTTGCCACATAGCATGTCTCCTGGAATGGAGGTTCATCTCTTTGCTACAAAACTGGGAATGGAAGCCTGGGACTTTTATTTGACCCGCCTGGAGAGGGCACCGTGCCTCTAGTGGTAAAGAATCTGGATATGAGACGGCATACACAGCAGAGCAGTCCTAAAACCACAAGGACTGAGTAATCAAGAAAAAGCACATCTTCAATAACAGCATCTATGACAAACAGGCAAGAAAGAAGCCCGAATGAATGGATATCCAAAAAGGTCTGGCAAGACTTGTAGATGTTTGCAGAGCAGTAGAATCATTCAGACTTTAATTGGTAGTGAGGAAAAAAACAATATTTTTTCACTCATATACTGAGTGCTAAGATATTTTTGCAATATTGTCGGATGCCTATGGCGACTAGTGAACTCCGAAAGTGGTGGGGAATAATCACCTACCCTGAACTGCACTTGGTCAGCGAGGCCAGATTCCTCTAGGAGCGTCAAGATGGGTCTTGGGCTCTTCACTGAGAAAATGTTAAAAAATCCAAGGCAAGACACAATACACCATTTCTAAATGGCTAAAACTCCAAAGCTTCCAAAGGATTGTACTTAAATATTTCAGTTGTCTGACGGTAAACCAGCTATGCATTACCTTCCCTAGGGATGATGGATCTTTACTCTTACCAAGAAAACTTTGAAAAATGGTTACAATACAATGCCTTTTATCAGCAAAGCTGCCTTATTAAGTAGCTAAAGTGCTATATAGATATTGCAAGTGGTTCAAAAATAATGATACACTGTTTCGAGTGGTCTATAATTTATCTAAATGTCTATAGCTTTTTCTTCACTTCTAAATATCATTCCCCATGATTTTTCTATTCTGGCCCGTCATAGCAGCTTCTCAGTATGAGAATCTACTTGTAAGGGGCAGGATGGATAAAAACAAAAGGTATGTAAATCTCTCAATCACATGCCATGGGCAGCAGAGCTGGACAAATCCTACAGGCTCATACAGCAACTCTACCACTCAATTTGCAGAGACTTAACATGGTCAAAAATCAGACACTAGACCAACTTTACAGGCTCAAGTCAGAAAGCAGGAGCGATATTGTAAAACGCTTAATGTATATGATGAAATACCTATACACAAGTCGGAAAATAACAACCATTACAGTATGTATCTTCTGGAACCAATGAGGCAAGATCAGGCATCTAGCATGATTGTTTATCACTTAAATAAATTCATCCAGAAATGCAACCATTTTGCTCACAACCATAAGCTGCCAGCTGCTGAAACTGCATAAAGGTTGCTGTCAAATATAGCCTTTTTATTCTAGATGAATAAGCTCAATATCAGCTTTACATATTTTAGTGAACGCCTGTTTGCATCCTAACCATAAGCTTTCCTTCAATGTCTTCATTGCAGGCTCTGCCGATGAAAATTAAAATTCAAATTCAACTTAATCGATAATAAAATAAAAGCATAGAAAGGCATAAATCAAGCACATTACACCACTGCATATATTATGTATACATTCATCGATAGTACAGAGTTCTAATAAAAAAAGATGCTGTATTTAAAACGTGTATTGCAAAATACCAATACAAAAATATGCGAATACCACCAATAGACAATATTTAAAATCATTTTGAAGCTCATTAGGTGTCTTCTCTCCATGAAAGAAGCAGAGATAAACTGGGCAACTGCAAATTGTTCATATGTATGGGATGTTTACAATCAAGGTGTTATCGCTACTGTCTAGTATGGACATTACGTCATACAATAATAATTTGAGAAATGTAATCCTCAATTGTTTATATTGTAGGCAGAACAAGAGTCTGAGCAATACTGCTTCCTTTGTAAGATAATCACACATCTATAAACCCAATGACTGTTCTTAGAGCTTGTTCAATGAGTGGTCAGAACAGCCAGTGCTCCATGTGTTTGTTTTCAGTTGCTCTTCACAATCCTCTTGATTCCTACTCTACAGATACTACCACAATCCTTTCAACCCTGTGGCAGATCAATTGTTAACTTCAATTTCAATTTTCTGTATGTTATCTTTAAAATTGCAGTTGATAGTTAGATACAGACTCTGAAGTGAAGAAACTATTTTGAACAGAGTTTCTTTAACATGTGCGAACAACTGGACATGTGGGACCTGATCCTCAAACTACATTTTGTAGTACTACACAATGTAAATTTGCCTATAGTTATGTTTGCGGAGTTCCCTGCCCCGACTACGGAGTCTCCGCTCATGTAAGTATAGATTTTAGTAGTTAATGTGGGAGGGATACAGGGGAGTGGGTGGGAAAAACGAGCAGATTTACTACTAAAGAGGATGCGATTAGGGAGGAGTAAGACCGGTTTAGTGAGGGCCAGGTAGGGGTTTAGGGAGAGACGTTAAAAAACCCACACAATGGAGTAAGCCAACTGCTTTGTAGTAGGTTTACACTTGTAGTTTTTGAATACCAAAAGCAGTCAACTTAATGCAAAGTTTACTCAAAAGTATCACTTACCTTTTAAATCAGGCCATAAGTGTTTAGGAAAAGCTAGCATATCTTCTAATGAATCCCTATGGAACCCACTAACGTGATCTGTCCAGAGAGTAGATTTTAATTTTGTCAGTGATGTATTCCATCCCTAACTCTAATCTCAGTGAATCCACAGAGGTTCCAAGACCCATGAACCACAAGCCCCTTCCAAAAGGGAATCTGACGTCACCACCCAAATACCTGCAGGAAAATCCCAACATTTAACACGGGCGTCGATTCACCAAAATGTGACGCGTAGCAGAAGTGACATCACATATCCTTTGACCTTAATGAACTCACAGGAAGTGACAAATAACTCCTGACCCTAATTGTTTCCAGGAAGGCTTGTCACATGACCCTACCATCACAACAATTGAGGATTTGCATTGAATAGGATCCTAAAGTAATGCAAAATTACGCTTTGCACTGCTTTGTGTTATTTTGTATCAAAGGGTGTTCCATCCGTGGTGCATAGGAGTTTGCATGCAATCACCCATGAGTGTTGACTTAAATCCCTATCCAAACACATTGGTAGACAGGAATTTGCACCAAAATAGTATGCCTTCTTGAGGCGGGCATAACAAGGAGAATTTGTTTTAATTCCTCCTCGTTTTTCCAACTTTGCCTGTATGCTCTATTGAAAAGCCCACATAAAAAGTGAGAAAAGCCTTAAAGCATAGTTTTTGTACTGGAAGAGACCTCTTCCAGTGCAAAACCTATACCTTAGAGAACGCATATAGCCTTGCACTGCGGGCCATGGGTGTGAGCGTTGACACATGGCTGCCAAAAGTGCGCCAGCGCAGGGGAAGAGAAAAAGTGCATCATATCTTTCTAGATATGGTGCATTTTTTCTCTCTCCTTTTGATGCAAGGCAGTGCAGCAACTTTGGTGCGGTGTTGCCTTGTCTCAAAGAATGGAAACTCAGAGCCTCAGTCACACACAATCTCACTCCTCCACCTGTCTCTTGATTCTCACTCACACACATGCTTACACATTAATACACACTTGCTCACACATATGCACGCTTGCTCTCATTTAGACAGACTCTCACCCACAAGTATGCATACAACATAGAATATTATTCACTATTAGTATAATGACAAATGGGCAAAAAATAATAAATGTGGATCCACCCCTGTGTTGTTGGCACTGATTTGCTACCTCCTGAGGCCAGGGGTAGCAAAGGCTGTGCCAGGAGTTACAAGGGGCAAGCCGGGAGTTGCAGCATGTAACCCCTGGCAGCCCCTAAATGATGTCCATGACATTTAGCACCATACAAAGCAGAAGAAACCACTTTGGATTGATTAAGCCCACAGAATAAATCAACTGGTTGGTCTCTGACTTTGGATGTGAGTATAGTAAGGGCTTTGGTCCACTTATTACTGGATATGGCAGTTTACCAACCTGTCCGTTCCACCATATCCCCCTATATAATCCTCAAGTAGCGGAACATTTTGACACACTCTATTTTAAACAGATTTTTTCAAATGAAGTTTTTGTCAGATTAGTTTTACTTATCATCATTGCCTTCATTCTGCACCATCCCTGAGTGGATCACAAATTCTCGTGCAAAATCCCCCTGTAAGCCGCAGCATATTTTAGCGGAAGTATCAATAACTCCTGTGAAAGACCGACTAGAGTGAGTACCAAAGACGAAAATATTATAGCCTACCAAAGTTTGTCCCTACCACAAAGTCAAAGACCACCTCAAGAATAATATGGGTTACATAAAACTTAGAACCTCTGAGTCCAGTTTCATTGATGTGGATCGTGTAAAATCAGAGGCATTTGCCAACTGAGCCAGTTCCAGGCTGAAGTCCAGTCGGGCCTTGCTTATCAAGCTTTCACTTAATACTAGGGCTGGGCGGACTTTGCGTAGCGCCACTACGCAGAATTTTGAAAAAAATTGTGGAAACGAGAGCACATCCTGAGTAGGGCTGGGCGGACTTTGCCTAGCGCAACTACGCACTATTCTGAAAAAAATTGTGGAAAACGAGCGCACAACCTGATGGACCGTGTGCCCAGGACTGGGGTCCCTCGTGCTTGGGCAGGCTCCCCGATCTCCCCGGCCGGCTGGCTGCGTTGAGAAGCAGAGATCGGCCCCGGGCCTCCTGAGGTTCGGTCAGGGCCTGGGAGCTCGCGTCCTGTGGCCTGCCAAGTGTCCATCTGCCTGGGACAAGGGTCCCTGGTGCAGAGCTCCAGAGCCCTGCAAGGGCAGGTGGGAGCCCTACCGCTATGACTCAGCACGGGCAGATGGGAGTCCTTTCGGTCCCGGCCATCTGGTCGCACCTTTCCCTCAGCCATCTGGTCGCACGCAATGCTTTCCAATGGGGTGACCAGATGGCCGGGCTCCCCTGGAAGTCCCGATGGGGGCTCATTCGCCTTCTCGATCCCAGGAAGGGCTCCAAGAAGTCGGGGGCGCCCAGGCCTAGGGTCCCCTCCCTCACTCAGTGCTCACGGTTTACCAGAAAGGGGGGTAGCCTTCCTCCGGATTACTAGGGGCAGGGTATGCCGAGACACCCCTCCTGGGGATGGCAGTTCTCAGGCGGGGACCAGATGGGCCAAGCCCGGACGACACTTCCCTCCTCCAGCCCGCGGCGAGGCAAAGTGTGCGGGACGGGCTCCATGGGTCCCCCGGGCATCCGGGCCCCGGGAGCTCCGCATGGCCTCCCATGCCTGAGGCCCAGCGTGGGGTTCTATGAATCCCCCCCCCCCCCGAGCCCTGCAGCCCCAAAGCCCTGCAGCCCTGGAGCCCTTCAGCCCGGAGCCCTGCAGGCCCGGAGCCCTGCAGGCCCGGAGTCCTGCAGGGCCCGGAGCCCTGCAGGCCCGGAGCCCGGCAGCCCTGGAGCCCTGCAGCCCCGGAGCCCTGCAGCCCCGGAGCCCTGCAGCCACGGAGCCCTGCAGCCACGGAGCCCTGCGTGGGCAGGCGGGAACTCTAGCGCGAAGGCTCGGGTTGGACAGATGGGAGTCCTTTCAGTCCCGGCCATCTGGTTTCACCTCTCCCCTCGGCCATCTGATCGCGCGCAATGCTTTCCAATGGGGCGACCAGATGGCCGGGCCAGCCTGGAAGTCCCGATGAGGGCTCATTTGACTCCCGGATCCCAGTCAGGGCTCCAGGAGGTTGGGCCTAGGATCCCCTCCTTCACTCGGAGCGCAAGGGTTACAAGAAAGGTGGGTAGCCTTCCTCCGGATTAGTAGGGGCAGGGTATGCCGGAACACCCCTCCAGGACTGGTGGTTCTTTGCCGGGTACCAGATGGGCTATGCCTGGGCAACATCCTCCCAGGCGTCCGGGGCTCCCTCCTCCGGCCCGCGGCGTGGAAGAGTGCCTGGGACGAGCTCCACGGTGCCTCGGGCAGTCCTCCCCCGGGCGCTCGGCCCAGAGAGCTCCGGAGGTCCTCCAAGTGCCCGAGGCCCAGCCGGGGTCACCGAGCCCCCCAGGAAGCAGAGCCCCCAGAGCCCTGCATGGGTGGGCAGGCGGGAGCCCTACCACTATGGCCCGGCTCTGGGCGGGCAGACGGGAGTCCTTTCAGTTGCCGGCCATCTGGTCGCTCCTTCCCCCTCGGCCATCTGGTTGCGCGCAATGCTTTCCAATGGGGCGACCAGATGGCCGGGCCGGCCTGGAAGTCCCGATGAGGGTCCATTCGCCTCGCGGATCCCGGCCAGGGCTCCAGGAGGCCGGGCGCGTCCACACCTAGGGTCCCCTCCGTCACTCAGAGCACGCGGGTTACAAGAAAGGGGGGTAGCCTTCCTCCGGATTAGTAGGGGCAGGGTGTGCCGGAAGACCCCTCCGGGGCTGGTGGTTCGGGGACCAGATGGGCTACGCCCGGGCAACATCCTCCCAGGCATCCGGGGCTTCCCTCCTCCGGCCCGCGGCATGGCAAAGTGCCCAGGGACGGGCTCCACAGGTCCCGGGCAGTCCTCCCCCCGGGGCGCCCAGGCCCGAGAGCTCCGTCGGTCCTCCCCGTGCCTGAGGCCCAGCCGCTGTCCCCGAGCCCCCTGGGAAGCAGAGCCCACCGAGCCCTTGGATCAGGCGGGAGCCCTACCGCTATGGCTCGGCTCTGGGCGGGCAGACGGGAGTTCTTTCAGTTGCCGGCCATCTGGTCGCTCCTCCCCCCTCGGCCATCTGGTCGCGCGCAATGCTTTCCAATGGGGCGACCAGATGGCCAGGCCGGCCTGGAAGTCCCGATGAGGGTCCATTCGCCTCGTGGATCCCAGCCAGGGCTCCAGTAGGCCGGGCGCGTCTATGCCTAGGCTCCCCTCCGTCACTCGGAGCGCGCGGGTTACAAGAAAGGGGGGTAGCCTTCCTCCGGATTAGTAGGGGCAGGGTAGGCGGAAGACGCCTACGGGGCTGGTGGTTCTTTGCCGGGGACCAGATGGGCTACGCCCGGGCAACATCCTCCCAGGCGTCCGGGGCTTCCCTCCTCCGGCCCGCGGCGTGGCAAAGAGCTCCGTCGGTCCTCCCCGTGCCTGAGGCCCAGCCGCTGTCCCCGAGCCCCCCCCCCCGGGAAGCAGAGCCCACCGAGCCCTTGGATCAGGTGGGAGCCCTACCGCTCTGGCTCGGCTCTGGGCGGGCAGACGGGAGTCCTTTCAGTTGCCGGCCATCTGGTCGCTCCTCCCCCCTCGGCCATCTGGTCGCGCGCAATGCTTTCCAATGGGGCGACCAGATGGCCGGGCCGGCCTGGAAGTCCCGATGAGGGTCCATTCGCCTCGCGGATCCCAGCCAGGGCTCCAGGAGGCCGGGCGCGTCTATGCCTAGGGTCCCCTCCGTCACTCGGAGCGCGCGGGTTACAAGTAAGGGGGGTAGCCTTCCTCCGGATTAGTAGGGGCAGGGTGTGCCGGAAGACGCCTCCGGGGCTGGTGGTTCTTTGCCGGGGACCAGATGGGCTACGCCCGGGCAACATCCTCCCAGGCGTCCGGGGCTTCCCTCCTCCGGCCCGCGGCGTGGCAAAGAGCTCCGTCGGTCCTCCCCGTGCCTGAGGCCCAGCCGCTGTCCCGAGCCCCCCACGGGAAGCAGAGCCCACCGAGCCCTTGGATCAGGTGGGAGCCCTACCGCTCTGGCTCCGCTCTGGGTGGGCAGACGGGTGTCCTTTCAGTTGCCGGCCATCTGGTCACTCCTTTCCCCTCGGCCATCTGGTCACGCGCAATGCTTTCCTATAAGGGGGGCCAGACGGCTTGGGTGGCCTGGAAGTCCCGATGAGGGTCCATTTGCCTCGCGGATCCCAGCCAGGGCGCCAGGATGCCGGGCGCGGTCCCCTCCGTCACTCAGAGCGCGCGGGTTTCAAGAAAGGGGGGTAGCCTTCCTCCGGATTACTAGGGACAGGGTACTCTGGGACCCCTCTCGGTTCTCAGCTGTACGGGCCCGGATGATACCCTGGTTCTGTCCCGGGGGCTGCCGCATGGCAGGGTGCCCGGGATAAGGGGTCCGGGGAGGCTTCCCCTGCGCCTGTGGTCCTGGGAGCCATGGCTGGGTCCAGGGGCCTGGCCGGGCCCCGGGTGAGGGGCTCCGGCCCCGTGCCCCGACCCCCGGCCTGCGGCACTCCCAAAGGCCCGGAACAGGGTTCCATTGTGGCCGGAGAGCATT